>NC_068415.1:23584551-24257051 GCF_023724105.1 Carassius gibelio
GCCACCAGCTCCCTTAAGAACCACAGGGCACCTCAGCCTCCTGGACTGCACCAGATTTGTCAGTTCTTGCTGGGAGTCATTACCCTGCTCTTCCAACAAGCCACTGTCCAACGGTGACCTTGTAGCGCTGTCTTGGGGATCTTACATTACTTACCTTGCAGTTTATTCCACTTTCATGCAGGTCGGCATTGACCCTGGACATTTTTCTTCTGGTGTTTTTTAGAGACAACAAACAGGTCAGTTTACTCTCATTGGTTTCTTTAAGCCTGACCTTTCTTGCCTGCAGCCTTTTTATTGCCTTCAGTAGTTTTTCACAGGTGCATGAGCCATAATTGCGTGTACTTCGTTGAACAAGCATGGAACAGCGTGGTCTAGAGTGCTTCCACTAGTTCCCTGTAAAACACTGATAAGTTGCCCACTTCTAAAGTAGCAAGATACACTGCTTTGCTTTTGCTGGGAATCGAACCTGGGTCCCCTGCGCGGGAAACAACAACTCTGCCACTCAACCACCAGTGAGTGAAGCTGCGCTGTGCTCATGGCTCTGGGGACAGCTGCCGCTTATGAAGAACGACTAACATGGCGTTAAAAGGCGACCTCTGCTGCATTGGCCGGGAATCGGACCCGGGTCTCCCGCGTGGCAGGCAAGAATTCTACCACTGAACCACCCATGCTCTATTTCCGCAGGAATTCTACGGATTTATGTGGAAAATACATCTCTTCAACTGGGTAATATCGACCAATGCTAAAGTTGAACAACTGACAGACAAACTGATCAAGTTCCATGGGTATTTGATGAACTGATATGAGCAAAAGTGTCTCTGAGCAAAGGGGAGTGGGGGAGGTCAATATCAAAAGTGAGAGGCGTTAACTTCTGTGGCCACCAGCTCCCTTAAGAACCACAGGGCACCTCAGCCTCCTGGACTGCACCAGATTTGTCAGTTCTTGCTGGGAGTCATTACCCTGCTCTTCCAACAAGCCACTGTCCAACGGTGACCTTGTAGCGCTGTCTTGGGGATCTTACATTACTTACCTTGCAGTTTATTCCACTTTCATGCAGGTCGGCATTGACCCTGGACATTTTTCTTCTGGTGTTTTTTAGAGACAACAAACAGGTCAGTTTACTCTCATTGGTTTCTTTAAGCCTGACCTTTCTTGCCTGCAGCCTTTTTATTGCCTTCAGTAGTTTTTCACAGGTGCATGAGCCATAATTGCGTGTACTTCGTTGAACAAGCATGGAAAAGCGTGGTCTAGAGTGCTTCCACTAGTTCCCTGTAAAACACTGATAAGTTGCCCACTTCTAAAGTAGCAAGACACACTGCTTTGCTTTTGCTGGGAATCGAACCTGGGTCCCCTGCGCGGGAAACAACAACTCTGCCACTCAACCACCAGTGAGTGAAGCTGCGCTGTGCTCATGGCTCTGGGGACAGCTGCCGCTTATGAAGAACGACTAACATGGCGTTAAAAGGCGACCTCTGCTGCATTGGCCGGGAATCGGACCCGGGTCTCCCGCGTGGCAGGCGAGAATTCTACCACTGAACCACCAATGCTCTATTTCTGCAGGAATTCTACGGATTTATGTGGAAAATACATCTCTTCAACTGGGTAATATCGACCAATGCTAAAGTTGAACAACTGACAGACAAACTGATCAAGTTCCATGGGTATTTGATGAACTGATATGAGCAAAAGTGTCTCTGAGCAAAGGGGAGTGGGGGAGGTCAATATCAAAAGTGAGAGGCGTTAACTTCTGTGGCCACCAGCTCCCTTAAGAACCACAGGGCACCTCAGCCTCCTGGACTGCACCAGATTTGTCAGTTCTTGCTGGGAGTCATTACCCTGCTCTTCCAACAAGCCACTGTCCAACGGTGACCTTGTAGCGCTGTCTTGGGGATCTTACATTACTTACCTTGCAGTTTATTCCACTTTCATGCAGGTCGGCATTGACCCTGGACATTTTTCTTCTGGTGTTTTTTAGAGACAACAAACAGGTCAGTTTACTCTCATTGGTTTCTTTAAGCCTGACCTTTCTTGCCTGCAGCCTTTTTATTGCCTTCAGTAGTTTTTCACAGGTGCATGAGCCATAATTGCGTGTACTTCGTTGAACAAGCATGGAAAAGCGTGGTCTAGAGTGCTTCCACTAGTTCCCTGTAAAACACTGATAAGTTGCCCACTTCTAAAGTAGCAAGATACACTGCTTTGCTTTTGCTGGGAATCGAACCTGGGTCCCCTGCGCGGGAAACAACAACTCTGCCACTCAACCACCAGTGAGTGAAGCTGCGCTGTGCTCATGGCTCTGGGGACAGCTGCCGCTTATGAAGAACGACTAACATGGCGTTAAAAGGCGACCTCTGCTGCATTGGCCGGGAATCGGACCCGGGTCTCCCGCGTGGCAGGCGAGAATTCTACCACTGAACCACCAATGCTCTATTTCCGCAGGAATTCTACGGATTTATGTGGAAAATACATCTCTTCAACTGGGTAATATCGACCAATGCTAAAGTTGAACAACTGACAGACAAACTGATCAAGTTCCATGGGTATTTGATGAACTGATATGAGCAAAAGTGTCTCTGAGCAAAGGGGAGTGGGGGAGGTCAATATCAAAAGTGAGAGGCGTTAACTTCTGTGGCCACCAGCTCCCTTAAGAACCACAGGGCACCTCAGCCTCCTGGACTGCACCAGATTTGTCAGTTCTTGCTGGGAGTCATTACCCTGCTCTTCCAACAAGCCACTGTCCAACGGTGACCTTGTAGCGCTGTCTTGGGGATCTTACATTACTTACCTTGCAGTTTATTCCACTTTCATGCAGGTCGGCATTGACCCTGGACATTTTTCTTCTGGTGTTTTTTAGAGACAACAAACAGGTCAGTTTACTCTCATTGGTTTCTTTAAGCCTGACCTTTCTTGCCTGCAGCCTTTTTATTGCCTTCAGTAGTTTTTCACAGGTGCATGAGCCATAATTGCGTGTACTTCGTTGAACAAGCATGGAAAAGCGTGGTCTAGAGTGCTTCCACTAGTTCCCTGTAAAACACTGATAAGTTGCCCACTTCTAAAGTAGCAAGATACACTGCTTTGCTTTTGCTGGGAATCGAACCTGGGTCCCCTGCGCGGGAAACAACAACTCTGCCACCCAACCACCAGTGAGTGAAGCTGCGCTGTGCTCATGGCTCTGGGGACAGCTGCCGCTTATGAAGAACGACTAACATGGCGTTAAAAGGCGACCTCTGCTGCATTGGCCGGGAATCGGACCCGGGTCTCCCGCGTGGCAGGCGAGAATTCTACAACTGAACCACCAATGCTCTATTTCCGCAGGAATTCTACGGATTTATGTGGAAAATACATCTCTTCAACTGGGTAATATCGACCAATGCTAAAGTTGAACAACTGACAGACAAACTGATCAAGTTCCATGGGTATTTGATGAACTGATATGAGCAAAAGTGTCTCTGAGCAAAGGGGAGTGGGGGAGGTCAATATCAAAAGTGAGAGGCGTTAACTTCTGTGGCCACCAGCTCCCTTAAGAACCACAGGGCACCTCAGCCTCCTGGACTGCACCAGATTTGTCAGTTCTTGCTGGGAGTCATTACCCTGCTCTTCCAACAAGCCACTGTCCAACGGTGACCTTGTAGCGCTGTCTTGGGGATCTTACATTACTTACCTTGCAGTTTATTCCACTTTCATGCAGGTCGGCATTGACCCTGGACATTTTTCTTCTGGTGTTTTTTAGAGACAACAAACAGGTCAGTTTACTCTCATTGGTTTCTTTAAGCCTGACCTTTCTTGCCTGCAGCCTTTTTATTGCCTTCAGTAGTTTTTCACAGGTGCATGAGCCATAATTGCGTGTACTTCGTTGAACAAGCATGGAAAAGCGTGGTCTAGAGTGCTTCCACTAGTTCCCTGTAAAACACTGATAAGTTGCCCACTTCTAAAGTAGCAAGATACACTGCTTTGCTTTTGCTGGGAATCGAACCTGGGTCCCCTGCGCGGGAAACAACAACTCTGCCACCCAACCACCAGTGAGTGAAGCTGCGCTGTGCTCATGGCTCTGGGGACAGCTGCCGCTTATGAAGAACGACTAACATGGCGTTAAAAGGCGACCTCTGCTGCATTGGCCGGGAATCGGACCCGGGTCTCCCGCGTGGCAGGCGAGAATTCTACCACTGAACCACCAATGCTCTATTTCCGCAGGAATTCTACGGATTTATGTGGAAAATAAATCTCTTCAACTGGGTAATATCGACCAATGCTAAAGTTGAACAACTGACAGACAAACTGATCAAGTTCCATGGGTATTTGATGAACTGATATGAGCAAAAGTGTCTCTGAGCAAAGGGGAGTGGGGGAGGTCAATATCAAAAGTGAGATGCGTTAACTTCTGTGGCCACCAGCTCCCTTAAGAACCACAGGGCACCTCAGCCTCCTGGACTGCACCAGATTTGTCAGTTCTTGCTGGGAGTCATTACCCTGCTCTTCCAACAAGCCACTGTCCAACGGTGACCTTGTAGCGCTGTCTTGGGGATCTTACATTACTTACCTTGCAGTTTATTCCACTTTCATGCAGGTCGGCATTGACCCTGGACATTTTTCTTCTGGTGTTTTTTAGAGACAACAAACAGGTCAGTTTACTCTCATTGGTTTCTTTAAGCCTGACCTTTCTTGCCTGCAGCCTTTTTATTGCCTTCAGTAGTTTTTCACAGGTGCATGAGCCATAATTGCGTGTACTTCGTTGAACAAGCATGGAAAAGCGTGGTCTAGAGTGCTTCCACTAGTTCCCTGTAAAACACTGATAAGTTGCCCACTTCTAAAGTAGCAAGATACACTGCTTTGCTTTTGCTGGGAATCGAACCTGGGTCCCCTGCGCGGGAAACAACAACTCTGCCACTCAACCACCAGTGAGTGAAGCTGCGCTGTGCTCATGGCTCTGGGGACAGCTGCCGCTTATGAAGAACGACTAACATGGCGTTAAAAGGCGACCTCTGCTGCATTGGCCGGGAATCGGACCCGGGTCTCCCGCGTGGCAGGCGAGAATTCTACCACTGAACCACCAATGCTCTATTTCAGCAGGAATTCTACGGATTTATGTGGAAAATACATCTCTTCAACTGGGTAATATCGACCAATGCTAAAGTTGAACAACTGACAGACAAACTGATCAAGTTCCATGGGTATTTGATGAACTGATATGAGCAAAAGTGTCTCTGAGCAAAGGGGAGTGGGGGAGGTCAATATCAAAAGTGAGAGGCGTTAACTTCTGTGGCCACCAGCTCCCTTAAGAACCACAGGGCACCTCAGCCTCCTGGACTGCACCAGATTTGTCAGTTCTTGCTGGGAGTCATTACCCTGCTCTTCCAACAAGCCACTGTCCAACGGTGACCTTGTAGCGCTGTCTTGGGGATCTTACATTACTTACCTTGCAGTTTATTCCACTTTCATGCAGGTCGGCATTGACCCTGGACATTTTTCTTCTGGTGTTTTTTAGAGACAACAAACAGGTCAGTTTACTCTCATTGGTTTCTTTAAGCCTGACCTTTCTTGCCTGCAGCCTTTTTATTGCCTTCAGTAGTTTTTCACAGGTGCATGAGCCATAATTGCGTGTACTTCGTTGAACAAGCATGGAAAAGCGTGGTCTAGAGTGCTTCCACTAGTTCCCTGTAAAACACTGATAAGTTGCCCACTTCTAAAGTAGCAAGATACACTGCTTTGCTTTTGCTGGGAATCGAACCAGGGTCCCCTGCGCGGGAAACAACAACTCTGCCACCCAACCACCAGTGAGTGAAGCTGCGCTGTGCTCATGGCTCTGGGGACAGCTGCCGCTTATGAAGAACGACTAACATGGCGTTAAAAGGCGACCTCTGCTGCATTGGCCGGGAATCGGACCCGGGTCTCCCGCGTGGCAGGCGAGAATTCTACCACTGAACCACCAATGCTCTATTTCCGCAGGAATTCTACGGATTTATGTGGAAAATACATCTCTTCAACTGGGTAATATCGACCAATGCTAAAGTTGAACAACTGACAGACAAACTGATCAAGTTCCATGGGTATTTGATGAACTGATATGAGCAAAAGTGTCTCTGAGCAAAGGGGAGTGGGGGAGGTCAATATCAAAAGTGAGAGGCGTTAACTTCTGTGGCCACCAGCTCCCTTAAGAACCACAGGGCACCTCAGCCTCCTGGACTGCACCAGATTTGTCAGTTCTTGCTGGGAGTCATTACCCTGCTCTTCCAACAAGCCACTGTCCAACGGTGACCTTGTAGCGCTGTCTTGGGGATCTTACATTACTTACCTTGCAGTTTATTCCACTTTCATGCAGGTCGGCATTGACCCTGGACATTTTTCTTCTGGTGTTTTTTAGAGACAACAAACAGGTCAGTTTACTCTCATTGGTTTCTTTAAGCCTGACCTTTCTTGCCTGCAGCCTTTTTATTGCCTTCAGTAGTTTTTCACAGGTGCATGAGCCATAATTGCGTGTACTTCGTTGAACAAGCATGGAAAAGCGTGGTCTAGAGTGCTTCCACTAGTTCCCTGTAAAACACTGATAAGTTGCCCACTTCTAAAGTAGCAAGATACACTGCTTTGCTTTTGCTGGGAATCGAACCTGGGTCCCCTGCGCGGGAAACAACAACTCTGCCACCCAACCACCAGTGAGTGAAGCTGCGCTGTGCTCATGGCTCTGGGGACAGCTGCCGCTTATGAAGAACGACTAACATGGCGTTAAAAGGCGACCTCTGCTGCATTGGCCGGGAATCGGACCCGGGTCTCCCGCGTGGCAGGCGAGAATTCTACCACTGAACCACCAATGCTCTATTTCCGCAGGAATTCTACGGATTTATGTGGAAAATAAATCTCTTCAACTGGGTAATATCGACCAATGCTAAAGTTGAACAACTGACAGACAAACTGATCAAGTTCCATGGGTATTTGATGAACTGATATGAGCAAAAGTGTCTCTGAGCAAAGGGGAGTGGGGGAGGTCAATATCAAAAGTGAGATGCGTTAACTTCTGTGGCCACCAGCTCCCTTAAGAACCACAGGGCACCTCAGCCTCCTGGACTGCACCAGATTTGTCAGTTCTTGCTGGGAGTCATTACCCTGCTCTTCCAACAAGCCACTGTCCAACGGTGACCTTGTAGCGCTGTCTTGGGGATCTTACATTACTTACCTTGCAGTTTATTCCACTTTCATGCAGGTCGGCATTGACCCTGGACATTTTTCTTCTGGTGTTTTTTAGAGACAACAAACAGGTCAGTTTACTCTCATTGGTTTCTTTAAGCCTGACCTTTCTTGCCTGCAGCCTTTTTATTGCCTTCAGTAGTTTTTCACAGGTGCATGAGCCATAATTGCGTGTACTTCGTTGAACAAGCATGGAAAAGCGTGGTCTAGAGTGCTTCCACTAGTTCCCTGTAAAACACTGATAAGTTGCCCACTTCTAAAGTAGCAAGATACACTGCTTTGCTTTTGCTGGGAATCGAACCTGGGTCCCCTGCGCGGGAAACAACAACTCTGCCACTCAACCACCAGTGAGTGAAGCTGCGCTGTGCTCATGGCTCTGGGGACAGCTGCCGCTTATGAAGAACGACTAACATGGCGTTAAAAGGCGACCTCTGCTGCATTGGCCGGGAATCGGACCCGGGTCTCCCGCGCCCCGCGCGGCGGCCTTGAATTGTTTAGCTAAACGGCCCTAAACCGTTTCCCATTCATTCTCAATGGTAGTGCTAAACCACTACGGATGTAATATACTTTCGGCCGCTAGCGCTCTCGTGGCGCTCTTCCGGTTTTCGGCACCGCGGGAAGTTTGAATTCACAGAAGAAGGAGAAGAAGAAAACACACAACAGCGATCGGCTCCGTTGTTAAATTTAACGCATTCTCAAGCGTCTATCAAAGGTAAGATACTTTACGTGATATCAGCTGACGTTTCGTTACCGTTAATGATGAAATCACGTTGGTAAACTTTGCTCGTTTCTAAACGGTTTACTATAGTTCAGCCTAGATAGATTTGTTTGCAAATTATGAATGAACATAGCCATGATTTACGTTTCTGTGTATTGTTTGTCATCATTAACATGTCATCTGTTGATTACAAGTTGAATTATGAATGAAGTAAACATTATTTTCACTTTTGTGATGAGATTACATGTATTCCACAGTTCAAAAATGTTTTCTGACTATGGTTTTACTATAGTAACCATGATTTAGCCATGTTATTTTAGTAGAATCACAACAATAAATGTACTATTGTTGTTATTGCATTGGCATTATATTTACAGGACAGTCATGAGACTTTAAATGAATATCAGTCTGCCAAGAACAGCAAGATTACTATAGTTTTACAATTAAACTGCATACAGTCTTACAGGATTTAAAAACTTTTATTTGTGAATATCATACAGTCCCAATGCTTACACACACACAGAGACACACACAAACACATACATATATATATATATATATATATATATATAATATTATGTGCTTCAATTTAAGTATTATTTATGTGTGTGAGTGTGTTTGTTTGTGTCTGTAATATAGTTATAATTATTCTTTTTTTTTAATATTGCTATATTGTTGTTGTTCTTTCAGAGAGCACTGCTTCTTCACTGATTGTGTCTTTGCTGTCATCTTTTCCTGGGACCCGAGCAGATCTTCAGTCAGAGACAGGTGAATATTTAACACATTAACAACAAACACACAAGAGTTCCTGCAGGTTTTAAAGTCTTAAAATGTCTTAATTTACCCTTACACAAATTAATGCCTTAAGAAAGTTTGAAAGGAATGAATGCAGTGCAGATATCTTTCAATCAATATGTAATTTATGATGCAAATGTAAAATGAAGTCTTGAAAAATGTAACACTAATTAAATGAGTTTACTAAGGAGCCTCGCACATGACATGCAGGAAAAAATATAAGGCTAAAACGTGTGTATGATTTACTAATTCATTCCCTCAATGTACTAAAACGTGCACACGATTACTATAGCGTTCCCTCGATTTACTATTGCCAGCAAATTAGTAAAGCATGCACACAATTTATTTATTTTTTTCTTGCATGTCATGTGCGGGGCTCCTTAGTTTACACTTAAAACAATAAAAAAATATTTGTCAATGATTTACTATAACTTTTCTTTGAATTTAGGTGACTTTTTTTCCCTAAATGGCAGATATTACTTCTTGTTATAATCACACAATTCTTTCAAACAAGTCTTTGTATTTCATGTAATTTTGTATCTCCAGTAAATGTATCTTTATTTAATAATATTTATGCATTTTCACTGGAAAACAAGGCAGCATGATTTTGCAGCATGATCTGAACGTACAGTAACATATGAAATGTTGTAGTGTCTGGGAGCAGAGGCTTTCAGTGTGTTTCTGTCAAATTAAATTATGAATATCTGTTGGAAGTTGTGTTTTCAAACTCTGAAGTTAATACTACTATCCAGACATTTCCATTTACAGAACATATTTGTGTTTTTCCTCATTTGTTCCTCAAATTTGATTTGCTTGGTTTTAAAAAGGTCTTAACTTCACCTTCATAAACCTGAAGAAACTCTGTTTCCTTACACATTAAACTCAATATTCAGCTTGTTGTAGACCCCACTGGTTCTCTGTCTGTGTCCTCGCTGTCCTCATCTCATGGGTCTCACGTGGAGCCTCACTCTGAATGTTCATGATGCGTAAATTGATCACATGTTTCCCCTCTGTATAGGAGCTACATGTATGTCACCTCTGCATGTGCTGGCCGTACCTGACCTGTGAAGACTGCTGACAGGGTGTTTGTACTGGACAGCGAACGCTGAGCCTATCGACAACGTGCTTAATAAACACCACAGGAAGACATCCTAACAGCACGCTCCATATGACCACAAAACTACACGTCACATTATGTCAAGCACCTGACCACACTGCTGAACACCAGTTCTTCATTAAACACGACTGCAGAGAAGTAAACACCAGGATGTCATTCCAAGACTTTATGGAAATGGAGCACTTTAGACTGAACTGAAGGACACAAAGAAACGGGACTGCAAAAACACGAAAGGCCTGGAGATGAACACGTTGTTCACTTGTGCAGATTTTGTGAAATGGAACTTAGCCAGGATCCAAACAGTCCTCACACACACACACACACACACACAGGCTATCCTGAAATAAGTTCAAAAAAGTTTTTGAAAAAAAGTAAAGCTAAAGTCTTCTTTATTTAACAACATCAGGGCATTGAGAAAGAGGTGACCTGGAAAGAGTCTAAAGAAAAATACGAGATATTAATTTGCAGCTTATTTAGCAATATTTAACTCATGTATATACTGTATATTTTAATTTTTCAGTGTGAGATTGTAATATCTATTTATATTGTCAGAATTCTTTTTTCTATTTAATTATTTTGGCTTGATCTTAAAAGGTGCTAAAAGCATTTAATAAACACAACTGAAAAATACAAATTGCTTCACGAGTGCTGTTTCCACTTCGTATGACTAATATTTTACAGTGTCTATGGTTTTGAAAACTCTTACTTGATCAGTTATCTTAAGTGTGACTTACATTATTCCAATCAATTTTCACTCAGTACTTGAATATTACTCAGTTAAATTAAATTTTCTTCAATTTACATTTGAAAAGTAATTTAATATAACCATTTGTGTTTTTATATAATCATGTAATGTATACTAGCATTATTTTACTGTGTTTATTTTATATAATCCTTTGCTTTGTAATCCAAAAAGGAAAGACATACATTTCAAAAACTTTGTAGCTGTAAGGTGTTGTTAAATGTTAGATTTTTTTATTTATTAAAAAGCATAAAGCTGAGTTTAATAATAGTTTAGACCTGTGTGAGTGGGATTCGAACCCCGGTCCAAATAAATGCATGAAAAAATCTGATTGGCTGTGATGTAATTTCCGCTCTTTGGCCAGCTGCTGCAGTCTGATTGGCTGTCAGCGCATGACAACTATTCACGGCTGGCCCCCGCGTGGCAGGCGAGAATTCTACCACTGAACCACCAATGCTCTATTTCCGCAGGAATTCTACGGATTTATGTGGAAAATACATCTCTTCAACTGGGTAATATCGACCAATGCTAAAGTTGAACAACTGACAGACAAACTGATCAAGTTCCATGGGTATTTGATGAACTGATATGAGCAAAAGTGTCTCTGAGCAAAGGGGAGTGGGGGAGGTCAATATCAAAAGTGAGAGGCGTTAACTTCTGTGGCCACCAGCTCCCTTAAGAACCACAGGGCACCTCAGCCTCCTGGACTGCACCAGATTTGTCAGTTCTTGCTGGGAGTCATTACCCTGCTCTTCCAACAAGCCACTGTCCAACGGTGACCTTGTAGCGCTGTCTTGGGGATCTTACATTACTTACCTTGCAGTTTATTCCACTTTCATGCAGGTCGGCATTGACCCTGGACATTTTTCTTCTGGTGTTTTTTAGACACAACAAACAGGTCAGTTTACTCTCATTGGTTTCTTTAAGCCTGACCTTTCTTGCCTGCAGCCTTTTTATTGCCTTCAGTAGTTTTTCACAGGTGCATGAGCCATAATTGCGTGTACTTCGTTGAACAAGCATGGAAAAGCGTGGTCTAGAGTGCTTCCACTAGTTCCCTGTAAAACACTGATAAGTTGCCCACTTCTAAAGTAGCAAGATACACTGCTTTGCTTTTGCTGGGAATCGAACCTGGGTCCCCTGCGCGGGAAACAACAACTCTGCCACTCAACCACCAGTGAGTGAAGCTGCGCTGTGCTCATGGCTCTGGGGACAGCTGCCGCTTATGAAGAACGACTAACATGGGGTTAAAAGGCGACCTCTGCTGCATTGGCCGGGAATCGGACCCGGGTCTCCCGCGTGGCAGGCGAGAATTCTACCACTGAACCACCAATGCTCTATTTCTGCAGGAATTCTACGGATTTATGTGGAAAATACATCTCTTCAACTGGGTAATATCGACCAATGCTAAAGTTGAACAACTGACAGACAAACTGATCAAGTTCCATGGGTATTTGATGAACTGATATGAGCAAAAGTGTCTCTGAGCAAAGGGGAGTGGGGGAGGTCAATATCAAAAGTGAGAGGCGTTAACTTCTGTGGCCACCAGCTCCCTTAAGAACCACAGGGCACCTCAGCCTCCTGGACTGCACCAGATTTGTCAGTTCTTGCTGGGAGTCATTACCCTGCTCTTCCAACAAGCCACTGTCCAACGGTGACCTTGTAGCGCTGTCTTGGGGATCTTACATTACTTACCTTGCAGTTTATTCCACTTTCATGCAGGTCGGCATTGACCCTGGACATTTTTCTTCTGGTGTTTTTTAGAGACAACAAACAGGTCAGTTTACTCTCATTGGTTTCTTTAAGCCTGACCTTTCTTGCCTGCAGCCTTTTTATTTCCTTCAGTAGTTTTTCACAGGTGCATGAGCCATAATTGCGTGTACTTCGTTGAACAAGCATGGAAAAGCGTGGTCTAGAGTGCTTCCACTAGTTCCCTGTAAAACACTGATAAGTTGCCCACTTCTAAAGTAGCAAGATACACTGCTTTGCTTTTGCTGGGAATCGAACCTGGGTCCCCTGCGCGGGAAACAACAACTCTGCCACCCAACCACCAGTGAGTGAAGCTGCGCCGTGCTCATGGCTCTGGGGACAGCTGCCGCTTATGAAGAACGACTAACATGGCGTTAAAAGGCGACCTCTGCTGCATTGGCCGGGAATCGGACCCGGGTCTCCCGCGTGGCAGGCGAGAAATCTACCACTGAACCACCAATGCTCTATTTCCGCAGGAATTCTACGGATTTATGTGGAAAATACATCTCTTCAACTGGGTAATATCGACCAATGCTAAAGTTGAACAACTGACAGACAAACTGATCAAGTTCCATGGGTATTTGATGAACTGATATGAGCAAAAGTGTCTCTGAGCAAAGGGGAGTGGGGGAGGTCAATATCAAAAGTGAGAGGCGTTAACTTCTGTGGCCACCAGCTCCCTTAAGAACCACAGGGCACCTCAGCCTCCTGGACTGCACCAGATTTGTCAGTTCTTGCTGGGAGTCATTACCCTGCTCTTCCAACAAGCCACTGTCCAACGGTGACCTTGTAGCGCTGTCTTGGGGATCTTACATTACTTACCTTGCAGTTTATTCCACTTTCATGCAGGTCGGCATTGACCCTGGACATTTTTCTTCTGGTGTTTTTTAGAGACAAGAAACAGGTCAGTTTACTCTCATTGGTTTCTTTAAGCCTGACCTTTCTTGCCTGCAGCCTTTTTATTGCCTTCAGTAGTTTTTCACAGGTGCATGAGCCATAATTGCGTGTACTTCGTTGAACAAGCATGGAAAAGCGTGGTCTAGAGTGCTTCCACTAGTTCCCTGTAAAACACTGATAAGTTGCCCACTTCTAAAGTAGCAAGATACACTGCTTTGCTTTTGCTGGGAATCGAACCTGGGTCCCCTGCGCGGGAAACAACACACTGCCACCCAACCACCAGTGAGTGAAGCTGCGCTGTGCTCATGGCTCTGGGGACAGCTGCCGCTTATGAAGAACGACTAACATGGCGTTAAAAGGCGACCTCTGCTGCATTGGCCGGGAATCGGACCCGGGTCTCCCGCGTGGCAGGCGAGAATTCTACCACTGAACCACCAATGCTCTATTTCTGCAGGAATTCTACGGATTTATGTGGAAAATACATCTCTTCAACTGGGTAATATCGACCAATGCTAAAGTTGAACAACTGACAGACAAACTGATCAAGTTCCATGGGTATTTGATGAACTGATATGAGCAAAAGTGTCTCTGAGCAAAGGGGAGTGGGGGAGGTCAATATCAAAAGTGAGAGGCGTTAACTTCTGTGGCCACCAGCTCCCTTAAGAACCACAGGGCACCTCAGCCTCCTGGACTGCACCAGATTTGTCAGTTCTTGCTGGGAGTCATTACCCTGCTCTTCCAACAAGCCACTGTCCAACGGTGACCTTGTAGCGCTGTCTTGGGGATCTTACATTACTTACCTTGCAGTTTATTCCACTTTCATGCAGGTCGGCATTGACCCTGGACATTTTTCTTCTGGTGTTTTTTAGAGACAACAAACAGGTCAGTTTACTCTCATTGGTTTCTTTAAGCCTGACCTTTCTTGCCTGCAGCCTTTTTATTGCCTTCAGTAGTTTTTTCACAGGTGCATGAGCCATAATTGCGTGTACTTCGTTGAACAAGCATGGAAAAGCGTGGTCTAGAGTGCTTCCACTAGTTCCCTGTAAAACACTGATAAGTTGCCCACTTCTAAAGTAGCAAGATACACTGCTTTGCTTTTGCTGGGAATCGAACCTGGGTCCCCTGCGCGGGAAACAACAACTCTGCCACTCAACCACCAGTGAGTGAAGCTGCGCTGTGCTCATGGCTCTGGGGACAGCTGCCGCTTATGAAGAACGACTAACATGGCGTTAAAAGGCTACCTCTGCTGCATTGGCCGGGAATCGGACCCGGGTCTCCCACGTGGCAGGCGAGAATTCTACCACTGAACCACCAATGCTCTATTTCCGCAGGAATTCTACGGATTTATGTGGAAAATACATCTCTTCAACTGGGTAATATCGACCAATGCTAAAGTTGAACAACTGACAGACAAACTGATCAAGTTCCATGGGTATTTGATGAACTGATATGAGCAAAAGTGTCTCTGAGCAAAGGGGAGTGGGGGAGGTCAATATCAAAAGTGAGAGGCGTTAACTTCTGTGGCCACCAGCTCCCTTAAGAACCACAGGGCACCTCAGCCTCCTGGACTGCACCAGATTTGTCAGTTCTTGCTGGGAGTCATTACCCTGCTCTTCCAACAAGCCACTGTCCAACGGTGACCTTGTAGCGCTGTCTTGGGGATCTTACATTACTTACCTTGCAGTTTATTCCACTTTCATGCAGGTCGGCATTGACCCTGGACATTTTTCTTCTGGTGTTTTTTAGAGACAACAAACAGGTCAGTTTACTCTCATTGGTTTCTTTAAGCCTGACCTTTCTTGCCTGCAGCCTTTTTATTGCCTTCAGTAGTTTTTCACAACTCGACCCTTCCAAGCCTTTGCGGCCAAGAGGCATGAGTAGAGTCACTAAAGGTATAGTTGATGCAGAAATGAAAGAGCAGTCATTGTTTGACCTAAACCTATCCCACAACCGTGACATTCCAAGCCTGCGTGGCTTTCCTCTGAGGAACACGAAAAAAGAGATTTGTCTGAGTGGCCCTCTGTTGAGCAGCAGCTCTGCATCACGAAGGCCCTTCTCTACACAGGTGTAGAGATAATTATTAAGCCACACTAGGCAGCAGTAATAGCCACGCAGACAGTGCTCTGTACTTTTGACCTGGTAGTTTCGATAAACAGATGGCCGGTGCACTCAAAGACCCAATATTTCGTACAGCATATAAATATACATATATTAAATGAAAGAGGGAAAAAAGCAAAAAAGAAATGGCCACAGAGGATTCCCGCAGATAGCTGGAGAATTGCTTGGTTTGCTGCTAAAAATAGAAGGTATTTGCAGACTGAAGAGCGCAACGGAATCTGTAATTTGATTCGCGCTCCACGATGCTTGCGATGAAAAGATCTGACACCTCTTTGGCTGCAGGCTTCAATAGTGTAGAGGTTATCACGGTCAAAATCATTCAGGTGGGTTTCTGTTGAGGAGGAACTCAACGCTTCCAAGGCTTTGCGGCCAAGAGGCATGAATACAGTCACTAAAGGTAAAGTTGATGCAGAAATGAAAGAGCAGATATTGTTTGACCTAAACCTAACCCACAACTGTGACATTCCAAGCCTGCGTGGCTTTCTTCTGAGAAACACCAAAGAAGAGATTTTAGGGAACTCTGCGTAGACTGCCACGCCGAATGAAATCTGTCCTCTTGTGTAAGGGTCTTTTTCCGCCTAGGCCATCAAGTAAGGGCAGGGCCTCAAGGGGCGCCTAAAAGGGGGTACGTGGCAGGCCGTCCTTAGACCCCTGCGCGCCGGCCCTCTTTGTCCCAATAATCACCTGTGTCACCACAAACAGCCCATCTGTCCCTCTCACCGCCTATGTGACCACTAACTGCCCTTCTGTCCACTGGTAATACAAAGACTGTGACCACAAGCAGTCTGTGTGTCCCCTTGACGAACTTTAAAACACATCCATCTGGAGTGTTATTTCCTGATAAAATGATGCAAGCCGTAGCAGTTTCTAACACATGGCTAACCTTCTTGAAATTCAACACAATGGTCAACGAATCTGCCAATAAACCTGTTCAGGTGGCTCCTCACTTACTCCCGAAGCACCCAGACGTGTTAAACCCTCGGAATTCGACTGACCACAAACAGCCTGTTTTTTTACAATAGGGTAGATTGTACGTGGCAAGTCCACATCTCAGCTTTCTGAAGAGATATCAAGCTAAAACTTGCTTTCCCATGCTAGTCTGGACACGTGCTACCCCTGTGGTGAGTTTCAAGAAGAATGGAGAAACTCTACAATTTGACCAACAAAAATCACCAAGAGACATTTTCGAGTTTCTCCTGTGCTCTTGAAACTTTGGGTTTGTTAGTTTGAGACTAGCACAGAAAGGCAGGTTTCAGCTTGATATCACGCTGCAAGTGTTTAATTCCGAGGTAAGTTAAGGGTAGCGTTTCAGGAAACTCAGCATATACTGCCAGGCCGAATGAACTCTGTCCTCTTGTGTGTGGGACTTACGCAGATTGTCTATTTGCTTTCGGGCACATCACAGTATAAATATTTTCCCAAAAAGCACTATCGTTAGCCTGTGGAGTTTCTGTAGTGTAGTGGTCATCACATTCGCCTAACACGCGAAAGGTCCTCGGTTCAAAACCGAGCAGAAACAGCTGTCCTCTTTTGAAGAAATGTATAAACACCTTTGAGCCGACAGTTGGCTTCAGAAGGTTTAACGTTTATGCGCATATTGCCGAGCCTGCACAGAACGATTTCAGACTTCTTTAGTGGTGGGTTTCCGTAGTGTAGTGGTTATCACGTTCGCCTCACACGCGAAAGGTCCCCAGTTCGAAACTGGGCGGGAACACTGCATCTCTTTTCACAATTGTTTAGGTGGGTTTCTGTTGAGGAGGAACTCAACGCTTCCAAGGCTTTGCGGCCAAGAGGCATGAGTACAGTCACTAAAGGTATAGTTGATGCAGAAATGAAAGAGCAGTCATTGTTTCACCTTAACCTATCCCACAACCGTGACATTCCAAGCCTGCGTGGCTTTCTTCTGAGGAACACGAAAAAAGAGATTTGTCTGAGTGGCCCTCTGTTGAGCAGCAGCTCTGCATCACGAAGGCCCTTCTCTACACAGGTGTAGAGATTTCCTGATAAAATGATGCAAGCCGTAGCAGTTTCTAACACATGGCTAACCTTCTTGAAATTCAACACAATGGTCAACGAATCTGCCAATAAACCTGTTCAGGTGGCTCCTCACTTACTCCCGAAGCACCCAGACGTGTTAAACCCTCGGAATTTGACTGACCACAAACAGCCTGTTTTTTTTACAATAGGGTAGATTGTACGTGGCAAGTCCACATCTCGGCTTTCTGAAGAGATATCAAGCTAAAACTTGCTTTCCCATGCTAGTCTGGACACGTGCTACCCCTGTGGTGAGTTTCAAGAAGAATGGAGAAACTCTACAATTTGACCAACAAAAATCACCAAGAGACATTTTCGAGTTTCTCCTGTGCTCTTGAAACTTTGGGTTTGTTAGTTTGAGACTAGCACAGGAAGGCAGGTTTCAGCTTGATATCACGCTGCAAGTGTTTAATTCCGAGGTAAGTTAAGGGTAGCGTTTCAGGAAACTCAGCATATACTGCCAGGCCGAATGAACTCTGTCCTCTTGTGTGTGGGACTAACGCAGATTGTCTATTTGCTTTCGGGCACATCACAGTATAAATATTTTCCCAAAAAGCACTATCGTTAGCCTGTGGAGTTTCTGTAGTGTAGTGGTCATCACATTCGCCTAACACGCGAAAGGTCCTCGGTTCAAAACCGAGCAGAAACAGCTGTCCTCTTTTGAAGAAATGTATAAACACCTTTGAGCCGACAGTTGGCTTCAGAAGGTTTAACGTTTATGCGCATATTGCCAAGCCTGCACAGAACGATTTCAGACTTCTTTAGGTAGTGGGTTTCCGTAGTGTAGTGGTTATCACGTTCGCCTCACACGCGAAAGGTCCCCAGTTCGAAACTGGGCGGGAACACTGCATCTCTTTTCACAATTGTTTAGGTGGGTTTCTGTTGAGGAGGAACTCAACGCTTCCAAGGCTTTGCGGCCAAGAGGCATGAGTACAGTCACTAAAGGTATAGTTGATGCAGAAATGAAAGAGCAGTCATTGTTTGACCTTAACCTATCCCACAACCGTGACATTCCAAGCCTGCGTGGCTTTCTTCTGAGGAACACGAAAAAAGAGATTTGTCTGAGTGGCCCTCTGTTGAGCAGCAGCTCTGCATCACGAAGGCCCTTCACTACACAGGTGTAGAGATTTCCTGATAAAATGATGCAAGCCGTAGCAGTTTCTAACACATGGCTAACCTTCTTGAAATTCAACACAATGGTCAACGAATCTGCCAATAAACCTGTTCAGGTGGCTCCTCACTTCCTCCCGAAGCACCCAGACGTGTTAAACCCTCGGAATTCGACTGACCACAAACAGCCTGTTTTTTTACAATAGGGTAGATTGTACGTGGCAAGTCCACATCTCAGCTTTCTGAAGAGATATCAAGCTAAAACTTGCTTTCCCATGCTAGTCTGGACACGTGCTACCCCTGTGGTGAGTTTCAAGAAGAATGGAGAAACTCTACAATTTGACCAACAAAAATCACCAAGAGACATTTTCGAGTTTCTCCTGTGCTCTTGAAACTTTGGGTTTGTTAGTTTGAGACTAGCACAGGAAGGCAGGTTTCAGCTTGATATCACGCTGCAAGTGTTTAATTCCGAGGTAAGTTAAGGGTAGCGTTTCAGGAAACTCAGCATATACTGCCAGGCCGAATGAACTCTGTCCTCTTGTGTGTGGGACTTACGCAGATTGTCTATTTGCTTTCGGGCACATCACAGTATAAATATTTTCCCAAAAAGCACTATCGTTAGCCTGTGGAGTTTCTGTAGTGTAGTGGTCATCACATTCGCCTAACACGCGAAAGGTCCTCGGTTCAAAACCGAGCAGAAACAGCTGTCCTCTTTTGAAGAAATGTATAAACACCTTTGAGCCGACAGTTGGCTTCAGAAGGTTTAACGTTTATGCGCATATTGCCGAGCCTGCACAGAACGATTTCAGACTTCTTTAGGTAGTGGGTTTCCGTAGTGTAGTGGTTATCACGTTCGCCTCACACGCGAAAGGTCCCCAGTTCGAAACTGGGCGGGAACACTGCATCTCTTTTCACAATTGTTTAGGTGGGTTTCTGTTGAGGAGGAACTCAACGCTTCCAAGGCTTTGCGGCCAAGAGGCATGAGTACAGTCACTAAAGGTATAGTTGATGCAGAAATGAAAGAGCAGTCATTGTTTCACCTTAACCTATCCCACAACCGTGACATTCCAAGCCTGCGTGGCTTTCTTCTGAGGAACACGAAAAAAGAGATTTGTCTGAGTGGCCCTCTGTTGAGCAGCAGCTCTGCATCACGAAGGCCCTTCTCTACACAGGTGTAGAGATTTCCTGATAAAATGATGCAAGCCGTAGCAGTTTCTAACACATGGCTAACCTTCTTGAAATTCAACACAATGGTCAACGAATCTGCCAATAAACCTGTTCAGGTGGCTCCTCACTTACTCCCGAAGCACCCAGACGTGTTAAACCCTCGGAATTTGACTGACCACAAACAGCCTGTTTTTTTTACAATAGGGTAGATTGTACGTGGCAAGTCCACATCTCGGCTTTCTGAAGAGATATCAAGCTAAAACTTGCTTTCCCATGCTAGTCTGGACACGTGCTACCCCTGTGGTGAGTTTCAAGAAGAATGGAGAAACTCTACAATTTGACCAACAAAAATCACCAAGAGACATTTTCGAGTTTCTCCTGTGCTCTTGAAACTTTGGGTTTGTTAGTTTGAGACTAGCACAGGAAGGCAGGTTTCAGCTTGATATCACGCTGCAAGTGTTTAATTCCGAGGTAAGTTAAGGGTAGCGTTTCAGGAAACTCAGCATATACTGCCAGGCCGAATGAACTCTGTCCTCTTGTGTGTGGGACTAACGCAGATTGTCTATTTGCTTTCGGGCACATCACAGTATAAATATTTTCCCAAAAAGCACTATCGTTAGCCTGTGGAGTTTCTGTAGTGTAGTGGTCATCACATTCGCCTAACACGCGAAAGGTCCTCGGTTCAAAACCGAGCAGAAACAGCTGTCCTCTTTTGAAGAAATGTATAAACACCTTTGAGCCGACAGTTGGCTTCAGAAGGTTTAACGTTTATGCGCATATTGCCAAGCCTGCACAGAACGATTTCAGACTTCTTTAGGTAGTGGGTTTCCGTAGTGTAGTGGTTATCACGTTCGCCTCACACGCGAAAGGTCCCCAGTTCGAAACTGGGCGGGAACACTGCATCTCTTTTCACAATTGTTTAGGTGGGTTTCTGTTGAGGAGGAACTCAACGCTTCCAAGGCTTTGCGGCCAAGAGGCATGAGTACAGTCACTAAAGGTATAGTTGATGCAGAAATGAAAGAGCAGTCATTGTTTGACCTTAACCTATCCCACAACCGTGACATTCCAAGCCTGCGTGGCTTTCTTCTGAGGAACACGAAAAAAGAGATTTGTCTGAGTGGCCCTCTGTTGAGCAGCAGCTCTGCATCACGAAGGCCCTTCACTACACAGGTGTAGAGATTTCCTGATAAAATGATGCAAGCCGTAGCAGTTTCTAACACATGGCTAACCTTCTTGAAATTCAACACAATGGTCAACGAATCTGCCAATAAACCTGTTCAGGTGGCTCCTCACTTCCTCCCGAAGCACCCAGACGTGTTAAACCCTCGGAATTCGACTGACCACAAACAGCCTGTTTTTTTACAATAGGGTAGATTGTACGTGGCAAGTCCACATCTCAGCTTTCTGAAGAGATATCAAGCTAAAACTTGCTTTCCCATGCTAGTCTGGACACGTGCTACCCCTGTGGTGAGTTTCAAGAAGAATGGAGAAACTCTACAATTTGACCAACAAAAATCACCAAGAGACATTTTCGAGTTTCTCCTGTGCTCTTGAAACTTTGGGTTTGTTAGTTTGAGACTAGCACAGGAAGGCAGGTTTCAGCTTGATATCACGCTGCAAGTGTTTAATTCCGAGGTAAGTTAAGGGTAGCGTTTCAGGAAACTCAGCATATACTGCCAGGCCGAATGAACTCTGTCCTCTTGTGTGTGGGACTTACGCAGATTGTCTATTTGCTTTCGGGCACATCACAGTATAAATATTTTCCCAAAAAGCACTATCGTTAGCCTGTGGAGTTTCTGTAGTGTAGTGGTCATCACATTCGCCTAACACGCGAAAGGTCCTCGGTTCAAAACCGAGCAGAAACAGCTGTCCTCTTTTGAAGAAATGTATAAACACCTTTGAGCCGACAGTTGGCTTCAGAAGGTTTAACGTTTATGCGCATATTGCCGAGCCTGCACAGAACGATTTCAGACTTCTTTAGGTAGTGGGTTTCCGTAGTGTAGTGGTTATCACGTTCGCCTCACATGCGAAAGGTCCCCAGTTCGAAACTGGGCGGGAACACTGCATCTCTTTTCACAATTGTTTAGGTGGGTTTCTGTTGAGGAGGAACTCAACGCTTCCAAGGCTTTGCGGCCAAGAGGCATGAGTACAGTCACTAAAGGTATAGTTGATGCAGAAATGAAAGAGCAGTCATTGTTTGACCTTAACCTATCCCACAACCGTGACATTCCAAGCCTGCTTGGCTTTCTTCTGAGGAACACGAAAAAAGAGATTTGTCTGAGTGGCCCTCTGTTGAGCAGCAGCTCTGCATCACGAAGGCCCTTCTCTACACAGGTGTAGAGATTTCCTGATAAAATGATGCAAGCCGTAGCAGTTTCTAACACATGGATAACCTTCTTGAAATTCAACACAATGGTCAACGAATCTGCCAATAAACCTGTTCAGGTGGCTCCTCACTTACTCCCGAAGCACCCAGACGTGTTAAACCCTCGGAATTCGACTGACCACAAACAGCCTGTTTTTTTACAATAGGGTAGATTGTACGTGGCAAGTCCACATCTCAGCTTTCTGAAGAGATATCAAGCTAAAACTTGCTTTCCCATGCTAGTCTGGACACGTGCTACCCCTGTGGTGAGTTTCAAGAAGAATGGAGAAACTCTACAATTTGACCAACAAAAATCACCAAGAGACATTTTCGAGTTTCTCCTGTGCTCTTGAAACTTTGGGTTTGTTAGTTTGAGACTAGCACAGGAAGGCAGATTTCAGCTTGATATCACACTGCAAGTGTTTAATTCCGAGGTAAGTTAAGGGTAGCGTTTCAGGAAACTCTGCATATACTGCCAGGCCGAATGAACTCTGTCCTCTTGTGTGTGGGACTTACGCAGATTGTCCCGCAGATAACTGGAGAATTGCTTGGTTTGCTGCTAAAAATAGAACGTATTTGCAGACTGAAGAGCGCAACGGAATCTGTAATTTGATTCGCGCTCCACGATGCTTGCGATGAAAAGATCTGACACCTCTTTGGCTGCAGGCTTCAATAGTGTAGAGGTTATCACGGTCAAAATCGTTCAGGTGGGTTTCTGTTGAGGAGGAACTCAACGCTTCCAAGGCTTTGCGGCCAAGAGGCATGAATACAGTCACTAAAGGTAAAGTTGATGCAGAAATGAAAGAGCAGATATTGTTTGACCTAAACCTAACCCACAACTGTGACATTCCAAGCCTGCGTGGCTTTCTTCTGAGAAACACCAAAGAAGAGATTTTAGGGAACTCTGCGTAGACTGCCACGCCGAATGAAATCTGTCCTCTTGTGTAAGGGTCTTTTTCCGCCTAGGCCATCAAGTAAGGGCAGGGCCTCAAGGGGCGCCTAAAAGGGGGTACGTGGCAGGCCGTCCTTAGACCCCTGCGCGCCGGCCCTCTCTGTCCCAATAATCACCTGTGTCACCACAAACAGCCCATCTGTCCCTCTCACCGCCTATGTGACCACTAACTGCCCTTCTGTCCACTGGTAATACAAAGACTGTGACCACAAGCAGTCTGTGTGTCCCCTTGACGAACTTTAAAACACATCCATCTGGAGTGTTATTTCCTGATAAAATGATGCAAGCCGTAGCAGATTCTAACACATGGCTAACCTTCTTGAAATTCAACACAATGGTCAACGAATCTGCCAATAAACCTGTTCAGGTGGCTCCTCACTTACTCCCGAAGCACCCAGACGTGTTAAACCCTCGGAATTCGACTGACCACAAACAGCCTGTTTTTTTACAATAGGGTAGATTGTACGTGGCAAGTCCACATCTCAGCTTTCTGAAGAGATATCAAGCTAAAACTTGCTTTCCCATGCTAGTCTGGACACGTGCTACCCCTGTGGTGAGTTTCAAGAAGAATGGAGAAACTCTACAATTTGACCAACAAAAATCACCAAGAGACATTTTCGAGTTTCTCCTGTGCTCTTGAAACTTTGGGTTTGTTAGTTTGAGACTAGCACAGGAAGGCAGGTTTCAGCTTGATATCACGCTGCAAGTGTTTAATTCCGAGGTAAGTTAAGGGTAGCATTTCAGGAAACTCAGCATATACTGCCAGGCCGAATGAACTCTGTCCTCTTGTGTGTGGGACTTACGCAGATTGTCTATTTGCTTTCGGGCACATCACAGTATAAATATTTTCCCAAAAAGCACTATTGTTAGCCTGTGGAGTTTCTGTAGTGTAGTGGTCATCACATTCGCCTAACACGCGAAAGGTCCTCGGTTCAAAACCGAGCAGAAACAGCTGTCCTCTTTTGAAGAAATGTATAAACACCTTTGAGCCGACAGTTGGCTTCAGAAGGTTTAACGTTTATGCGCATATTGCCAAGCCTGCACAGAACGATTTCAGACTTCTTTAGGTAGTGGGTTTCCGTAGAGTAGTGGTTATCACGTTCGCCTCACACGCGAAAGGTCCCCAGTTCGAAACTGGGCGGGAACACTGCATCTCTTTTCACAATTGTTTAGGTGGGTTTCTGTTGAGGAGGAACTCAACGCTTCCAAGGCTTTGCGGCCAAGAGGCATGAGTACAGTCACTAAAGGTATAGTTGATGCAGAAATGAAAGAGCAGTCATTGTTTCACCTTAACCTATCCCACAACCGTGACATTCCAAGCCTGCGTGGCTTTCTTCTGAGGAACACGAAAAAAGAGATTTGTCTGAGTGGCCCTCTGTTGAGCAGCAGCTCTGCATCACGAAGGCCCTTCTCTACACAGGTGTAGAGATTTCCTGATAAAATGATGCAAGCCGTAGCAGTTTCTAACACATGGCTAACCTTCTTGAAATTCAACACAATGGTCAACGAATCTGCCAATAAACCTGTTCAGGTGGCTCCTCACTTACTCCTGAAGCACCCAGACGTGTTAAACCCTCGGAATTTGACTGACCACAAACAGCCTGTTTTTTTACAATAGGGTAGATTGTACGTGGCAAGTCCACATCTCGGCTTTCTGAAGAGATATCAAGCTAAAACTTGCTTTCCCATGCTAGTCTGGACACGTGCTACCCCTGTGGTGAGTTTCAAGAAGAATGGAGAAACTCTACAATTTGACCAACAAAAATCACCAAGAGACATTTTCGAGTTTCTCCTGTGCTCTTGAAACTTTGGGTTTGTTAGTTTGAGACTAGCACAGGAAGGCAGGTTTCAGCTTGATATCACGCTGCAAGTGTTTAATTCCGAGGTAAGTTAAGGGTAGCGTTTCAGGAAACTCAGCATATACTGCCAGGCCGAATGAACTCTGTCCTCTTGTGTGTGGGACTTACGCAGATTGTCTATTTGCTTTCGGGCACATCACAGTATAAATATTTTCCCAAAAAGCACTATCGTTAGCCTGTGGAGTTTCTGTAGTGTAGTGGTCATCACATTCGCCTAACACGCGAAAGGTCCTCGGTTCAAAACCGAGCAGAAACAGCTGTCCTCTTTTGAAGAAATGTATAAACACCTTTGAGCCGACAGTTGGCTTCAGAAGGTTTAACGTTTATGCGCATATTGCCGAGCCTGCACAGAACGATTTCAGACTTCTTTAGGTAGTGGGTTTCCGTAGTGTAGTGGTTATCACGTTCGCCTCACACGCGAAAGGTCCCCAGTTCGAAACTGGGCGGGAACACTGCATCTCTTTTCACAATTGTTTAGGTGGGTTTCTGTTGAGGAGGAACTTAACGCTTCCAAGGCTTTGCGGCCAAGAGGCATGAGTACAGTCACTAAAGGTATAGTTGATGCAGAAATGAAAGAGCAGTCATTGTTTCACCTTAACCTATCCCACAACCGTGACATTCCAAGCCTGCGTGGCTTTCTTCTGAGGAACACGAAAAAAGAGATTTGTCTGAGTGGCCCTCTGTTGAGCAGCAGCTCTGCATCACGAAGGCCCTTCTCTACACAGGTGTAGAGATTTCCTGATAAAATGATGCAAGCCGTAGCAGTTTCTAACACATGGCTAACCTTCTTGAAATTCAACACAATGGTCAACGAATCTGCCAATAAACCTGTTCAGGTGGCTCCTCACTTACTCCCGAAGCACCCAGACGTGTTAAACCCTCGGAATTTGACTGACCACAAACAGCCTGTTTTTTTTACAATAGGGTAGATTGTACGTGGCAAGTCCACATCTCGGCTTTCTGAAGAGATATCAAGCTAAAACTTGCTTTCCCATGCTAGTCTGGACACGTGCTACCCCTGTGGTGAGTTTCAAGAAGAATGGAGAAACTCTACAATTTGACCAACAAAAATCACCAAGAGACATTTTCGAGTTTCTCCTGTGCTCTTGAAACTTTGGGTTTGTTAGTTTGAGACTAGCACAGGAAGGCAGGTTTCAGCTTGATATCACGCTGCAAGTGTTTAATTCCGAGGTAAGTTAAGGGTAGCGTTTCAGGAAACTCAGCATATACTGCCAGGCCGAATGAACTCTGTCCTCTTGTGTGTGGGACTTACGCAGATTGTCTATTTGCTTTCGGGCACATCACAGTATAAATATTTTCCCAAAAAGCACTATCGTTAGCCTGTGGAGTTTCTGTAGTGTAGTGGTCATCACATTCGCCTAACACGCGAAAGGTCCTCGGTTCAAAACCGAGCAGAAACAGCTGTCCTCTTTTGAAGAAATGTATAAACACCTTTGAGCCGACAGTTGGCTTCAGAAGGTTTAACGTTTATGCGCATATTGCCAAGCCTGCACAGAACGATTTCAGACTTCTTTAGGTAGTGGGTTTCCGTAGTGTAGTGGTTATCACGTTCGCCTCACACGCGAAAGGTCCCCAGTTCGAAACTGGGCGGGAACACTGCATCTCTTTTCACAATTGTTTAGGTGGGTTTCTGTTGAGGAGGAACTCAACGCTTCCAAGGCTTTGCGGCCAAGAGGCATGAGTACAGTCACTAAAGGTATAGTTGATGCAGAAATGAAAGAGCAGTCATTGTTTGACCTTAACCTATCCCACAACCGTGACATTCCAAGCCTGCTTGGCTTTCTTCTGAGGAACACGAAAAAAGAGATTTGTCTGAGTGGCCCTCTGTTGAGCAGCAGCTCTGCATCACGAAGGCCCTTCTCTACACAGGTGTAGAGATTTCCTGATAAAATGATGCAAGCCGTAGCAGTTTCTAACACATGGATAACCTTCTTGAAATTCAACACAATGGTCAACGAATCTGCCAATAAACCTGTTCAGGTGGCTCCTCACTTACTCCCGAAGCACCCAGACGTGTTAAACCCTCGGAATTCGACTGACCACAAACAGCCTGTTTTTTTACAATAGGGTAGATTGTACGTGGCAAGTCCACATCTCAGCTTTCTGAAGAGATATCAAGCTAAAACTTGCTTTCCCATGCTAGTCTGGACACGTGCTACCCCTGTGGTGAGTTTCAAGAAGAATGGAGAAACTCTACAATTTGACCAACAAAAATCACCAAGAGACATTTTCGAGTTTCTCCTGTGCTCTTGAAACTTTGGGTTTGTTAGTTTGAGACTAGCACAGGAAGGCAGATTTCAGCTTGATATCACACTGCAAGTGTTTAATTCCGAGGTAAGTTAAGGGTAGCGTTTCAGGAAACTCTGCATATACTGCCAGGCCGAATGAACTCTGTCCTCTTGTGTGTGGGACTTACGCAGATTGTCCCGCAGATAACTGGAGAATTGCTTGGTTTGCTGCTAAAAATAGAAGGTATTTGCAGACTGAAGAGCGCAACGGAATCTGTAATTTGATTCGCGCTCCACGATGCTTGCGATGAAAAGATCTGACACCTCTTTGGCTGCAGGCTTCAATAGTGTAGAGGTTATCACGGTCAAAATCGTTCAGGTGGGTTTCTGTTGAGGAGGAACTCAACGCTTCCAAGGCTTTGCGGCCAATAGGCATGAATACAGTCACTAAAGGTAAAGTTGATGCAGAAATGAAAGAGCAGATATTGTTTGACCTAAACCTAACCCACAACTGTGACATTCCAAGCCTGCGTGGCTTTCTTCTGAGAAACACCAAAGAAGAGATTTTAGGGAACTCTGCGTAGACTGCCACGCCGGATGAAATCTGTCCTCTTGTGTAAGGGTCTTTTTCCGCCTAGGCCATCAAGTAAGGGCAGGGCCTCAAGGGGCGCCTAAAAGGGGGTACGTGGCAGGCCGTCCTTAGACCCCTGCGCGCAGGCCCTCTCTGTCCCAATAATCACCTGTGTCACCACAAACAGCCCATCTGTCCCTCTCACCGCCTATGTGACCACTAACTGCCCTTCTGTCCACTGGTAATACAAAGACTGTGACCACAAGCAGTCTGTGTGTCCCCTTGACGAACTTTAAAACACATCCATCTGGAGTGTTATTTCCTGATAAAATGATGCAAGCCATAGCAGTTTCTAACACATGGCTAACCTTCTTGAAATTCAACACAATGGTCAACGAATCTGCCAATAAACCTGTTCAGGTGGCTCCTCACTTACTCCCGAAGCACCCAGACGTGTTAAACCCTCGGAATTCGACTGACCACAAACAGCCTGTTTTTTTACAATAGGGTAGATTGTACGTGGCAAGTCCACATCTCAGCTTTCTGAAGAGATATCAAGCTAAAACTTGCTTTCCCCTGCTAGTCTGGACACGTGCTACCCCTGTGGTGAGTTTCAAGAAGAATGGAGAAACTCTACAATTTGACCAACAAAAATCACCAAGAGACATTTTCGAGTTTCTCCTGTGCTCTTGAAACTTTGGGTTTGTTAGTTTGAGACTAGCACAGGAAGGCAGGTTTCAGCTTGATATCACGCTGCAAGTGTTTAATTCCGAGGTAAGTTAAGGGTAGCGTTTCAGGAAACTCAGCATATACTGCCAGGCCGAATGAACTCTGTCCTCTTGTGTGTGGGACTTACGCAGATTGTCTATTTGCTTTCGGGCACATCACAGTATAAATATTTTCCCAAAAAGCACTATCGTTAGCCTGTGGAGTTTCTGTAGTGTAGTGGTCATCACATTCGCCTAACACGCGAAAGGTCCTCGGTTCAAAACCGAGCAGAAACAGCTGTCCTCTTTTGAAGAAATGTATAAACACCTTTGAGCCGACAGTTGGCTTCAGAAGGTTTAACGTTTATGCGCATATTGCCAAGCCTGCACAGAACGATTTCAGACTTCTTTAGGTAGTGGGTTTCCGTAGTGTAGTGGTTATCACGTTCGCCTCACACGCGAAAGGTCCCCAGTTCGAAACTGGGCGGGAACACTGCATCTCTTTTCACAATTGTTTAGGTGGGTTTCTGTTGAGGAGGAACTCAACGCTTCCAAGGCTTTGCGGCCAAGAGGCATGAGTACAGTCACTAAAGGTATAGTTGATGCAGAAATGAAAGAGCAGTCATTGTTTGACCTTAACCTATCCCACAACCGTGACATTCCAAGCCTGCGTGGCTTTCTTCTGAGGAACACGAAAAAAGAGATTTGTCTGAGTGGCCCTCTGTTGAGCAGCAGCTCTGCATCACGAAGGCCCTTCACTACACAGGTGTAGAGATTTCCTGATAAAATGATGCAAGCCGTAGCAGTTTCTAACACATGGCTAACCTTCTTGAAATTCAACACAATGGTCAACGAATCTGCCAATAAACCTGTTCAGGTGGCTCCTCACTTACTCCCGAAGCACCCAGACGTGTTAAACCCTCGGAATTCGACTGACCACAAACAGCCTGTTTTTTTACAATAGGGTAGATTGTACGTGGCAAGTCCACATCTCAGCTTTCTGAAGAGATATCAAGCTAAAACTTGCTTTCCCATGCTAGTCTGGACACGTGCTACCCCTGTGGTGAGTTTCAAGAAGAATGGAGAAACTCTACAATTTGACCAACAAAAATCACCAAGAGACATTTTCGAGTTTCTCCTGTGCTCTTGAAACTTTGGGTTTGTTAGTTTGAGAATAGCACAGGAAGGCAGGTTTCAGCTTGATATCACGCTGCAAGTGTTTAATTCCGAGGTAAGTTAAGGGTAGCGTTTCAGGAAACTCAGCATATACTGCCAGGCCGAATGAACTCTGTCCTCTTGTGTGTGGGACTTACGCAGATTGTCTATTTGCTTTCGGGCACATCACAGTATAAATATTTTCCCAAAAAGCACTATCGTTAGCCTGTGGAGTTTCTGTAGTGTAGTGGTCATCACATTCGCCTAACACGCGAAAGGTCCTTGGTTCAAAACCGAGCAGAAACAGCTGTCCTCTTTTGAAGAAATGTATAAACACCTTTGAGCCGACAGTTGGCTTCAGAAGGTTTAACGTTTATGCGCATATTGCCGAGCCTGCACAGAACGATTTCAGACCTCTTTAGGTAGTGGGTTTCCGTAGTGTAGTGGTTATCACGTTCGCCTCACACGCGAAAGGTCCCCAGTTCGAAACTGGGCGGGAACACTGCATCTCTTTTCACAATTGTTTAGGTGGGTTTCTGTTGAGGAGGAACTCAACGCTTCCAAGGCTTTGCGGCCAAGAGGCATGAGTACAGTCACTAAAGGTATAGTTGATGTAGAAATGAAAGAGCAGTCATTGTTTGACCTTAACCTATCCCACAACCGTGACATTCCAAGCCTGCTTGGCTTTCTTCTGAGGAACACGAAAAAAGAGATTTGTCTGAGTGGCCCTCTGTTGAGCAGCAGCTCTGCATCACGAAGGCCCTTCTCTACACAGGTGTAGAGATTTCCTGATAAAATGATGCAAGCCGTAGCAGTTTCTAACACATGGATAACCTTCTTGAAATTCAACACAATGGTCAACGAATCTGCCAATAAACCTGTTCAGGTGGCTCCTCACTTACTCCCGAAGCACCCAGACGTGTTAAACCCTCGGAATTCGACTGACCACAAACAGCCTGTTTTTTTACAATAGGGTAGATTGTACGTGGCAAGTCCACATCTCAGCTTTCTGAAGAGATATCAAGCTAAAACTTGCTTTCCCATGCTAGTCTGGACACGTGCTACCCCTGTGGTGAGTTTCAAGAAGAATGGAGAAACTCTACAATTTGACCAACAAAAATCACCAAGAGACATTTTCGAATTTCTCCTGTGCTCTTGAAACTTTGGGTTTGTTAGTTTGAGACTAGCACAGGAAGGCAGATTTCAGCTTGATATCACACTGCAAGTGTTTAATTCCGAGGTAAGTTAAGGGTAGCGTTTCAGGAAACTCTGCATATACTGCCAGGCCGAATGAACTCTGTCCTCTTGTGTGTGGGACTTACGCAGATTGTCTATTTGCTTTCGGGCACATCACAGTATAAATATTTTCCCAAAAAGCACTATCGTTAGCCTGTGGAGTTTCTGTAGTGTAGTGGTCATCACATTCGCCTAACACGCGAAAGGTCCTCGGTTCAAAACCGAGCAGAAACAGCTGTCCTCTTTTGAAGAAATGTATAAACACCTTTGAGCCGACAGTTGGCTTCAGAAGGTTTAACGTTTATGTGCATATTGCCGAGCCTGCACAGAACGATTTCAGACTTCTTTAGGTAGTGGGTTTCCGTAGTGTAGTGGTTATCACGTTCGCCTCACACGCGAAAGGTCCCCAGTTCGAAACTGGGCGGGAACACTGCATCTCTTTTCACAATTGTTTAGGTGGGTTTCTGTTGAGGAGGAACTCAACGCTTCCAAGGCTTTGCGGCCAAGAGGCATGAGTACAGTCACTAAAGGTATAGTTGATGCAGAAATGAAAGAGCAGTCATTGTTTGACCTTAACCTATCCCACAACCGTGACATTCCAAGCCTGCTTGGCTTTCTTCTGAGGAACACGAAAAAAGAGATTTGTCTGAGTGGCCCTCTGTTGAGCAGCAGCTCTGCATCACGAAGGCCCTTCTCTACACAGGTGTAGAGATTTCCTGATAAAATGATGCAAGCCGTAGCAGTTTCTAACACATGGATAACCTTCTTGAAATTCAACACAATGGTCAACGAATCTGCCAATAAACCTGTTCAGGTGGCTCCTCACTTACTCCCGAAGCACCCAGACGTGTTAAACCCTCGGAATTCGACTGACCACAAACAGCCTGTTTTTTTACAATAGGGTAGATTGTACGTGGCAAGTCCACATCTCAGCTTTCTGAAGAGATATCAAGCTAAAACTTGCTTTCCCATGCTAGTCTGGACACGTGCTACCCCTGTGGTGAGTTTCAAGAAGAATGGAGAAACTCTACAATTTGACCAACAAAAATCACCAAGAGACATTTTCGAGTTTCTCCTGTGCTCTTGAAACTTTGGGTTTGTTAGTTTGAGACTAGCACAGGAAGGCAGATTTCAGCTTGATATCACACTGCAAGTGTTTAATTCCGAGGTAAGTTAAGGGTAGCGTTTCAGGAAACTCTGCATATACTGCCAGGCCGAATGAACTCTGTCCTCTTGTGTGTGGGACTTACGCAGATTGTCCCGCAGATAACTGGAGAATTGCTTGGTTTGCTGCTAAAAATAGAAGGTATTTGCAGACTGAAGAGCGCAACGGAATCTGTAATTTGATTCGCGCTCCACTATGCTTGCGATGAAAAGATCTGACACCTCTTTGGCTGCAGGCTTCAATAGTGTAGAGGTTATCACGGTCAAAATCGTTCAGGTGGGTTTCTGTTGAGGAGGAACTCAACGCTTCCAAGGCTTTGCGGCCAAGAGGCATGAATACAGTCACTAAAGGTAAAGTTGATGCAGAAATGAAAGAGCAGATATTGTTTGACCTAAACCTAACGCACAACTGTGACATTCCAAGCCTGCGTGGCTTTCTTCTGAGAAACACCAAAGAAGAGATTTTAGGGAACTCTGCGTAGACTGCCACGCCGAATGAAATCTGTCCTCTTGTGTAAGGGTCTTTTTCCGCCTAGGCCATCAAGTAAGGGCAGGGCCTCAAGGGGCGCCTAAAAGGGGGTACGTGGCAGGCCGTCCTTAGACCCCTGCGCGCCGGCCCTCTCTGTCCCAATAATCACCTGTGTCACCACAAACAGCCCATCTGTCCCTCTCACCGCCTATGTGACCACTAACTGCCCTTCTGTCCACTGGTAATACAAAGACTGTGACCACAAGCAGTCTGTGTGTCCCCTTGACGAACTTTAAAACACATCCATCTGGAGTGTTATTTCCTGATAAAATGATGCAAGCCGTAGCAGTTTCTAACACATGGCTAACCTTCTTGAAATTCAACACAATGGTCAACGAATCTGCCAATAAACCTGTTCAGGTGGCTCCTCACTTACTCCCGAAGCACCCAGACGTGTTAAACCCTCGGAATTCGACTGACCACAAACAGCCTGTTTTTTTACAATAGGGTAGATTGTACGTGGCAAGTCCACATCTCAGCTTTCTGAAGAGATATCAAGCTAAAACTTGCTTTCCCATGCTAGTCTGGACACGTGCTACCCCTGTGGTGAGTTTCAAGAAGAATGGAGAAACTCTACAATTTGACCAACAAAAATCACCAAGAGACATTTTCGAGTTTCTCCTGTGCTCTTGAAACTTTGGGTTTGTTAGTTTGAGACTAGCACAGGAAGGCAGGTTTCAGCTTGATATCACGCTGCAAGTGTTTAATTCCGAGGTAAGTTAAGGGTAGCATTTCAGGAAACTCAGCATATACTGCCAGGCCGAATGAACTCTGTCCTCTTGTGTGTGGGACTTACGCAGATTGTCTATTTGCTTTCGGGCACATCACAGTATAAATATTTTCCCAAAAAGCACTATCGTTAGCCTGTGGAGTTTCTGTAGTGTAGTGGTCATCACATTCGCCTAACACGCGAAAGGTCCTCGGTGCAGAAACAGCTGTCCTCTTTTGAAGAAATGTATAAACACCTTTGAGCCGACAGTTGGCTTCAGAAGGTTTAACGTTTATGCGCATATTGCCAAGCCTGCACAGAACGATTTCAGACTTCTTTAGGTAGTGGGTTTCCGTAGTGTAGTGGTTATCACGTTCGCCTCACACGCGAAAGGTCCCCAGTTCGAAACTGGGCGGGAACACTGCATCTCTTTTCACAATTGTTTAGGTGGGTTTCTGTTGAGGAGGAACTCAACGCTTCCAAGGCTTTGCGGCCAAGAGGCATGAGTACAGTCACTAAAGGTATAGTTGATGCAGAAATGAAAGAGCAGTCATTGTTTCACCTTAACCTATCCCACAACCGTGACATTCCAAGCCTGCGTGGCTTTCTTCTGAGGAACACGAAAAAAGAGATTTGTCTGAGTGGCCCTCTGTTGAGCAGCAGCTCTGCATCACGAAGGCCCTTCTCTACACAGGTGTAGAGATTTCCTGATAAAATGATGCAAGCCGTAGCAGTTTCTAACACATGGCTAACCTTCTTGAAATTCAACACAATGGTCAACGAATCTGCCAATAAACCTGTTCAGGTGGCTCCTCACTTACTCCCGAAGCACCCAGACGTGTTAAACCCTCGGAATTTGACTGACCACAAACAGCCTGTTTTTTTACAATAGGGTAGATTGTACGTGGCAAGTCCACATCTCAGCTTTCTGAAGAGATATCAAGCTAAAACTTGCTTTCCCATGCTAGTCTGGACACGTGCTACCCCTGTGGTGAGTTTCAAGAAGAATGGAGAAACTCTACAATTTGACCAACAAAAATCACCAAGAGACATTTTCGAGTTTCTCCTGTGCTCTTGAAACTTTGGGTTTGTTAGTTTGAGACTAGCACAGAAAGGCAGGTTTCAGCTTGATATCACGCTGCAAGTGTTTAATTCCGAGGTAAGTTAAGGGTAGCGTTTCAGGAAACTCAGCATATACTGCCAGGCCGAATGAACTCTGTCCTCTTGTGTGTGGGACTTACGCAGATTGTCTATTTGCTTTCGGGCACATCACAGTATAAATATTTTCCCAAAAAGCACTATCGTTAGCCTGTGGAGTTTCTGTAGTGTAGTGGTCATCACATTCGCCTAACACGCGAAAGGTCCTCGGTTCAAAACCGAGCAGAAACAGCTGTCCTCTTTTGAAGAAATGTATAAACACCTTTGAGCCGACAGTTGGCTTCAGAAGGTTTAACGTTTATGCGCATATTGCCGAGCCTGCACAGAACGATTTCAGACTTCTTTAGGTAGTGGGTTTCCGTAGTGTAGTGGTTATCACGTTCGCCTCACACGCGAAAGGTCCCCAGTTCGAAACTGGGCGGGAACACTGCATCTCTTTTCACAATTGTTTAGGTGGGTTTCTGTTGAGGAGGAACTCAACGCTTCCAAGGCTTTGCGGCCAAGAGGCATGAGTACAGTCACTAAAGGTATAGTTGATGCAGAAATGAAAGAGCAGTCATTGTTTCACCTTAACCTATCCCACAACCGTGACATTCCAAGCCTGCGTGGCTTTCTTCTGAGGAACACGAAAAAAGAGATTTGTCTGAGTGGCCCTCTGTTGAGCAGCAGCTCTGCATCACGAAGGCCCTTCTCTACACAGGTGTAGAGATTTCCTGATAAAATGATGCAAGCCGTAGCAGTTTCTAACACATGGCTAACCTTCTTGAAATTCAACACAATGGTCAACGAATCTGCCAATAAACCTGTTCAGGTGGCTCCTCACTTACTCCCGAAGCACCCAGACGTGTTAAACCCTCGGAATTCGACTGACCACAAACAGCCTGTTTTTTTACAATAGGGTAGATTGTACGTGGCAAGTCCACATCTCAGCTTTCTGAAGAGATATCAAGCTAAAACTTGCTTTCCCATGCTAGTCTGGACACGTGCTACCCCTGTGGTGAGTTTCAAGAAGAATGGAGAAACTCTACAATTTGACCAACAAAAATCACCAAGAGACATTTTCGAGTTTCTCCTGTGCTCTTGAAACTTTGGGTTTGTTAGTTTGAGACTAGCACAGGAAGGCAGATTTCAGCTTGATATCACGCTGCAAGTGTTTAATTCCGAGGTAAGTTAAGGGTAGCGTTTCAGGAAACTCTGCATATACTGCCAGGCCGAATGAACTCTGTCCTCTTGTGTGTGGGACTTACGCAGATTGTCTATTTGGTTTCGGGCACATCACAGTATAAATATTTTCCCAAAAAGCACTATCGTTATCCTGTGGAGTTTCTGTAGTGTAGTGGTCATCACATTCGCCTAACACGCGAAAGGTCCTCGGTTCAAAACCGAGCAGAAACAGCTGTCCTCTTTTGAAGAAATGTATAAACACCTTTGAGCCGACAGTTGGCTTCAGAAGGTTTAACGTTTATGCGCATATTGCCGAGCCTGCACAAAACGATTTCAGACTTCTTTAGGTAGTGGGTTTCCGTAGTGTAGTGGTTATCACGTTCGCCTCACACGCGAAAGGTCCCCAGTTCGAAACTGGGCGGGAACACTGCATCTCTTTTCACAATTGTTTAGGTGGGTTTCTGTTGAGGAGGAACTCAACGCTTCCAAGGCTTTGCGGCCAAGAGGCATGAGTACAGTCACTAAAGGTATAGTTGATGCAGAAATGAAAGAGCAGTCATTGTTTCACCTTAACCTATCCCACAACCGTGACATTCCAAGCCTGCGTGGCTTTCTTCTGAGGAACACGAAAAAAGAGATTTGTCTGAGTGGCCCTCTGTTGAGCAGCAGCTCTGCATCACGAAGGCCCTTCTCTACACAGGTGTAGAGATTTCCTGATAAAATGATGCAAGCCGTAGCAGTTTCTAACACATGGCTAACCTTCTTGAAATTCAACACAATGGTCAACGAATCTGCCAATAAACCTGTTCAGGTGGCTCCTCACTTACTCCCGAAGCACCCAGACGTGTTAAACCCTCGGAATTCGACTGACCACAAACAGCCTGTTTTTTTACAATAGGGTAGATTGTACGTGGCAAGTCCACATCTCAGCTTTCTGAAGAGATATCAAGCTAAAACTTGCTTTCCCATGCTAGTCTGGACACGTGCTACCCCTGTGGTGAGTTTCAAGAAGAATGGAGAAACTCTACAATTTGACCAACAAAAATCACCAAGAGACATTTTCGAGTTTCTCCTGTGCTCTTGAAACTTTGGGTTTGTTAGTTTGAGAATAGCACAGGAAGGCAGGTTTCAGCTTGATATCACGCTGCAAGTGTTTAATTCCGAGGTAAGTTAAGGGTAGCGTTTCAGGAAACTCAGCATATACTGCCAGGCCGAATGAACTCTGTCCTCTTGTGTGTGGGACTTACGCAGATTGTCTATTTGCTTTCGGGCACATCACAGTATAAATATTTTCCCAAAAAGCACTATCGTTAGCCTGTGGAGTTTCTGTAGTGTAGTGGTCATCACATTCGCCTAACACGCGAAAGGTCCTTGGTTCAAAACCGAGCAGAAACAGCTGTCCTCTTTTGAAGAAATGTATAAACACCTTTGAGCCGACAGTTGGCTTCAGAAGGTTTAACGTTTATGCGCATATTGCCGAGCCTGCACAGAACGATTTCAGACCTCTTTAGGTAGTGGGTTTCCGTAGTGTAGTGGTTATCACGTTCGCCTCACACGCGAAAGGTCCCCAGTTCGAAACTGGGCGGGAACACTGCATCTCTTTTCACAATTGTTTAGGTGGGTTTCTGTTGAGGAGGAACTCAACGCTTCCAAGGCTTTGCGGCCAAGAGGCATGAGTACAGTCACTAAAGGTATAGTTGATGTAGAAATGAAAGAGCAGTCATTGTTTGACCTTAACCTATCCCACAACCGTGACATTCCAAGCCTGCTTGGCTTTCTTCTGAGGAACACGAAAAAAGAGATTTGTCTGAGTGGCCCTCTGTTGAGCAGCAGCTCTGCATCACGAAGGCCCTTCTCTACACAGGTGTAGAGATTTCCTGATAAAATGATGCAAGCCGTAGCAGTTTCTAACACATGGATAACCTTCTTGAAATTCAACACAATGGTCAACGAATCTGCCAATAAACCTGTTCAGGTGGCTCCTCACTTACTCCCGAAGCACCCAGACGTGTTAAACCCTCGGAATTCGACTGACCACAAACAGCCTGTTTTTTTACAATAGGGTAGATTGTACGTGGCAAGTCCACATCTCAGCTTTCTGAAGAGATATCAAGCTAAAACTTGCTTTCCCATGCTAGTCTGGACACGTGCTACCCCTGTGGTGAGTTTCAAGAAGAATGGAGAAACTCTACAATTTGACCAACAAAAATCACCAAGAGACATTTTCGAATTTCTCCTGTGCTCTTGAAACTTTGGGTTTGTTAGTTTGAGACTAGCACAGGAAGGCAGATTTCAGCTTGATATCACACTGCAAGTGTTTAATTCCGAGGTAAGTTAAGGGTAGCGTTTCAGGAAACTCTGCATATACTGCCAGGCCGAATGAACTCTGTCCTCTTGTGTGTGGGACTTACGCAGATTGTCTATTTGCTTTCGGGCACATCACAGTATAAATATTTTCCCAAAAAGCACTATCGTTAGCCTGTGGAGTTTCTGTAGTGTAGTGGTCATCACATTCGCCTAACACGCGAAAGGTCCTCGGTTCAAAACCGAGCAGAAACAGCTGTCCTCTTTTGAAGAAATGTATAAACACCTTTGAGCCGACAGTTGGCTTCAGAAGGTTTAACGTTTATGTGCATATTGCCGAGCCTGCACAGAACGATTTCAGACTTCTTTAGGTAGTGGGTTTCCGTAGTGTAGTGGTTATCACGTTCGCCTCACACGCGAAAGGTCCCCAGTTCGAAACTGGGCGGGAACACTGCATCTCTTTTCACAATTGTTTAGGTGGGTTTCTGTTGAGGAGGAACTCAACGCTTCCAAGGCTTTGCGGCCAAGAGGCATGAGTACAGTCACTAAAGGTATAGTTGATGCAGAAATGAAAGAGCAGTCATTGTTTGACCTTAACCTATCCCACAACCGTGACATTCCAAGCCTGCTTGGCTTTCTTCTGAGGAACACGAAAAAAGAGATTTGTCTGAGTGGCCCTCTGTTGAGCAGCAGCTCTGCATCACGAAGGCCCTTCTCTACACAGGTGTAGAGATTTCCTGATAAAATGATGCAAGCCGTAGCAGTTTCTAACACATGGATAACCTTCTTGAAATTCAACACAATGGTCAACGAATCTGCCAATAAACCTGTTCAGGTGGCTCCTCACTTACTCCCGAAGCACCCAGACGTGTTAAACCCTCGGAATTCGACTGACCACAAACAGCCTGTTTTTTTACAATAGGGTAGATTGTACGTGGCAAGTCCACATCTCAGCTTTCTGAAGAGATATCAAGCTAAAACTTGCTTTCCCATGCTAGTCTGGACACGTGCTACCCCTGTGGTGAGTTTCAAGAAGAATGGAGAAACTCTACAATTTGACCAACAAAAATCACCAAGAGACATTTTCGAGTTTCTCCTGTGCTCTTGAAACTTTGGGTTTGTTAGTTTGAGACTAGCACAGGAAGGCAGATTTCAGCTTGATATCACACTGCAAGTGTTTAATTCCGAGGTAAGTTAAGGGTAGCGTTTCAGGAAACTCTGCATATACTGCCAGGCCGAATGAACTCTGTCCTCTTGTGTGTGGGACTTACGCAGATTGTCCCGCAGATAACTGGAGAATTGCTTGGTTTGCTGCTAAAAATAGAAGGTATTTGCAGACTGAAGAGCGCAACGGAATCTGTAATTTGATTCGCGCTCCACTATGCTTGCGATGAAAAGATCTGACACCTCTTTGGCTGCAGGCTTCAATAGTGTAGAGGTTATCACGGTCAAAATCGTTCAGGTGGGTTTCTGTTGAGGAGGAACTCAACGCTTCCAAGGCTTTGCGGCCAAGAGGCATGAATACAGTCACTAAAGGTAAAGTTGATGCAGAAATGAAAGAGCAGATATTGTTTGACCTAAACCTAACGCACAACTGTGACATTCCAAGCCTGCGTGGCTTTCTTCTGAGAAACACCAAAGAAGAGATTTTAGGGAACTCTGCGTAGACTGCCACGCCGAATGAAATCTGTCCTCTTGTGTAAGGGTCTTTTTCCGCCTAGGCCATCAAGTAAGGGCAGGGCCTCAAGGGGCGCCTAAAAGGGGGTACGTGGCAGGCCGTCCTTAGACCCCTGCGCGCCGGCCCTCTCTGTCCCAATAATCACCTGTGTCACCACAAACAGCCCTTCTGTCCCTCTCACCGCCTATGTGACCACTAACTGCCCTTCTGTCCACTGGTAATACAAAGACTGTGACCACAAGCAGTCTGTGTGTCCCCTTGACGAACTTTAAAACACATCCATCTGGAGTGTTATTTCCTGATAAAATGATGCAAGCCGTAGCAGTTTCTAACACATGGCTAACCTTCTTGAAATTCAACACAATGGTCAACGAATCTGCCAATAAACCTGTTCAGGTGGCTCCTCACTTACTCCCGAAGCACCCAGACGTGTTAAACCCTCGGAATTCGACTGACCACAAACAGCCTGTTTTTTTACAATAGGGTAGATTGTACGTGGCAAGTCCACATCTCAGCTTTCTGAAGAGATATCAAGCTAAAACTTGCTTTCCCATGCTAGTCTGGACACGTGCTACCCCTGTGGTGAGTTTCAAGAAGAATGGAGAAACTCTACAATTTGACCAACAAAAATCACCAAGAGACATTTTCGAGTTTCTCCTGTGCTCTTGAAACTTTGGGTTTGTTAGTTTGAGACTAGCACAGGAAGGCAGGTTTCAGCTTGATATCACGCTGCAAGTGTTTAATTCCGAGGTAAGTTAAGGGTAGCATTTCAGGAAACTCAGCATATACTGCCAGGCCGAATGAACTCTGTCCTCTTGTGTGTGGGACTTACGCAGATTGTCTATTTGCTTTCGGGCACATCACAGTATAAATATTTTCCCAAAAAGCACTATCGTTAGCCTGTGGAGTTTCTGTAGTGTAGTGGTCATCACATTCGCCTAACACGCGAAAGGTCCTCGGTGCAGAAACAGCTGTCCTCTTTTGAAGAAATGTATAAACACCTTTGAGCCGACAGTTGGCTTCAGAAGGTTTAACGTTTATGCGCATATTGCCAAGCCTGCACAGAACGATTTCAGACTTCTTTAGGTAGTGGGTTTCCGTAGTGTAGTGGTTATCACGTTCGCCTCACACGCGAAAGGTCCCCAGTTCGAAACTGGGCGGGAACACTGCATCTCTTTTCACAATTGTTTAGGTGGGTTTCTGTTGAGGAGGAACTCAACGCTTCCAAGGCTTTGCGGCCAAGAGGCATGAGTACAGTCACTAAAGGTATAGTTGATGCAGAAATGAAAGAGCAGTCATTGTTTCACCTTAACCTATCCCACAACCGTGACATTCCAAGCCTGCGTGGCTTTCTTCTGAGGAACACGAAAAAAGAGATTTGTCTGAGTGGCCCTCTGTTGAGCAGCAGCTCTGCATCACGAAGGCCCTTCTCTACACAGGTGTAGAGATTTCCTGATAAAATGATGCAAGCCGTAGCAGTTTCTAACACATGGCTAACCTTCTTGAAATTCAACACAATGGTCAACGAATCTGCCAATAAACCTGTTCAGGTGGCTCCTCACTTACTCCCGAAGCACCCAGACGTGTTAAACCCTCGGAATTTGACTGACCACAAACAGCCTGTTTTTTTACAATAGGGTAGATTGTACGTGGCAAGTCCACATCTCAGCTTTCTGAAGAGATATCAAGCTAAAACTTGCTTTCCCATGCTAGTCTGGACACGTGCTACCCCTGTGGTGAGTTTCAAGAAGAATGGAGAAACTCTACAATTTGACCAACAAAAATCACCAAGAGACATTTTCGAGTTTCTCCTGTGCTCTTGAAACTTTGGGTTTGTTAGTTTGAGACTAGCACAGAAAGGCAGGTTTCAGCTTGATATCACGCTGCAAGTGTTTAATTCCGAGGTAAGTTAAGGGTAGCGTTTCAGGAAACTCAGCATATACTGCCAGGCCGAATGAACTCTGTCCTCTTGTGTGTGGGACTTACGCAGATTGTCTATTTGCTTTCGGGCACATCACAGTATAAATATTTTCCCAAAAAGCACTATCGTTAGCCTGTGGAGTTTCTGTAGTGTAGTGGTCATCACATTCGCCTAACACGCGAAAGGTCCTCGGTTCAAAACCGAGCAGAAACAGCTGTCCTCTTTTGAAGAAATGTATAAACACCTTTGAGCCGACAGTTGGCTTCAGAAGGTTTAACGTTTATGCGCATATTGCCGAGCCTGCACAGAACGATTTCAGACTTCTTTAGGTAGTGGGTTTCCGTAGTGTAGTGGTTATCACGTTCGCCTCACACGCGAAAGGTCCCCAGTTCGAAACTGGGCGGGAACACTGCATCTCTTTTCACAATTGTTTAGGTGGGTTTCTGTTGAGGAGGAACTCAACGCTTCCAAGGCTTTGCGGCCAAGAGGCATGAGTACAGTCACTAAAGGTATAGTTGATGCAGAAATGAAAGAGCAGTCATTGTTTCACCTTAACCTATCCCACAACCGTGACATTCCAAGCCTGCGTGGCTTTCTTCTGAGGAACACGAAAAAAGAGATTTGTCTGAGTGGCCCTCTGTTGAGCAGCAGCTCTGCATCACGAAGGCCCTTCTCTACACAGGTGTAGAGATTTCCTGATAAAATGATGCAAGCCGTAGCAGTTTCTAACACATGGCTAACCTTCTTGAAATTCAACACAATGGTCAACGAATCTGCCAATAAACCTGTTCAGGTGGCTCCTCACTTACTCCCGAAGCACCCAGACGTGTTAAACCCTCGGAATTCGACTGACCACAAACAGCCTGTTTTTTTACAATAGGGTAGATTGTACGTGGCAAGTCCACATCTCAGCTTTCTGAAGAGATATCAAGCTAAAACTTGCTTTCCCATGCTAGTCTGGACACGTGCTACCCCTGTGGTGAGTTTCAAGAAGAATGGAGAAACTCTACAATTTGACCAACAAAAATCACCAAGAGACATTTTCGAGTTTCTCCTGTGCTCTTGAAACTTTGGGTTTGTTAGTTTGAGACTAGCACAGGAAGGCAGATTTCAGCTTGATATCACGCTGCAAGTGTTTAATTCCGAGGTAAGTTAAGGGTAGCGTTTCAGGAAACTCTGCATATACTGCCAGGCCGAATGAACTCTGTCCTCTTGTGTGTGGGACTTACGCAGATTGTCTATTTGGTTTCGGGCACATCACAGTATAAATATTTTCCCAAAAAGCACTATCGTTATCCTGTGGAGTTTCTGTAGTGTAGTGGTCATCACATTCGCCTAACACGCGAAAGGTCCTCGGTTCAAAACCGAGCAGAAACAGCTGTCCTCTTTTGAAGAAATGTATAAACACCTTTGAGCCGACAGTTGGCTTCAGAAGGTTTAACGTTTATGCGCATATTGCCGAGCCTGCACAAAACGATTTCAGACTTCTTTAGGTAGTGGGTTTCCGTAGTGTAGTGGTTATCACGTTCGCCTCACACGCGAAAGGTCCCCAGTTCGAAACTGGGCGGGAACACTGCATCTCTTTTCACAATTGTTTAGGTGGGTTTCTGTTGAGGAGGAACTCAACGCTTCCAAGGCTTTGCGGCCAAGAGGCATGAGTACAGTCACTAAAGGTATAGTTGATGCAGAAATGAAAGAGCAGTCATTGTTTCACCTTAACCTATCCCACAACCGTGACATTCCAAGCCTGCGTGGCTTTCTTCTGAGGAACACGAAAAAAGAGATTTGTCTGAGTGGCCCTCTGTTGAGCAGCAGCTCTGCATCACGAAGGCCCTTCTCTACACAGGTGTAGAGATTTCCTGATAAAATGATGCAAGCCGTAGCAGTTTCTAACACATGGCTAACCTTCTTGAAATTCAACACAATGGTCAACGAATCTGCCAATAAACCTGTTCAGGTGGCTCCTCACTTACTCCCGAAGCACCCAGACGTGTTAAACCCTCGGAATTTGACTGACCACAAACAGCCTGTTTTTTTTACAATAGGGTAGATTGTACGTGGCAAGTCCACATCTCGGCTTTCTGAAGAGATATCAAGCTAAAACTTGCTTTCCCATGCTAGTCTGGACACGTGCTACCCCTGTGGTGAGTTTCAAGAAGAATGGAGAAACTCTACAATTTGACCAACAAAAATCACCAAGAGACATTTTCGAGTTTCTCCTGTGCTCTTGAAACTTTGGGTTTGTTAGTTTGAGACTAGCACAGGAAGGCAGGTTTCAGCTTGATATCACGCTGCAAGTGTTTAATTCCGAGGTAAGTTAAGGGTAGCGTTTCAGGAAACTCAGCATATACTGCCAGGCCGAATGAACTCTGTCCTCTTGTGTGTGGGACTTACGCAGATTGTCTATTTGCTTTCGGGCACATCACAGTATAAATATTTTCCCAAAAAGCACTATCGTTAGCCTGTGGAGTTTCTGTAGTGTAGTGGTCATCACATTCGCCTAACACGCGAAAGGTCCTCGGTTCAAAACCGAGCAGAAACAGCTGTCCTCTTTTGAAGAAATGTATAAACACCTTTGAGCCGACAGTTGGCTTCAGAAGGTTTAACGTTTATGCGCATATTGCCAAGCCTGCACAGAACGATTTCAGACTTCTTTAGGTAGTGGGTTTCCGTAGTGTAGTGGTTATCACGTTCGCCTCACACGCGAAAGGTCCCCAGTTCGAAACTGGGCGGGAACACTGCATCTCTTTTCACAATTGTTTAGGTGGGTTTCTGTTGAGGAGGAACTCAACGCTTCCAAGGCTTTGCGGCCAAGAGGCATGAGTACAGTCACTAAAGGTATAGTTGATGCAGAAATGAAAGAGCAGTCATTGTTTGACCTTAACCTATCCCACAACCGTGACATTCCAAGCCTGCGTGGCTTTCTTCTGAGGAACACGAAAAAAGAGATTTGTCTGAGTGGCCCTCTGTTGAGCAGCAGCTCTGCATCACGAAGGCCCTTCACTACACAGGTGTAGAGATTTCCTGATAAAATGATGCAAGCCGTAGCAGTTTCTAACACATGGCTAACCTTCTTGAAATTCAACACAATGGTCAACGAATCTGCCAATAAACCTGTTCAGGTGGCTCCTCACTTCCTCCCGAAGCACCCAGACGTGTTAAACCCTCGGAATTCGACTGACCACAAACAGCCTGTTTTTTTACAATAGGGTAGATTGTACGTGGCAAGTCCACATCTCAGCTTTCTGAAGAGATATCAAGCTAAAACTTGCTTTCCCATGCTAGTCTGGACACGTGCTACCCCTGTGGTGAGTTTCAAGAAGAATGGAGAAACTCTACAATTTGACCAACAAAAATCACCAAGAGACATTTTCGAGTTTCTCCTGTGCTCTTGAAACTTTGGGTTTGTTAGTTTGAGACTAGCACAGGAAGGCAGGTTTCAGCTTGATATCACGCTGCAAGTGTTTAATTCCGAGGTAAGTTAAGGGTAGCGTTTCAGGAAACTCAGCATATACTGCCAGGCCGAATGAACTCTGTCCTCTTGTGTGTGGGACTTACGCAGATTGTCTATTTGCTTTCGGGCACATCACAGTATAAATATTTTCCCAAAAAGCACTATCGTTAGCCTGTGGAGTTTCTGTAGTGTAGTGGTCATCACATTCGCCTAACACGCGAAAGGTCCTCGGTTCAAAACCGAGCAGAAACAGCTGTCCTCTTTTGAAGAAATGTATAAACACCTTTGAGCCGACAGTTGGCTTCAGAAGGTTTAACGTTTATGCGCATATTGCCGAGCCTGCACAGAACGATTTCAGACCTCTTTAGGTAGTGGGTTTCCGTAGTGTAGTGGTTATCACGTTCGCCTCACACGCGAAAGGTCCCCAGTTCGAAACTGGGCGGGAACACTGCATCTCTTTTCACAATTGTTTAGGTGGGTTTCTGTTGAGGAGGAACTCAACGCTTCCAAGGCTTTGCGGCCAAGAGGCATGAGTACAGTCACTAAAGGTATAGTTGATGTAGAAATGAAAGAGCAGTCATTGTTTGACCTTAACCTATCCCACAACCGTGACATTCCAAGCCTGCTTGGCTTTCTTCTGAGGAACACGAAAAAAGAGATTTGTCTGAGTGGCCCTCTGTTGAGCAGCAGCTCTGCATCACGAAGGCCCTTCTCTACACAGGTGTAGAGATTTCCTGATAAAATGATGCAAGCCGTAGCAGTTTCTAACACATGGATAACCTTCTTGAAATTCAACACAATGGTCAACGAATCTGCCAATAAACCTGTTCAGGTGGCTCCTCACTTACTCCCGAAGCACCCAGACGTGTTAAACCCTCGGAATTCGACTGACCACAAACAGCCTGTTTTTTTACAATAGGGTAGATTGTACGTGGCTAGTCCACATCTCAGCTTTCTGAAGAGATATCAAGCTAAAACTTGCTTTCCCATGCTAGTCTGGACACGTGCTACCCCTGTGGTGAGTTTCAAGAAGAATGGAGAAACTCTACAATTTGACCAACAAAAATCACCAAGAGACATTTTCGAGTTTCTCCTGTGCTCTTGAAACTTTGGGTTTGTTAGTTTGAGACTAGCACAGGAAGGCAGATTTCAGCTTGATATCACACTGCAAGTGTTTAATTCCGAGGTAAGTTAAGGGTAGCGTTTCAGGAAACTCTGCATATACTGCCAGGCCGAATGAACTCTGTCCTCTTGTGTGTGGGACTTACGCAGATTGTCTATTTGCTTTCGGGCACATCACAGTATAAATATTTTCCCAAAAAGCACTATCGTTAGCCTGTGGAGTTTCTGTAGTGTAGTGGTCATCACATTCGCCTAACACGCGAAAGGTCCTCGGTTCAAAACCGAGCAGAAACAGCTGTCCTCTTTTGAAGAAATGTATAAACACCTTTGAGCCGACAGTTGGCTTCAGAAGGTTTAACGTTTATGCGCATATTGCCGAGCCTGCACAGAACGATTTCAGACTTCTTTAGGTAGTGGGTTTCCGTAGTGTAGTGGTTATCACGTTCGCCTCACACGCGAAAGGTCCCCAGTTCGAAACTGGGCGGGAACACTGCATCTCTTTTCACAATTGTTTAGGTGGGTTTCTGTTGAGGAGGAACTCAACGCTTCCAAGGCTTTGCGGCCAAGAGGCATGAGTACAGTCACTAAAGGTATAGTTGATGCAGAAATGAAAGAGCAGTCATTGTTTGACCTTAACCTATCCCACAACCGTGACATTCCAAGCCTGCTTGGCTTTCTTCTGAGGAACACGAAAAAAGAGATTTGTCTGAGTGGCCCTCTGTTGAGCAGCAGCTCTGCATCACGAAGGCCCATCTCTACACAGGTGTAGAGATTTCCTGATAAAATGATGCAAGCCGTAGCAGTTTCTAACACATGGATAACCTTCTTGAAATTCAACACAATGGTCAACGAATCTGCCAATAAACCTGTTCAGGTGGCTCCTCACTTACTCCCGAAGCACCCAGACGTGTTAAACCCTCGGAATTCGACTGACCACAAACAGCCTGTTTTTTTACAATAGGGTAGATTGTACGTGGCAAGTCCACATCTCAGCTTTCTGAAGAGATATCAAGCTAAAACTTGCTTTCCCATGCTAGTCTGGACACGTGCTACCCCTGTGGTGAGTTTCAAGAAGAATGGAGAAACTCTACAATTTGACCAACAAAAATCACCAAGAGACATTTTCGAGTTTCTCCTGTGCTCTTGAAACTTTGGGTTTGTTAGTTTGAGACTAGCACAGGAAGGCAGATTTCAGCTTGATATCACACTGCAAGTGTTTAATTCCGAGGTAAGTTAAGGGTAGCGTTTCAGGAAACTCTGCATATACTGCCAGGCCGAATGAACTCTGTCCTCTTGTGTGTGGGACTTACGCAGATTGTCCCGCAGATAACTGGAGAATTGCTTGGTTTGCTGCTAAAAATAGAAGGTATTTGCAGACTGAAGAGCGCAACGGAATCTGTAATTTGATTCGCGCTCCACGATGCTTGCGATGAAAAGATCTGACACCTCTTTGGCTGCAGGCTTCAATAGTGTAGAGGTTATCACGGTCAAAATCGTTCAGGTGGGTTTCTGTTGAGGAGGAACTCAACGCTTCCAAGGCTTTGCGGCCAAGAGGCATGAATACAGTCACTAAAGGTAAAGTTGATGCAGAAATGAAAGAGCAGATATTGTTTGACCTAAACCTAACCCACAACTGTGACATTCCAAGCCTGCGTGGCTTTCTTCTGAGAAACACCAAAGAAGAGATTTTAGGGAACTCTGCGTAGACTGCCACGCCAAATGAAATCTGTCCTCTTGTGTAAGGGTCTTTTTCCGCCTATGCCATCAAGTAAGGGCAGGGCCTCAAGGGGCGCCTAAAAGGGGGTACGTGGCAGGCCGTCCTTAGACCCCTGCGCGCCGGCCCTCTCTGTCCCAATAATCACCTGTGTCACCACAAACAGCCCATCTGTCCCTCTCACCGCCTATGTGACCACTAACTGCCCTTCTGTCCACTGGTAATACAAAGACTGTGACCACAAGCAGTCTGTGTGTCCCCTTGACGAACTTTAAAACACATCCATCTGGAGTGTTATTTCCTGATAAAATGATGCAAGCCGTAGCAGTTTCTAACACATGGCTAACCTTCTTGAAATTCAACACAATGGTCAACGAATCTGCCAATAAACCTGTTCAGGTGGCTCCTCACTTACTCCCGAAGCACCCAGACGTGTTAAACCCTCGGAATTCGACTGACCACAAACAGCCTGTTTTTTTACAATAGGGTAGATTGTACGTGGCAAGTCCACATCTCAGCTTTCTGAAGAGATATCAAGCTAAAACTTGCTTTCCCCTGCTAGTCTGGACACGTGCTACCCCTGTGGTGAGTTTCAAGAAGAATGGAGAAACTCTACAATTTGACCAACAAAAATCACCAAGAGACATTTTCGAGTTTCTCCTGTGCTCTTGAAACTTTGGGTTTGTTAGTTTGAGACTAGCACAGGAAGGCAGGTTTCAGCTTGATATCACGCTGCAAGTGTTTAATTCCGAGGTAAGTTAAGGGTAGCGTTTCAGGAAACTCAGCATATACTGCCAGGCCGAATGAACTCTGTCCTCTTGTGTGTGGGACTTACGCAGATTGTCTATTTGCTTTCGGGCACATCACAGTATAAATATTTTCCCAAAAAGCACTATCGTTAGCCTGTGGAGTTTCTGTAGTGTAGTGGTCATCACATTCGCCTAACACGCGAAAGGTCCTCGGTTCAAAACCGAGCAGAAACAGCTGTCCTCTTTTGAAGAAATGTATAAACACCTTTGAGCCGACAGTTGGCTTCAGAAGGTTTAACGTTTATGCGCATATTGCCAAGCCTGCACAGAACGATTTCAGACTTCTTTAGGTAGTGGGTTTCCGTAGTGTAGTGGTTATCACGTTCGCCTCACACGCGAAAGGTCCCCATTTCGAAACTGGGCGGGAACACTGCATCTCTTTTCACAATTGTTTAGGTGGGTTTCAGTTGAGGAGGAACTCAACGCTTCCAAGGCTTTGCGGCCAAGAGGCATGAGTACAGTCACTAAAGGTATAGTTGATGCAGAAATGAAAGAGCAGTCATTGTTTGACCTTAACCTATCCCACAACCGTGACATTCCAAGCCTGCGTGGCTTTCTTCTGAGGAACACGAAAAAAGAGATTTGTCTGAGTGGCCCTCTGTTGAGCAGCAGCTCTGCATCACGAAGGCCCTTCACTACACAGGTGTAGAGATTTCCTGATAAAATGATGCAAGCCGTAGCAGTTTCTAACACATGGCTAACCTTCTTGAAATTCAACACAATGGTCAACGAATCTGCCAATAAACCTGTTCAGGTGGCTCCTCACTTACTCCCGAAGCACCCAGACGTGTTAAACCCTCGGAATTCGACTGACCACAAACAGCCTGTTTTTTTACAATAGGGTAGATTGTACGTGGCAAGTCCACATCTCAGCTTTCTGAAGAGATATCAAGCTAAAACTTGCTTTCCCATGCTAGTCTGGACACGTGCTACCCCTGTGGTGAGTTTCAAGAAGAATGGAGAAACTCTACAATTTGACCAACAAAAATCACCAAGAGACATTTTCGAGTTTCTCCTGTGCTCTTGAAACTTTGGGTTTGTTAGTTTGAGACTAGCACAGGAAGGCAGGTTTCAGCTTGATATCACGCTGCAAGTGTTTAATTCCGAGGTAAGTTAAGGGTAGCGTTTCAGGAAACTCAGCATATACTGCCAGGCCGAATGAACTCTGTCCTCTTGTGTGTGGGACTTACGCAGATTGTCTATTTGCTTTCGGGCACATCACAGTATAAATATTTTCCCAAAAAGCACTATCGTTAGCCTGTGGAGTTTCTGTAGTGTAGTGGTCATCACATTCGCCTAACACGCGAAAGGTCCTCGGTTCAAAACCGAGCAGAAACAGCTGTCCTCTTTTGAAGAAATGTATAAACACCTTTGAGCCGACAGTTGGCTTCAGAAGGTTTAACGTTTATGCGCATATTGCCGAGCCTGCACAGAACGATTTCAGACTTCTTTAGGTAGTGGGTTTCCGTAGTGTAGTGGTTATCACATTCGCCTCACACGCGAAAGGTCCCCAGTTCGAAACTGGGCGGGAACACTGCATCTCTTTTCACAATTGTTTAGGTGGGTTTCTGTTGAGGAGGAACTCAACGCTTCCAAGGCTTTGCGGCCAAGAGGCATGAGTACAGTCACTAAAGGTATAGTTGATGCAGAAATGAAAGAGCAGTCATTGTTTGACCTTAACCTATCCCACAACCGTGACATTCCAAGCCTGCGTGGCTTTCTTCTGAAAAACACGAAAAAAGAGATTTGTCTGAGTGGCCCTCTGTTGAGCAGCAGCTCTGCATCACGAAGGCCCTTCTCTACACAGGTGTAGAGATTTCCTGATAAAATGATGCAAGCCGTAGCAGTTTCTAACACATGGCTAACCTTCTTGAAATTCAACACAATGGTCAACGAATCTGCCAATAAACCTGTTCAGGTGGCTCCTCACTTACTCCCGAAGCACCCAGACGTGTTAAACCCTCGGAATTCGACTGACCACAAACAGCCTGTTTTTTTACAATAGGGTAGATTGTACGTGGCAAGTCCACATCTCAGCTTTCTGAAGAGATATCAAGCTAAAACTTGCTTTCCCATGCTAGTCTGGACACGTGCTACCCCTGTGGTGAGTTTCAAGAAGAATGGAGAAACTCTACAATTTGACCAACAAAAATCACCAAGAGACATTTTCGAGTTTCTCCTGTGCTCTTGAAACTTTGGGTTTGTTAGTTTGAGACTAGCACAGAAAGGCAGGTTTCAGCTTGATATCACGCTGCAAGTGTTTAATTCCGAGGTAAGTTAAGGGTAGCGTTTCAGGAAACTCAGCATATACTGCCAGGCCGAATGAACTCTGTCCTCTTGTGTGTGGGACTTACGCAGATTGTCTATTTGCTTTCGGGCACATCACAGTATAAATATTTTCCCAAAAAGCACTATCGTTAGCCTGTGGAGTTTCTGTAGTGTAGTGGTCATCACATTCGCCTAACACGCGAAAGGTCCTCGGTTCAAAACCGAGCAGAAACAGCTGTCCTCTTTTGAAGAAATGTATAAACACCTTTGAGCCGACAGTTGGCTTCAGAAGGTTTAACGTTTATGCGCATATTGCCGAGCCTGCACAGAACGATTTCAGACTTCTTTAGGTAGTGGGTTTCCGTAGTGTAGTGGTTATCACGTTCGCCTCACACGCGAAAGGTCCCCAGTTCGAAACTGGGCGGGAACACTGCATCTCTTTTCACAATTGTTTAGGTGGGTTTCTGTTGAGGAGGAACTCAACGCTTCCAAGGCTTTGCGGCCAAGAGGCATGAGTACAGTCACTAAAGGTATAGTTGATGCAGAAATGAAAGAGCAGTCATTGTTTGACCTTAACCTATCCCACAACCGTGACATTCCAAGCCTGCGTGGCTTTCTTCTGAGGAACACGAAAAAAGAGATTTGTCTGAGTGGCCCTCTGTTGAGCAGCAGCTCTGCATCACGAAGGCCCTTCTCTACACAGGTGTAGAGATTTCCTGATAAAATGATGCAAGCCGTAGCAGTTTCTAACACATGGCTAACCTTCTTGAAATTCAACACAATGGTCAACGAATCTGCCAATAAACCTGTTCAGGTGGCTCCTCACTTACTCCCGAAGCACCCAGACGTGTTAAACCCTCGGAATTCGACTGACCACAAACAGCCTGTTTTTTTACAATAGGGTAGATTGTACGTGGCAAGTCCACATCTCAGCTTTCTGAAGAGATATCAAGCTAAAACTTGCTTTCCCATGCTAGTCTGGACACGTGCTACCCCTGTGGTGAGTTTCAAGAAGAATGGAGAAACTCTACAATTTGACCAACAAAAATCACCAAGAGACATTTTCGAGTTTCTCCTGTGCTCTTGAAACTTTGGGTTTGTTAGTTTGAGACTAGCACAGGAAGGCAGATTTCAGCTTGATATCACGCTGCAAGTGTTTAATTCCGAGGTAAGTTAAGGGTAGCGTTTCAGGAAACTCTGCATATACTGCCAGGCCGAATGAACTCTGTCCTCTTGTGTGTGGGACTTACGCAGATTGTCTATTTGGTTTCGGGCACATCACAGTATAAATATTTTCCCAAAAAGCACTATCGTTAGCCTGTGGAGTTTCTGTAGTGTAGTGGTCATCACATTCGCCTAACACGCGAAAGGTCCTCGGTTCAAAACCGAGCAGAAACAGCTGTCCTCTTTTGAAGAAATGTATAAACACCTTTGAGCCGACAGTTGGCTTCAGAAGGTTTAACGTTTATGCGCATATTGCCGAGCCTGCACAGAACGATTTCAGACTTCTTTAGGTAGTGGGTTTCCGTAGTGTAGTGGTTATCACGTTCGCCTCACACGCGAAAGGTCCCCAGTTCGAAACTGGGCGGGAACACTGCATCTCTTTTCACAATTGTTTAGGTGGGTTTCTGTTGAGGAGGAACTCAACGCTTCCAAGGCTTTGCGGCCAAGAGGCATGAGTACAGTCACTAAAGGTATAGTTGATGCAGAAATGAAAGAGCAGTCATTGTTTGACCTTAACCTATCCCACAACCGTGACATTCCAAGCCTGCGTGGCTTTCTTCTGAGGAACACGAAAAAAGAGATTTGTCTGAGTGGCCCTCTGTTGAGCAGCAGCTCTGCATCACGAAGGCCCTTCTCTACACAGGTGTAGAGATTTCCTGATAAAATGATGCAAGCCGTAGCAGTTTCTAACACATGGCTAACCTTCTTGAAATTCAACACAATGGTCAACGAATCTGCCAATAAACCTGTTCAGGTGGCTCCTCACTTACTCCCGAAGCACCCAGACGTGTTAAACCCTCGGAATTCGACTGACCACAAACAGCCTGTTTTTTTACAATAGGGTAGATTGTACGTGGCAAGTCCACATCTCAGCTTTCTGAAGAGATATCAAGCTAAAACTTGCTTTCCCATGCTAGTCTGGACACGTGCTACCCCTGTGGTGAGTTTCAAGAAGAATGGAGAAACTCTACAATTTGACCAACAAAAATCACCAAGAGACATTTTCGAGTTTCTCCTGTGCTCTTGAAACTTTGGGTTTGTTAGTTTGAGACTAGCACAGGAAGGCAGATTTCAGCTTGATATCACGCTGCAAGTGTTTAATTCCGAGGTAAGTTAAGGGTAGCGTTTCAGGAAACTCTGCATATACTGCCAGGCCGAATGAACTCTGTCCTCTTGTGTGTGGGACTTACGCAGATTGTCTATTTGGTTTCGGGCACATCACAGTATAAATATTTTCCCAAAAAGCACTATCGTTAGCCTGTGGAGTTTCTGTAGTGTAGTGGTCATCACATTCGCCTAACACGCGAAAGGTCCTCGGTTCAAAACCGAGCAGAAACAGCTGTCCTCTTTTGAAGAAATGTATAAACACCTTTGAGCCGACAGTTGGCTTCAGAAGGTTTAACGTTTATGCGCATATTGCCGAGCCTGCACAGAACGATTTCAGACTTCTTTAGGTAGTGGGTTTCCGTAGTGTAGTGGTTATCACGTTCGCCTCACACGCGAAAGGTCCCCAGTTCGAAACTGGGCGGGAACACTGCATCTCTTTTCACAATTGTTTAGGTGGGTTTCTGTTGAGGAGGAACTCAACGCTTCCAAGGCTTTGCGGCCAAGAGGCATGAGTACAGTCACTAAAGGTATAGTTGATGCAGAAATGAAAGAGCAGTCATTGTTTGACCTTAACCTATCCCACAACCGTGACATTCCAAGCCTGCTTGGCTTTCTTCTGAGGAACACGAAAAAAGAGATTTGTCTGAGTGGCCCTCTGTTGAGCAGCAGCTCTGCATCACGAAGGCCCTTCACTACACAGGTGTAGAGATTTCCTGATAAAATGATGCAAGCCGTAGCAGTTTCTAACACATGGCTAACCTTCTTGAAATTCAACACAATGGTCAACGAATCTGCCAATAAACCTGTTCAGGTGGCTCCTCACTTACTCCCGAAGCACCCAGACGTGTTAAACCCTCGGAATTCGACTGACCACAAACAGCCTGTTTTTTTACAATAGGGTAGATTGTACGTGGCAAGTCCACATCTCAGCTTTCTGAAGAGATATCAAGCTAAAACTTGCTTTCCCATGCTAGTCTGGACACGTGCTACCCCTGTGGTGAGTTTCAAGAAGAATGGAGAAACTCTACAATTTGACCAACAAAAATCACCAAGAGACATTTTCGAGTTTCTCCTGTGCTCTTGAAACTTTGGGTTTGTTAGTTTGAGACTAGCACAGGAAGGCAGGTTTCAGCTTGATATCACGCTGCAAGTGTTTAATTCCGAGGTAAGTTAAGGGTAGCGTTTCAGGAAACTCAGCATATACTGCCAGGCCGAATGAACTCTGTCCTCTTGTGTGTGGGACTTACGCAGATTGTCTATTTGCTTTCGGGCACATCACAGTATAAATATTTTCCCAAAAAGCACTATCGTTAGCCTGTGGAGTTTCTGTAGTGTAGTGGTCATCACATTCGCCTAACACGCGAAAGGTCCTCGGTTCAAAACCGAGCAGAAACAGCTGTCCTCTTTTGAAGAAATGTATAAACACCTTTGAGCCGACAGTTGGCTTCAGAAGGTTTAACGTTTATGCGCATATTGCCGAGCCTGCACAGAACGATTTCAGACTTCTTTAGGTAGTGGGTTTCCGTAGTGTAGTGGTTATCACGTTCGCCTCACACGCGAAAGGTCCCCAGTTCGAAACTGGGCGGGAACACTGCATCTCTTTTCACAATTGTTTAGGTGGGTTTCTGTTGAGGAGGAACTCAACGCTTCCAAGGCTTTGCGGCCAAGAGGCATGAGTACAGTCACTAAAGGTATAGTTGATGCAGAAATGAAAGAGCAGTCATTGTTTGACCTTAACCTATCCCACAACCGTGACATTCCAAGCCTGCGTGGCTTTCTTCTGAGGAACACGAAAAAAGAGATTTGTCTGAGTGGCCCTCTGTTGAGCAGCAGCTCTGCATCACGAAGGCCCTTCTCTACACAGGTGTAGAGATTTCCTGATAAAATGATGCAAGCCGTAGCAGTTTCTAACACATGGCTAACCTTCTTGAAATTCAACACAATGGTCAACGAATCTGCCAATAAACCTGTTCAGGTGGCTCCTCACTTACTCCCGAAGCACCCAGACGTGTTAAACCCTCGGAATTCGACTGACCACAAACAGCCTGTTTTTTTACAATAGGGTAGATTGTACGTGGCAAGTCCACATCTCAGCTTTCTGAAGAGATATCAAGCTAAAACTTGCTTTCCCATGCTAGTCTGGACACGTGCTACCCCTGTGGTGAGTTTCAAGAAGAATGGAGAAACTCTACAATTTGACCAACAAAAATCACCAAGAGACATTTTCGAGTTTCTCCTGTGCTCTTGAAACTTTGGGTTTGTTAGTTTGAGACTAGCACAGAAAGGCAGGTTTCAGCTTGATATCACGCTGCAAGTGTTTAATTCCGAGGTAAGTTAAGGGTAGCGTTTCAGGAAACTCAGCATATACTGCCAGGCCGAATGAACTCTGTCCTCTTGTGTGTGGGACTTACGCAGATTGTCTATTTGCTTTCGGGCACATCACAGTATAAATATTTTCCCAAAAAGCACTATCGTTAGCCTGTGGAGTTTCTGTAGTGTAGTGGTCATCACATTCGCCTAACACGCGAAAGGTCCTCGGTTCAAAACCGAGCAGAAACAGCTGTCCTCTTTTGAAGAAATGTATAAACACCTTTGAGCCGACAGTTGGCTTCAGAAGGTTTAACGTTTATGCGCATATTGCCGAGCCTGCACAGAACGATTTCAGACTTCTTTAGGTAGTGGGTTTCCGTAGTGTAGTGGTTATCACGTTCGCCTCACACGCGAAAGGTCCCCAGTTCGAAACTGGGCGGGAACACTGCATCTCTTTTCACAATTGTTTAGGTGGGTTTCTGTTGAGGAGGAACTCAACGCTTCCAAGGCTTTGCGGCCAAGAGGCATGAGTACAGTCACTAAAGGTATAGTTGATGCAGAAATGAAAGAGCAGTCATTGTTTCACCTTAACCTATCCCACAACCGTGACATTCCAAGCCTGCGTGGCTTTCTTCTGAGGAACACGAAAAAAGAGATTTGTCTGAGTGGCCCTCTGTTGAGCAGCAGCTCTGCATCACGAAGGCCCTTCTCTACACAGGTGTAGAGATTTCCTGATAAAATGATGCAAGCCGTAGCAGTTTCTAACACATGGCTAACCTTCTTGAAATTCAACACAATGGTCAACGAATCTGCCAATAAACCTGTTCAGGTGGCTCCTCACTTACTCCCGAAGCACCCAGACGTGTTAAACCCTCGGAATTCGACTGACCACAAACAGCCTGTTTTTTTACAATAGGGTAGATTGTACGTGGCAAGTCCACATCTCAGCTTTCTGAAGAGATATCAAGCTAAAACTTGCTTTCCCATGCTAGTCTGGACACGTGCTACCCCTGTGGTGAGTTTCAAGAAGAATGGAGAAACTCTACAATTTGACCAACAAAAATCACCAAGAGACATTTTCGAGTTTCTCCTGTGCTCTTGAAACTTTGGGTTTGTTAGTTTGAGACTAGCACAGGAAGGCAGATTTCAGCTTGATATCACGCTGCAAGTGTTTAATTCCGAGGTAAGTTAAGGGTAGCGTTTCAGGAAACTCTGCATATACTGCCAGGCCGAATGAACTCTGTCCTCTTGTGTGTGGGACTTACGCAGATTGTCTATTTGGTTTCGGGCACATCACAGTATAAATATTTTCCCAAAAAGCACTATCGTTAGCCTGTGGAGTTTCTGTAGTGTAGTGGTCATCACATTCGCCTAACACGCGAAAGGTCCTCGGTTCAAAACCGAGCAGAAACAGCTGTCCTCTTTTGAAGAAATGTATAAACACCTTTGAGCCGACAGTTGGCTTCAGAAGGTTTAACGTTTATGCGCATATTGCCGAGCCTGCACAGAACGATTTCAGACTTCTTTAGGTAGTGGGTTTCCGTAGTGTAGTGGTTATCACGTTCGCCTCACACGCGAAAGGTCCCCAGTTCGAAACTGGGCGGGAACACTGCATCTCTTTTCACAATTGTTTAGGTGGGTTTCTGTTGAGGAGGAACTCAACGCTTCCAAGGCTTTGCGGCCAAGAGGCATGAGTACAGTCACTAAAGGTATAGTTGATGCAGAAATGAAAGAGCAGTCATTGTTTGACCTTAACCTATCCCACAACCGTGACATTCCAAGCCTGCGTGGCTTTCTTCTGAGGAACACGAAAAAAGAGATTTGTCTGAGTGGCCCTCTGTTGAGCAGCAGCTCTGCATCACGAAGGCCCTTCTCTACACAGGTGTAGAGATTTCCTGATAAAATGATGCAAGCCGTAGCAGTTTCTAACACATGGCTAACCTTCTTGAAATTCAACACAATGGTCAACGAATCTGCCAATAAACCTGTTCAGGTGGCTCCTCACTTACTCCCGAAGCACCCAGACGTGTTAAACCCTCGGAATTCGACTGACCACAAACAGCCTGTTTTTTTACAATAGGGTAGATTGTACGTGGCAAGTCCACATCTCAGCTTTCTGAAGAGATATCAAGCTAAAACTTGCTTTCCCATGCTAGTCTGGACACGTGCTACCCCTGTGGTGAGTTTCAAGAAGAATGGAGAAACTCTACAATTTGACCAACAAAAATCACCAAGAGACATTTTCGAGTTTCTCCTGTGCTCTTGAAACTTTGGGTTTGTTAGTTTGAGACTAGCACAGGAAGGCAGATTTCAGCTTGATATCACGCTGCAAGTGTTTAATTCCGAGGTAAGTTAAGGGTAGCGTTTCAGGAAACTCTGCATATACTGCCAGGCCGAATGAACTCTGTCCTCTTGTGTGTGGGACTTACGCAGATTGTCTATTTGGTTTCGGGCACATCACAGTATAAATATTTTCCCAAAAAGCACTATCGTTAGCCTGTGGAGTTTCTGTAGTGTAGTGGTCATCACATTCGCCTAACACGCGAAAGGTCCTCGGTTCAAAACCGAGCAGAAACAGCTGTCCTCTTTTGAAGAAATGTATAAACACCTTTGAGCCGACAGTTGGCTTCAGAAGGTTTAACGTTTATGCGCATATTGCCGAGCCTGCACAGAACGATTTCAGACTTCTTTAGGTAGTGGGTTTCCGTAGTGTAGTGGTTATCACGTTCGCCTCACACGCGAAAGGTCCCCAGTTCGAAACTGGGCGGGAACACTGCATCTCTTTTCACAATTGTTTAGGTGGGTTTCTGTTGAGGAGGAACTCAACGCTTCCAAGGCTTTGCGGCCAAGAGGCATGAGTACAGTCACTAAAGGTATAGTTGATGCAGAAATGAAAGAGCAGTCATTGTTTGACCTTAACCTATCCCACAACCGTGACATTCCAAGCCTGCTTGGCTTTCTTCTGAGGAACACGAAAAAAGAGATTTGTCTGAGTGGCCCTCTGTTGAGCAGCAGCTCTGCATCACGAAGGCCCTTCACTACACAGGTGTAGAGATTTCCTGATAAAATGATGCAAGCCGTAGCAGTTTCTAACACATGGCTAACCTTCTTGAAATTCAACACAATGGTCAACGAATCTGCCAATAAACCTGTTCAGGTGGCTCCTCACTTACTCCCGAAGCACCCAGACGTGTTAAACCCTCGGAATTCGACTGACCACAAACAGCCTGTTTTTTTACAATAGGGTAGATTGTACGTGGCAAGTCCACATCTCAGCTTTCTGAAGAGATATCAAGCTAAAACTTGCTTTCCCATGCTAGTCTGGACACGTGCTACCCCTGTGGTGAGTTTCAAGAAGAATGGAGAAACTCTACAATTTGACCAACAAAAATCACCAAGAGACATTTTCGAGTTTCTCCTGTGCTCTTGAAACTTTGGGTTTGTTAGTTTGAGACTAGCACAGGAAGGCAGGTTTCAGCTTGATATCACGCTGCAAGTGTTTAATTCCGAGGTAAGTTAAGGGTAGCGTTTCAGGAAACTCAGCATATACTGCCAGGCCGAATGAACTCTGTCCTCTTGTGTGTGGGACTTACGCAGATTGTCTATTTGCTTTCGGGCACATCACAGTATAAATATTTTCCCAAAAAGCACTATCGTTAGCCTGTGGAGTTTCTGTAGTGTAGTGGTCATCACATTCGCCTAACACGCGAAAGGTCCTCGGTTCAAAACCGAGCAGAAACAGCTGTCCTCTTTTGAAGAAATGTATAAACACCTTTGAGCCGACAGTTGGCTTCAGAAGGTTTAACGTTTATGCGCATATTGCCGAGCCTGCACAGAACGATTTCAGACTTCTTTAGGTAGTGGGTTTCCGTAGTGTAGTGGTTATCACGTTCGCCTCACACGCGAAAGGTCCCCAGTTCGAAACTGGGCGGGAACACTGCATCTCTTTTCACAATTGTTTAGGTGGGTTTCTGTTGAGGAGGAACTCAACGCTTCCAAGGCTTTGCGGCCAAGAGGCATGAGTACAGTCACTAAAGGTATAGTTGATGCAGAAATGAAAGAGCAGTCATTGTTTGACCTTAACCTATCCCACAACCGTGACATTCCAAGCCTGCGTGGCTTTCTTCTGAGGAACACGAAAAAAGAGATTTGTCTGAGTGGCCCTCTGTTGAGCAGCAGCTCTGCATCACGAAGGCCCTTCTCTACACAGGTGTAGAGATTTCCTGATAAAATGATGCAAGCCGTAGCAGTTTCTAACACATGGCTAACCTTCTTGAAATTCAACACAATGGTCAACGAATCTGCCAATAAACCTGTTCAGGTGGCTCCTCACTTACTCCCGAAGCACCCAGACGTGTTAAACCCTCGGAATTCGACTGACCACAAACAGCCTGTTTTTTTACAATAGGGTAGATTGTACGTGGCAAGTCCACATCTCAGCTTTCTGAAGAGATATCAAGCTAAAACTTGCTTTCCCATGCTAGTCTGGACACGTGCTACCCCTGTGGTGAGTTTCAAGAAGAATGGAGAAACTCTACAATTTGACCAACAAAAATCACCAAGAGACATTTTCGAGTTTCTCCTGTGCTCTTGAAACTTTGGGTTTGTTAGTTTGAGACTAGCACAGAAAGGCAGGTTTCAGCTTGATATCACGCTGCAAGTGTTTAATTCCGAGGTAAGTTAAGGGTAGCGTTTCAGGAAACTCAGCATATACTGCCAGGCCGAATGAACTCTGTCCTCTTGTGTGTGGGACTTACGCAGATTGTCTATTTGCTTTCGGGCACATCACAGTATAAATATTTTCCCAAAAAGCACTATCGTTAGCCTGTGGAGTTTCTGTAGTGTAGTGGTCATCACATTCGCCTAACACGCGAAAGGTCCTCGGTTCAAAACCGAGCAGAAACAGCTGTCCTCTTTTGAAGAAATGTATAAACACCTTTGAGCCGACAGTTGGCTTCAGAAGGTTTAACGTTTATGCGCATATTGCCGAGCCTGCACAGAACGATTTCAGACTTCTTTAGGTAGTGGGTTTCCGTAGTGTAGTGGTTATCACGTTCGCCTCACACGCGAAAGGTCCCCAATTCGAAACTGGGCGGGAACACTCCATCTCTTTTCACAATTGTTTAGGTGGGTTTCTGTTGAGGAGGAACTCAACGCTTCCAAGGCTTTGCGGCCAAGAGGCATGAGTACAGTCACTAAAGGTATAGTTGATGCAGAAATGAAAGAGCAGTCATTGTTTCACCTTAACCTATCCCACAACCGTGACATTCCAAGCCTGCGTGGCTTTCTTCTGAGGAACACGAAAAAAGAGATTTGTCTGAGTGGCCCTCTGTTGAGCAGCAGCTCTGCATCACGAAGGCCCTTCTCTACACAGGTGTAGAGATTTCCTGATAAAATGATGCAAGCCGTAGCAGTTTCTAACACATGGCTAACCTTCTTGAAATTCAACACAATGGTCAACGAATCTGCCAATAAACCTGTTCAGGTGGCTCCTCACTTACTCCCGAAGCACCCAGACGTGTTAAACCCTCGGAATTTGACTGACCACAAACAGCCTGTTTTTTTTACAATAGGGTAGATTGTACGTGGCAAGTCCACATCTCGGCTTTCTGAAGAGATATCAAGCTAAAACTTGCTTTCCCATGCTAGTCTGGACACGTGCTACCCCTGTGGTGAGTTTCAAGAAGAATGGAGAAACTCTACAATTTGACCAACAAAAATCACCAAGAGACATTTTCGAGTTTCTCCTGTGCTCTTGAAACTTTGGGTTTGTTAGTTTGAGACTAGCACAGGAAGGCAGGTTTCAGCTTGATATCACGCTGCAAGTGTTTAATTCCGAGGTAAGTTAAGGGTAGCGTTTCAGGAAACTCAGCATATACTGCCAGGCCGAATGAACTCTGTCCTCTTGTGTGTGGGACTTACGCAGATTGTCTATTTGCTTTCGGGCACATCACAGTATAAATATTTTCCCAAAAAGCACTATCGTTAGCCTGTGGAGTTTCTGTAGTGTAGTGGTCATCACATTCGCCTAACACGCGAAAGGTCCTCGGTTCAAAACCGAGCAGAAACAGCTGTCCTCTTTTGAAGAAATGTATAAACACCTTTGAGCCGACAGTTGGCTTCAGAAGGTTTAACGTTTATGCGCATATTGCCGAGCCTGCACAGAACGATTTCAGACTTCTTTAGGTAGTGGGTTTCCGTAGTGTAGTGGTTATCACATTCGCCTCACACGCGAAAGGTCCCCAGTTCGAAACTGGGCGGGAACACTGCATCTCTTTTCACAATTGTTTAGGTGGGTTTCTGTTGAGGAGGAACTCAACGCTTCCAAGGCTTTGCGGCCAAGAGGCATGAGTACAGTCACTAAAGGTATAGTTGATGCAGAAATGAAAGAGCAGTCATTGTTTGACCTTAACCTATCCCACAACCGTGACATTCCAAGCCTGCGTGGCTTTCTTCTGAGGAACACGAAAAAAGAGATTTGTCTGAGTGGCCCTCTGTTGAGCAGCAGCTCTGCATCACGAAGGCCCTTCACTACACAGGTGTAGAGATTTCCTGATAAAATGATGCAAGCCGTAGCAGTTTCTAACACATGGCTAACCTTCTTGAAATTCAACACAATGGTCAACGAATCTGCCAATAAACCTGTTCAGGTGGCTCCTCACTTCCTCCCGAAGCACCCAGACGTGTTAAACCCTCGGAATTCGACTGACCACAAACAGCCTGTTTTTTTACAATAGGGTAGATTGTACGTGGCAAGTCCACATCTCAGCTTTCTGAAGAGATATCAAGCTAAAACTTGCTTTCCCATGCTAGTCTGGACACGTGCTACCCCTGTGGTGAGTTTCAAGAAGAATGGAGAAACTCTACAATTTGACCAACAAAAATCACCAAGAGACATTTTCGAGTTTCTCCTGTGCTCTTGAAACTTTGGGTTTGTTAGTTTGAGACTAGCACAGGAAGGCAGGTTTCAGCTTGATATCACGCTGCAAGTGTTTAATTCCGAGGTAAGTTAAGGGTAGCGTTTCAGGAAACTCAGCATATACTGCCAGGCCGAATGAACTCTGTCCTCTTGTGTGTGGGACTTACGCAGATTGTCTATTTGCTTTCGGGCACATCAAAGTATAAATATTTTCCCAAAAAGCACTATCGTTAGCCTGTGGAGTTTCTGTAGTGTAGTGGTCATCACATTCGCCTAACACGCGAAAGGTCCTCGGTTCAAAACCGAGCAGAAACAGCTGTCCTCTTTTGAAGAAATGTATAAACACCTTTGAGCCGACAGTTGGCTTCAGAAGGTTTAACGTTTATGCGCATATTGCCGAGCCTGCACAGAACGATTTCAGACCTCTTTAGGTAGTGGGTTTCCGTAGTGTAGTGGTTATCACGTTCGCCTCACACGCGAAAGGTCCCCAGTTCGAAACTGGGCGGGAACACTGCATCTCTTTTCACAATTGTTTAGGTGGGTTTCTGTTGAGGAGGAACTCAACGCTTCCAAGGCTTTGCGGCCAAGAGGCATGAGTACAGTCACTAAAGGTATAGTTGATGCAGAAATGAAAGAGCAGTCATTGTTTCACCTTAACCTTTCCCACAACCGTGACATTCCAAGCCTGCGTGGCTTTCTTCTGAGGAACACGAAAAAAGAGATTTGTCTGAGTGGCCCTCTGTTGAGCAGCAGCTCTGCATCACGAAGGCCCTTCTCTACACAGGTGTAGAGATTTCCTGATAAAATGATGCAAGCCGTAGCAGTTTCTAACACATGGCTAACCTTCTTGAAATTCAACACAATGGTCAACGAATCTGCCAATAAACCTGTTCAGGTGGCTCCTCACTTACTCCCGAAGCACCCAGACGTGTTAAACCCTCGGAATTCGACTGACCACAAACAGCCTGTTTTTTTACAATAGGGTAGATTGTACGTGGCAAGTCCACATCTCGGCTTTCTGAAGAGATATCAAGCTAAAACTTGCTTTCCCATGCTAGTCTGGACACGTGCTACCCCTGTGGTGAGTTTCAAGAAGAATGGAGAAACTCTACAATTTGACCAACAAAAATCACCAAGAGACATTTTCGAGTTTCTCCTGTGCTCTTGAAACTTTGGGTTTGTTAGTTTGAGACTAGCACAGGAAGGCAGATTTCAGCTTGATATCACGCTGCAAGTGTTTAATTCCGAGGTAAGTTAAGGGTAGCGTTTCAGGAAACTCTGCATATACTGCCAGGCCGAATGAACTCTGTCCTCTTGTGTGTGGGACTTACGCAGATTGTCTATTTGCTTTCGGGCACATCACAGTATAAATATTTTCCCAAAAAGCACTATCGTTAGCCTGTGGAGTTTCTGTAGTGTAGTGGTCATCACATTCGCCTAACACGCGAAAGGTCCTCGGTTCAAAACCGAGCAGAAACAGCTGTCCTCTTTTGAAGAAATGTATAAACACCTTTGAGCCGACAGTTGGCTTCAGAAGGTTTAACGTTTATGCGCATATTGCCGAGCCTGCACAGAACGATTTCAGACTTCTTTAGGTACTGGGTTTCCGTAGTTTAGTGGTTATCACGTTCGCCTCACACGCGAAAGGTCCCCAGTTCGAAACTGGGTGGGAACACTGCATCTCTTTTCACAATTGTTTAGGTGGGTTTCTGTTGAGGAGGAACTCAACGCTTCCAAGGCTTTGCGGCCAAGAGGCATGAGTACAGTCACTAAAGGTATAGTTGATGCAGAAATGAAAGAGCAGTCATTGTTTGACCTTAACCTATCCCACAACCGTGACATTCCAAGCCTGCGTGTCTTTCTTCTGAGGAACACGAAAAAAGAGATTTGTCTGAGTGGCCCTCTGTTGAGCAGCAGCTCTGCATCACGAAGGCCCTTCACTACACAGGTGTAGAGATTTCCTGATAAAATGATGCAAGCCGTAGCAGTTTCTAACACATGGCTAACCTTCTTGAAATTCAACACAATGGTCAACGAATCTGCCAATAAACCTGTTCAGGTGGCTCCTCACTTACTCCCGAAGCATCCAGACGTGTTAAACCCTCGGAATTTGACTGACCACAAACAGCCTGTTTTTTTTACAATAGGGTAGATTGTACGTGGCAAGTCCACATCTCGGCTTTCTGAAGAGATATCAAGCTAAAACTTGCTTTCCCATGCTAGTCTGGACACGTGCTACCCCTGTGGTGAGTTTCAAGAAGAATGGAGAAACTCTACAATTTGACCAACAAAAATCACCAAGAGACATTTTCGAGTTTCTCCTGTGCTCTTGAAACTTTGGGTTTGTTAGTTTGAGACTAGCACAGGAAGGCAGGTTTCAGCTTGATATCACGCTGCAAGTGTTTAATTCCGAGGTAAGTTAAGGGTAGCGTTTCAGGAAACTCAGCATATACTGCCAGGCCGAATGAACTCTGTCCTCTTGTGTGTGGGACTTACGCAGATTGTCTATTTGCTTTCGGGCACATCACAGTATAAATATTTTCCCAAAAAGCACTATCGTTAGCCTGTGGAGTTTCTGTAGTGTAGTGGTCATCACATTCGCCTAACACGCGAAAGGTCCTCGGTTCAAAACCGAGCAGAAACAGCTGTCCTCTTTTGAAGAAATGTATAAACACCTTTGAGCCGACAGTTGGCTTCAGAAGGTTTAACGTTTATGCGCATATTGCCAAGCCTGCACAGAACGATTTCAGACTTCTTTAGGTAGTGGGTTTCCGTAGTGTAGTGGTTATCACGTTCGCCTCACACGCGAAAGGTCCCCAGTTCGAAACTGGGCGGGAACACTGCATCTCTTTTCACAATTGTTTAGGTGGGTTTCTGTTGAGGAGGAACTCAACGCTTCCAAGGCTTTGCGGCCAAGAGGCATGAGTACAGTCACTAAAGGTATAGTTGATGCAGAAATGAAAGAGCAGTCATTGTTTGACCTTAACCTATCCCACAACCGTGACATTCCAAGCCTGCGTGGCTTTCTTCTGAGGAACACGAAAAAAGAGATTTGTCTGAGTGGCCCTCTGTTGAGCAGCAGCTCTGCATCACGAAGGCCCTTCACTACACAGGTGTAGAGATTTCCTGATAAAATGATGCAAGCCGTAGCAGTTTCTAACACATGGCTAACCTTCTTGAAATTCAACACAATGGTCAACAAATCTGCCAATAAACCTGTTCAGGTGGCTCCTCACTTCCTCCCGAAGCACCCAGACGTGTTAAACCCTCGGAATTCGACTGACCACAAACAGCCTGTTTTTTTACAATAGGGTAGATTGTACGTGGCAAGTCCACATCTCAGCTTTCTGAAGAGATATCAAGCTAAAACTTGCTTTCCCATGCTAGTCTGGACACGTGCTACCCCTGTGGTGAGTTTCAAGAAGAATGGAGAAACTCTACAATTTGACCAACAAAAATCACCAAGAGACATTTTCGAGTTTCTCCTGTGCTCTTGAAACTTTGGGTTTGTTAGTTTGAGACTAGCACAGGAAGGCAGATTTCAGCTTGATATCACACTGCAAGTGTTTAATTCCGAGGTAAGTTAAGGGTAGCGTTTCAGGAAACTCTGCATATACTGCCAGGCCGAATGAACTCTGTCCTCTTGTGTGTGGGACTTACGCAGATTGTCCCGCAGATAACTGGAGAATTGCTTGGTTTGCTGCTAAAAATAGAAGGTATTTGCAGACTGAAGAGCGCAACGGAATCTGTAATTTGATTCGCGCTCCACGATGCTTGCGATGAAAAGATCTGACACCTCTTTGGCTGCAGGCTTCAATAGTGTAGAGGTTATCACGGTCAAAATCGTTCAGGTGGGTTTCTGTTGAGGAGGAACTCAACGCTTCCAAGGCTTTGCGGCCAAGAGGCATGAATACAGTCACTAAAGGTAAAGTTGATGCAGAAATGAAAGAGCAGATATTGTTTGACCTAAACCTAACCCACAACTGTGACATTCCAAGCCTGCGTGGCTTTCTTCTGAGAAACACCAAAGAAGAGATTTTAGGGAACTCTGCGTAGACTGCCACGCCGAATGAAATCTGTCCTCTTGTGTAAGGGTCTTTTTCCGCCTAGGCCATCAAGTAAGGGCAGGGCCTCAAGGGGCGCCTAAAAGGGGGTACGTGGCAGGCCGTCCTTAGACCCCTGCGCGCCGGCCCTCTCTGTCCCAATAATCACCTGTGTCACCACAAACAGCCCATCTGTCCCTCTCACCGCCTATGTGACCACTAACTGCCCTTCTGTCCACTGGTAATACAAAGACTGTGACCACAAGCAGTCTGTGTGTCCCCTTGACGAACTTTAAAACACATCCATCTGGAGTGTTATTTCCTGATAAAATGATGCAAGCCGTAGCAGTTTCTAACACATGGCTAACCTTCTTGAAATTCAACACAATGGTCAACGAATCTGCCAATAAACCTGTTCAGGTGGCTCCTCACTTACTCCCGAAGCACCCAGACGTGTTAAACCCTCGGAATTCGACTGACCACAAACAGCCTGTTTTTTTACAATAGGGTAGATTGTACGTGGCAAGTCCACATCTCAGCTTTCTGAAGAGATATCAAGCTAAAACTTGCTTTCCCCTGCTAGTCTGGACACGTGCTACCCCTGTGGTGAGTTTCAAGAAGAATGGAGAAACTCTACAATTTGACCAACAAAAATCACCAAGAGACATTTTCGAGTTTCTCCTGTGCTCTTGAAACTTTGGGTTTGTTAGTTTGAGACTAGCACAGGAAGGCAGGTTTCAGCTTGATATCACGCTGCAAGTGTTTAATTCCGAGGTAAGTTAAGGGTAGCGTTTCAGGAAACTCAGCATATACTGCCAGGCCGAATGAACTCTGTCCTCTTGTGTGTGGGACTTACGCAGATTGTCTATTTGCTTTCGGGCACATCACAGTATAAATATTTTCCCAAAAAGCACTATCGCTAGCCTGTGGAGTTTCTGTAGTGTAGTGGTCATCACATTCGCCTAACACGCGAAAGGTCCTCGGTTCAAAACCCAGCAGAAACAGCTGTCCTCTTTTGAAGAAATGTATAAACACCTTTGAGCCGACAGTTGGCTTCAGAAGGTTTAACGTTTATGCGCATATTGCCAAGCCTGCACAGAACGATTTCAGACTTCTTTAGGTAGTGGGTTTCCGTAGTGTAGTGGTTATCACGTTCGCCTCACACGCGAAAGGTCCCCAGTTCGAAACTGGGCGGGAACACTGCATCTCTTTTCACAATTGTTTAGGTGGGTTTCTGTTGAGGAGGAACTCAACGCTTCCAAGGCTTTGCGGCCAAGAGGCATGAGTACAGTCACTAAAGGTATAGTTGATGCAGAAATGAAAGAGCAGTCATTGTTTCACCTTAACCTATCCCACAACCGTGACATTCCAAGCCTGCGTGGCTTTCTTCTGAGGAACACGAAAAAAGAGATTTGTCTGAGTGGCCCTCTGTTGAGCAGCAGCTCTGCATCACGAAGGCCCTTCTCTACACAGGTGTAGAGATTTCCTGATAAAATGATGCAAGCCGTAGCAGTTTCTAACACATGGCTAACCTTCTTGAAATTCAACACAATGGTCAACGAATCTGCCAATAAACCTGTTCAGGTGGCTCCTCACTTACTCCCGAAGCACCCAGACGTGTTAAACCCTCGGAATTTGACTGACCACAAACAGCCTGTTTTTTTACAATAGGGTAGATTGTACGTGGCAAGTCCACATCTCGGCTTTCTGAAGAGATATCAAGCTAAAACTTGCTTTCCCATGCTAGTCTGGACACGTGCTACCCCTGTGGTGAGTTTCAAGAAGAATGGAGAAACTCTACAATTTGACCAACAAAAATCACCAAGAGACATTTTCGAGTTTCTCCTGTGCTCTTGAAACTTTGGGTTTGTTAGTTTGAGACTAGCACAGGAAGGCAGGTTTCAGCTTGATATCACGCTGCAAGTGTTTAATTCCGAGGTAAGTTAAGGGTAGCGTTTCAGGAAACTCAGCATATACTGCCAGGCCGAATGAACTCTGTCCTCTTGTGTGTGGGACTTACGCAGATTGTCTATTTGCTTTCGGGCACATCACAGTATAAATATTTTCCCAAAAAGCACTATCGTTAGCCTGTGGAGTTTCTGTAGTGTAGTGGTCATCACATTCGCCTAACACGCGAAAGGTCCTCGGTTCAAAACCGAGCAGAAACAGCTGTCCTCTTTTGAAGAAATGTATAAACACCTTTGAGCCGACAGTTGGCTTCAGAAGGTTTAACGTTTATACGCATATTGCCGAGCCTGCACAGAACGATTTCAGACTTCTTTAGGTAGTGGGTTTCCGTAGTGTAGTGGTTATCACGTTCGCCTCACACGCGAAAGGTCCCCAGTTCGAAACTGGGCGGGAACACTGCATCTCTTTTCACAATTGTTTAGGTGGGTTTCTGTTGAGGAGGAACTCAACGCTTCCAAGGCTTTGCGGCCAAGAGGCATGAGTACAGTCACTAAAGGTATAGTTGATGCAGAAATGAAAGAGCAGTCATTGTTTCACCTTAACCTATCCCACAACCGTGACATTCCAAGCCTGCGTGGCTTTCTTCTGAGGAACACGAAAAAAGAGATTTGTCTGAGTGGCCCTCTGTTGAGCAGCAGCTCTGCATCACGAAGGCCCTTCTCTACACAGGTGTAGAGATTTCCTGATAAAATGATGCAAGCCGTAGCAGTTTCTAACACATGGCTAACCTTCTTGAAATTCAACACAATGGTCAACGAATCTGCCAATAAACCTGTTCAGGTGGCTCCTCACTTACTCCCGAAGCACCCAGACGTGTTAAACCCTCGGAATTTGACTGACCACAAACAGCCTGTTTTTTTACAATAGGGTAGATTGTACGTGGCAAGTCCACATCTCAGCTTTCTGAAGAGATATCAAGCTAAAACTTGCTTTCCCATGCTAGTCTGGACACGTGCTACCCCTGTGGTGAGTTTCAAGAAGAATGGAGAAACTCTACAATTTGACCAACAAAAATCACCAAGAGACATTTTCGAGTTTCTCCTGTGCTCTTGAAACTTTGGGTTTGTTAGTTTGAGACTAGCACAGAAAGGCAGGTTTCAGCTTGATATCACGCTGCAAGTGTTTAATTCCGAGGTAAGTTAAGGGTAGCGTTTCAGGAAACTCAGCATATACTGCCAGGCCGAATGAACTCTGTCCTCTTGTGTGTGGGACTTACGCAGATTGTCTATTTGCTTTCGGGCACATCACAGTATAAATATTTTCCCAAAAAGCACTATCGTTAGCCTGTGGAGTTTCTGTAGTGTAGTGGTCATCACATTCGCCTAACACGCGAAAGGTCCTCGGTTCAAAACCGAGCAGAAACAGCTGTCCTCTTTTGAAGAAATGTATAAACACCTTTGAGCCGACAGTTGGCTTCAGAAGGTTTAACGTTTATGCGCATATTGCCGAGCCTGCACAGAACGATTTCAGACTTCTTTAGGTAGTGGGTTTCCGTAGTGTAGTGGTTATCACGTTCGCCTCACACGCGAAAGGTCCCCAGTTCGAAACTGGGCGGGAACACTGCATCTCTTTTCACAATTGTTTAGGTGGGTTTCTGTTGAGGAGGAACTCAACGCTTCCAAGGCTTTGCGGCCAAGAGGCATGAGTACAGTCACTAAAGGTATAGTTGATGCAGAAATGAAAGAGCAGTCATTGTTTCACCTTAACCTATCCCACAACCGTGACATTCCAAGCCTGCGTGGCTTTCTTCTGAGGAACACGAAAAAAGAGATTTGTCTGAGTGGCCCTCTGTTGAGCAGCAGCTCTGCATCACGAAGGCCCTTCTCTACACAGGTGTAGAGATTTCCTGATAAAATGATGCAAGCCGTAGCAGTTTCTAACACATGGCTAACCTTCTTGAAATTCAACACAATGGTCAACGAATCTGCCAATAAACCTGTTCAGGTGGCTCCTCACTTACTCCCGAAGCACCCAGACGTGTTAAACCCTCGGAATTCGACTGACCACAAACAGCCTGTTTTTTTACAATAGGGTAGATTGTACGTGGCAAGTCCACATCTCGGCTTTCTGAAGAGATATCAAGCTAAAACTTGCTTTCCCATGCTAGTCTGGACACGTGCTACCCCTGTGGTGAGTTTCAAGAAGAATGGAGAAACTCTACAATTTGACCAACAAAAATCACCAAGAGACATTTTCGAGTTTCTCCTGTGCTCTTGAAACTTTGGGTTTGTTAGTTTGAGACTAGCACAGGAAGGCAGGTTTCAGCTTGATATCACGCTGCAAGTGTTTAATTCCGAGGTAAGTTAAGGGTAGCGTTTCAGGAAACTCAGCATATACTGCCAGGCCGAATGAACTCTGTCCTCTTGTGTGTGGGACTTACGCAGATTGTCTATTTGCTTTCGGGCACATCACAGTATAAATATTTTCCCAAAAAGCACTATCGTTAGCCTGTGGAGTTTCTGTAGTGTAGTGGTCATCACATTCGCCTAACACGCGAAAGGTCCTCGGTTCAAAACCGAGCAGAAACAGCTGTCCTCTTTTGAAGAAATGTATAAACACCTTTGAGCCGACAGTTGGCTTCAGAAGGTTTAACGTTTATGCGCATATTGCCGAGCCTGCACAGAACGATTTCAGACTTCTTTAGGTAGTGGGTTTCCGTAGTGTAGTGGTTATCACGTTCGCCTCACACGCGAAAGGTCCCCAGTTCGAAACTGGGCGGGAACACTGCATCTCTTTTCACAATTGTTTAGGTGGGTTTCTGTTGAGGAGGAACTCAACGCTTCCAAGGCTTTGCGGCCAAGAGGCATGAGTACAGTCACTAAAGGTATAGTTGATGCAGAAATGAAAGAGCAGTCATTGTTTCACCTTAACCTATCCCACAACCGTGACATTCCAAGCCTGCGTGGCTTTCTTCTGAGGAACACGAAAAAAGAGATTTGTCTGAGTGGCCCTCTGTTGAGCAGCAGCTCTGCATCACGAAGGCCCTTCTCTACACAGGTGTAGAGATTTCCTGATAAAATGATGCAAGCCGTAGCAGTTTCTAACACATGGCTAACCTTCTTGAAATTCAACACAATGGTCAACGAATCTGCCAATAAACCTGTTCAGGTGGCTCCTCACTTACTCCCGAAGCACCCAGACGTGTTAAACCCTCGGAATTCGACTGACCACAAACAGCCTGTTTTTTTACAATAGGGTAGATTGTACGTGGCAAGTCCACATCTCAGCTTTCTGAAGAGATATCAAGCTAAAACTTGCTTTCCCATGCTAGTCTGGACACGTGCTACCCCTGTGGTGAGTTTCAAGAAGAATGGAGAAACTCTACAATTTGACCAACAAAAATCACCAAGAGACATTTTCGAGTTTCTCCTGTGCTCTTGAAACTTTGGGTTTGTTAGTTTGAGACTAGCACAGGAAGGCAGATTTCAGCTTGATATCACGCTGCAAGTGTTTAATTCCGAGGTAAGTTAAGGGTAGCGTTTCAGGAAACTCTGCATATACTGCCAGGCCGAATGAACTCTGTCCTCTTGTGTGTGGGACTTACGCAGATTGTCTATTTGGTTTCGGGCACATCACAGTATAAATATTTTCCCAAAAAGCACTATCGTTAGCCTGTGGAGTTTCTGTAGTGTAGTGGTCATCACATTCGCCTAACACGCGAAAGGTCCTCGGTTCAAAACCGAGCAGAAACAGCTGTCCTCTTTTGAAGAAATGTATAAACACCTTTGAGCCGACAGTTGGCTTCAGAAGGTTTAACGTTTATGCGCATATTGCCGAGCCTGCACAGAACGATTTCAGAAATCTTTTGGTAGTGGGTTTCCGTAGTGTAGTGGTTATCACGTTCGCCTCACACGCGAAAGGTCCCCAGTTCGAAACTGGGCGGGAACACTGCATCTCTTTTCACAATTGTTTAGGTGGGTTTCTGTTGAGGAGGAACTCAACGCTTCCAAGGCTTTGCGGCCAAGAGGCATGAGTACAGTCACTAAAGGTATAGTTGATGCAGAAATGAAAGAGCAGTCATTGTTTGACCTTAACCTATCCCACAACCGTGACATTCCAAGCCTGCGTGGCTTTCTTCTGAGGAACACGAAAAAAGAGATTTGTCTGAGTGGCCCTCTGTTGAGCAGCAGCTCTGCATCACGAAGGCCCTTCTCTACACAGGTGTAGAGATTTCCTGATAAAATGATGCAAGCCGTAGCAGTTTCTAACACATGGCTAACCTTCTTGAAATTCAACACAATGGTCAACGAATCTGCCAATAAACCTGTTCAGGTGGCTCCTCACTTACTCCCGAAGCACCCAGACGTGTTAAACCCTCGGAATTCGACTGACCACAAACAGCCTGTTTTTTTACAATAGGGTAGATTGTACGTGGCAAGTCCACATCTCAGCTTTCTGAAGAGATATCAAGCTAAAACTTGCTTTCCCATGCTAGTCTGGACACGTGCTACCCCTGTGGTGAGTTTCAAGAAGAATGGAGAAACTCTACAATTTGACCAACAAAAATCACCAAGAGACATTTTCGAGTTTCTCCTGTGCTCTTGAAACTTTGGGTTTGTTAGTTTGAGACTAGCACAGGAAGGCAGATTTCAGCTTGATATCACGCTGCAAGTGTTTAATTCCGAGGTAAGTTAAGGGTAGCGTTTCAGGAAACTCTGCATATACTGCCAGGCCGAATGAACTCTGTCCTCTTGTGTGTGGGACTTACGCAGATTGTCTATTTGGTTTCGGGCACATCACAGTATAAATATTTTCCCAAAAAGCACTATCGTTAGCCTGTGGAGTTTCTGTAGTGTAGTGGTCATCACATTCGCCTAACACGCGAAAGGTCCTCGGTTCAAAACCGAGCAGAAACAGCTGTCCTCTTTTGAAGAAATGTATAAACACCTTTGAGCCGACAGTTGGCTTCAGAAGGTTTAACGTTTATGCGCATATTGCCGAGCCTGCACAGAACGATTTCAGACTTCTTTAGGTAGTGGGTTTCCGTAGTGTAGTGGTTATCACGTTCGCCTCACACGCGAAAGGTCCCCAGTTCGAAACTGGGCGGGAACACTGCATCTCTTTTCACAATTGTTTAGGTGGGTTTCTGTTGAGGAGGAACTCAACGCTTCCAAGGCTTTGCGGCCAAGAGGCATGAGTACAGTCACTAAAGGTATAGTTGATGCAGAAATGAAAGAGCAGTCATTGTTTGACCTTAACCTATCCCACAACCGTGACATTCCAAGCCTGCTTGGCTTTCTTCTGAGGAACACGAAAAAAGAGATTTGTCTGAGTGGCCCTCTGTTGAGCAGCAGCTCTGCATCACGAAGGCCCTTCACTACACAGGTGTAGAGATTTCCTGATAAAATGATGCAAGCCGTAGCAGTTTCTAACACATGGCTAACCTTCTTGAAATTCAACACAATGGTCAACGAATCTGCCAATAAACCTGTTCAGGTGGCTCCTCACTTACTCCCGAAGCACCCAGACGTGTTAAACCCTCGGAATTCGACTGACCACAAACAGCCTGTTTTTTTACAATAGGGTAGATTGTACGTGGCAAGTCCACATCTCAGCTTTCTGAAGAGATATCAAGCTAAAACTTGCTTTCCCATGCTAGTCTGGACACGTGCTACCCCTGTGGTGAGTTTCAAGAAGAATGGAGAAACTCTACAATTTGACCAACAAAAATCACCAAGAGACATTTTCGAGTTTCTCCTGTGCTCTTGAAACTTTGGGTTTGTTAGTTTGAGACTAGCACAGGAAGGCAGGTTTCAGCTTGATATCACGCTGCAAGTGTTTAATTCCGAGGTAAGTTAAGGGTAGCGTTTCAGGAAACTCAGCATATACTGCCAGGCCGAATGAACTCTGTCCTCTTGTGTGTGGGACTTACGCAGATTGTCTATTTGCTTTCGGGCACATCACAGTATAAATATTTTCCCAAAAAGCACTATCGTTAGCCTGTGGAGTTTCTGTAGTGTAGTGGTCATCACATTCGCCTAACACGCGAAAGGTCCTCGGTTCAAAACCGAGCAGAAACAGCTGTCCTCTTTTGAAGAAATGTATAAACACCTTTGAGCCGACAGTTGGCTTCAGAAGGTTTAACGTTTATGCGCATATTGCCGAGCCTGCACAGAACGATTTCAGACTTCTTTAGGTAGTGGGTTTCCGTAGTGTAGTGGTTATCACGTTCGCCTCACACGCGAAAGGTCCCCAGTTCGAAACTGGGCGGGAACACTGCATCTCTTTTCACAATTGTTTAGGTGGGTTTCTGTTGAGGAGGAACTCAACGCTTCCAAGGCTTTGCGGCCAAGAGGCATGAGTACAGTCACTAAAGGTATAGTTGATGCAGAAATGAAAGAGCAGTCATTGTTTGACCTTAACCTATCCCACAACCGTGACATTCCAAGCCTGCGTGGCTTTCTTCTGAGGAACACGAAAAAAGAGATTTGTCTGAGTGGCCCTCTGTTGAGCAGCAGCTCTGCATCACGAAGGCCCTTCTCTACACAGGTGTAGAGATTTCCTGATAAAATGATGCAAGCCGTAGCAGTTTCTAACACATGGCTAACCTTCTTGAAATTCAACACAATGGTCAACGAATCTGCCAATAAACCTGTTCAGGTGGCTCCTCACTTACTCCCGAAGCACCCAGACGTGTTAAACCCTCGGAATTCGACTGACCACAAACAGCCTGTTTTTTTACAATAGGGTAGATTGTACGTGGCAAGTCCACATCTCAGCTTTCTGAAGAGATATCAAGCTAAAACTTGCTTTCCCATGCTAGTCTGGACACGTGCTACCCCTGTGGTGAGTTTCAAGAAGAATGGAGAAACTCTACAATTTGACCAACAAAAATCACCAAGAGACATTTTCGAGTTTCTCCTGTGCTCTTGAAACTTTGGGTTTGTTAGTTTGAGACTAGCACAGAAAGGCAGGTTTCAGCTTGATATCACGCTGCAAGTGTTTAATTCCGAGGTAAGTTAAGGGTAGCGTTTCAGGAAACTCAGCATATACTGCCAGGCCGAATGAACTCTGTCCTCTTGTGTGTGGGACTTACGCAGATTGTCTATTTGCTTTCGGGCACATCACAGTATAAATATTTTCCCAAAAAGCACTATCGTTAGCCTGTGGAGTTTCTGTAGTGTAGTGGTCATCACATTCGCCTAACACGCGAAAGGTCCTCGGTTCAAAACCGAGCAGAAACAGCTGTCCTCTTTTGAAGAAATGTATAAACACCTTTGAGCCGACAGTTGGCTTCAGAAGGTTTAACGTTTATGCGCATATTGCCGAGCCTGCACAGAACGATTTCAGACTTCTTTAGGTAGTGGGTTTCCGTAGTGTAGTGGTTATCACGTTCGCCTCACACGCGAAAGGTCCCCAGTTCGAAACTGGGCGGGAACACTGCATCTCTTTTCACAATTGTTTAGGTGGGTTTCTGTTGAGGAGGAACTCAACGCTTCCAAGGCTTTGCGGCCAAGAGGCATGAGTACAGTCACTAAAGGTATAGTTGATGCAGAAATGAAAGAGCAGTCATTGTTTCACCTTAACCTATCCCACAACCGTGACATTCCAAGCCTGCGTGGCTTTCTTCTGAGGAACACGAAAAAAGAGATTTGTCTGAGTGGCCCTCTGTTGAGCAGCAGCTCTGCATCACGAAGGCCCTTCTCTACACAGGTGTAGAGATTTCCTGATAAAATGATGCAAGCCGTAGCAGTTTCTAACACATGGCTAACCTTCTTGAAATTCAACACAATGGTCAACGAATCTGCCAATAAACCTGTTCAGGTGGCTCCTCACTTACTCCCGAAGCACCCAGACGTGTTAAACCCTCGGAATTCGACTGACCACAAACAGCCTGTTTTTTTACAATAGGGTAGATTGTACGTGGCAAGTCCACATCTCAGCTTTCTGAAGAGATATCAAGCTAAAACTTGCTTTCCCATGCTAGTCTGGACACGTGCTACCCCTGTGGTGAGTTTCAAGAAGAATGGAGAAACTCTACAATTTGACCAACAAAAATCACCAAGAGACATTTTCGAGTTTCTCCTGTGCTCTTGAAACTTTGGGTTTGTTAGTTTGAGACTAGCACAGGAAGGCAGATTTCAGCTTGATATCACGCTGCAAGTGTTTAATTCCGAGGTAAGTTAAGGGTAGCGTTTCAGGAAACTCTGCATATACTGCCAGGCCGAATGAACTCTGTCCTCTTGTGTGTGGGACTTACGCAGATTGTCTATTTGGTTTCGGGCACATCACAGTATAAATATTTTCCCAAAAAGCACTATCGTTAGCCTGTGGAGTTTCTGTAGTGTAGTGGTCATCACATTCGCCTAACACGCGAAAGGTCCTCGGTTCAAAACCGAGCAGAAACAGCTGTCCTCTTTTGAAGAAATGTATAAACACCTTTGAGCCGACAGTTGGCTTCAGAAGGTTTAACGTTTATGCGCATATTGCCGAGCCTGCACAGAACGATTTCAGACTTCTTTAGGTAGTGGGTTTCCGTAGTGTAGTGGTTATCACGTTCGCCTCACACGCGAAAGGTCCCCAGTTCGAAACTGGGCGGGAACACTGCATCTCTTTTCACAATTGTTTAGGTGGGTTTCTGTTGAGGAGGAACTCAACGCTTCCAAGGCTTTGCGGCCAAGAGGCATGAGTACAGTCACTAAAGGTATAGTTGATGCAGAAATGAAAGAGCAGTCATTGTTTGACCTTAACCTATCCCACAACCGTGACATTCCAAGCCTGCGTGGCTTTCTTCTGAGGAACACGAAAAAAGAGATTTGTCTGAGTGGCCCTCTGTTGAGCAGCAGCTCTGCATCACGAAGGCCCTTCTCTACACAGGTGTAGAGATTTCCTGATAAAATGATGCAAGCCGTAGCAGTTTCTAACACATGGCTAACCTTCTTGAAATTCAACACAATGGTCAACGAATCTGCCAATAAACCTGTTCAGGTGGCTCCTCACTTACTCCCGAAGCACCCAGACGTGTTAAACCCTCGGAATTCGACTGACCACAAACAGCCTGTTTTTTTACAATAGGGTAGATTGTACGTGGCAAGTCCACATCTCAGCTTTCTGAAGAGATATCAAGCTAAAACTTGCTTTCCCATGCTAGTCTGGACACGTGCTACCCCTGTGGTGAGTTTCAAGAAGAATGGAGAAACTCTACAATTTGACCAACAAAAATCACCAAGAGACATTTTCGAGTTTCTCCTGTGCTCTTGAAACTTTGGGTTTGTTAGTTTGAGACTAGCACAGGAAGGCAGATTTCAGCTTGATATCACGCTGCAAGTGTTTAATTCCGAGGTAAGTTAAGGGTAGCGTTTCAGGAAACTCTGCATATACTGCCAGGCCGAATGAACTCTGTCCTCTTGTGTGTGGGACTTACGCAGATTGTCTATTTGGTTTCGGGCACATCACAGTATAAATATTTTCCCAAAAAGCACTATTGTTAGCCTGTGGAGTTTCTGTAGTGTAGTGGTCATCACATTCGCCTAACACGCGAAAGGTCCTCGGTTCAAAACCGAGCAGAAACAGCTGTCCTCTTTTGAAGAAATGTATAAACACCTTTGAGCCGACAGTTGGCTTCAGAAGGTTTAACGTTTATGCGCATATTGCCGAGCCTGCACAGAACGATTTCAGACTTCTTTAGGTAGTGGGTTTCCGTAGTGTAGTGGTTATCACGTTCGCCTCACACGCGAAAGGTCCCCAGTTCGAAACTGGGCGGGAACACTGCATCTCTTTTCACAATTGTTTAGGTGGGTTTCTGTTGAGGAGGAACTCAACGCTTCCAAGGCTTTGCGGCCAAGAGGCATGAGTACAGTCACTAAAGGTATAGTTGATGCAGAAATGAAAGAGCAGTCATTGTTTGACCTTAACCTATCCCACAACCGTGACATTCCAAGCCTGCTTGGCTTTCTTCTGAGGAACACGAAAAAAGAGATTTGTCTGAGTGGCCCTCTGTTGAGCAGCAGCTCTGCATCACGAAGGCCCTTCACTACACAGGTGTAGAGATTTCCTGATAAAATGATGCAAGCCGTAGCAGTTTCTAACACATGGCTAACCTTCTTGAAATTCAACACAATGGTCAACGAATCTGCCAATAAACCTGTTCAGGTGGCTCCTCACTTACTCCCGAAGCACCCAGACGTGTTAAACCCTCGGAATTCGACTGACCACAAACAGCCTGTTTTTTTACAATAGGGTAGATTGTACGTGGCAAGTCCACATCTCAGCTTTCTGAAGAGATATCAAGCTAAAACTTGCTTTCCCATGCTAGTCTGGACACGTGCTACCCCTGTGGTGAGTTTCAAGAAGAATGGAGAAACTCTACAATTTGACCAACAAAAATCACCAAGAGACATTTTCGAGTTTCTCCTGTGCTCTTGAAACTTTGGGTTTGTTAGTTTGAGACTAGCACAGGAAGGCAGGTTTCAGCTTGATATCACGCTGCAAGTGTTTAATTCCGAGGTAAGTTAAGGGTAGCGTTTCAGGAAACTCAGCATATACTGCCAGGCCGAATGAACTCTGTCCTCTTGTGTGTGGGACTTACGCAGATTGTCTATTTGCTTTCGGGCACATCACAGTATAAATATTTTCCCAAAAAGCACTATCGTTAGCCTGTGGAGTTTCTGTAGTGTAGTGGTCATCACATTCGCCTAACACGCGAAAGGTCCTCGGTTCAAAACCGAGCAGAAACAGCTGTCCTCTTTTGAAGAAATGTATAAACACCTTTGAGCCGACAGTTGGCTTCAGAAGGTTTAACGTTTATGCGCATATTGCCGAGCCTGCACAGAACGATTTCAGACTTCTTTAGGTAGTGGGTTTCCGTAGTGTAGTGGTTATCACGTTCGCCTCACACGCGAAAGGTCCCCAGTTCGAAACTGGGCGGGAACACTGCATCTCTTTTCACAATTGTTTAGGTGGGTTTCTGTTGAGGAGGAACTCAACGCTTCCAAGGCTTTGCGGCCAAGAGGCATGAGTACAGTCACTAAAGGTATAGTTGATGCAGAAATGAAAGAGCAGTCATTGTTTGACCTTAACCTATCCCACAACCGTGACATTCCAAGCCTGCGTGGCTTTCTTCTGAGGAACACGAAAAAAGAGATTTGTCTGAGTGGCCCTCTGTTGAGCAGCAGCTCTGCATCACGAAGGCCCTTCTCTACACAGGTGTAGAGATTTCCTGATAAAATGATGCAAGCCGTAGCAGTTTCTAACACATGGCTAACCTTCTTGAAATTCAACACAATGGTCAACGAATCTGCCAATAAACCTGTTCAGGTGGCTCCTCACTTACTCCCGAAGCACCCAGACGTGTTAAACCCTCGGAATTCGACTGACCACAAACAGCCTGTTTTTTTACAATAGGGTAGATTGTACGTGGCAAGTCCACATCTCAGCTTTCTGAAGAGATATCAAGCTAAAACTTGCTTTCCCATGCTAGTCTGGACACGTGCTACCCCTGTGGTGAGTTTCAAGAAGAATGGAGAAACTCTACAATTTGACCAACAAAAATCACCAAGAGACATTTTCGAGTTTCTCCTGTGCTCTTGAAACTTTGGGTTTGTTAGTTTGAGACTAGCACAGAAAGGCAGGTTTCAGCTTGATATCACGCTGCAAGTGTTTAATTCCGAGGTAAGTTAAGGGTAGCGTTTCAGGAAACTCAGCATATACTGCCAGGCCGAATGAACTCTGTCCTCTTGTGTGTGGGACTTACGCAGATTGTCTATTTGCTTTCGGGCACATCACAGTATAAATATTTTCCCAAAAAGCACTATCGTTAGCCTGTGGAGTTTCTGTAGTGTAGTGGTCATCACATTCGCCTAACACGCGAAAGGTCCTCGGTTCAAAACCGAGCAGAAACAGCTGTCCTCTTTTGAAGAAATGTATAAACACCTTTGAGCCGACAGTTGGCTTCAGAAGGTTTAACGTTTATGCGCATATTGCCGAGCCTGCACAGAACGATTTCAGACTTCTTTAGGTAGTGGGTTTCCGTAGTGTAGTGGTTATCACGTTCGCCTCACACGCGAAAGGTCCCCAGTTCGAAACTGGGCGGGAACACTCCATCTCTTTTCACAATTGTTTAGGTGGGTTTCTGTTGAGGAGGAACTCAACGCTTCCAAGGCTTTGCGGCCAAGAGGCATGAGTACAGTCACTAAAGGTATAGTTGATGCAGAAATGAAAGAGCAGTCATTGTTTCACCTTAACCTATCCCACAACCGTGACATTCCAAGCCTGCGTGGCTTTCTTCTGAGGAACACGAAAAAAGAGATTTGTCTGAGTGGCCCTCTGTTGAGCAGCAGCTCTGCATCACGAAGGCCCTTCTCTACACAGGTGTAGAGATTTCCTGATAAAATGATGCAAGCCGTAGCAGTTTCTAACACATGGCTAACCTTCTTGAAATTCAACACAATGGTCAACGAATCTGCCAATAAACCTGTTCAGGTGGCTCCTCACTTACTCCCGAAGCACCCAGACGTGTTAAACCCTCGGAATTTGACTGACCACAAACAGCCTGTTTTTTTTACAATAGGGTAGATTGTACGTGGCAAGTCCACATCTCGGCTTTCTGAAGAGATATCAAGCTAAAACTTGCTTTCCCATGCTAGTCTGGACACGTGCTACCCCTGTGGTGAGTTTCAAGAAGAATGGAGAAACTCTACAATTTGACCAACAAAAATCACCAAGAGACATTTTCGAGTTTCTCCTGTGCTCTTGAAACTTTGGGTTTGTTAGTTTGAGACTAGCACAGGAAGGCAGGTTTCAGCTTGATATCACGCTGCAAGTGTTTAATTCCGAGGTAAGTTAAGGGTAGCGTTTCAGGAAACTCAGCATATACTGCCAGGCCGAATGAACTCTGTCCTCTTGTGTGTGGGACTTACGCAGATTGTCTATTTGCTTTCGGGCACATCACAGTATAAATATTTTCCCAAAAAGCACTATCGTTAGCCTGTGGAGTTTCTGTAGTGTAGTGGTCATCACATTCGCCTAACACGCGAAAGGTCCTCGGTTCAAAACCGAGCAGAAACAGCTGTCCTCTTTTGAAGAAATGTATAAACACCTTTGAGCCGACAGTTGGCTTCAGAAGGTTTAACGTTTATGCGCATATTGCCGAGCCTGCACAGAACGATTTCAGACTTCTTTAGGTAGTGGGTTTCCGTAGTGTAGTGGTTATCACATTCGCCTCACACGCGAAAGGTCCCCAGTTCGAAACTGGGCGGGAACACTGCATCTCTTTTCACAATTGTTTAGGTGGGTTTCTGTTGAGGAGGAACTCAACGCTTCCAAGGCTTTGCGGCCAAGAGGCATGAGTACAGTCACTAAAGGTATAGTTGATGCAGAAATGAAAGAGCAGTCATTGTTTGACCTTAACCTATCCCACAACCGTGACATTCCAAGCCTGCGTGGCTTTCTTCTGAGGAACACGAAAAAAGAGATTTGTCTGAGTGGCCCTCTGTTGAGCAGCAGCTCTGCATCACGAAGGCCCTTCACTACACAGGTGTAGAGATTTCCTGATAAAATGATGCAAGCCGTAGCAGTTTCTAACACATGGCTAACCTTCTTGAAATTCAACACAATGGTCAACGAATCTGCCAATAAACCTGTTCAGGTGGCTCCTCACTTCCTCCCGAAGCACCCAGACGTGTTAAACCCTCGGAATTCGACTGACCACAAACAGCCTGTTTTTTTACAATAGGGTAGATTGTACGTGGCAAGTCCACATCTCAGCTTTCTGAAGAGATATCAAGCTAAAACTTGCTTTCCCATGCTAGTCTGGACACGTGCTACCCCTGTGGTGAGTTTCAAGAAGAATGGAGAAACTCTACAATTTGACCAACAAAAATCACCAAGAGACATTTTCGAGTTTCTCCTGTGCTCTTGAAACTTTGGGTTTGTTAGTTTGAGACTAGCACAGGAAGGCAGGTTTCAGCTTGATATCACGCTGCAAGTGTTTAATTCCGAGGTAAGTTAAGGGTAGCGTTTCAGGAAACTCAGCATATACTGCCAGGCCGAATGAACTCTGTCCTCTTGTGTGTGGGACTTACGCAGATTGTCTATTTGCTTTCGGGCACATCACAGTATAAATATTTTCCCAAAAAGCACTATCGTTAGCCTGTGGAGTTTCTGTAGTGTAGTGGTCATCACATTCGCCTAACACGCGAAAGGTCCTCGGTTCAAAACCGAGCAGAAACAGCTGTCCTCTTTTGAAGAAATGTATAAACACCTTTGAGCCGACAGTTGGCTTCAGAAGGTTTAACGTTTATGCGCATATTGCCGAGCCTGCACAGAACGATTTCAGACCTCTTTAGGTAGTGGGTTTCCGTAGTGTAGTGGTTATCACGTTCGCCTCACACGCGAAAGGTCCCCAGTTCGAAACTGGGCGGGAACACTGCATCTCTTTTCACAATTGTTTAGGTGGGTTTCTGTTGAGGAGGAACTCAACGCTTCCAAGGCTTTGCGGCCAAGAGGCATGAGTACAGTCACTAAAGGTATAGTTGATGCAGAAATGAAAGAGCAGTCATTGTTTCACCTTAACCTATCCCACAACCGTGACATTCCAAGCCTGCGTGGCTTTCTTCTGAGGAACACGAAAAAAGAGATTTGTCTGAGTGGCCCTCTGTTGAGCAGCAGCTCTGCATCACGAAGGCCCTTCTCTACACAGGTGTAGAGATTTCCTGATAAAATGATGCAAGCCGTAGCAGTTTCTAACACATGGCTAACCTTCTTGAAATTCAACACAATGGTCAACGAATCTGCCAATAAACCTGTTCAGGTGGCTCCTCACTTACTCCCGAAGCACCCAGACGTGTTAAACCCTCGGAATTCGACTGACCACAAACAGCCTGTTTTTTTACAATAGGGTAGATTGTACGTGGCAAGTCCACATCTCGGCTTTCTGAAGAGATATCAAGCTAAAACTTGCTTTCCCATGCTAGTCTGGACACGTGCTACCCCTGTGGTGAGTTTCAAGAAGAATGGAGAAACTCTACAATTTGACCAACAAAAATCACCAAGAGACATTTTCGAGTTTCTCCTGTGCTCTTGAAACTTTGGGTTTGTTAGTTTGAGACTAGCACAGGAAGGCAGATTTCAGCTTGATATCACGCTGCAAGTGTTTAATTCCGAGGTAAGTTAAGGGTAGCGTTTCAGGAAACTCTGCATATACTGCCAGGCCGAATGAACTCTGTCCTCTTGTGTGTGGGACTTACGCAGATTGTCTATTTGCTTTCGGGCACATCACAGTATAAATATTTTCCCAAAAAGCACTATCGTTAGCCTGTGGAGTTTCTGTAGTGTAGTGGTCATCACATTCGCCTAACACGCGAAAGGTCCTCGGTTCAAAACCGAGCAGAAACAGCTGTCCTCTTTTGAAGAAATGTATAAACACCTTTGAGCCGACAGTTGGCTTCAGAAGGTTTAACGTTTATGCGCATATTGCCGAGCCTGCACAGAACGATTTCAGACTTCTTTAGGTACTGGGTTTCCGTAGTTTAGTGGTTATCACGTTCGCCTCACACGCGAAAGGTCCCCAGTTCGAAACTGGGTGGGAACACTGCATCTCTTTTCACAATTGTTTAGGTGGGTTTCTGTTGAGGAGGAACTCAACGCTTCCAAGGCTTTGCGGCCAAGAGGCATGAGTACAGTCACTAAAGGTATAGTTGATGCAGAAATGAAAGAGCAGTCATTGTTTGACCTTAACCTATCCCACAACCGTGACATTCCAAGCCTGCGTGTCTTTCTTCTGAGGAACACGAAAAAAGAGATTTGTCTGAGTGGCCCTCTGTTGAGCAGCAGCTCTGCATCACGAAGGCCCTTCACTACACAGGTGTAGAGATTTCCTGATAAAATGATGCAAGCCGTAGCAGTTTCTAACACATGGCTAACCTTCTTGAAATTCAACACAATGGTCAACGAATCTGCCAATAAACCTGTTCAGGTGGCTCCTCACTTACTCCCGAAGCATCCAGACGTGTTAAACCCTCGGAATTTGACTGACCACAAACAGCCTGTTTTTTTTACAATAGGGTAGATTGTACGTGGCAAGTCCACATCTCGGCTTTCTGAAGAGATATCAAGCTAAAACTTGCTTTCCCATGCTAGTCTGGACACGTGCTACCCCTGTGGTGAGTTTCAAGAAGAATGGAGAAACTCTACAATTTGACCAACAAAAATCACCAAGAGACATTTTCGAGTTTCTCCTGTGCTCTTGAAACTTTGGGTTTGTTAGTTTGAGACTAGCACAGGAAGGCAGGTTTCAGCTTGATATCACGCTGCAAGTGTTTAATTCCGAGGTAAGTTAAGGGTAGCGTTTCAGGAAACTCAGCATATACTGCCAGGCCGAATGAACTCTGTCCTCTTGTGTGTGGGACTTACGCAGATTGTCTATTTGCTTTCGGGCACATCACAGTATAAATATTTTCCCAAAAAGCACTATCGTTAGCCTGTGGAGTTTCTGTAGTGTAGTGGTCATCACATTCGCCTAACACGCGAAAGGTCCTCGGTTCAAAACCGAGCAGAAACAGCTGTCCTCTTTTGAAGAAATGTATAAACACCTTTGAGCCGACAGTTGGCTTCAGAAGGTTTAACGTTTATGCGCATATTGCCAAGCCTGCACAGAACGATTTCAGACTTCTTTAGGTAGTGGGTTTCCGTAGTGTAGTGGTTATCACGTTCGCCTCACACGCGAAAGGTCCCCAGTTCGAAACTGGGCGGGAACACTGCATCTCTTTTCACAATTGTTTAGGTGGGTTTCTGTTGAGGAGGAACTCAACGCTTCCAAGGCTTTGCGGCCAAGAGGCATGAGTACAGTCACTAAAGGTATAGTTGATGCAGAAATGAAAGAGCAGTCATTGTTTGACCTTAACCTATCCCACAACCGTGACATTCCAAGCCTGCGTGGCTTTCTTCTGAGGAACACGAAAAAAGAGATTTGTCTGAGTGGCCCTCTGTTGAGCAGCAGCTCTGCATCACGAAGGCCCTTCACTACACAGGTGTAGAGATTTCCTGATAAAATGATGCAAGCCGTAGCAGTTTCTAACACATGGCTAACCTTCTTGAAATTCAACACAATGGTCAACAAATCTGCCAATAAACCTGTTCAGGTGGCTCCTCACTTCCTCCCGAAGCACCCAGACGTGTTAAACCCTCGGAATTCGACTGACCACAAACAGCCTGTTTTTTTACAATAGGGTAGATTGTACGTGGCAAGTCCACATCTCAGCTTTCTGAAGAGATATCAAGCTAAAACTTGCTTTCCCATGCTAGTCTGGACACGTGCTACCCCTGTGGTGAGTTTCAAGAAGAATGGAGAAACTCTACAATTTGACCAACAAAAATCACCAAGAGACATTTTCGAGTTTCTCCTGTGCTCTTGAAACTTTGGGTTTGTTAGTTTGAGACTAGCACAGGAAGGCAGATTTCAGCTTGATATCACACTGCAAGTGTTTAATTCCGAGGTAAGTTAAGGGTAGCGTTTCAGGAAACTCTGCATATACTGCCAGGCCGAATGAACTCTGTCCTCTTGTGTGTGGGACTTACGCAGATTGTCTATTTGCTTTCGGGCACATCACAGTATAAATATTTTCCCAAAAAGCACTATCGCTAGCCTGTGGAGTTTCTGTAGTGTAGTGGTCATCACATTCGCCTAACACGCGAAAGGTCCTCGGTTCAAAACCGAGCAGAAACAGCTGTCCTCTTTTGAAGAAATGTATAAACACCTTTGAGCCGACAGTTGGCTTCAGAAGGTTTAACGTTTATGCGCATATTGCCAAGCCTGCACAGAACGATTTCAGACTTCTTTAGGTAGTGGGTTTCCGTAGTGTAGTGGTTATCACGTTCGCCTCACACGCGAAAGGTCCCCAGTTCGAAACTGGGCGGGAACACTGCATCTCTTTTCACAATTGTTTAGGTGGGTTTCTGTTGAGGAGGAACTCAACGCTTCCAAGGCTTTGCGGCCAAGAGGCATGAGTACAGTCACTAAAGGTATAGTTGATGCAGAAATGAAAGAGCAGTCATTGTTTGACCTTAACCTATCCCACAACCGTGACATTCCAAGCCTGCTTGGCTTTCTTCTGAGGAACACGAAAAAAGAGATTTGTCTGAGTGGCCCTCTGTTGAGCAGCAGCTCTGCATCACGAAGGCCCTTCTCTACACAGGTGTAGAGATTTCCTGATAAAATGATGCAAGCCGTAGCAGTTTCTAACACATGGATAACCTTCTTGAAATTCAACACAATGGTCAACGAATCTGCCAATAAACCTGTTCAGGTGGCTCCTCACTTACTCCCGAAGCACCCAGACGTGTTAAACCCTCGGAATTCGACTGACCACAAACAGCCTGTTTTTTTACAATAGGGTAGATTGTACGTGGCAAGTCCACATCTCAGCTTTCTGAAGAGATATCAAGCTAAAACTTGCTTTCCCATGCTAGTCTGGACACGTGCTACCCCTGTGGTGAGTTTCAAGAAGAATGGAGAAACTCTACAATTTGACCAACAAAAATCACCAAGAGACATTTTCGAGTTTCTCCTGTGCTCTTGAAACTTTGGGTTTGTTAGTTTGAGACTACCACAGGAAGGCAGATTTCAGCTTGATATCACACTGCAAGTGTTTAATTCCGAGGTAAGTTAAGGGTAGCGTTTCAGGAAACTCTGCATATACTGCCAGGCCGAATGAACTCTGTCCTCTTGTGTGTGGGACTTACGCAGATTGTCCCGCAGATAACTGGAGAATTGCTTGGTTTGCTGCTAAAAATAGAAGGTATTTGCAGACTGAAGAGCGCAACGGAATCTGTAATTTGATTCGCGCTCCACGATGCTTGCGATGAAAAGATCTGACACCTCTTTGGCTGCAGGCTTCAATAGTGTAGAGGTTATCACGGTCAAAATCGTTCAGGTGGGTTTCTGTTGAGGAGGAACTCAACGCTTCCAAGGCTTTGCGGCCAAGAGGCATGAATACAGTCACTAAAGGTAAAGTTGATGCAGAAATGAAAGAGCAGATATTGTTTGACCTAAACCTAACCCACAACTGTGACATTCCAAGCCTGCGTGGCTTTCTTCTGAGAAACACCAAAGAAGAGATTTTAGGGAACTCTGCGTAGACTGCCACGCCGAATGAAATCTGTCCTCTTGTGTAAGGGTCTTTTTCCGCCTAGGCCATCAAGTAAGGGCAGGGCCTCAAGGGGCGCCTAAAAGGGGGTACGTGGCAGGCCGTCCTTAGACCCCTGCGCGCCGGCCCTCTCTGTCCCAATAATCACCTGTGTCACCACAAACAGCCCATCTGTCCCTCTCACCGCCTATGTGACCACTAACTGCCCTTCTGTCCACTGGTAATACAAAGACTGTGACCACAAGCAGTCTGTGTGTCCCCTTGACGAACTTTAAAACACATCCATCTGGAGTGTTATTTCCTGATAAAATGATGCAAGCCGTAGCAGTTTCTAACACATGGCTAACCTTCTTGAAATTCAACACAATGGTCAACGAATCTGCCAATAAACCTGTTCAGGTGGCTCCTCACTTACTCCCGAAGCACCCAGACGTGTTAAACCCTCGGAATTCGACTGACCACAAACAGCCTGTTTTTTTACAATAGGGTAGATTGTACGTGGCAAGTCCACATCTCAGCTTTCTGAAGAGATATCAAGCTAAAACTTGCTTTCCCCTGCTAGTCTGGACACGTGCTACCCTGTGGTGAGTTTCAAGAAGAATGGAGAAACTCTACAATTTGACCAACAAAAATCACCAAGAGACATTTTCGAGTTTCTCCTGTGCTCTTGAAACTTTGGGTTTGTTAGTTTGAGACTAGCACAGGAAGGCAGGTTTCAGCTTGATATCACGCTGCAAGTGTTTAATTCCGAGGTAAGTTAAGGGTAGCGTTTCAGGAAACTCAGCATATACTGCCAGGCCGAATGAACTCTGTCCTCTTGTGTGTGGGACTTACGCAGATTGTCTATTTGCTTTCGGGCACATCACAGTATAAATATTTTCCCAAAAAGCACTATCGCTAGCCTGTGGAGTTTCTGTAGTGTAGTGGTCATCACATTCGCCTAACACGCGAAAGGTCCTCGGTTCAAAACCCAGCAGAAACAGCTGTCCTCTTTTGAAGAAATGTATAAACACCTTTGAGCCGACAGTTGGCTTCAGAAGGTTTAACGTTTATGCGCATATTGCCAAGCCTGCACAGAACGATTTCAGACTTCTTTAGGTAGTGGGTTTCCGTAGTGTAGTGGTTATCACGTTCGCCTCACACGCGAAAGGTCCCCAGTTCGAAACTGGGCGGGAACACTGCATCTCTTTTCACAATTGTTTAGGTGGGTTTCTGTTGAGGAGGAACTCAACGCTTCCAAGGCTTTGCGGCCAAGAGGCATGAGTACAGTCACTAAAGGTATAGTTGATGCAGAAATGAAAGAGCAGTCATTGTTTCACCTTAACCTATCCCACAACCGTGACATTCCAAGCCTGCGTGGCTTTCTTCTGAGGAACACGAAAAAAGAGATTTGTCTGAGTGGCCCTCTGTTGAGCAGCAGCTCTGCATCACGAAGGCCCTTCTCTACACAGGTGTAGAGATTTCCTGATAAAATGATGCAAGCCGTAGCAGTTTCTAACACATGGCTAACCTTCTTGAAATTCAACACAATGGTCAACGAATCTGCCAATAAACCTGTTCAGGTGGCTCCTCACTTACTCCCGAAGCACCCAGACGTGTTAAACCCTCGGAATTTGACTGACCACAAACAGCCTGTTTTTTTACAATAGGGTAGATTGTACGTGGCAAGTCCACATCTCGGCTTTCTGAAGAGATATCAAGCTAAAACTTGCTTTCCCATGCTAGTCTGGACACGTGCTACCCCTGTGGTGAGTTTCAAGAAGAATGGAGAAACTCTACAATTTGACCAACAAAAATCACCAAGAGACATTTTCGAGTTTCTCCTGTGCTCTTGAAACTTTGGGTTTGTTAGTTTGAGACTAGCACAGGAAGGCAGGTTTCAGCTTGATATCACGCTGCAAGTGTTTAATTCCGAGGTAAGTTAAGGGTAGCGTTTCAGGAAACTCAGCATATACTGCCAGGCCGAATGAACTCTGTCCTCTTGTGTGTGGGACTTACGCAGATTGTCTATTTGCTTTCGGGCACATCACAGTATAAATATTTTCCCAAAAAGCACTATCGTTAGCCTGTGGAGTTTCTGTAGTGTAGTGGTCATCACATTCGCCTAACACGCGAAAGGTCCTCGGTTCAAAACCGAGCAGAAACAGCTGTCCTCTTTTGAAGAAATGTATAAACACCTTTGAGCCGACAGTTGGCTTCAGAAGTTTTAACGTTTATACGCATATTGCCGAGCCTGCACAGAACGATTTCAGACTTCTTTAGGTAGTGGGTTTCCGTAGTGTAGTGGTTATCACGTTCGCCTCACACGCGAAAGGTCCCCAGTTCGAAACTGGGCGGGAACACTGCATCTCTTTTCACAATTGTTTAGGTGGGTTTCTGTTGAGGAGGAACTCAACGCTTCCAAGGCTTTGCGGCCAAGAGGCATGAGTACAGTCACTAAAGGTATAGTTGATGCAGAAATGAAAGAGCAGTCATTGTTTCACCTTAACCTATCCCACAACCGTGACATTCCAAGCCTGCGTGGCTTTCTTCTGAGGAACACGAAAAAAGAGATTTGTCTGAGTGGCCCTCTGTTGAGCAGCAGCTCTGCATCACGAAGGCCCTTCTCTACACAGGTGTAGAGATTTCCTGATAAAATGATGCAAGCCGTAGCAGTTTCTAACACATGGCTAACCTTCTTGAAATTCAACACAATGGTCAACGAATCTGCCAATAAACCTGTTCAGGTGGCTCCTCACTTACTCCCGAAGCACCCAGACGTGTTAAACCCTCGGAATTCGACTGACCACAAACAGCCTGTTTTTTTACAATAGGGTAGATTGTACGTGGCAAGTCCACATCTCAGCTTTCTGAAGAGATATCAAGCTAAAACTTGCTTTCCCATGCTAGTCTGGACACGTGCTACCCCTGTGGTGAGTTTCAAGAAGAATGGAGAAACTCTACAATTTGACCAACAAAAATCACCAAGAGACATTTTCGAGTTTCTCCTGTGCTCTTGAAGCTTTGGGTTTGTTAGTTTGAGACTAGCACAGAAAGGCAGGTTTCAGCTTGATATCACGCTGCAAGTGTTTAATTCCGAGGTAAGTTAAGGGTAGCGTTTCAGGAAACTCAGCATATACTGCCAGGCCGAATGAACTCTGTCCTCTTGTGTGTGGGACTTACGCAGATTGTCTATTTGCTTTCGGGCACATCACAGTATAAATATTTTCCCAAAAAGCACTATCGTTAGCCTGTGGAGTTTCTGTAGTGTAGTGGTCATCACATTCGCCAAACACGCGAAAGGTCCTCGGTTCAAAACCGAGCAGAAACAGCTGTCCTCTTTTGAAGAAATGTATAAACACCTTTGAGCCGACAGTTGGCTTCAGAAGGTTTAACGTTTATGCGCATATTGCCGAGCCTGCACAGAACGATTTCAGACTTCTTTAGGTAGTGGGTTTCCGTAGTGTAGTGGTTATCACGTTCGCCTCACACGCGAAAGGTCCCCAGTTCGAAACTGGGCGGGAACACTGCATCTCTTTTCACAATTGTTTAGGTGGGTTTCTGTTGAGGAGGAACTCAACGCTTCCAAGGCTTTGCGGCCAAGAGGCATGAGTACAGTCACTAAAGGTATAGTTGATGCAGAAATGAAAGAGCAGTCATTGTTTCACCTTAACCTATCCCACAACCGTGACATTCCAAGCCTGCGTGGCTTTCTTCTGAGGAACACGAAAAAAGAGATTTGTCTGAGTGGCCCTCTGTTGAGCAGCAGCTCTGCATCACGAAGGCCCTTCTCTACACAGGTGTAGAGATTTCCTGATAAAATGATGCAAGCCGTAGCAGTTTCTAACACATGGCTAACCTTCTTGAAATTCAACACAATGGTCAACGAATCTGCCAATAAACCTGTTCAGGTGGCTCCTCACTTACTCCCGAAGCACCCAGACGTGTTAAACCCTCGGAATTCGACTGACCACAAACAGCCTGTTTTTTTACAATAGGGTAGATTGTACGTGGCAAGTCCACATCTCAGCTTTCTGAAGAGATATCAAGCTAAAACTTGCTTTCCCCTGCTAGTCTGGACACGTGCTACCCCTGTGGTGAGTTTCAAGAAGAATGGAGAAACTCTACAATTTGACCAACAAAAATCACCAAGAGACATTTTCGAGTTTCTCCTGTGCTCTTGAAACTTTGGGTTTGTTAGTTTGAGACTAGCACAGGAAGGCAGGTTTCAGCTTGATATCACGCTGCAAGTGTTTAATTCCGAGGTAAGTTAAGGGTAGCGTTTCAGGAAACTCAGCATATACTGCCAGGCCGAATGAACTCTGTCCTCTTGTGTGTGGGACTTACGCAGATTGTCTATTTGCTTTCGGGCACATCACAGTATAAATATTTTCCCAAAAAGCACTATCGTTAGCCTGTGGAGTTTCTGTAGTGTAGTGGTCATCACATTCGCCTAACACGCGAAATGTCCTCTGTTCAAAACCGAGCAGAAAAAGCTGTCCTCTTTTGAAGAAATGTATAAACACCTTTGAGCCGACAGTTGGCTTCAGAAGGTTTAACATTTATGCGCATATTGCCAAGCCTGCACAGAACGATTTCAGACTTCTTTAGGTAGTGGGTTTCCGTAGTGTAGTGGTTATCACGTTCGCCTCACACGCGAAAGGTCCCCAGTTCGAAACTGGGCGGGAACACTGCATCTCTTTTCACAATTGTTTAGGTGGGTTTCTGTTGAGGAGGAACTCAACGCTTCCAAGGCTTTGCGGCCAAGAGGCATGAGTACAGTCACTAAAGGTATAGTTGATGCAGAAATGAAAGAGCAGTCATTGTTTCACCTTAACCTATCCCACAACCGTGACATTCCAAGCCTGCGTGGCTTTCTTCTGAGGAACACGAAAAAAGAGATTTGTCTGAGTGGCCCTCTGTTGAGCAGCAGCTCTGCATCACGAAGGCCCTTCTCTACACAGGTGTAGAGATTTCCTGATAAAATGATGCAAGCCGTAGCAGTTTCTAACACATGGCTAACCTTCTTGAAATTCAACACAATGGTCAACGAATCTGCCAATAAACCTGTTCAGGTGGCTCCTCACTTACTCCCGAAGCACCCAGACGTGTTAAACCCTCGGAATTTGACTGACCACAAACAGCCTGTTTTTTTACAATAGGGTAGATTGTACGTGGCAAGTCCACATCTCGGCTTTCTGAAGAGATATCAAGCTAAAACTTGCTTTCCCATGCTAGTCTGGACACGTGCTACCCCTGTGGTGAGTTTCAAGAAGAATGGAGAAACTCTACAATTTGACCAACAAAAATCACCAAGAGACATTTTCGAGTTTCTCCTGTGCTCTTGAAACTTTGGGTTTGTTAGTTTGAGACTAGCACAGGAAGGCAGGTTTCAGCTTGATATCACGCTGCAAGTGTTTAATTCCGAGGTAAGTTAAGGGTAGCGTTTCAGGAAACTCAGCATATACTGCCAGGCCGAATGAACTCTGTCCTCTTGTGTGTGGGACTTACGCAGATTGTCTATTTGCTTTCGGGCACATCACAGTATAAATATTTTCCCAAAAAGCACTATCGTTAGCCTGTGGAGTTTCTGTAGTGTAGTGGTCATCACATTCGCCTAACACGCGAAAGGTCCTCGGTTCAAAACCGAGCAGAAACAGCTGTCCTCTTTTGAAGAAATGTATAAACACCTTTGAGCCGACAGTTGGCTTCAGAAGGTTTAACGTTTATGCGCATATTGCCGAGCCTGCACAGAACGATTTCAGACTTCTTTAGGTAGTGGGTTTCCGTAGTGTAGTGGTTATCACGTTCGCCTCACACGCGAAAGGTCCCCAGTTCGAAACTGGGCGGGAACACTGCATCTCTTTTCACAATTGTTTAGGTGGGTTTCTGTTGAGGAGGAACTCAACGCTTCCAAGGCTTTGCGGCCAAGAGGCATGAGTACAGTCACTAAAGGTATAGTTGATGCAGAAATGAAAGAGCAGTCATTGTTTCACCTTAACCTATCCCACAACCGTGACATTCCAAGCCTGCGTGGCTTTCTTCTGAGGAACACGAAAAAAGAGATTTGTCTGAGTGGCCCTCTGTTGAGCAGCAGCTCTGCATCACGAAGGCCCTTCTCTACACAGGTGTAGAGATTTCCTGATAAAATGATGCAAGCCGTAGCAGTTTCTAACACATGGCTAACCTTCTTGAAATTCAACACAATGGTCAACGAATCTGCCAATAAACCTGTTCAGGTGGCTCCTCACTTACTCCCGAAGCACCCAGACGTGTTAAACCCTCGGAATTCGACTGACCACAAACAGCCTGTTTTTTTACAATAGGGTAGATTGTACGTGGCAAGTCCACATCTCAGCTTTCTGAAGAGATATCAAGCTAAAACTTGCTTTCCCATGCTAGTCTGGACACGTGCTACCCCTGTGGTGAGTTTCAAGAAGAATGGAGAAACTCTACAATTTGACCAACAAAAATCACCAAGAGACATTTTCGAGTTTCTCCTGTGCTCTTGAAACTTTGGGTTTGTTAGTTTGAGACTAGCACAGAAAGGCAGGTTTCAGCTTGATATCACGCTGCAAGTGTTTAATTCCGAGGTAAGTTAAGGGTAGCGTTTCAGGAAACTCAGCATATACTGCCAGGCCGAATGAACTCTGTCCTCTTGTGTGTGGGACTTACGCAGATTGTCTATTTGCTTTCGGGCACATCACAGTATAAATATTTTCCCAAAAAGCACTATCGTTAGCCTGTGGAGTTTCTGTAGTGTAGTGGTCATCACATTCGCCAAACACGCGAAAGGTCCTCGTTTCAAAACCGAGCAGAAACAGCTGTCCTCTTTTGAAGAAATGTATAAACACCTTTGAGCCGACAGTTGGCTTCAGAAGGTTTAACGTTTATGCGCATATTGCCGAGCCTGCACAGAACGATTTCAGACTTCTTTAGGTAGTGGGTTTCCGTAGTGTAGTGGTTATCACGTTCGCCTCACACGCGAAAGGTCCCCAGTTCGAAACTGGGCGGGAACACTGCATCTCTTTTCACAATTGTTTAGGTGGGTTTCTGTTGAGGAGGAACTCAACGCTTCCAAGGCTTTGCGGCCAAGAGGCATGAGTACAGTCACTAAAGGTATAGTTGATGCAGAAATGAAAGAGCAGTCATTGTTTCACCTTAACCTATCCCACAACCGTGACATTCCAAGCCTGCGTGGCTTTCTTCTGAGGAACACGAAAAAAGAGATTTGTCTGAGTGGCCCTCTGTTGAGCAGCAGCTCTGCATCACGAAGGCCCTTCTCTACACAGGTGTAGAGATTTCCTGATAAAATGATGCAAGCCGTAGCAGTTTCTAACACATGGCTAACCTTCTTGAAATTCAACACAATGGTCAACGAATCTGCCAATAAACCTGTTCAGGTGGCTCCTCACTTACTCCCGAAGCACCCAGACGTGTTAAACCCTCGGAATTCGACTGACCACAAACAGCTTGTTTTTTTACAATAGGGTAGATTGTACGTGGCAAGTCCACATCTCAGCTTTCTGAAGAGATATCAAGCTAAAACTTGCTTTCCCATGCTAGTCTGGACACGTGCTACCCCTGTGGTGAGTTTCAAGAAGAATGGAGAAACTCTACAATTTGACCAACAAAAATCACCAAGAGACATTTTCGAGTTTCTCCTGTGCTCTTGAAACTTTGGGTTTGTTAGTTTGAGACTAGCACAGGAAGGCAGGTTTCAGCTTGATATCACGCTGCAAGTGTTTAATTCCGAGGTAAGTTAAGGGTAGCGTTTCAGGAAACTCAGCATATACTGCCAGGCCGAATGAACTCTGTCCTCTTGTGTGTGGGACTTACGCAGATTGTCTATTTGCTTTCGGGCACATCACAGTATAAATATTTTCCCAAAAAGCACTATCGTTAGCCTGTGGAATTTCTGTAGTGTAGTGGTCATCACATTCGCTTAACACGCGAAAGGTCCTCGGTTCAAAACCGAGCAGAAACAGCTGTCCTCTTTTGAAGAAATGTATAAACACCTTTGAGCCGACAGTTGGCTTCAGAAGGTTTAACGTTTATGCGCATATTGCCGAGCCTGCACAGAACGATTTCAGACTTCTTTAGGTAGTGGGTTTCCGTAGTGTAGTGGTTATCACGTTCGCCTCACACGCGAAAGGTCCCCAGTTCGAAACTGGGCGGGAACACTGCATCTCTTTTCACAATTGTTTAGGTGGGTTTCTGTTGAGGAGGAACTCAACGCTTCCAAGGCTTTGCGGCCAAGAGGCATGAGTACAGTCACTAAAGGTATAGTTGATGTAGATATGAAAGAGCAGTCATTGTTTGACCTTAACCTATCCCACAACCGTGACATTCCAAGCCTGCTTGGCTTTCTTTTGAGGAACACGAAAAAAGAGATTTGTCTGAGTGGCCCTCTGTTGAGCAGCAGCTCTGCATCACGAAGGCCCTTCTCTACACAGGTGTAGAGATTTCCTGATAAAATGATGCAAGCCGTAGCAGTTTCTAACACATGGATAACCTTCTTGAAATTCAACACAATGGTCAACGAATCTGCCAATAAACCTGTTCAGGTGGCTCCTCACTTACTCCCGAAGCACCCAGACGTGTTAAACCCTCGGAATTCGACTGACCACAAACAGCCTGTTTTTTTACAATAGGGTAGATTGTACGTGGCAAGTCCACATCTCAGCTTTCTGAAGAGATATCAAGCTAAAACTTGCTTTCCCATGCTAGTCTGGACACGTGCTACCCCTGTGGTGAGTTTCAAGAAGAATGGAGAAACTCTACAATTTGACCAACAAAAATCACCAAGAGACATTTTCGAGTTTCTCCTGTGCTCTTGAAACTTTGGGTTTGTTAGTTTGAGACTAGCACAGGAAGGCAGATTTCAGCTTGATATCACACTGCAAGTGTTTAATTCCGAGGTAAGTTAAGGGTAGCGTTTCAGGAAACTCTGCATATACTGCCAGGCCGAATGAACTCTGTCCTCTTGTGTGTGGGACTTACGCAGATTGTCTATTTGCTTTCGGGCACATCACAGTATAAATATTTTCCCAAAAAGCACTATCGTTAGCCTGTGGAGTTTCTGTAGTGTAGTGGTCATCACATTCGCCTAACACGCGAAAGGTCCTCGGTTCAAAACCGAGCAGAAACAGCTGTCCTCTTTTGAAGAAATGTATAAACACCTTTGAGCCGACAGTTGGCTTCAGAAGGTTTAACGTTTATGCGCATATTGCCGAGCCTGCACAGAACGATTTCAGACTTCTTTAGGTAGTGGGTTTCCGTAGTGTAGTGGTTATCAGGTTCGCCTCACACGCGAAAGGTCCCCAGTTCGAAACTGGGCGGGAACACTGCATCTCTTTTCACAATTGTTTAGGTGGGTTTCTGTTGAGGAGGAACTCAACGCTTCCAAGGCTTTGCGGCCAAGAGGCATGAGTACAGTCACTAAAGGTATAGTTGATGCAGAAATGAAAGAGCAGTCATTGTTTCACCTTAACCTATCCCACAACCGTGACATTCCAAGCCTGCGTGGCTTTCTTCTGAGGAACACGAAAAAAGAGATTTGTCTGAGTGGCCCTCTGTTGAGCAGCAGCTCTGCATCACGAAGGCCCTTCTCTACACAGGTGTAGAGATTTCCTGATAAAATGATGCAAGCCGTAGCAGTTTCTAACACATGGCTAACCTTCTTGAAATTCAACACAATGGTCAACGAATCTGCCAATAAACCTGTTCAGGTGGCTCCTCACTTACTCCCGAAGCACCCAGACGTGTTAAACCCTCGGAATTTGACTGACCACAAACAGCCTGTTTTTTTACAATAGGGTAGATTGTACGTGGCAAGTCCACATCTCGGCTTTCTGAAGAGATATCAAGCTAAAACTTGCTTTCCCATGCTAGTCTGGACACGTGCTACCCCTGTGGTGAGTTTCAAGAAGAATGGAGAAACTCTACAATTTGACCAACAAAAATCACCAAGAGACATTTTCGAGTTTCTCCTGTGCTCTTGAAACTTTGGGTTTGTTAGTTTGAGACTAGCACAGGAAGGCAGGTTTCAGCTTGATATCACGCTGCAAGTGTTTAATTCCGAGGTAAGTTAAGGGTAGCGTTTCAGGAAACTCAGCATATACTGCCAGGCCGAATGAACTCTGTCCTCTTGTGTGTGGGACTTACGCAGATTGTCTATTTGCTTTCGGGCACATCACAGTATAAATATTTTCCCAAAAAGCACTATCGTTAGCCTGTGGAGTTTCTGTAGTGTAGTGGTCATCACATTCGCCTAACACGCGAAAGGTCCTCGGTTCAAAACCGAGCAGAAAAAGCTGTCCTCTTTTGAAGAAATGTATAAACACCTTTGAGCCGAAAGTTGGCTTCAGAAGGTTTAACGTTTATGCGCATATTGCCAAGCCTGCACAGAACGATTTCAGACTTCTTTAGGTAGTGGGTTTCCGTAGTGTAGTGGTTATCACGTTCGCCTCACACGCGAAAGGTCCCCAGTTCGAAACTGGGCGGGAACACTGCATCTCTTTTCACAATTGTTTAGGTGGGTTTCTGTTGAGGAGGAACTCAACGCTTCCAAGGCTTTGCGGCCAAGAGGCATGAGTACAGTCACTAAAGGTATAGTTGATGCAGAAATGAAAGAGCAGTCATTGTTTCACCTTAACCTATCCCACAACCGTGACATTCCAAGCCTGCGTGGCTTTCTTCTGAGGAACACGAAAAAAGAGATTTGTCTGAGTGGCCCTCTGTTGAGCAGCAGCTCTGCATCACGAAGGCCCTTCTCTACACAGGTGTAGAGATTTCCTGATAAAATGATGCAAGCCGTAGCAGTTTCTAACACATGGCTAACCTTCTTGAAATTCAACACAATGGTCAACGAATCTGCCAATAAACCTGTTCAGGTGGCTCCTCACTTACTCCCGAAGCACCCAGACGTGTTAAACCCTCGGAATTTGACTGACCACAAACAGCCTGTTTTTTTACAATAGGGTAGATTGTACGTGGCAAGTCCACATCTCGGCTTTCTGAAGAGATATCAAGCTAAAACTTGCTTTCCCATGCTAGTCTGGACACGTGCTACCCCTGTGGTGAGTTTCAAGAAGAATGGAGAAACTCTACAATTTGACCAACAAAAATCACCAAGAGACATTTTCGAGTTTCTCCTGTGCTCTTGAAACTTTGGGTTTGTTAGTTTGAGACTAGCACAGGAAGGCAGGTTTCAGCTTGATATCACGCTGCAAGTGTTTAATTCCAAGGTAAGTTAAGGGTAGCGTTTCAGGAAACTCAGCATATACTGCCAGGCCGAATGAACTCTGTCCTCTTGTGTGTGGGACTTACGCAGATTGTCTATTTGCTTTCGGGCACATCACAGTATAAATATTTTCCCAAAAAGCACTATCGTTAGCCTGTGGAGTTTCTGTAGTGTAGTGGTCATCACATTCGCCTAACACGCGAAAGGTCCTCGGTTCAAAACCGAGCAGAAACAGCTGTCCTCTTTTGAAGAAATGTATAAACACCTTTGAGCCGACAGTTGGCTTCAGAAGGTTTAACGTTTATGCGCATATTGCCGAGCCTGCACAGAACGATTTCAGACTTCTTTAGGTAGTGGGTTTCCGTAGTGTAGTGGTTATCACGTTCGCCTCACACGCGAAAGGTCCCCAGTTCGAAACTGGGCGGGAACACTGCATCTCTTTTCACAATTGTTTAGGTGGGTTTCTGTTGAGGAGGAACTCAACGCTTCCAAGGCTTTGCGGCCAAGAGGCATGAGTACAGTCACTAAAGGTATAGTTGATGCAGAAATGAAAGAGCAGTCATTGTTTCACCTTAACCTATCCCACAACCGTGACATTCCAAGCCTGCGTGGCTTTCTTCTGAGGAACACGAAAAAAGAGATTTGTCTGAGTGGCCCTCTGTTGAGCAGCAGCTCTGCATCACGAAGGCCCTTCTCTACACAGGTGTAGAGATTTCCTGATAAAATGATGCAAGCCGTAGCAGTTTCTAACACATGGCTAACCTTCTTGAAATTCAACACAATGGTCAACGAATCTGCCAATAAACCTGTTCAGGTGGCTCCTCACTTACTCCCGAAGCACCCAGACGTGTTAAACCCTCGGAATTCGACTGACCACAAACAGCCTGTTTTTTTACAATAGGGTAGATTGTACGTGGCAAGTCCACATCTCAGCTTTCTGAAGAGATATCAAGCTAAAACTTGCTTTCCCATGCTAGTCTGGACACGTGCTACCCCTGTGGTGAGTTTCAAGAAGAATGGAGAAACTCTACAATTTGACCAACAAAAATCACCAAGAGACATTTTCGAGTTTCTCCTGTGCTCTTGAAACTTTGGGTTTGTTAGTTTGAGACTAGCACAGGAAGGCAGGTTTCAGCTTGATATCACGCTGCAAGTGTTTAATTCCGAGGTAAGTTAAGGGTAGCGTTTCAGGAAACTCAGCATATACTGCCAGGCCGAATGAACTCTGTCCTCTTGTGTGTGGGACTTACGCAGATTGTCTATTTGCTTTCGGGCACATCACAGTATAAATATTTTCCCAAAAAGCACTATCGTTAGCCTGTGGAATTTCTGTAGTGTAGTGGTCATCACATTCGCCTAACACGCGAAAGGTCCTCGGTTCAAAACCGAGCAGAAACAGCTGTCCTCTTTTGAAGAAATGTATAAACACCTTTGAGCCGACAGTTGGCTTCAGAAGGTTTAACGTTTATGCGCATATTGCCGAGCCTGCACAGAACGATTTCAGACTTCTTTAGGTAGTGGGTTTCCGTAGTGTAGTGGTTATCACGTTCGCCTCACACGCGAAAGGTCCCCAGTTCGAAACTGGGCGGGAACACTGCATCTCTTTTCACAATTGTTTAGGTGGGTTTCTGTTGAGGAGGAACTCAACGCTTCCAAGGCTTTGCGGCCAAGAGGCATGAGTACAGTCACTAAAGGTATAGTTGATGCAGAAATGAAAGAGCAGTCATTGTTTGACCTTAACCTATCCCACAACCGTGACATTCCAAGCCTGCTTGGCTTTCTTCTGAGGAACACGAAAAAAGAGATTTGTCTGAGTGGCCCTCTGTTGAGCAGCAGCTCTGCATCACGAAGGCCCTTCTCTACACAGGTGTAGAGATTTCCTGATAAAATGATGCAAGCCGTAGCAGTTTCTAACACATGGATAACCTTCTTGAAATTCAACACAATGGTCAACGAATCTGCCAATAAACCTGTTCAGGTGGCTCCTCACTTACTCCCGAAGCACCCAGACGTGTTAAACCCTCGGAATTCGACTGACCACAAACAGCCTGTTTTTTTACAATAGGGTAGATTGTACGTGGCAAGTCCACATCTCAGCTTTCTGAAGAGATATCAAGCTAAAACTTGCTTTCCCATGCTAGTCTGGACACGTGCTACCCCTGTGGTGAGTTTCAAGAAGAATGGAGAAACTCTACAATTTGACCAACAAAAATCACCAAGAGACATTTTCGAGTTTCTCCTGTGCTCTTGAAACTTTGGGTTTGTTAGTTTGAGACTAGCACAGGAAGGCAGATTTCAGCTTGATATCACACTGCAAGTGTTTAATTCCGAGGTAAGTTAAGGGTAGCGTTTCAGGAAACTCTGCATATACTGCCAGGCCGAATGAACTCTGTCCTCTTGTGTGTGGGACTTACGCAGATTGTCCCGCAGATAACTGGAGAATTGCTTGGTTTGCTGCTAAAAATAGAAGGTATTTGCAGACTGAAGAGCGCAACGGAATCTGTAATTTGATTCGCGCTCCACGATGCTTGCGATGAAAAGATCTGACACCTCTTTGGCTGCAGGCTTCAATAGTGTAGAGGTTATCACGGTCAAAATCGTTCAGGTGGGTTTCTGTTGAGGATGAACTCAACGCTTCCAAGGCTTTGCGGCCAAGAGGCATGAATACAGTCACTAAAGGTAAAGTTGATGCAGAAATGAAAGAGCAGATATTGTTTGACCTAAACCTAACCCACAACTGTGACATTCCAAGCCTGCGTGGCTTTCTTCTGAGAAACACCAAAGAAGAGATTTTAGGGAACTCTGCGTAGACTGCCACGCCAAATGAAATCTGTCCTCTTGTGTAAGGGTCTTTTTCCGCCTAGGCCATCAAGTAAGGGCAGGGCCTCAAGGGGCGCCTAAAAGGGGGTACGTGGCAGGCCGTCCTTAGACCCCTGCGCGCCGGCCCTCTCTGTCCCAATAATCACCTGTGTCACCACAAACAGCCCGTCTGTCCCTCTCACCGCCTATGTGACCACTAACTGCCCTTCTGTCCACTGGTAATACAAAGACTGTGACCACAAGCAGTCTGTGTGTCCCCTTGACGAACTTTAAAACACATCCATCTGGAGTGTTATTTCCTGATAAAATGATGCAAGCCGTAGCAGTTTCTAACACATGGCTAACCTTCTTGAAATTCAACACAATGGTCAACGAATCTGCCAATAAACCTGTTCAGGTGGCTCCTCACTTACTCCCGAAGCACCCAGACGTGTTAAACCCTCGGAATTCGACTGACCACAAACAGCCTGTTTTTTTACAATAGGGTAGATTGTACGTGGCAAGTCCACATCTCAGCTTTCTGAAGAGATATCAAGCTAAAACTTGCTTTCCCATGCTAGTCTGGACACGTGCTACCCCTGTGGTGAGTTTCAAGAAGAATGGAGAAACTCTACAATTTGACCAACAAAAATCACCAAGAGACATTTTCGAGTTTCTCCTGTGCTCTTGAAACTTTGGGTTTGTTAGTTTGAGACTAGCACAGGAAGGCAGGTTTCAGCTTGATATCACGCTGCAAGTGTTTAATTCCGAGGTAAGTTAAGGGTAGCGTTTCAGGAAACTCAGCATATACTGCCAGGCCGAATGAACTCTGTCCTCTTGTGTGTGGGACTTACGCAGATTGTCTATTTGCTTTCGGGCACATCACAGTATAAATATTTTCCCAAAAAGCACTATCGTTAGCCTGTGGAGTTTCTGTAGTGTAGTGGTCATCACATTTGCCTAACACGCGAAAGGTCCTCAGTTCAAAACCGAGCAGAAACAGCTGTCCTCTTTTGAAGAAATGTATAAACACCTTTGAGCCGACAGTTGGCTTCAGAAGGTTTAACGTTTATGCGCATATTGCCAAGCCTGCACAGAACGATTTCAGACTTCTTTAGGTAGTGGGTTTCCGTAGTGTAGTGGTTATCACGTTCGCCTCACACGCGAAAGGTCCCCAGTTCGAAACTGGGCGGGAACACTGCATCTCTTTTCACAATTGTTTAGGTGGGTTTCTGTTGAGGAGGAACTCAACGCTTCCAAGGCTTTGCGGCCAAGAGGCATGAGTACAGTCACTAAAGGTATAGTTGATGCAGAAATGAAAGAGCAGTCATTGTTTCACCTTAACCTATCCCACAACCGTGACATTCCAAGCCTGCGTGGCTTTCTTCTGAGGAACACGAAAAAAGAGATTTGTCTGAGTGGCCCTCTGTTGAGCAGCAGCTCTGCATCACGAAGGCCCTTCTCTACACAGGTGTAGAGATTTCCTGATAAAATGATGCAAGCCGTAGCAGTTTCTAACACATGGCTAACCTTCTTGAAATTCAACACAATGGTCAACGAATCTGCCAATAAACCTGTTCAGGTGGCTCCTCACTTACTCCCAAAGCACCCAGACGTGTTAAACCCTCGGAATTTGACTGACCACAAACAGCCTGTTTTTTTACAATAGGGTAGATTGTACGTGGCAAGTCCACATCTCGGCTTTCTGAAGAGATATCAAGCTAAAACTTGCTTTCCCATGCTAGTCTGGACACGTGCTACCCCTGTGGTGAGTTTCAAGAAGAATGGAGAAACTCTACAATTTGACCAACAAAAATCACCAAGAGACATTTTCGAGTTTCTCCTGTGCTCTTGAAACTTTGGGTTTGTTAGTTTGAGACTAGCACAGGAAGGCAGGTTTCAGCTTGATATCACGCTGCAAGTGTTTAATTCCGAGGTAAGTTAAGGGTAGCGTTTCAGGAAACTCAGCATATACTGCCAGGCCGAATGAACTCTGTCCTCTTGTGTGTGGGACTTACGCAGATTGTCTATTTGCTTTCGGGCACATCACAGTATAAATATTTTCCCAAAAAGCACTATCGTTAGCCTGTGGAGTTTCTGTAGTGTAGTGGTCATCACATTCGCCTAACACGCGAAAGGTCCTCGGTTCAAAACCGAGCAGAAACAGCTGTCCTCTTTTGAAGAAATGTATAAACACCTTTGAGCCGACAGTTGGCTTCAGAAGGTTTAACGTTTATGCGCATATTGCCGAGCCTGCACAGAACGATTTCAGACTTCTGTAGGTAGTGGGTTTCCGTAGTGTAGTGGTTATCACGTTCGCCTCACACGCGAAAGGTCCCCAGTTCGAAACTGGGCGGGAACACTGCATCTCTTTTCACAATTGTTTAGGTGGGTTTCTGTTGAGGAGGAACTCAACGCTTCCAAGGCTTTGCGGCCAAGAGGCATGAGTACAGTCACTAAAGGTATAGTTGATGCAGAAATGAAAGAGCAGTCATTGTTTGACCTTAACCTATCCCACAACCGTGACATTCCAAGCCTGCGTGGCTTTCTTCTGAGGAACACGAAAAAAGAGATTTGTCTGAGTGGCCCTCTGTTGAGCAGCAGCTCTGCATCACGAAGGCCCTTCTCTACACAGGTGTAGAGATTTCCTGATAAAATGATGCAAGCCGTAGCAGTTTCTAACACATGGCTAACCTTCTTGAAATTCAACACAATGGTCAACGAATCTGCCAATAAACCTGTTCAGGTGGCTCCTCACTTACTCCCGAAGCACCCAGACGTGTTAAACCCTCGGAATTTGACTGACCACAAACAGCCTGTTTTTTTTACAATAGGGTAGATTGTACGTGGCAAGTCCACATCTCGGCTTTCTGAAGAGATATCAAGCTAAAACTTGCTTTCCCATGCTAGTCTGGACACGTGCTACCCCTGTGGTGAGTTTCAAGAAGAATGGAGAAACTCTACAATTTGACCAACAAAAATCACCAAGAGACATTTTCGAGTTTCTCCTGTGCTCTTGAAACTTTGGGTTTGTTAGTTTGAGACTAGCACAGGAAGGCAGGTTTCAGCTTGATATCACGCTGCAAGTGTTTAATTCCGAGGTAAGTTAAGGGTAGCGTTTCAGGAAACTCAGCATATACTGCCAGGCCGAATGAACTCTGTCCTCTTGTGTGTGGGACTTACGCAGATTGTCTATTTGCTTTCGGGCACATCACAGTATAAATATTTTCCCAAAAAGCACTATCATTAGCCTGTGGAGTTTCTGTAGTGTAGTGGTCATCACATTCGCCTAACACGCGAAAGGTCCTCGGTTCAAAACCGAGCAGAAACAGCTGTCCTCTTTTGAAGAAATGTATAAACACCTTTGAGCCGACAGTTGGCTTCAGAAGGTTTAACGTTTATGCGCATATTGCCAAGCCTGCACAGAACGATTTCAGACTTCTTTAGGTAGTGGGTTTCCGTAGTGTAGTGGTTATCACGTTCGCCTCACACGCGAAAGTTCCCCAGTTCGAAACTGGGCGGGAACACTGCATCTCTTTTCACAATTGTTTAGGTGGGTTTCTGTTGAGGAGGAACTCAACGCTTCCAAGGCTTTGCGGCCAAGAGGCATGAGTACAGTCACTAAAGGTATAGTTGATGCAGAAATGAAAGAGCAGTCATTGTTTGACCTTAACCTATCCCACAACCGTGACATTCCAAGCCTGCGTGGCTTTCTTCTGAGGAACACGAAAAAAGAGATTTGTCTGAGTGGCCCTCTGTTGAGCAGCAGCTCTGCATCACGAAGGCCCTTCTCTACACAGGTGTAGAGATTTCCTGATAAAATGATGCAAGCCGTAGCAGTTTCTAACACATGGCTAACCTTCTTGAAATTCAACACAATGGTCAACGAATCTGCCAATAAACCTGTTCAGGTGGCTCCTCACTTCCTCCCGAAGCACCCAGACGTGTTAAACCCTCGGAATTCGACTGACCACAAACAGCCTGTTTTTTTACAATAGGGTAGATTGTACGTGGCAAGTCCACATCTCAGCTTTCTGAAGAGATATCAAGCTAAAACTTGCTTTCCCATGCTAGTCTGGACACGTGATACCCCTGTGGTGAGTTTCAAGAAGAATGGAGAAACTCTACAATTTGACCAACAAAAATCACCAAGAGACATTTTCGAGTTTCTCCTGTGCTCTTGAAACTTTGGGTTTGTTAGTTTGAGACTAGCACAGAAAGGCAGGTTTCAGCTTGATATCACGCTGCAAGTGTTTAATTCCGAGGTAAGTTAAGGGTAGCGTTTCAGGAAACTCAGCATATACTGCCAGGCCGAATGAACTCTGTCCTCTTGTGTGTGGGACTTACGCAGATTGTCTATTTGCTTTCGGGCACATCACAGTATAAATATTTTCCCAAAAAGCACTATCGTTAACCTGTGGAGTTTCTGTAGTGTAGTGGTCATCACATTCGCCTAACATGCGAAAGGTCCTCGGTTCAAAACCGAGCAGAAACAGCTGTCCTCTTTTGAAGAAATGTATAAACACCTTTGAGCCGACAGTTGGCTTCAGAAGGTTTAACGTTTATGCGCATATTGCCGAGCCTGCACAGAACAATTTCAGACTTCTTTAGGTAGTGGGTTTCCGTAGTGTAGTGGTTATCACGTTCGCCTCACACGCGAAAGGTCCCCAGTTCGAAACTGGGCGGGAACACTGCATCTCTTTTCACAATTGTTTAGGTGGGTTTCTGTTGAGGAGGAACTCAACGCTTCCAAGGCTTTGCGGCCAAGAGGCATGAGTACAGTCACTAAAGGTATAGTTGATGCAGAAATGAAAGAGCAGTCATTGTTTGACCTTAACCTATCCCACAACCGTGACATTCCAAGCCTGCGTGGCTTTCTTCTGAGGAACACGAAAAAAGAGATTTGTCTGAGTGGCCCTCTGTTGAGCAGCAGCTCTGCATCACGAAGGCCCTTCTCTACACAGGTGTAGAGATTTCCTGATAAAATGATGCAAGCCGTAGCAGTTTCTAACACATGGCTAACCTTCTTGAAATTCAACACAATGGTCAACGAATCTGCCAATAAACCTGTTCAGGTGGCTCCTCACTTACTCCCGAAGCACCCAGACGTGTTAAACCCTCGGAATTCGACTGACCACAAACAGCCTGTTTTTTTACAATAGGGTAGATTGTACGTGGCAAGTCCACATCTCAGCTTTCTGAAGAGATATCAAGCTAAAACTTGCTTTCCCATGCTAGTCTGGACACGTGCTACCCCTGTGGTGAGTTTCAAGAAGAATGGAGAAACTCTACAATTTGACCAACAAAAATCACCAAGAGACATTTTCGAGTTTCTCCTGTGCTCTTGAAACTTTGGGTTTGTTAGTTTGAGACTAGCACAGGAAGGCAGGTTTCAGCTTGATATCACGCTGCAAGTGTTTAATTCCGAGGTAAGTTAAGGGTAGCGTTTCAGGAAACTCAGCATATACTGCCAGGCCGAATGAACTCTGTCCTCTTGTGTGTGGGACTTACGCAGATTGTCTATTTGCTTTCGGGCACATCACAGTATAAATATTTTCCCAAAAAGCACTATCGTTAGCCTGTGGAATTTCTGTAGTGTAGTGGTCATCACATTCGCCTAACACGCGAAAGGTCCTCGGTTCAAAACCGAGCAGAAACAGCTGTCCTCTTTTGAAGAAATGTATAAACACCTTTGAGCCGACAGTTGGCTTCAGAAGGTTTAACGTTTATGCGCATATTGCCGAGCCTGCACAGAACGATTTCAGACTTCTTTAGGTAGTGGGTTTCCGTAGTGTAGTGGTTATCACGTTCGCCTCACACGCGAAAGGTCCCCAGTTTGAAACTGGGCGGGAACACTGCATCTCTTTTCACAATTGTTTAGGTGGGTTTCTGTTGAGGAGGAACTCAACGCTTCCAAGGCTTTGCGGCCAAGAGGCATGAGTACAGTCACTAAAGGTATAGTTGATGCAGAAATGAAAGAGCAGTCATTGTTTGACCTTAACCTATCCCACAACCGTGACATTCCAAGCCTGCGTGGCTTTCTTCTGAGGAACACGAAAAAAGAGATTTGTCTGAGTGGCCCTCTGTTGAGCAGCAGCTCTGCATCACGAAGGCCCTTCTCTACACAGGTGTAGAGATTTCCTGATAAAATGATGCAAGCCGTAGCAGTTTCTAACACATGGCTAACCTTCTTGAAATTCAACACAATGGTCAACGAATCTGCCAATAAACCTGTTCAGGTGGCTCCTCACTTACTCCCGAAGCACCCAGACGTGTTAAACCCTCGGAATTCGACTGACCACAAACAGCCTGTTTTTTTACAATAGGGTAGATTGTACGTGGCAAGTCCACATCTCAGCTTTCTGAAGAGATATCAAGCTAAAACTTGCTTTCCCATGCTAGTCTGGACACGTGCTACCCCTGTGGTGAGTTTCAAGAAGAATGGAGAAACTCTACAATTTGACCAACAAAAATCACCAAGAGACATTTTCGAGTTTCTCCTGTGCTCTTGAAACTTTGGGTTTGTTAGTTTGAGACTAGCACAGGAAGGCAGGTTTCAGCTTGATATCACGCTGCAAGTGTTTAATTCCGAGGTAAGTTAAGGGTAGCGTTTCAGGAAACTCAGCATATACTGCCAGGCCGAATGAACTCTGTCCTCTTGTGTGTGGGACTTACGCAGATTGTCTATTTGCTTTCGGGCACATCACAGTATAAATATTTTCCCAAAAAGCACTATCGTTAGCCTGTGGAATTTCTGTAGTGTAGTGGTCATCACATTCGCCTAACACGCGAAAGGTCCTCGGTTCAAAACCGAGCAGAAACAGCTGTCCTCTTTTGAAGAAATGTATAAACACCTTTGAGCCGACAGTTGGCTTCAGAAGGTTTAACGTTTATGCGCATATTGCCGAGCCTGCACAGAACGATTTCAGACTTCTTTAGGTAGTGGGTTTCAGTAAGTGTAGTGGTTATCACGTTCGCCTCACACGCGAAAGGTCCCCAGTTCGAAACTGGGCGGGAACACTGCATCTCTTTTCACAATTGTTTAGGTGGGTTTCTGTTGAGGAGGAACTCAACGCTTCCAAGGCTTTGCGGCCAAGAGGCATGAGTACAGTCACTAAAGGTATAGTTGATGCAGAAATGAAAGAGCAGTCATTGTTTCACCTTAACCTATCCCACAACCGTGACATTCCAAGCCTGCGTGGCTTTCTTCTGAGGAACACGAAAAAAGAGATTTGTCTGAGTGGCCCTCTTTTGAGCAGCAGCTCTGCATCACGAAGGCCCTTCTCTACACAGGTGTAGAGATTTCCTGATAAAATGATGCAAGCCGTAGCAGTTTCTAACACATGGCTAACCTTCTTGAAATTCAACACAATGGTCAACGAATCTGCCAATAAACCTGTTCAGGTGGCTCCTCACTTACTCCCGAAGCACCCAGACGTGTTAAACCCTCGGAATTTGACTGACCACAAACAGCCTGTTTTTTTTACAATAGGGTAGATTGTACGTGGCAAGTCCACATCTCGGCTTTCTGAAGAGATATCAAGCTAAAACTTGCTTTCCCATGCTAGTCTGGACACGTGCTACCCCTGTGGTGAGTTTCAAGAAGAATGGAGAAACTCTACAATTTGACCAACAAAAATCACCAAGAGACATTTTCGAGTTTCTCCTGTGCTCTTAAAACTTTGGGTTTGTTAGTTTGAGACTAGCACAGGAAGGCAGGTTTCAGCTTGATATCACGCTGCAAGTGTTTAATTCCGAGGTAACTTAAGGGTAGCGTTTCAGGAAACTCAGCATATACTGCCAGGCCGAATGAACTCTGTCCTCTTGTGTGTGGGACTTACGCAGATTGTCTATTTGCTTTCGGGCACATCACAGTATAAATATTTTCCCAAAAAGCACTATCGTTAGCCTGTGGAGTTTCTGTAGTGTAGTGGTCATCACATTCGCCTAACACGCGAAAGGTCCTCGGTTCAAAACCGAGCAGAAACAGCTGTCCTCTTTTGAAGAAATGTATAAACACCTTTGAGCCGACAGTTGGCTTCAGAAGGTTTAACGTTTATGCGCATATTGCCAAGCCTGCACAGAACGATTTCAGACTTCTTTAGGTTGTGGGTTTCCGTAGTGTAGTGGTTATCACGTTCGCCTCACACGCGAAAGGTCCCCAGTTCGAAACTGGGCGGGAACACTGCATCTCTTTTCACAATTGTTTAGGTGGGTTTCTGTTGAGGAGGAACTCAACGCTTCCAAGGCTTTGCGGCCAAGAGGCATGAGTACAGTCACTAAAGGTATAGTTGATGCAGAAATGAAAGAGCAGTCATTGTTTGACCTTAACCTATCCCACAACCGTGACATTCCAAGCCTGCGTGGCTTTCTTCTGAGGAACACGAAAAAAGAGATTTGTCTGAGTGGCCCTCTGTTGAGCAGCAGCTCTGCATCACGAAGGCCCTTCACTACACAGGTGTAGAGATTTCCTGATAAAATGATGCAAGCCGTAGCAGTTTCTAACACATGGCTAACCTTCTTGAAATTCAACACAATGGTCAACGAATCTGCCAATAAACCTGTTCAGGTGGCTCCTCACTTCCTCCCGAAGCACCCAGACGTGTTAAACCCTCGGAATTCGACTGACCACAAACAGCCTGTTTTTTTACAATAGGGTAGATTGTACGTGGCAAGTCCACATCTCAGCTTTCTGAAGAGATATCAAGCTAAAACTTGCTTTCCCATGCTAGTCTGGACACGTGATACCCCTGTGGTGAGTTTCAAGAAGAATGGAGAAACTCTACAATTTGACCAACAAAAATCACCAAGAGACATTTTCGAGTTTCTCCTGTGCTCTTGAAACTTTGGGTTTGTTAGTTTGAGACTAGCACAGAAAGGCAGGTTTCAGCTTGATATCACGCTGCAAGTGTTTAATTCCGAGGTAAGTTAAGGGTAGCGTTTCAGGAAACTCAGCATATACTGCCAGGCCGAATGAACTCTGTCCTCTTGTGTGTGGGACTTACGCAGATTGTCTATTTGCTTTCGGGCACATCACAGTATAAATATTTTCCCAAAAAGCACTATCGTTAACCTGTGGAGTTTCTGTAGTGTAGTGGTCATCACATTCGCCTAACATGCGAAAGGTCCTCGGTTCAAAACCGAGCAGAAACAGCTGTCCTCTTTTGAAGAAATGTATAAACACCTTTGAGCCGACAGTTGGCTTCAGAAGGTTTAACGTTTATGCGCATATTGCCGAGCCTGCACAGAACAATTTCAGACTTCTTTAGGTAGTGGGTTTCCGTAGTGTAGTGGTTATCACGTTCGCCTCACACGCGAAAGGTCCCCAGTTAGAAACTGGGCGGGAACACTGCATCTCTTTTCACAATTGTTTAGGTGGGTTTCTGTTGAGGAGGAACTCAACGCTTCCAAGGCTTTGCGGCCAAGAGGCATGAGTACAGTCACTAAAGGTATAGTTGATGCAGAAATGAAAGAGCAGTCATTGTTTGACCTTAACCTATCCCACAACCGTGACATTCCAAGCCTGCGTGGCTTTCTTCTGAGGAACACGAAAAAAGAGATTTGTCTGAGTGGCCCTCTGTTGAGCAGCAGCTCTGCATCACGAAGGCCCTTCTCTACACAGGTGTAGAGATTTCCTGATAAAATGATGCAAGCCGTAGCAGTTTCTAACACATGGCTAACCTTCTTGAAATTCAACACAATGGTCAACGAATCTGCCAATAAACCTGTTCAGGTGGCTCCTCACTTACTCCCGAAGCACCCAGACGTGTTAAACCCTCGGAATTCGACTGACCACAAACAGCCTGTTTTTTTACAATAGGGTAGATTGTACGTGGCAAGTCCACATCTCAGCTTTCTGAAGAGATATCAAGCTAAAACTTGCTTTCCCATGCTAGTCTGGACACGTGCTACCCCTGTGGTGAGTTTCAAGAAGAATGGAGAAACTCTACAATTTGACCAACAAAAATCACCAAGAGACATTTTCGAGTTTCTCCTGTGCTCTTGAAACTTTGGGTTTGTTAGTTTGAGACTAGCACAGGAAGGCAGGTTTCAGCTTGATATCACGCTGCAAGTGTTTAATTCCGAGGTAAGTTAAGGGTAGCGTTTCAGGAAACTCAGCATATACTGCCAGGCCGAATGAACTCTGTCCTCTTGTGTGTGGGACTTACGCAGATTGTCTATTTGCTTTCGGGCACATCACAGTATAAATATTTTCCCAAAAAGCACTATCGTTAGCCTGTGGAATTTCTGTAGTGTAGTGGTCATCACATTCGCCTAACACTCGAAAGGTCCTCGGTTCAAAACCGAGCAGAAACAGCTGTCCTCTTTTGAAGAAATGTATAAACACCTTTGAGCCGACAGTTGGCTTCAGAAGGTTTAACGTTTATGCGCATATTGCCGAGCCTGCACAGAACGATTTCAGACTTCTTTAGGTAGTGGGTTTCAGTAAGTGTAGTGGTTATCACGTTCGCCTCACACGCGAAAGGTCCCCAGTTCGAAACTGGGCGGGAACACTGCATCTCTTTTCACAATTGTTTAGGTGGGTTTCTGTTGAGGAGGAACTCAACGCTTCCAAGGCTTTGCGGCCAAGAGGCATGAGTACAGTCACTAAAGGTATAGTTGATGCAGAAATGAAAGAGCAGTCATTGTTTCACCTTAACCTATCCCACAACCGTGACATTCCAAGCCTGCGTGGCTTTCTTCTGAGGAACACGAAAAAAGAGATTTGTCTGAGTGGCCCTCTGTTGAGCAGCAGCTCTGCATCACGAAGGCCCTTCTCTACACAGGTGTAGAGATTTCCTGATAAAATGATGCAAGCCGTAGCAGTTTCTAACACATGGCTAACCTTCTTGAAATTCAACACAATGGTCAACGAATCTGCCAATAAACCTGTTCAGGTGGCTCCTCACTTACTCCCGAAGCACCCAGACGTGTTAAACCCTCGGAATTTGACTGACCACAAACAGCCTGTTTTTTTTACAATAGGGTAGATTGTACGTGGCAAGTCCACATCTCGGCTTTCTGAAGAGATATCAAGCTAAAACTTGCTTTCCCATGCTAGTCTGGACACGTGCTACCCCTGTGGTGAGTTTCAAGAAGAATGGAGAAACTCTACAATTTGACCAACAAAAATCACCAAGAGACATTTTCGAGTTTCTCCTGTGCTCTTAAAACTTTGGGTTTGTTAGTTTGAGACTAGCACAGGAAGGCAGGTTTCAGCTTGATATCACGCTGCAAGTGTTTAATTCCGAGGTAACTTAAGGGTAGCGTTTCAGGAAACTCAGCATATACTGCCAGGCCGAATGAACTCTGTCCTCTTGTGTGTGGGACTTACGCAGATTGTCTATTTGCTTTCGGGCACATCACAGTATAAATATTTTCCCAAAAAGCACTATCGTTAGCCTGTGGAGTTTCTGTAGTGTAGTGGTCATCACATTCGCCTAACACGCGAAAGGTCCTCGGTTCAAAACCGAGCAGAAACAGCTGTCCTCTTTTGAAGAAATGTATAAACACCTTTGAGCCGACAGTTGGCTTCAGAAGGTTTAACGTTTATGCGCATATTGCCAAGCCTGCACAGAACGATTTCAGACTTCTTTAGGTAGTGGGTTTCCGTAGTGTAGTGGTTATCACGTTCGCCTCACACGCGAAAGGTCCCCAGTTCGAAACTGGGCGGGAACACTGCATCTCTTTTCACAATTGTTTAGGTGGGTTTCTGTTGAGGAGGAACTCAACGCTTCCAAGGCTTTGCGGCCAAGAGGCATGAGTACAGTCACTAAAGGTATAGTTGATGCAGAAATGAAAGAGCAGTCATTGTTTGACCTTAACCTATCCCACAACCGTGACATTCCAAGCCTGCGTGGCTTTCTTCTGAGGAACACGAAAAAAGAGATTTGTCTGAGTGGCCCTCTGTTGAGCAGCAGCTCTGCATCACGAAGGCCCTTCACTACACAGGTGTAGAGATTTCCTGATAAAATGATGCAAGCCGTAGCAGTTTCTAACACATGGCTAACCTTCTTGAAATTCAACACAATGGTCAACGAATCTGCCAATAAACCTGTTCAGGTGGCTCCTCACTTCCTCCCGAAGCACCCAGACGTGTTAAACCCTCGGAATTCGACTGACCACAAACAGCCTGTTTTTTTACAATAGGGTAGATTGTACGTGGCAAGTCCACATCTCAGCTTTCTGAAGAGATATCAAGCTAAAACTTGCTTTCCCATGCTAGTCTGGACACGTGCTACCCCTGTGGTGAGTTTCAAGAAGAATGGAGAAACTCTACAATTTGACCAACAAAAATCACCAAGAGACATTTTCGAGTTTCTCCTGTGCTCTTGAAACTTTGGGTTTGTTAGTTTGAGACTAGCACAGGAAGGCAGGTTTCAGCTTGATATCACGCTGCAAGTGTTTAATTCCGAGGTAAGTTAAGGGTAGCGTTTCAGGAAACTCAGCATATACTGCCAGGCCGAATGAACTCTGTCCTCTTGTGTGTGGGACTTACGCAGATTGTCTATTTGCTTTCGGGCACATCACAGTATAAATATTTTCCCAAAAAGCACTATCGTTAGCCTGTGGAATTTCTGTAGTGTAGTGGTCATCACATTCGCCTAACACGCGAAAGGTCCTCGGTTCAAAACCGAGCAGAAACAGCTGTCCTCTTTTGAAGAAATGTATAAACACCTTTGAGCCGACAGTTGGCTTCAGAAGGTTTAACGTTTATGCGCATATTGCCGAGCCTGCACAGAACGATTTCAGACTTCTTTAGGTAGTGGGTTTCCGTAGTGTAGTGGTTATCACGTTCGCCTCACACGCGAAAGGTCCCCAGTTCGAAACTGGGCGGGAACACTGCATCTCTTTTCACAATTGTTTAGGTGGGTTTCTGTTGAGGAGGAACTCAACGCTTCCAAGGCTTTGCGGCCAAGAGGCATGAGTACAGTCACTAAAGGTATAGTTGATGCAGAAATGAAAGAGCAGTCATTGTTTCACCTTAACCTATCCCACAACCTTGACATTCCAAGCCTGCGTGGCTTTCTTCTGAGGAACACGAAAAAAGAGATTTGTCTGAGTGGCCCTCTGTTGAGCAGCAGCTCTGCATCACGAAGGCCCTTCTCTACACAGGTGTAGAGATTTCCTGATAAAATGATGCAAGCCGTAGCAGTTTCTAACACATGGCTAACCTTCTTGAAATTCAACACAATGGTCAACGAATCTGCCAATAAACCTGTTCAGGTGGCTCCTCACTTACTCCCGAAGCACCCAGACGTGTTAAACCCTCGGAATTTGACTGACCACAAACAGCCTGTTTTTTTTACAATAGGGTAGATTGTACGTGGCAAGTCCACATCTCGGCTTTCTGAAGAGATATCAAGCTAAAACTTGCTTTCCCATGCTAGTCTGGACACGTGCTACCCCTGTGGTGAGTTTCAAGAAGAATGGAGAAACTCTACAATTTGACCAACAAAAATCACCAAGAGACATTTTCGAGTTTCTCCTGTGCTCTTAAAACTTTGGGTTTGTTAGTTTGAGACTAGCACAGGAAGGCAGGTTTCAGCTTGATATCACGCTGCAAGTGTTTAATTCCGAGGTAACTTAAGGGTAGCGTTTCAGGAAACTCAGCATATACTGCCAGGCCGAATGAACTCTGTCCTCTTGTGTGTGGGACTTACGCAGATTGTCTATTTGCTTTCGGGCACATCACAGTATAAATATTTTCCCAAAAAGCACTATCGTTAGCCTGTGGAGTTTCTGTAGTGTAGTGGTCATCACATTCGCCTAACACGCGAAAGGTCCTCGGTTCAAAACCGAGCAGAAACAGCTGTCCTCTTTTGAAGAAATGTATAAACACCTTTGAGCCGACAGTTGGCTTCAGAAGGTTTAACGTTTATGCGCATATTGCCAAGCCTGCACAGAACGATTTCAGACTTCTTTAGGTAGTGGGTTTCCGTAGTGTAGTGGTTATCATGTTCGCCTCACACGCGAAAGGTCCCCAGTTCGAAACCGGGCGGGAACACTGCATCTCTTTTCACAATTGTTTAGGTGGGTTTCTGTTGAGGAGGAACTCAACGCTTCCAAGGCTTTGCGGCCAAGAGGCATGAGTACAGTCACTAAAGGTATAGTTGATGCAGAAATGAAAGAGCAGTCATTGTTTGACCTTAACCTATCCCACAACCGTGACATTCCAAGCCTGCGTGGCTTTCTTCTGAGGAACACGAAAAAAGAGATTTGTCTGAGTGGCCCTCTGTTGAGCAGCAGCTCTGCATCACGAAGGCCCTTCACTACACAGGTGTAGAGATTTCCTGATAAAATGATGCAAGCCGTAGCAGTTTCTAACACATGGCTAACCTTCTTGAAATTCAACACAATGGTCAACGAATCTGCCAATAAACCTGTTCAGGTGGCTCCTCACTTCCTCCCGAAGCACCCAGACGTGTTAAACCCTCGGAATTCGACTGACCACAAACAGCCTGTTTTTTTACAATAGGGTAGATTGTACGTGGCAAGTCCACATCTCAGCTTTCTGAAGAGATATCAAGCTAAAACTTGCTTTCCCATGCTAGTCTGGACACGTGCTACCCCTGTGGTGAGTTTCAAGAAGAATGGAGAAACTCTACAATTTGACCAACAAAAATCACCAAGAGACATTTTCGAGTTTCTCCTGTGCTCTTGAAACTTTGGGTTTGTTAGTTTGAGACTAGCACAGGAAGGCAGGTTTCAGCTTGATATCACGCTGCAAGTGTTTAATTCCGAGGTAAGTTAAGGGTAGCGTTTCAGGAAACTCAGCATATACTGCCAGGCCGAATGAACTCTGTCCTCTTGTGTGTGGGACTTACGCAGATTGTCTATTTGCTTTCGGGCACATCACAGTATAAATATTTTCCCAAAAAGCACTATCGTTAGCCTGTGGAGTTTCTGTAGTGTAGTGGTCATCACATTCGCCTAACACGCGAAAGGTCCTCGGTTCAAAACCGAGCAGAAACAGCTGTCCTCTTTTGAAGAAATGTATAAACACCTTTGAGCCGACAGTTGGCTTCAGAAGGTTTAACGTTTATGCGCATATTGCCGAGCCTGCACAGAACGATTTCAGACCTCTTTAGGTAGTGGGTTTCCGTAGTGTAGTGGTTATCACGTTCGCCTCACACGCGAAAGGTCCCCAGTTCGAAACTGGGCGGGAACACTGCATCTCTTTTCACAATTGTTTAGGTGGGTTTCTGTTGAGGAGGAACTCAACGCTTCCAAGGCTTTGCGGCCAAGAGGCATGAGTACAGTCACTAAAGGTATAGTTGATGTAGATATGAAAGAGCAGTCATTGTTTGACCTTAACCTATCCCACAACCGTGACATTCCAAGCCTGCTTGGCTTTCTTCTGAGGAACACGAAAAAAGAGATTTGTCTGAGTGGCCCTCTGTTGAGCAGCAGCTCTGCATCACGAAGGCCCTTCTCTACACAGGTGTAGAGATTTCCTGATAAAATGATGCAAGCCGTAGCAGTTTCTAACACATGGATAACCTTCTTGAAATTTAACACAATGGTCAACGAATCTGCCAATAAACCTGTTCAGGTGGCTCCTCACTTACTCCCGAAGCACCCAGACGTGTTAAACCCTCGGAATTCGACTGACCACAAACAGCCTGTTTTTTTACAATAGGGTAGATTGAACGTGGCAAGTCCACATCTCAGCTTTCTGAAGAGATATCAAGCTAAAACTTGCTTTCCCATGCTAGTCTGGACACGTGCTACCCCTGTGGTGAGTTTCAAGAAGAATGGAGAAACTCTACAATTTGACCAACAAAAATCACCAAGAGACATTTTCGAGTTTCTCCTGTGCTCTTGAAACTTTGGGTTTGTTAGTTTGAGACTAGCACAGGAAGGCAGATTTCAGCTTGATATCACACTGCAAGTGTTTAATTCCGAGGTAAGTTAAGGGTAGCGTTTCAGGAAACTCTGCATATACTGCCAGGCCGAATGAACTCTGTCCTCTTGTGTGTGGGACTTACGCAGATTGTCTATTTGCTTTCGGGCACATCACAGTATAAATATTTTCCCAAAAAGCACTATCGTTAGCCTGTGGAGTTTCTGTAGTGTAGTGGTCATCACATTCGCCTAACACGCGAAAGGTCCTCGGTTCAAAACCGAGCAGAAACAGCTGTCCTCTTTTGAAGAAATGTATAAACACCTTTGAGCCGACAGTTGGCTTCAGAAGGTTTAACGTTTATGCACATATTGCCGAGCCTGCACAGAACGATTTCAGACTTCTTTAGGTAGTGGGTTTCCGTAGTGTAGTGGTTATCACGTTCGCCTCACACGTGAAAGGTCCCCAGTTCGAAACTGGGCGGGAACACTGCATCTCTTTTCACAATTGTTTAGGTGGGTTTCTGTTGAGGAGGAACTCAACGCTTCCAAGGCTTTGCGGCCAAGAGGCATGAGTACAGTCACTAAAGGTATAGTTGATGCAGAAATGAAAGAGCAGTCATTGTTTGACCTTAACCTATCCCACAACCGTGACATTCCAAGCCTGCTTGGCTTTCTTCTGAGGAACACGAAAAAAGAGATTTGTCTGAGTGGCCCTCTGTTGAGCAGCAGCTCTGCATCACGAAGGCCCTTCTCTACACAGGTGTAGAGATTTCCTGATAAAATGATGCAAGCCGTAGCAGTTTCTAACACATGGATAACCTTCTTGAAATTCAACACAATGGTCAACGAATCTGCCAATAAACCTGTTCAGGTGGCTCCTCACTTACTCCCGAAGCACCCAGACGTGTTAAACCCTCGGAATTCGACTGACCACAAACAGCCTGTTTTTTTACAATAGGGTAGATTGTACGTGGCAAGTCCACATCTCAGCTTTCTGAAGAGATATCAAGCTAAAACTTGCTTTCCCATGCTAGTCTGGACACGTGCTACCCCTGTGGTGAGTTTCAAGAAGAATGGAGAAACTCTACAATTTGACCAACAAAAATCACCAAGAGACATTTTCGAGTTTCTCCTGTGCTCTTGAAACTTTGGGTTTGTTAGTTTGAGACTAGCACAGGAAGGCAGATTTCAGCTTGATATCACACTGCAAGTGTTTAATTCCGAGGTAAGTTAAGGGTAGCGTTTCAGGAAACTCTGCATATACTGCCAGGCCGAATGAACTCTGTCCTCTTGTGTGTGGGACTTACGCAGATTGTCCCGCAGATAACTGGAGAATTGCTTGGTTTGCTGCTAAAAATAGAAGGTATTTGCAGACTGAAGAGCGCAACGGAATCTGTAATTTGATTCGCGCTCCACGATGCTTGCGATGAAAAGATCTGACACCTCTTTGGCTGCAGGCTTCAATAGTGTAGAGGTTATCACGGTCAAAATCGTTCAGGTGGGTTTCTGTTGAGGAGGAACTCAACGCTTCCAAGGCTTTGCGGCCAAGAGGCATGAATACAGTCACTAAAGGTAAAGTTGATGCAGAAATGAAAGAGCAGATATTGTTTGACCTAAACCTAACCCACAACTGTGACATTCCAAGCCTGCGTGGCTTTCTTCTGAGAAACACCAAAGAAGAGATTTTAGGGAACTCTGCGTAGACTGCCACGCCGAATGAAATCTGTCCTCTTGTGTAAGGGTCTTTTTCCGCCTAGGCCATCAAGTAAGGGCAGGGCCTCAAGGGGCGCCTAAAAGGGGGTACGTGGCAGGCCGTCCTTAGACCCCTGCGCGCCGGCCCTCTCTGTCCCAATAATCACCTGTGTCACCACAAACAGCCCATCTGTCCCTCTCACCGCCTATGTGACCACTAACTGCCCTTCTGTCCACTGGTAATACAAAGACTGTGACCACAAGCAGTCTGTGTGTCCCCTTGACGAACTTTAAAACACATCCATCTGGAGTGTTATTTCCTGATAAAATGATGCAAGCCGTAGCAGTTTCTAACACATGGCTAACCTTCTTGAAATTCAACACAATGGTCAACGAATCTGCCAATAAACCTGTTCAGGTGGCTCCTCACTTACTCCCGAAGCACCCAGACGTGTTAAACCCTCGGAATTCGACTGACCACAAACAGCCTGTTTTTTTACAATAGGGTAGATTGTACGTGGCAAGTCCACATCTCAGCTTTCTGAAGAGATATCAAGCTAAAACTTGCTTTCCCATGCTAGTCTGGACACGTGCTACCCCTGTGGTGAGTTTCAAGAAGAATGGAGAAACTCTACAATTTGACCAACAAAAATCACCAAGAGACATTTTCGAGTTTCTCCTGTGCTCTTGAAACTTTGGGTTTGTTAGTTTGAGACTAGCACAGGAAGGCAGGTTTCAGCTTGATATCACGCTGCAAGTGTTTAATTCCGAGGTAAGTTAAGGGTAGCGTTTCAGGAAACTCAGCATATACTGCCAGGCCGAATGAACTCTGTCCTCTTGTGTGTGGGACTTACGCAGATTGTCTATTTGCTTTCGGGCACATCACAGTATAAATATTTTCCAAAAAAGCACTATCGTTAGCCTGTGGAGTTTCTGTAGTGTAGTGGTCATCACATTCGCCTAACACGCGAAAGGTCCTCGGTTCAAAACCGAGCAGAAACAGCTGTCCTCTTTTGAAGAAATGTATAAACACCTTTGAGCCGACAGTTGGCTTCAGAAGGTTTAACGTTTATGCGCATATTGCCGAGCCTGCACAGAACGATTTCAGACTTCTTTAGGTAGTAGGTTTCCGTAGTGTAGTGGTTATCACGTTCGCCTCACACGCGAAAGGTCCCCAGTTCGAAACTGGGCGGGAACACTGCATCTCTTTTCACAATTGTTTAGGTGGGTTTCTGTTGAGGAGGAACTCAACGCTTCCAAGGCTTTGCGGCCAAGAGGCATGAGTACAGTCACTAAAGGTATAGTTGATGCAGAAATGAAAGAGCAGTCATTGTTTGACCTTAACCTATCCCACAACCGTGACATTCCAAGCCTGCGTGGCTTTCTTCTGAGGAACACGAAAAAAGAGATTTGTCTGAGTGGCCCTCTGTTGAGCAGCAGCTCTGCATCACGAAGGCCCTTCTCTACACAGGTGTAGAGATTTCCTGATAAAATGATGCAAGCCGTAGCAGTTTCTAACACATGGCTAACCTTCTTGAAATTCAACACAATGGTCAACGAATCTGTCAATAAACCTGTTCAGGTGGCTCCTCACTTACTCCCGAAGCACCCAGACGTGTTAAACCCTCGGAATTCGACTGACCACAAACAGCCTGTTTTTTTACAATAGGGTAGATTGTACGTGGCAAGTCCACATCTCAGCTTTCTGAAGAGATATCAAGCTAAAACTTGCTTTCCCATGCTAGTCTGGACACGTGCTACCCCTGTGGTGAGTTTCAAGAAGAATGGAGAAACTCTACAAAAATCACCAAGAGACATTTTCGAGTTTCTCCTGTGCTCTTGAAACTTTGGGTTTGTTAGTTTGAGACTAGCACAGGAAGGCAGGTTTCAGCTTGATATCACGCTGCAAGTGTTTAATTCCGAGGTAAGTTAAGGGTAGCGTTTCAGGAAACTCAGCATATACTGCCAGGCCGAATGAACTCTGTCCTCTTGTGTGTGGGACTTACGCAGATTGTCTATTTGCTTTCGGGCACATCACAGTATAAATATTTTCCCAAAAAGCACTATCGTTAGCCTGTGGAGTTTCTGTAGTGTAGTGGTCATCACATTCGCCTAACACGCGAAAGGTCCTCGGTTCAAAACCGAGCAGAAACAGCTGTCCTCTTTTGAAGAAATGTATAAACACCTTTGAGCCGACAGTTGGCTTCAGAAGGTTTAACGTTTATGCGCATATTGCCGAGCCTGCACAGAACGATTTCAGACTTCTTTAGGTAGTGGGTTTCCGTAGTGTAGTGGTTATCACGTTCGCCTCACACGCGAAAGGTCCCCAGTTCGAAACTGGGCGGGAACACTGCATCTCTTTTCACAATTGTTTAGGTGGGTTTCTGTTGAGGAGGAACTCAACGCTTCCAAGGCTTTGCGGCCAAGAGGCATGAGTACAGTCACTAAAGGTATAGTTGATGCAGAAATGAAAGAGCAGTCATTGTTTGACCTTAACCTATCCCACAACCGTGACATTCCAAGCCTGCGTGGCTTTCTTCTGAGGAACACGAAAAAAGAGATTTGTCTGAATGGCCCTCTGTTGAGCAGCAGCTCTGCATCACGAAGGCCCTTCTCTACACAGGTGTAGAGATTTCCTGATAAAATGATGCAAGCCGTAGCAGTTTCTAACACATGGCTAACCTTCTTGAAATTCAACACAATGGTCAACGAATCTGCCAATAAACCTGTTCAGGTGGCTCCTCACTTACTCCCGAAGCACCCAGACGTGTTAAACCCTCGGAATTCGACTGACCACAAACAGCCTGTTTTTTTACAATAGGGTAGATTGTACGTGGCAAGTCCACATCTCAGCTTTCTGAAGAGATATCAAGCTAAAACTTGCTTTCCCATGCTAGTCTGGACACGTGCTACCCCTGTGGTGAGTTTCAAGAAGAATGGAGAAACTCTACAATTTGACCAACAAAAATCACCAAGAGACATTTTCGAGTTTCTCCTGTGCTCTTGAAACTTTGGGTTTGTTAGTTTGAGACTAGCACAGGAAGGCAGGTTTCAGCTTGATATCACGCTGCAAGTGTTTAATTCCGAGGTAAGTTAAGGGTAGCGTTTCAGGAAACTCAGCATATACTGCCAGGCCGAATGAACTCTGTCCTCTTGTGTGTGGGACTTACGCAGATTGTCTATTTGCTTTCGGGCACATCACAGTATAAATATTTTCCAAAAAAGCACTATCGTTAGCCTGTGGAGTTTCTGTAGTGTAGTGGTCATCACATTCGCCTAACACGCGAAAGGTCCTCGGTTCAAAACCGAGCAGAAACAGCTGTCCTCTTTTGAAGAAATGTATAAACACCTTTGAGCCGACAGTTGGCTTCAGAAGGTTTAACGTTTATGCGCATATTGCCGAGCCTGCACAGAACGATTTCAGACTTCTTTAGGTAGTAGGTTTCCGTAGTGTAGTGGTTATCACGTTCGCCTCACACGCGAAAGGTCCCCAGTTCGAAACTGGGCGGGAACACTGCATCTCTTTTCACAATTGTTTAGGTGGGTTTCTGTTGAGGAGGAACTCAACGCTTCCAAGGCTTTGCGGCCAAGAGGCATGAGTACAGTCACTAAAGGTATAGTTGATGCAGAAATGAAAGAGCAGTCATTGTTTGACCTTAACCTATCCCACAACCGTGACATTCCAAGCCTGCGTGGCTTTCTTCTGAGGAACACGAAAAAAGAGATTTGTCTGAGTGGCCCTCTGTTGAGCAGCAGCTCTGCATCACGAAGGCCCTTCTCTACACAGGTGTAGAGATTTCCTGATAAAATGATGCAAGCCGTAGCAGTTTCTAACACATGGCTAACCTTCTTGAAATTCAACACAATGGTCAACGAATCTGTCAATAAACCTGTTCAGGTGGCTCCTCACTTACTCCCGAAGCACCCAGACGTGTTAAACCCTCGGAATTCGACTGACCACAAACAGCCTGTTTTTTTACAATAGGGTAGATTGTACGTGGCAAGTCCACATCTCAGCTTTCTGAAGAGATATCAAGCTAAAACTTGCTTTCCCATGCTAGTCTGGACACGTGCTACCCCTGTGGTGAGTTTCAAGAAGAATGGAGAAACTCTACAAAAATCACCAAGAGACATTTTCGAGTTTCTCCTGTGCTCTTGAAACTTTGGGTTTGTTAGTTTGAGACTAGCACAGGAAGGCAGGTTTCAGCTTGATATCACGCTGCAAGTGTTTAATTCCGAGGTAAGTTAAGGGTAGCGTTTCAGGAAACTCAGCATATACTGCCAGGCCGAATGAACTCTGTCCTCTTGTGTGTGGGACTTACGCAGATTGTCTATTTGCTTTCGGGCACATCACAGTATAAATATTTTCCAAAAAAGCACTATCGTTAGCCTGTGGAGTTTCTGTAGTGTAGTGGTCATCACATTCGCCTAACACGCGAAAGGTCCTCGGTTCAAAACCGAGCAGAAACAGCTGTCCTCTTTTGAAGAAATGTATAAACACCTTTGAGCCGACAGTTGGCTTCAGAAGGTTTAACGTTTATGCGCATATTGCCGAGCCTGCACAGAACGATTTCAGACTTCTTTAGGTAGTAGGTTTCCGTAGTGTAGTGGTTATCACGTTCGCCTCACACGCGAAAGGTCCCCAGTTCGAAACTGGGCGGGAACACTGCATCTCTTTTCACAATTGTTTAGGTGGGTTTCTGTTGAGGAGGAACTCAACGCTTCCAAGGCTTTGCGGCCAAGAGGCATGAGTACAGTCACTAAAGGTATAGTTGATGCAGAAATGAAAGAGCAGTCATTGTTTGACCTTAACCTATCCCACAACCGTGACATTCCAAGCCTGCGTGGCTTTCTTCTGAGGAACACGAAAAAAGAGATTTGTCTGAGTGGCCCTCTGTTGAGCAGCAGCTCTGCATCACGAAGGCCCTTCTCTACACAGGTGTAGAGATTTCCTGATAAAATGATGCAAGCCGTAGCAGTTTCTAACACATGGCTAACCTTCTTGAAATTCAACACAATGGTCAACGAATCTGTCAATAAACCTGTTCAGGTGGCTCCTCACTTACTCCCGAAGCACCCAGACGTGTTAAACCCTCGGAATTCGACTGACCACAAACAGCCTGTTTTTTTACAATAGGGTAGATTGTACGTGGCAAGTCCACATCTCAGCTTTCTGAAGAGATATCAAGCTAAAACTTGCTTTCCCATGCTAGTCTGGACACGTGCTACCCCTGTGGTGAGTTTCAAGAAGAATGGAGAAACTCTACAAAAATCACCAAGAGACATTTTCGAGTTTCTCCTGTGCTCTTGAAACTTTGGGTTTGTTAGTTTGAGACTAGCACAGGAAGGCAGGTTTCAGCTTGATATCACGCTGCAAGTGTTTAATTCCGAGGTAAGTTAAGGGTAGCGTTTCAGGAAACTCAGCATATACTGCCAGGCCGAATGAACTCTGTCCTCTTGTGTGTGGGACTTACGCAGATTGTCTATTTGCTTTCGGGCACATCACAGTATAAATATTTTCCCAAAAAGCACTATCGTTAGCCTGTGGAGTTTCTGTAGTGTAGTGGTCATCACATTCGCCTAACACGCGAAAGGTCCTCGGTTCAAAACCGAGCAGAAACAGCTGTCCTCTTTTGAAGAAATGTATAAACACCTTTGAGCCGACAGTTGGCTTCAGAAGGTTTAACGTTTATGCGCATATTGCCGAGCCTGCACAGAACGATTTCAGACTTCTTTAGGTAGTGGGTTTCCGTAGTGTAGTGGTTATCACGTTCGCCTCACACGCGAAAGGTCCCCAGTTCGAAACTGGGCGGGAACACTGCATCTCTTTTCACAATTGTTTAGGTGGGTTTCTGTTGAGGAGGAACTCAACGCTTCCAAGGCTTTGCGGCCAAGAGGCATGAGTACAGTCACTAAAGGTATAGTTGATGCAGAAATGAAAGAGCAGTCATTGTTTGACCTTAACCTATCCCACAACCGTGACATTCCAAGCCTGCGTGGCTTTCTTCTGAGGAACACGAAAAAAGAGATTTGTCTGAATGGCCCTCTGTTGAGCAGCAGCTCTGCATCACGAAGGCCCTTCTCTACACAGGTGTAGAGATTTCCTGATAAAATGATGCAAGCCGTAGCAGTTTCTAACACATGGCTAACCTTCTTGAAATTCAACACAATGGTCAACGAATCTGCCAATAAACCTGTTCAGGTGGCTCATCACTTACTCCCGAAGCACCCAGACGTGTTAAACCCTCGGAATTCGACTGACCACAAACAGCCTGTTTTTTTACAATAGGGTAGATTGTACGTGGCAAGTCCACATCTCAGCTTTCTGAAGAGATATCAAGCTAAAACTTGCTTTCCCATGCTAGTCTGGACACGTGCTACCCCTGTGGTGAGTTTCAAGAAGATTGGAGAAACTCTACAATTTGACCAACAAAAATCACCAAGAGACATTTTCGAGTTTCTCCTGTGCTCTTGAAACTTTGGGTTTGTTAGTTTGAGACTAGCACAGGAAGGCAGGTTTCAGCTTGATATCACGCTGCAAGTGTTTAATTCCGAGGTAAGTTAAGGGTAGCGTTTCAGGAAACTCAGCATATACTGCCAGGCCGAATGAACTCTGTCCTCTTGTGTGTGGGACTTACGCAGATTGTCCCGCAGATTACTGGAGAATTGCTTGGTTTGCTGCTAAAAATAGAAGGTATTTGCAGACTGAAGAGCGCAACGGAATCTGGAATTTGATTCGCGCTCCACGATGCTTGCGATGAAAAGATCTGACACCTCTTTGGCTGCAGGCTTCAATAGTGTAGAGGTTATCACGGTCAAAATCGTTCAGGTGGGTTTCTGTTGAGGAGGAACTCAACGCTTCCAAGGCTTTGCGGCCAAGAGGCATGAATACAGTCACTAAAGGTAAAGTTGATGCAGAAATGAAAGAGCAGATATTGTTTGACCTAAACCTAACCCACAACTGTGACATTCCAAGCCTGCGTGGCTTTCTTCTGAGAAACACCAAAGAAGAGATTTTAGGGAACTCTGCGTAGACTGCCACGCCGAATGAAATCTGTCCTCTTGTGTAAGGGTCTTTTTCCGCCTAGGCCATCAAGTAAGGGCAGGGCCTCAAGGGGCGCCTAAAAGGGGGTACGTGGCAGGCCGTCCTTAGACCCCTGCGCGCCGGCCCTCTCTGTCCCAATAATCACCTGTGTCACCACAAACAGCCCATCTGTCCCTCTCACCGCCTATGTGACCACTAACTGCCCTTCTGTCCACTGGTAATACAAAGACTGTGACCACAAGCAGTCTGTGTGTCCCCTTGACGAACTTTAAAACACATCCATCTGGAGTGTTATTTCCTGATAAAATGATGCAAGCCGTAGCAGTTTCTAACACATGGCTAACCTTCTTGAAATTCAACACAATGGTCAACGAATCTGCCAATAAACCTGTTCAGGTGGCTCCTCACTTACTCCCGAAGCACCCAGACGTGTTAAACCCTCGGAATTCGACTGACCACAAACAGCCTGTTTTTTTACAATAGGGTAGATTGTACGTGGCAAGTCCACATCTCAGCTTTCTGAAGAGATATCAAGCTAAAACTTGCTTTCCCATGCTAGTCTGGACACGTGCTACCCCTGTGGTGAGTTTCAAGAAGAATGGAGAAACTCTACAATTTGACCAACAAAAATCACCAAGAGACATTTTCGAGTTTCTCCTGTGCTCTTGAAACTTTGGGTTTGTTAGTTTGAGACTAGCACAGGAAGGCAGGTTTCAGCTTGATATCACGCTGCAAGTGTTTAATTCCGAGGTAAGTTAAGGGTAGCATTTCAGGAAACTCAGCATATACTGCCAGGCCGAATGAACTCTGTCCTCTTGTGTGTGGGACTTACGCAGATTGTCTATTTGCTTTCGGGCACATCACAGTATAAATATTTTCCCAAAAAGCACTATCGTTAGCCTGTGGAGTTTCTGTAGTGTAGTGGTCATCACATTCGCCTAACACGCGAAAGGTCCTCGGTTCAAAACCGAGCAGAAACAGCTGTCCTCTTTTGAAGAAATGTATAAACACCTTTGAGCCGACAGTTGGCTTCAGAAGGTTTAACGTTTATGCGCATATTGCCAAGCCTGCACAGAACGATTTCAGACTTCTTTAGGTAGTGGGTTTCCGTAGTGTAGTGGCTATCACGTTTGCCTCACACGCGAAAGGTCCCCAGTTCGAAACTGGGCGGGAACACTGCATCTCTTTTCACAATTGTTTAGGTGGGTTTCTGTTGAGGAGGAACTCAACGCTTCCAAGGCTTTGCGGCCAAGAGGCATGAGTACAGTCACTAAAGGTATAGTTGATGCAGAAATGAAAGAGCAGTCATTGTTTGACCTTAACCTATCCCACAACCGTGACATTCCAAGCCTGCGTGGCTTTCTTCTGAGGAACACGAAAAAAGAGATTTGTCTGAGTGGCCCTCTGTTGAGCAGCAGCTCTGCATCACGAAGGCCCTTCACTACACAGGTGTAGAGATTTCCTGATAAAATGATGCAAGCCGTAGCAGTTTCTAACACATGGCTAACCTTCTTGAAATTCAACACAATGGTCAACGAATCTGCCAATAAACCTGTTCAGGTGGCTCCTCACTTCCTCCCGAAGCACCCAGACGTGTTAAACCCTCGGAATTCGACTGACCACAAACAGCCTGTTTTTTTACAATAGGGTAGATTGTACGTGGCAAGTCCACATCTCAGCTTTCTGAAGAGATATCAAGCTAAAACTTGCTTTCCCATGCTAGTCTGGACACGTGCTACCCCTGTGGTGAGTTTCAAGAAGAATGGAGAAACTCTACAATTTGACCAACAAAAATCACCAAGAGACATTTTCGAGTTTCTCCTGTGCTCTTGAAACTTTGGGTTTGTTAGTTTGAGACTAGCACAGGAAGGCAGGTTTCAGCTTGATATCACGCTGCAAGTGTTTAATTCCGAGGTAAGTTAAGGGTAGCGTTTCAGGAAACTCAGCATATACTGCCAGGCCGAATGAACTCTGTCCTCTTGTGTGTGGGACTTACGCAGATTGTCTATTTGCTTTCGGGCACATCACAGTATAAATATTTTCCCAAAAAGCACTATCGTTAGCCTGTGGAGTTTCTGTAGTGTAGTGGTCATCACATTCGCCTAACACGCGAAAGGTCCTCGGTTCAAAACCGAGCAGAAACAGCTGTCCTCTTTTGAAGAAATGTATAAACACCTTTGAGCCGACAGTTGGCTTCAGAAGGTTTAACGTTTATGCGCATATTGCCAAGCCTGCACAGAACGATTTCAGACTTCTTTAGGTAGTGGGTTTCCGTAGTGTAGTGGCTATCACGTTCGCCTCACACGCGAAAGGTCCCCAGTTCGAAACTGGGCGGGAACACTGCATCTCTTTTCACAATTGTTTAGGTGGGTTTCTGTTGAGGAGGAACTCAACGCTTCCAAGGCTTTGCGGCCAAGAGGCATGAGTACAGTCACTAAAGGTATAGTTGATGCAGAAATGAAAGAGCAGTCATTGTTTGACCTTAACCTATCCCACAACCGTGACATTCCAAGCCTGCGTGGCTTTCTTCTGAGGAACACGAAAAAAGAGATTTGTCTGAGTGGCCCTCTGTTGAGCAGCAGCTCTGCATCACGAAGGCCCTTCACTACACAGGTGTAGAGATTTCCTGATAAAATGATGCAAGCCGTAGCAGTTTCTAACACATGGCTAACCTTCTTGAAATTCAACACAATGGTCAACGAATCTGCCAATAAACCTGTTCAGGTGGCTCCTCACTTCCTCCCGAAGCACCCAGACGTGTTAAACCCTCGGAATTCGACTGACCACAAACAGCCTGTTTTTTTACAATAGGGTAGATTGTACGTGGCAAGTCCACATCTCAGCTTTCTGAAGAGATATCAAGCTAAAACTTGCTTTCCCATGCTAGTCTGGACACGTGCTACCCCTGTGGTGAGTTTCAAGAAGAATGGAGAAACTCTACAATTTGACCAACAAAAATCACCAAGAGACATTTTCGAGTTTCTCCTGTGCTCTTGAAACTTTGGGTTTGTTAGTTTGAGACTAGCACAGGAAGGCAGGTTTCAGCTTGATATCACGCTGCAAGTGTTTAATTCCGAGGTAAGTTAAGGGTAGCGTTTCAGGAAACTCAGCATATACTGCCAGGCCGAATGAACTCTGTCCTCTTGTGTGTGGGACTTACGCAGATTGTCTATTTGCTTTCGGGCACATCACAGTATAAATATTTTCCCAAAAAGCACTATCGTTAGCCTGTGGAGTTTCTGTAGTGTAGTGGTCATCACATTCGCCTAACACGCGAAAGGTCCTCGGTTCAAAACCGAGCAGAAACAGCTGTCCTCTTTTGAAGAAATGTATAAACACCTTTGAGCCGACAGTTGGCTTCAGAAGGTTTAACGTTTATGCGCATATTGCCGAGCCTGCACAGAACGATTTCAGACCTCTTTAGGTAGTGGGTTTCCGTAGTGTAGTGGTTATCACGTTCGCCTCACACGCGAAAGGTCCCCAGTTCGAAACTGGGCGGGAACACTGCATCTCTTTTCACAATTGTTTAGGTGGGTTTCTGTTGAGGAGGAACTCAACGCTTCCAAGGCTTTGCGGCCAAGAGGCATGAGTACAGTCACTAAAGGTATAGTTGATGTAGATATGAAAGAGCAGTCATTGTTTGACCTTAACCTATCCCACAACCGTGACATTCCAAGCCTGCTTGGCTTTCTTCTGAGGAACACGAAAAAAGAGATTTGTCTGAGTGGCCCTCTGTTGAGCAGCAGCTCTGCATCACGAAGGCCCTTCTCTACACAGGTGTAGAGATTTCCTGATAAAATGATGCAAGCCGTAGCAGTTTCTAACACATGGATAACCTTCTTGAAATTCAACACAATGGTCAACGAATCTGCCAATAAACCTGTTCAGGTGGCTCCTCACTTACTCCCGAAGCACCCAGACGTGTTAAACCCTCGGAATTCGACTGACCACAAACAGCCTGTTTTTTTACAATAGGGTAGATTGAACGTGGCAAGTCCACATCTCAGCTTTCTGAAGAGATATCAAGCTAAAACTTGCTTTCCCATGCTAGTCTGGACACGTGCTACCCCTGTGGTGAGTTTCAAGAAGAATGGAGAAACTCTACAATTTGACCAACAAAAATCACCAAGAGACATTTTCGAGTTTCTCCTGTGCTCTTGAAACTTTGGGTTTGTTAGTTTGAGACTAGCACAGGAAGGCAGATTTCAGCTTGATATCACACTGCAAGTGTTTAATTCCGAGGTAAGTTAAGGGTAGCGTTTCAGGAAACTCAGCATATACTGCCAGGCCGAATGAACTCTGTCCTCTTGTGTGTGGGACTTACGCAGATTGTCTATTTGCTTTCGGGCACATCACAGTATAAATATTTTCCCAAAAAGCACTATCGTTAGCCTGTGGAGTTTCTGTAGTGTAGTGGTCATCACATTCGCCTAACACGCGAAAGGTCCTCGGTTCAAAACCGAGCAGAAACAGCTGTCCTCTTTTGAAGAAATGTATAAACACCTTTGAGCCGACAGTTGGCTTCAGAAGGTTTAACGTTTATGCACATATTGCCGAGCCTGCACAGAACGATTTCAGACTTCTTTAGGTAGTGGGTTTCCGTAGTGTAGTGGTTATCACGTTCGCCTCACACGTGAAAGGTCCCCAGTTCGAAACTGGGCGGGAACACTGCATCTCTTTTCACAATTGTTTAGGTGGGTTTCTGTTGAGGAGGAACTCAACGCTTCCAAGGCTTTGCGGCCAAGAGGCATGAGTACAGTCACTAAAGGTATAGTTGATGCAGAAATGAAAGAGCAGTCATTGTTTGACCTTAACCTATCCCACAACCGTGACATTCCAAGCCTGCTTGGCTTTCTTCTGAGGAACACGAAAAAAGAGATTTGTCTGAGTGGCCCTCTGTTGAGCAGCAGCTCTGCATCACGAAGGCCCTTCTCTACACAGGTGTAGAGATTTCCTGATAAAATGATGCAAGCCGTAGCAGTTTCTAACACATGGATAACCTTCTTGAAATTCAACACAATGGTCAACGAATCTGCCAATAAACCTGTTCAGGTGGCTCCTCACTTACTCCCGAAGCACCCAGACGTGTTAAACCCTCGGAATTCGACTGACCACAAACAGCCTGTTTTTTTACAATAGGGTAGATTGTACGTGGCAAGTCCACATCTCAGCTTTCTGAAGAGATATCAAGCTAAAACTTGCTTTCCCATGCTAGTCTGGACACGTGCTACCCCTGTGGTGAGTTTCAAGAAGAATGGAGAAACTCTACAATTTGACCAACAAAAATCACCAAGAGACATTTTCGAGTTTCTCCTGTGCTCTTGAAACTTTGGGTTTGTTAGTTTGAGACTAGCACAGGAAGGCAGATTTCAGCTTGATATCACACTGCAAGTGTTTAATTCCGAGGTAAGTTAAGGGTAGCGTTTCAGGAAACTCTGCATATACTGCCAGGCCGAATGAACTCTGTCCTCTTGTGTGTGGGACTTACGCAGATTGTCCCGCAGATAACTGGAGAATTGCTTGGTTTGCTGCTAAAAATAGAAGGTATTTGCAGACTGAAGAGCGCAACGGAATCTGTAATTTGATTCGCGCTCCACGATGCTTGCGATGAAAAGATCTGACACCTCTTTGGCTGCAGGCTTCAATAGTGTAGAGGTTATCACGGTCAAAATCGTTCAGGTGGGTTTCTGTTGAGGAGGAACTCAACGCTTCCAAGGCTTTGCGGCCAAGAGGCATGAATACAGTCACTAAAGGTAAAGTTGATGCAGAAATGAAAGAGCAGATATTGTTTGACCTAAACCTAACCCACAACTGTGACATTCCAAGCCTGCGTGGCTTTCTTCTGAGAAACACCAAAGAAGAGATTTTAGGGAACTCTGCGTAGACTGCCACGCCGAATGAAATCTGTCCTCTTGTGTAAGGGTCTTTTTCCGCCTAGGCCATCAAGTAAGGGCAGGGCCTCAAGGGGCGCCTAAAAGGGGGTACGTGGCAGGCCGTCCTTAGACCCCTGCGCGCCGGCCCTCTCTGTCCCAATAATCACCTGTGTCACCACAAACAGCCCATCTGTCCCTCTCACCGCCTATGTGACCACTAACTGCCCTTCTGTCCACTGGTAATACAAAGACTGTGACCACAAGCAGTCTGTGTGTCCCCTTGACGAACTTTAAAACACATCCATCTGGAGTGTTATTTCCTGATAAAATGATGCAAGCCGTAGCAGTTTCTAACACATGGCTAACCTTCTTGAAATTCAACACAATGGTCAACGAATCTGCCAATAAACCTGTTCAGGTGGCTCCTCACTTACTCCCGAAGCACCCAGACGTGTTAAACCCTCGGAATTCGACTGACCACAAACAGCCTGTTTTTTTACAATAGGGTAGATTGTACGTGGCAAGTCCACATCTCAGCTTTCTGAAGAGATATCAAGCTAAAACTTGCTTTCCCATGCTAGTCTGGACACGTGCTACCCCTGTGGTGAGTTTCAAGAAGAATGGAGAAACTCTACAATTTGACCAACAAAAATCACCAAGAGACATTTTCGAGTTTCTCCTGTGCTCTTGAAACTTTGGGTTTGTTAGTTTGAGACTAGCACAGGAAGGCAGGTTTCAGCTTGATATCACGCTGCAAGTGTTTAATTCCGAGGTAAGTTAAGGGTAGCGTTTCAGGAAACTCAGCATATACTGCCAGGCCGAATGAACTCTGTCCTCTTGTGTGTGGGACTTACGCAGATTGTCTATTTGCTTTCGGGCACATCACAGTATAAATATTTTCCAAAAAAGCACTATCGTTAGCCTGTGGAGTTTCTGTAGTGTAGTGGTCATCACATTCGCCTAACACGCGAAAGGTCCTCGGTTCAAAACCGAGCAGAAACAGCTGTCCTCTTTTGAAGAAATGTATAAACACCTTTGAGCCGACAGTTGGCTTCAGAAGGTTTAACGTTTATGCGCATATTGCCGAGCCTGCACAGAACGATTTCAGACTTCTTTAGGTAGTAGGTTTCCGTAGTGTAGTGGTTATCACGTTCGCCTCACACGCGAAAGGTCCCCAGTTCGAAACTGGGCGGGAACACTGCATCTCTTTTCACAATTGTTTAGGTGGGTTTCTGTTGAGGAGGAACTCAACGCTTCCAAGGCTTTGCGGCCAAGAGGCATGAGTACAGTCACTAAAGGTATAGTTGATGCAGAAATGAAAGAGCAGTCATTGTTTGACCTTAACCTATCCCACAACCGTGACATTCCAAGCCTGCGTGGCTTTCTTCTGAGGAACACGAAAAAAGAGATTTGTCTGAGTGGCCCTCTGTTGAGCAGCAGCTCTGCATCACGAAGGCCCTTCTCTACACAGGTGTAGAGATTTCCTGATAAAATGATGCAAGCCGTAGCAGTTTCTAACACATGGCTAACCTTCTTGAAATTCAACACAATGGTCAACGAATCTGTCAATAAACCTGTTCAGGTGGCTCCTCACTTACTCCCGAAGCACCCAGACGTGTTAAACCCTCGGAATTCGACTGACCACAAACAGCCTGTTTTTTTACAATAGGGTAGATTGTACGTGGCAAGTCCACATCTCAGCTTTCTGAAGAGATATCAAGCTAAAACTTGCTTTCCCATGCTAGTCTGGACACGTGCTACCCCTGTGGTGAGTTTCAAGAAGAATGGAGAAACTCTACAAAAATCACCAAGAGACATTTTCGAGTTTCTCCTGTGCTCTTGAAACTTTGGGTTTGTTAGTTTGAGACTAGCACAGGAAGGCAGGTTTCAGCTTGATATCACGCTGCAAGTGTTTAATTCCGAGGTAAGTTAAGGGTAGCGTTTCAGGAAACTCAGCATATACTGCCAGGCCGAATGAACTCTGTCCTCTTGTGTGTGGGACTTACGCAGATTGTCTATTTGCTTTCGGGCACATCACAGTATAAATATTTTCCAAAAAAGCACTATCGTTAGCCTGTGGAGTTTCTGTAGTGTAGTGGTCATCACATTCGCCTAACACGCGAAAGGTCCTCGGTTCAAAACCGAGCAGAAACAGCTGTCCTCTTTTGAAGAAATGTATAAACACCTTTGAGCCGACAGTTGGCTTCAGAAGGTTTAACGTTTATGCGCATATTGCCGAGCCTGCACAGAACGATTTCAGACTTCTTTAGGTAGTAGGTTTCCGTAGTGTAGTGGTTATCACGTTCGCCTCACACGCGAAAGGTCCCCAGTTCGAAACTGGGCGGGAACACTGCATCTCTTTTCACAATTGTTTAGGTGGGTTTCTGTTGAGGAGGAACTCAACGCTTCCAAGGCTTTGCGGCCAAGAGGCATGAGTACAGTCACTAAAGGTATAGTTGATGCAGAAATGAAAGAGCAGTCATTGTTTGACCTTAACCTATCCCACAACCGTGACATTCCAAGCCTGCGTGGCTTTCTTCTGAGGAACACGAAAAAAGAGATTTGTCTGAGTGGCCCTCTGTTGAGCAGCAGCTCTGCATCACGAAGGCCCTTCTCTACACAGGTGTAGAGATTTCCTGATAAAATGATGCAAGCCGTAGCAGTTTCTAACACATGGCTAACCTTCTTGAAATTCAACACAATGGTCAACGAATCTGTCAATAAACCTGTTCAGGTGGCTCCTCACTTACTCCCGAAGCACCCAGACGTGTTAAACCCTCGGAATTCGACTGACCACAAACAGCCTGTTTTTTTACAATAGGGTAGATTGTACGTGGCAAGTCCACATCTCAGCTTTCTGAAGAGATATCAAGCTAAAACTTGCTTTCCCATGCTAGTCTGGACACGTGCTACCCCTGTGGTGAGTTTCAAGAAGAATGGAGAAACTCTACAAAAATCACCAAGAGACATTTTCGAGTTTCTCCTGTGCTCTTGAAACTTTGGGTTTGTTAGTTTGAGACTAGCACAGGAAGGCAGGTTTCAGCTTGATATCACGCTGCAAGTGTTTAATTCCGAGGTAAGTTAAGGGTAGCGTTTCAGGAAACTCAGCATATACTGCCAGGCCGAATGAACTCTGTCCTCTTGTGTGTGGGACTTACGCAGATTGTCTATTTGCTTTCGGGCACATCACAGTATAAATATTTTCCCAAAAAGCACTATCGTTAGCCTGTGGAGTTTCTGTAGTGTAGTGGTCATCACATTCGCCTAACACGCGAAAGGTCCTCGGTTCAAAACCGAGCAGAAACAGCTGTCCTCTTTTGAAGAAATGTATAAACACCTTTGAGCCGACAGTTGGCTTCAGAAGGTTTAACGTTTATGCGCATATTGCCGAGCCTGCACAGAACGATTTCAGACCTCTTTAGGTAGTGGGTTTCCGTAGTGTAGTGGTTATCACGTTCGCCTCACACGCGAAAGGTCCCCAGTTCGAAACTGGGCGGGAACACTGCATCTCTTTTCACAATTGTTTAGGTGGGTTTCTGTTGAGGAGGAACTCAACGCTTCCAAGGCTTTGCGGCCAAGAGGCATGAGTACAGTCACTAAAGGTATAGTTGATGTAGATATGAAAGAGCAGTCATTGTTTGACCTTAACCTATCCCACAACCGTGACATTCCAAGCCTGCTTGGCTTTCTTCTGAGGAACACGAAAAAAGAGATTTGTCTGAGTGGCCCTCTGTTGAGCAGCAGCTCTGCATCACGAAGGCCCTTCTCTACACAGGTGTAGAGATTTCCTGATAAAATGATGCAAGCCGTAGCAGTTTCTAACACATGGCTAACCTTCTTGAAATTCAACACAATGGTCAACGAATCTGCCAATAAACCTGTTCAGGTGGCTCATCACTTACTCCCGAAGCACCCAGACGTGTTAAACCCTCGGAATTCGACTGACCACAAACAGCCTGTTTTTTTACAATAGGGTAGATTGTACGTGGCAAGTCCACATCTCAGCTTTCTGAAGAGATATCAAGCTAAAACTTGCTTTCCCATGCTAGTCTGGACACGTGCTACCCCTGTGGTGAGTTTCAAGAAGATTGGAGAAACTCTACAATTTGACCAACAAAAATCACCAAGAGACATTTTCGAGTTTCTCCTGTGCTCTTGAAACTTTGGGTTTGTTAGTTTGAGACTAGCACAGGAAGGCAGGTTTCAGCTTGATATCACGCTGCAAGTGTTTAATTCCGAGGTAAGTTAAGGGTAGCGTTTCAGGAAACTCAGCATATACTGCCAGGCCGAATGAACTCTGTCCTCTTGTGTGTGGGACTTACGCAGATTGTCCCGCAGATTACTGGAGAATTGCTTGGTTTGCTGCTAAAAATAGAAGGTATTTGCAGACTGAAGAGCGCAACGGAATCTGTAATTTGATTCGCGCTCCACGATGCTTGCGATGAAAAGATCTGACACCTCTTTGGCTGCAGGCTTCAATAGTGTAGAGGTTATCACGGTCAAAATCGTTCAGGTGGGTTTCTGTTGAGGAGGAACTCAACGCTTCCAAGGCTTTGCGGCCAAGAGGCATGAATACAGTCACTAAAGGTAAAGTTGATGCAGAAATGAAAGAGCAGATATTGTTTGACCTAAACCTAACCCACAACTGTGACATTCCAAGCCTGCGTGGCTTTCTTCTGAGAAACACCAAAGAAGAGATTTTAGGGAACTCTGCGTAGACTGCCACGCCGAATGAAATCTGTCCTCTTGTGTAAGGGTCTTTTTCCGCCTAGGCCATCAAGTAAGGGCAGGGCCTCAAGGGGCGCCTAAAAGGGGGTACGTGGCAGGCCGTCCTTAGACCCCTGCGCGCCGGCCCTCTCTGTCCCAATAATCACCTGTGTCACCACAAACAGCCCATCTGTCCCTCTCACCGCCTATGTGACCACTAACTGCCCTTCTGTCCACTGGTAATACAAAGACTGTGACCACAAGCAGTCTGTGTGTCCCCTTGACGAACTTTAAAACACATCCATCTGGAGTGTTATTTCCTGATAAAATGATGCAAGCCGTAGCAGTTTCTAACACATGGCTAACCTTCTTGAAATTCAACACAATGGTCAACGAATCTGCCAATAAACCTGTTCAGGTGGCTCCTCACTTACTCCCGAAGCACCCAGACGTGTTAAACCCTCGGAATTCGACTGACCACAAACAGCCTGTTTTTTTACAATAGGGTAGATTGTACGTGGCAAGTCCACATCTCAGCTTTCTGAAGAGATATCAAGCTAAAACTTGCTTTCCCATGCTAGTCTGGACACGTGCTACCCCTGTGGTGAGTTTCAAGAAGAATGGAGAAACTCTACAATTTGACCAACAAAAATCACCAAGAGACATTTTCGAGTTTCTCCTGTGCTCTTGAAACTTTGGGTTTGTTAGTTTGAGACTAGCACAGGAAGGCAGGTTTCAGCTTGATATCACGCTGCAAGTGTTTAATTCCGAGGTAAGTTAAGGGTAGCATTTCAGGAAACTCAGCATATACTGCCAGGCCGAATGAACTCTGTCCTCTTGTGTGTGGGACTTACGCAGATTGTCTATTTGCTTTCGGGCACATCACAGTATAAATATTTTCCCAAAAAGCACTATCGTTAGCCTGTGGAGTTTCTGTAGTGTAGTGGTCATCACATTCGCCTAACACGCGAAAGGTCCTCGGTTCAAAACCGAGCAGAAACAGCTGTCCTCTTTTGAAGAAATGTATAAACACCTTTGAGCCGACAGTTGGCTTCAGAAGGTTTAACGTTTATGCGCATATTGCCAAGCCTGCACAGAACGATTTCAGACTTCTTTAGGTAGTGGGTTTCCGTAGTGTAGTGGCTATCACGTTCGCCTCACACGCGAAAGGTCCCCAGTTCGAAACTGGGCGGGAACACTGCATCTCTTTTCACAATTGTTTAGGTGGGTTTCTGTTGAGGAGGAACTCAACGCTTCCAAGGCTTTGCGGCCAAGAGGCATGAGTACAGTCACTAAAGGTATAGTTGATGCAGAAATGAAAGAGCAGTCATTGTTTGACCTTAACCTATCCCACAACCGTGACATTCCAAGCCTGCGTGGCTTTCTTCTGAGGAACACGAAAAAAGAGATTTGTCTGAGTGGCCCTCTGTTGAGCAGCAGCTCTGCATCACGAAGGCCCTTCACTACACAGGTGTAGAGATTTCCTGATAAAATGATGCAAGCCGTAGCAGTTTCTAACACATGGCTAACCTTCTTGAAATTCAACACAATGGTCAACGAATCTGCCAATAAACCTGTTCAGGTGGCTCCTCACTTCCTCCCGAAGCACCCAGACGTGTTAAACCCTCGGAATTCGACTGACCACAAACAGCCTGTTTTTTTACAATAGGGTAGATTGTACGTGGCAAGTCCACATCTCAGCTTTCTGAAGAGATATCAAGCTAAAACTTGCTTTCCCATGCTAGTCTGGACACGTGCTACCCCTGTGGTGAGTTTCAAGAAGAATGGAGAAACTCTACAATTTGACCAACAAAAATCACCAAGAGACATTTTCGAGTTTCTCCTGTGCTCTTGAAACTTTGGGTTTGTTAGTTTGAGACTAGCACAGGAAGGCAGGTTTCAGCTTGATATCACGCTGCAAGTGTTTAATTCCGAGGTAAGTTAAGGGTAGCGTTTCAGGAAACTCAGCATATACTGCCAGGCCGAATGAACTCTGTCCTCTTGTGTGTGGGACTTACGCAGATTGTCTATTTGCTTTCGGGCACATCACAGTATAAATATTTTCCCAAAAAGCACTATCGTTAGCCTGTGGAGTTTCTGTAGTGTAGTGGTCATCACATTCGCCTAACACGCGAAAGGTCCTCGGTTCAAAACCGAGCAGAAACAGCTGTCCTCTTTTGAAGAAATGTATAAACACCTTTGAGCCGACAGTTGGCTTCAGAAGGTTTAACGTTTATGCGCATATTGCCGAGCCTGCACAGAACGATTTCAGACCTCTTTAGGTAGTGGGTTTCCGTAGTGTAGTGGTTATCACGTTCGCCTCACACGCGAAAGGTCCCCAGTTCGAAACTGGGCGGGAACACTGCATCTCTTTTCACAATTGTTTAGGTGGGTTTCTGTTGAGGAGGAACTCAACGCTTCCAAGGCTTTGCGGCCAAGAGGCATGAGTACAGTCACTAAAGGTATAGTTGATGTAGATATGAAAGAGCAGTCATTGTTTGACCTTAACCTATCCCACAACCGTGACATTCCAAGCCTGCTTGGCTTTCTTCTGAGGAACACGAAAAAAGAGATTTGTCTGAGTGGCCCTCTGTTGAGCAGCAGCTCTGCATCACGAAGGCCCTTCTCTACACAGGTGTAGAGATTTCCTGATAAAATGATGCAAGCCGTAGCAGTTTCTAACACATGGATAACCTTCTTGAAATTCAACACAATGGTCAACGAATCTGCCAATAAACCTGTTCAGGTGGCTCCTCACTTACTCCCGAAGCACCCAGACGTGTTAAACCCTCGGAATTCGACTGACCACAAACAGCCTGTTTTTTTACAATAGGGTAGATTGAACGTGGCAAGTCCACATCTCAGCTTTCTGAAGAGATATCAAGCTAAAACTTGCTTTCCCATGCTAGTCTGGACACGTGCTACCCCTGTGGTGAGTTTCAAGAAGAATGGAGAAACTCTACAATTTGACCAACAAAAATCACCAAGAGACATTTTCGAGTTTCTCCTGTGCTCTTGAAACTTTGGGTTTGTTAGTTTGAGACTAGCACAGGAAGGCAGATTTCAGCTTGATATCACACTGCAAGTGTTTAATTCCGAGGTAAGTTAAGGGTAGCGTTTCAGGAAACTCTGCATATACTGCCAGGCCGAATGAACTCTGTCCTCTTGTGTGTGGGACTTACGCAGATTGTCTATTTGCTTTCGGGCACATCACAGTATAAATATTTTCCCAAAAAGCACTATCGTTAGCCTGTGGAGTTTCTGTAGTGTAGTGGTCATCACATTCGCCTAACACGCGAAAGGTCCTCGGTTCAAAACCGAGCAGAAACAGCTGTTCTCTTTTGAAGAAATGTATAAACACCTTTGAGCCGACAGTTGGCTTCAGAAGGTTTAACGTTTATGCACATATTGCCGAGCCTGCACAGAACGATTTCAGACTTCTTTAGGTAGTGGGTTTCCGTAGTGTAGTGGTTATCACGTTCGCCTCACACGCGAAAGGTCCCCAGTTCGAAACTGGGCGGGAACACTGCATCTCTTTTCACAATTGTTTAGGTGGGTTTCTGTTGAGGAGGAACTCAACGCTTCCAAGGCTTTGCGGCCAAGAGGCATGAGTACAGTCACTAAAGGTATAGTTGATGCAGAAATGAAAGAGCAGTCATTGTTTGACCTTAACCTATCCCACAACCGTGACATTCCAAGCCTGCTTGGCTTTCTTCTGAGGAACACGAAAAAAGAGATTTGTCTGAGTGGCCCTCTGTTGAGCAGCAGCTCTGCATCACGAAGGCCCTTCTCTACACAGGTGTAGAGATTTCCTGATAAAATGATGCAAGCCGTAGCAGTTTCTAACACATGGATAACCTTCTTGAAATTCAACACAATGGTCAACGAATCTGCCAATAAACCTGTTCAGGTGGCTCCTCACTTACTCCCGAAGCACCCAGACGTGTTAAACCCTCGGAATTCGACTGACCACAAACAGCCTGTTTTTTTACAATAGGGTAGATTGTACGTGGCAAGTCCACATCTCAGCTTTCTGAAGAGATATCAAGCTAAAACTTGCTTTCCCATGCTAGTCTGGACACGTGCTACCCCTGTGGTGAGTTTCAAGAAGAATGGAGAAACTCTACAATTTGACCAACAAAAATCACCAAGAGACATTTTCGAGTTTCTCCTGTGCTCTTGAAACTTTGGGTTTGTTAGTTTGAGACTAGCACAGGAAGGCAGATTTCAGCTTGATATCACACTGCAAGTGTTTAATTCCGAGGTAAGTTAAGGGTAGCGTTTCAGGAAACTCTGCATATACTGCCAGGCCGAATGAACTCTGTCCTCTTGTGTGTGGGACTTACGCAGATTGTCCCGCAGATAACTGGAGAATTGCTTGGTTTGCTGCTAAAAATAGAAGGTATTTGCAGACTGAAGAGCGCAACGGAATCTGTAATTTGATTCGCGCTCCACGATGCTTGCGATGAAAAGATCTGACACCTCTTTGGCTGCAGGCTTCAATAGTGTAGAGGTTATCACGGTCAAAATCGTTCAGGTGGGTTTCTGTTGAGGAGGAACTCAACGCTTCCAAGGCTTTGCGGCCAAGAGGCATGAATACAGTCACTAAAGGTAAAGTTGATGCAGAAATGAAAGAGCAGATATTGTTTGACCTAAACCTAACCCACAACTGTGACATTCCAAGCCTGCGTGGCTTTCTTCTGAGAAACACCAAAGAAGAGATTTTAGGGAACTCTGCGTAGACTGCCACGCCGAATGAAATCTGTCCTCTTGTGTAAGGGTCTTTTTCCGCCTAGGCCATCAAGTAAGGGCAGGGCCTCAAGGGGCGCCTAAAAGGGGGTACGTGGCAGGCCGTCCTTAGACCCCTGCGCGCCGGCCCTCTCTGTCCCAATAATCACCTGTGTCACCACAAACAGCCCATCTGTCCCTCTCACCGCCTATGTGACCACTAACTGCCCTTCTGTCCACTGGTAATACAAAGACTGTGACCACAAGCAGTCTGTGTGTCCCCTTGACGAACTTTAAAACACATCCATCTGGAGTGTTATTTCCTGATAAAATGATGCAAGCCGTAGCAGTTTCTAACACATGGCTAACCTTCTTGAAATTCAACACAATGGTCAATGAATCTGCCAATAAACCTGTTCAGGTGGCTCCTCACTTACTCCCGAAGCACCCAGACGTGTTAAACCCTCGGAATTCGACTGACCACAAACAGCCTGTTTTTTTACAATAGGGTAGATTGTACGTGGCAAGTCCACATCTCAGCTTTCTGAAGAGATATCAAGCTAAAACTTGCTTTCCCATGCTAGTCTGGACACGTGCTACCCCTGTGGTGAGTTTCAAGAAGAATGGAGAAACTCTACATTTTGACCAACAAAAATCACCAAGAGACATTTTCGAGTTTCTCCTGTGCTCTTGAAACTTTGGGTTTGTTAGTTTGAGACTAGCACAGGAAGGCAGGTTTCAGCTTGATATCACGCTGCAAGTGTTTAATTCCGAGGTAAGTTAAGGGTAGCGTTTCAGGAAACTCAGCATATACTGCCAGGCCGAATGAACTCTGTCCTCTTGTGTGTGGGACTTACGCAGATTGTCTATTTGCTTTCGGGCACATCACAGTATAAATATTTTCCAAAAAAGCACTATCGTTAGCCTGTGGAGTTTCTGTAGTGTAGTGGTCATCACATTCGCCTAACACGCGAAAGGTCCTCGGTTCAAAACCGAGCAGAAACAGCTGTCCTCTTTTGAAGAAATGTATAAACACCTTTGAGCCGACAGTTGGCTTCAGAAGGTTTAACGTTTATGCGCATATTGCCGAGCCTGCACAGAACGATTTCAGACTTCTTTAGGTAGTAGGTTTCCGTAGTGTAGTGGTTATCACGTTCGCCTCACATGCGAAAGGTCCCCAGTTCGAAACTGGGCGGGAACACTGCATCTCTTTTCACAATTGTTTAGGTGGGTTTCTGTTGAGGAGGAACTCAACGCTTCCAAGGCTTTGCGGCCAAGAGGCATGAGTACAGTCACTAAAGGTATAGTTGATGCAGAAATTAAAGAGCAGTCATTGTTTGACCTTAACCTATCCCACAACCGTGACATTCCAAGCCTGCGTGGCTTTCTTCTGAGGAACACGAAAAAAGAGATTTGTCTGAGTGGCCCTCTGTTGAGCAGCAGCTCTGCATCACGAAGGCCCTTCTCTACACAGGTGTAGAGATTTCCTGATAAAATGATGCAAGCCGTAGCAGTTTCTAACACATGGCTAACCTTCTTGAAATTCAACACAATGGTCAACGAATCTGTCAATAAACCTGTTCAGGTGGCTCCTCACTTACTCCCGAAGCACCCAGACGTGTTAAACCCTCGGAATTCGACTGACCACAAACAGCCTGTTTTTTTACAATAGGGTAGATTGTACGTGGCAAGTCCACATCTCAGCTTTCTGAAGAGATATCAAGCTAAAACTTGCTTTCCCATGCTAGTCTGGACACGTGCTACCCCTGTGGTGAGTTTCAAGAAGAATGGAGAAACTCTACAAAAATCACCAAGAGACATTTTCGAGTTTCTCCTGTGCTCTTGAAACTTTGGGTTTGTTAGTTTGAGACTAGCACAGGAAGGCAGGTTTCAGCTTGATATCACGCTGCAAGTGTTTAATTCCGAGGTAAGTTAAGGGTAGCGTTTCAGGAAACTCAGCATATACTGCCAGGCCGAATGAACTCTGTCCTCTTGTGTGTGGGACTTACGCAGATTGTCTATTTGCTTTCGGGCACATCACAGTATAAATATTTTCCCAAAAAGCACTATCTTTAGCCTGTGGAGTTTCTGTAGTGTAGTGGTCATCACATTCGCCTAACACGCGAAAGGTCCTCGGTTCAAAACCGAGCAGAAACAGCTGTCCTCTTTTGAAGAAATGTATAAACACCTTTGAGCCGACAGTTGGCTTCAGAAGGTTTAACGTTTATCCGCATATTGCCGAGCCTTTACAGAACGATTTCAGACTTCTTTAGTTAGTGGGTTTCCGTAGTGTAGTGGTTATCACGTTAGCCTCACACGCGAAAGGTCCCCAGTTCGAAACTGGGCGGGAACACTGCATCTCTTTTCACAATTGTTTAGGTGGGTTTCTGTTGAGGAGGAACTCAACGCTTCCAAGGCTTTGCGGCCAAGAGGCATGAGTACAGTCACTAAAGGTATAGTTGATGCAGAAATGAAAGAGCAGTCATTGTTTGACCTTAACCTATCCCACAACCGTGAAATTCCAAGCCTGCTTGGCTTTCTTCTGAGGAACACGAAAAAAGAGATTTGTCTGAGTGGCCCTCTGTTGAGCAGCAGCTCTGCATCACGAAGGCCCTTCTCTACACAGGTGTAGAGATTTCCTGATAAAATGATGCAAGCCGTAGCAGTTTCTAACACATGGCTAACCTTCTTGAAATTCAACACAATGGTCAACGAATCTGCCAATAAACCTGTTCAGGTGGCTCCTCACTTACTCCCGAAGCACCCAGACGTGTTAAACCCTCGGAATTCGACTGACCACAAACAGCCTGTTTTTTTACAATAGGGTAGATTGTACGTGGCAAGTCCACATCTCAGCTTTCTGAAGAGATATCAAGCTAAAACTTGCTTTCCCATGCTAGTCTGGACACGTGCTACCCCTGTGGTGAGTTTCAAGAAGAATGGAGAAACTCTACAATTTGACCAACAAAAATCACCAAGAGACATTTTCGAGTTTCTCCTGTGCTCTTGAAACTTTGGGTTTGTTAGTTTGAGACTAGCACAGGAAGGCAGGTTTCAGCTTGATATCACGCTGCAAGTGTTTAATTCCGAGGTAAGTTAAGGGTAGCGTTTCAGGAAACTCAGCATATACTGCCAGGCCGAATGAACTCTGTCCTCTTGTGTGTGGGACTTACGCAGATTGTCTATTTGCTTTCGGGCACATCACAGTATAAATATTTTCTCAAAAAGCACTATCGTTAGCCTGTGGAGTTTCTGTAGTGTAGTGGTCATCACATTCGCCTAACATGCGAAAGGTCCTCGGTTCAAAACCGAGCAGAAACAGCTGTCCTCTTTTGAAGAAATGTATAAACACCTTTGAGCCGACAGTTGGCTTCAGAAGGTTTAATGTTTATGCGCATATTGCCGAGCCTGCACAGAACGATTTCAGACTTCTTTAGGTAGTGGGTTTCCGTAGTGTAGTGGTTATCACGTTCGCCTCACACGCGAAAGGTCCCCAGTTCGAAACTGGGCGGGAACACTGCATCTCTTTTCACAATTGTTTAGGTGGGTTTCTGTTGAGGAGGAACTCAACGCTTCCAAGGCTTTGCGGCCAAGAGGCATGAGTACAGTCACTAAAGGTATAGTTGATGCAGAAATGAAAGAGCAGTCATTGTTTGACCTTAACCTATCCCACAACCGTGACATTCCAAGCCTGCTTGGCTTTCTTCTGAGGAACACGAAAAAAGAGATTTGTCTGAGTGGCCCTCTGTTGAGCAGCAGCTCTGCATCACGAAGGCCCTTCTCTACACAGGTGTAGAGATTTCCTGATAAAATGATGCAAGCCGTAGCAGTTTCTAACACATGGCTAACCTTCTTGAAATTCAACACAATGGTCAACGAATCTGTCAATAAACCTGTTCAGGTGGCTCCTCACTTACTCCCGAAGCACCCAGACGTGTTAAACCCTCGGAATTCGACTGACCACAAACAGCCTGTTTTTTTACAATAGGGTAGATTGTACGTGGCAAGTCCACATCTCAGCTTTCTGAAGAGATATCAAGCTAAAACTTGCTTTCCCATGCTAGTCTGGACACGTGCTACCCCTGTGGTGAGTTTCAAGAAGAATGGAGAAACTCTACAAAAATCACCAAGAGACATTTTCGAGTTTCTCCTGTGCTCTTGAAACTTTGGGTTTGTTAGTTTGAGACTAGCACAGGAAGGCAGGTTTCAGCTTGATATCACGCTGCAAGTGTTTAATTCCGAGGTAAGTTAAGGGTAGCGTTTCAGGAAACTCAGCATATACTGCCAGGCCGAATGAACTCTGTCCTCTTGTGTGTGGGACTTACGCAGATTGTCTATTTGCTTTCGGGCACATCACAGTATAAATATTTTCCCAAAAAGCACTATCGTTAGCCTGTGGAGTTTCTGTAGTGTAGTGGTCATCACATTCGCCTAACACGCGAAAGGTCCTCGGTTCAAAACCGAGCAGAAACAGCTGTCCTCTTTTGAAGAAATGTATAAACACCTTTGAGCCGACAGTTGGCTTCAGAAGGTTTAACGTTTATGCACATATTGCCGAGCCTGCACAGAACGATTTCAGACTTCTTTAGGTAGTGGGTTTCCGTAGTGTAGTGGTTATCACGTTCGCCTCACACGTGAAAGGTCCCCAGTTCGAAACTGGGCGGGAACACTGCATCTCTTTTCACAATTGTTTAGGTGGGTTTCTGTTGAGGAGGAACTCAACGCTTCCAAGGCTTTGCGGCCAAGAGGCATGAGTACAGTCACTAAAGGTATAGTTGATGCAGAAATGAAAGAGCAGTCATTGTTTGACCTTAACCTATCCCACAACCGTGACATTCCAAGCCTGCTTGGCTTTCTTCTGAGGAACACGAAAAAAGAGATTTGTCTGAGTGGCCCTCTGTTGAGCAGCAGCTCTGCATCACGAAGGCCCTTCTCTACACAGGTGTAGAGATTTCCTGATAAAATGATGCAAGCCGTAGCAGTTTCTAACACATGGATAACCTTCTTGAAATTCAACACAATGGTCAACGAATCTGCCAATAAACCTGTTCAGGTGGCTCCTCACTTACTCCCGAAGCACCCAGACGTGTTAAACCCTCGGAATTCGACTGACCACAAACAGCCTGTTTTTTTACAATAGGGTAGATTGTACGTGGCAAGTCCACATCTCAGCTTTCTGAAGAGATATCAAGCTAAAACTTGCTTTCCCATGCTAGTCTGGACACGTGCTACCCCTGTGGTGAGTTTCAAGAAGAATGGAGAAACTCTACAATTTGACCAACAAAAATCACCAAGAGACATTTTCGAGTTTCTCCTGTGCTCTTGAAACTTTGGGTTTGTTAGTTTGAGACTAGCACAGGAAGGCAGATTTCAGCTTGATATCACACTGCAAGTGTTTAATTCCGAGGTAAGTTAAGGGTAGCGTTTCAGGAAACTCTGCATATACTGCCAGGCCGAATGAACTCTGTCCTCTTGTGTGTGGGACTTACGCAGATTGTCCCGCAGATAACTGGAGAATTGCTTGGTTTGCTGCTAAAAATAGAAGGTATTTGCAGACTGAAGAGCGCAACGGAATCTGTAATTTGATTCGCGCTCCACGATGCTTGCGATGAAAAGATCTGACACCTCTTTGGCTGCAGGCTTCAATAGTGTAGAGGTTATCACGGTCAAAATCGTTCAGGTGGGTTTCTGTTGAGGAGGAACTCAACGCTTCCAAGGCTTTGCGGCCAAGAGGCATGAATACAGTCACTAAAGGTAAAGTTGATGCAGAAATGAAAGAGCAGATATTGTTTGACCTAAACCTAACCCACAACTGTGACATTCCAAGCCTGCGTGGCTTTCATCTGAGAAACACCAAAGAAGAGATTTTAGGGAACTCTGCGTAGACTGCCACGCCGAATGAAATCTGTCCTCTTGTGTAAGGGTCTTTTTCCGCCTAGGCCATCAAGTAAGGGCAGGGCCTCAAGGGGCGCCTAAAAGGGGGTACGTGGCAGGCCGTCCTTAGACCCCTGCGCGCCGGCCCTCTCTGTCCCAATAATCACCTGTGTCACCACAAACAGCCCATCTGTCCCTCTCACCGCCTATGTGACCACTAACTGCCCTTCTGTCCACTGGTAATACAAAGACTGTGACCACAAGCAGTCTGTGTGTCCCCTTGACGAAATTTAAAACACATCCGTCTGGAGTGTTATTTCCTGATAAAATGATGCAAGCCGTAGCAGTTTCTAACACATGGCTAACCTTCTTGAAATTCAACACAATGGTCAACGAATCTGCCAATAAACCTGTTCAGGTGGCTCCTCACTTACTCCCGAAGCACCCAGACGTGTTAAACCCTCGGAATTCGACTGACCACAAACAGCCTGTTTTTTTACAATAGGGTAGATTGTACGTGGCAAGTCCACATCTCAGCTTTCTGAAGAGATATCAAGCTAAAACTTGCTTTCCCATGCTAGTCTGGACACGTGCTACCCCTGTGGTGAGTTTCAAGAAGAATGGAGAAACTCTACAATTTGACCAACAAAAATCACCAAGAGACATTTTCGAGTTTCTCCTGTGCTCTTGAAACTTTGGGTTTGTTAGTTTGAGACTAGCACAGGAAGGCAGGTTTCAGCTTGATATCACGCTGCAAGTGTTTAATTCCGAGGTAAGTTAAGGGTAGCGTTTCAGGAAACTCAGCATATACTGCCAGGCCGAATGAACTCTGTCCTCTTGTGTGTGGGACTTACGCAGATTGTCTATTTGCTTTCGGGCACATCACAGTATAAATATTTTCCAAAAAAGCACTATCGTTAGCCTGTGGAGTTTCTGTAGTGTAGTGGTCATCACATTCGCCTAACACGCGAAAGGTCCTCGGTTCAAAACCGAGCAGAAACAGCTGTCCTCTTTTGAAGAAATGTATAAACACCTTTGAGCCGACAGTTGGCTTCAGAAGGTTTAACGTTTATGCGCATATTGCCGAGCCTGCACAGAACGATTTCAGACTTCTTTAGGTAGTAGGTTTCCGTAGTGTAGTGGTTATCACGTTCGCCTCACACGCGAAAGGTCCCCAGTTCGAAACTGGGCGGGAACACTGCATCTCTTTTCACAATTGTTTAGGTGGGTTTCTGTTGAGGAGGAACTCAACGCTTCCAAGGCTTTGCGGCCAAGAGGCATGAGTACAGTCACTAAAGGTATAGTTGATGCAGAAATGAAAGAGCAGTCATTGTTTGACCTTAACCTATCCCACAACCGTGACATTCCAAGCCTGCGTGGCTTTCTTCTGAGGAACACGAAAAAAGAGATTTGTCTGAGTGGCCCTCTGTTGAGCAGCAGCTCTGCATCACGAAGGCCCTTCTCTACACAGGTGTAGAGATTTCCTGATAAAATGATGCAAGCCGTAGCAGTTTCTAACACATGGCTAACCTTCTTGAAATTCAACACAATGGTCAACGAATCTGTCAATAAACCTGTTCAGGTGGCTCCTCACTTACTCCCGAAGCACCCAGACGTGTTAAACCCTCGGAATTCGACTGACCACAAACAGCCTGTTTTTTTACAATAGGGTAGATTGTACGTGGCAAGTCCACATCTCAGCTTTCTGAAGAGATATCAAGCTAAAACTTGCTTTCCCATGCTAGTCTGGACACGTGCTACCCCTGTGGTGAGTTTCAAGAAGAATGGAGAAACTCTACAAAAATCACCAAGAGACATTTTCGAGTTTCTCCTGTGCTCTTGAAACTTTGGGTTTGTTAGTTTGAGACTAGCACAGGAAGGCAGGTTTCAGCTTGATATCACGCTGCAAGTGTTTAATTCCGAGGTAAGTTAAGGGTAGCGTTTCAGGAAACTCAGCATATACTGCCAGGCCGAATGAACTCTGTCCTCTTGTGTGTGGGACTTACGCAGATTGTCTATTTGCTTTCGGGCACATCACAGTATAAATATTTTCCCAAAAAGCACTATCGTTAGCCTGTGGAGTTTCTGTAGTGTAGTGGTCATCACATTCGCCTAACACGCGAAAGGTCCTCGGTTCAAAACCGAGCAGAAACAGCTGTCCTCTTTTGAAGAAATGTATAAACACCTTTGAGCCGACAGTTGGCTTCAGAAGGTTTAACGTTTATGCGCATATTGCCGAGCCTGCACAGAACGATTTCAGACTTCTTTAGTTAGTGGGTTTCCGTAGTGTAGTGGTTATCACGTTAGCCTCACACGCGAAAGGTCCCCAGTTCGAAACTGGGCGGGAACACTGCATCTCTTTTCACAATTGTTTAGGTGGGTTTCTGTTGAGGAGGAACTCAACGCTTCCAAGGCTTTGCGGCCAAGAGGCATGAGTACAGTCACTAAAGGTATAGTTGATGCAGAAATGAAAGAGCAGTCATTGTTTGACCTTAACCTATCCCACAACCGTGAAATTCCAAGCCTGCTTGGCTTTCTTCTGAGGAACACGAAAAAAGAGATTTGTCTGAGTGGCCCTCTGTTGAGCAGCAGCTCTGCATCACGAAGGCCCTTCTCTACACAGGTGTAGAGATTTCCTGATAAAATGATGCAAGCCGTAGCAGTTTCTAACACATGGCTAACCTTCTTGAAATTCAACACAATGGTCAACGAATCTGCCAATAAACCTGTTCAGGTGGCTCCTCACTTACTCCCGAAGCACCCAGACGTGTTAAACCCTCGGAATTCGACTGACCACAAACAGCCTGTTTTTTTACAATAGGGTAGATTGTACGTGGCAAGTCCACATCTCAGCTTTCTGAAGAGATATCAAGCTAAAACTTGCTTTCCCATGCTAGTCTGGACACGTGCTACCCCTGTGGTGAGTTTCAAGAAGAATGGAGAAACTCTACAAAAATCACCAAGAGACATTTTCGAGTTTCTCCTGTGCTCTTGAAACTTTGGGTTTGTTAGTTTGAGACTAGCACAGGAAGGCAGGTTTCAGCTTGATATCACGCTGCAAGTGTTTAATTCCGAGGTAAGTTAAGGGTAGCGTTTCAGGAAACTCAGCATATACTGCCAGGCCGAATGAACTCTGTCCTCTTGTGTGTGGGACTTACGCAGATTGTCTATTTGCTTTCGGGCACATCACAGTATAAATATTTTCCCAAAAAGCACTATCGTTAGCCTGTGGAGTTACTGTAGTGTAGTGGTCATCACATTCGCCTAACACGCGAAAGGTCCTCGGTGCAGAAACAGCTGTCCTCTTTTGAAGAAATGTATAAACACCTTTGAGCCGACAGTTGGCTTCAGAAGGTTTAACGTTTATGCGCATATTGCCGAGCCTGCACAGAACGATTTCAGACTTCTTTAGTTAGTGGGTTTCCATAGTGTGGTGGTTATCACGTTCGCCTCACACGCGAAAGGTCCCCAGTTCGAAACTGGGCGGGAACACTGCATCTCTTTTCACAATTGTTTAGGTGGATTTCTGTTGAGGAGGAACTCAACGCTTCCAAGGCTTTGCGGCCAAGAGGCATGAGTACAGTCACTAAAGGTATAGTTGATGCAGAAATGAAAGAGCAGTCATTGTTTGACCTTAACCTATCCCACAAACGTGAAATTCCAAGCCTGCTTGGCTTTCTTCTGAGGAACACGAAAAAAGAGATTTGTCTGAGTGGCCCTCTGTTGAGCAGCAGCTCTGCATCACGAAGGCCCTTCTCTACACAGGTGTAGAGATTTCCTGATAAAATGATGCAAGCCGTAGCAGTTTCTAACACATGGCTAACCTTCTTGAAATTCAACACAATGGTCAACGAATCTGCCAATAAACCTGTTCAGGTGGCTCCTCACTTACTCCCGAAGCACCCAGACGTGTTAAACCCTCGGAATTCGACTGACCACAAACAGCCTGTTTTTTTACAATAGGGTAGATTGTACGTGGCAAGTCCACATCTCAGCTTTCTGAAGAGATATCAAGCTAAAACTTGCTTTCCCATGCTAGTCTGGACACGTGCTACCCCTGTGGTGAGTTTCAAGAAGAATGGAGAAACTCTACAATTTGACCAACAAAAATCACCAAGAGACATTTTCGAGTTTCTCCTGTGCTCTTGAAACTTTGGGTTTGTTAGTTTGAGACAAGCACAGGAAGGCAGGTTTCAGCTTGATATCACGCTGCAAGTGTTTAATTCCGAGGTAAGTTAAGGGTAGCGTTTCAGGAAACTCAGCATATACTGCCAGGCCGAATGAACTCTGTCCTCTTGTGTGTGGGACTTACGCAGATTGTCTATTTGCTTTCGGGCACATCACAGTATAAATATTTTCCCAAAAAGCACTATCGTTAGCCTGTGGAGTTTCTGTAGTGTAGTGGTCATCACATTCGCCTAACACGCGAAAGGTCCTCGGTTCAAAACCGAGCAGAAACAGCTGTCCTCTTTTGAAGAAATGTATAAACACCTTTGAGCCGACAGTTGGCTTCAGAAGGTTTAACGTTTATGCGCATATTGCCGAGCCTGCACAGAACGATTTCAGACTTCTTTAGGTAGTGGGTTTCCGTAGTGTAGTGGTTATCACGTTCGCCTCACACGCGAAAGGTCCCCAGTTCGAAACTGGGCGGGAACACTGCATCTCTTTTCACAATTGTTTAGGTGGGTTTCTGTTGAGGAGGAACTCAACGCTTCCAAGGCTTTGCGGCCAAGAGGCATGAGTACAGTCACTAAAGGTATAGTTGATGCAGAAATGAAAGAGCAGTCATTGTTTGACCTTAACCTATCCCACAACCGTGACATTCCAAGCCTGCTTGGCTTTCTTCTGAGGAACACGAAAAAAGAGATTTGTCTGAGTGGCCCTCTGTTGAGCAGCAGCTCTGCATCAAGAAAGGCCCTTCTCTACACAGGTGTAGAGATTTCCTGATAAAATGATGCAAGCCGTAGCAGTTTCTAACACATGGCTAACCTTCTTGAAATTCAACACAATGGTCAACGAATCTGCCAATAAACCTGTTCAGGTGGCTCCTCACTTACTCCCGAAGCACCCAGACGTGTTAAACCCTCGGAATTCGACTGACCACAAACAGCCTGTTTTTTTACAATAGGGTAGATTGTACGTGGCAAGTCCACATCTCAGCTTTCTGAAGAGATATCAAGCTAAAACTTGCTTTCCCATGCTAGTCTGGACACGTGCTACCCCTGTGGTGAGTTTCAAGTAAGATTGGAGAAACTCAACAATTTGACCAACAAAAATCACCAAGAGACATTTTCGAGTTTCTCCTGTGCTCTTGAAACTTTGGGTTTGTTAGTTTGAGACTAGCACAGGAAGTCAGATTTCAGCTTGATATCACACTGCAAGTGTTTAATTCCGAGGTAAGTTAAGCTTAGCGTTTCAGGAAACTCTGCATATACTGCCAGGCCGAATGAACTCTGTCCTCTTGTGTGTGGGACTTACGCAGATTGTCCCGCAGATAACTGGAGAATTGCTTGGTTTGCTGCTAAAAATAGAAGGTATTTGCAGACTGAAGAGCGCAACGGAATCTGTAATTTGATTCGCGCTCCACGATGCTTGCGATGAAAAGATCTGACACCTCTTTGGCTGCAGGCTTCAATAGTGTAGAGGTTATCACGGTCAAAATCATTCAGGTGGGTTTCTGTTGAGGAGGAACTCAACGCTTCCAAGGCTTTGCGGCCAAGAGGCATGAATACAGTCACTAAAGGTAAAGTTGATGCAGAAATGAAAGAGCAGATATTGTTTGACCTAAACCTAACCCACAACTGTGACATTCCAAGCCTGCGTGGCTTTCTTCTGAGAAACACCAAAGAAGAGATTTTAGGGAACTCTGCGTAGACTGCCACGCCGAATGAAATCTGTCCTCTTGTGTAAGGGTCTTTTTCCGCCTAGGCCATCAAGTAAGGGCAGGGCCTCAAGGGGCGCCTAAAAGGGGGTACGTGGCAGGCCGTCCTTAGACCCATGCGCGCCGGCCCTCTCTGTCCCAATAATCACCTGTGTCACCACAAACAGCCCATCTGTCCCTCTCACCGCCTATGTGACCACTAACTGCCCTTCTGTCCACTGGTAATACAAAGACTGTGACCACAAGCAGTCTGTGTGTCCCCTTGACGAACTTTAAAACACATCCATCTGGAGTGTTATTTCCTGATAAAATGATGCAAGCCGTAGCAGTTTCTAACACATGGCTAACCTTCTTGAAATTCAACACAATGGTCAACGAATCTGCCAATAAACCTGTTCAGGTGGCTCCTCACTTACTCCCGAAGCACCCAGACGTGTTAAACCCTCGGAATTCGACTGACCACAAACAGCCTGTTTTTTTACAATAGGGTAGATTGTACGTGGCAAGTCCACATCTCAGCTTTCTGAAGAGATATCAAGCTAAAACGTGCTTTCCCATGCTAGTCTGGACACGTGCTACCCCTGTGGTGAGTTTCAAGAAGAATGGAGAAACTCTACAATTTGACCAACAAAAATCACCAAGAGACATTTTCGAGTTTCTCCTGTGCTCTTGAAACTTTGGGTTTGTTAGTTTGAGACTAGCACAGGAAGGCAGGTTTCAGCTTGATATCACGCTGCAAGTGTTTAATTCCGAGGTAAGTTAAGGGTAGCGTTTCAGGAAACTCAGCATATACTGCCAGGCCGAATGAACTCTGTCCTCTTGTGTGTGGGACTTACGCAGATTGTCTATTTGCTTTCGGGCACATCACAGTATAAATATTTTCCCAAAAAGCACTATCGTTAGCCTGTGGAGTTTCTGTAGTGTAGTGGTCATCACATTCGCCTAACACGCGAAAGGTCCTCGGTTCAAAACCGAGCAGAAACAGCTGTCCTCTTTTGAAGAAATGTATAAACACCTTTGAGCCGACAGTTGGCTTCAGAAGGTTTAACGTTTATGCGCATATTGCCGAGCCTGCACAGAACGATTTCAGACTTCTTTAGGTAGTGGGTTTCCGTAGTGTAGTGGTTATCACGTTCGCCTCACATGCGAAAGGTCCCCAGTTCGAAACTGGGCGGGAACACTGCATCTCTTTTCACAATTGTTTAGGTGGGTTTCTGTTGAGGAGGAACTCAACGCTTCCAAGGCTTTGCGGCCAAGAGGCATGAGTACAGTCACTAAAGGTATAGTTGATGCAGAAATGAAAGAGCAGTCATTGTTTGACCTTAACCTATCCCACAACCGTGACATTCCAAGCCTGCGTGGCTTTCTTCTGAGGAACACGAAAAAAGAGATTTGTCTGAGTGGCCCTCTGTTGAGCAGCAGCTCTGCATCACGAAGGCCCTTCTCTACACAGGTGTAGAGATTTCCTGATAAAATGATGCAAGCCGTAGCAGTTTTTAACACATGGCTAACCTTCTTGAAATTCAACACAATGGTCAACGAATCTGCCAATAAACCTGTTCAGGTGGCTCCTCACTTACTCCCGAAGCACCCAGACGTGTTAAACCCTCGGAATTCGACTGACCACAAACAGCCTGTTTTTTTACAATAGGGTAGATTGTACGTGGCAAGTCCACATCTCAGCTTTCTGAAGAGATATCAAGCTAAAACTTGCTTTCCCATGCTAGTCTGGACACGTGCTACCCCTGTGGTGAGTTTCAAGAAGAATGGAGAAACTCTACAATTTGACCAACAAAAATCACCAAGAGACATTTTCGAGTTTCTCCTGTGCTCTTGAAACTTTGGGTTTGTTAGTTTGAGACTAGCACAGGAAGGCAGGTTTCAGCTTGATATCACGCTGCAAGTGTTTAATTCCGAGGTAAGTTAAGGGTAGCGTTTCAGGAAACTCAGCATATACTGCCAGGCCGAATGAACTCTGTCCTCTTGTGTGTGGGACTTACGCAGATTGTCTATTTGCTTTCGGGCACATCACAGTATAAATATTTTCCCAAAAAGCACTATCGTTAGCCTGTGGAGTTTCTGTAGTGTAGTGGTCATCACATTCGCCTAACATGCGAAAGGTCCTCGGTTCAAAACCGAGCAGAAACAGCTGTCCTCTTTTGAAGAAATGTATAAACACCTTTGAGCCGACAGTTGGCTTCAGAAGGTTTAACGTTTATGCGCATATTGCCGAGCCTGCACAGAACGATTTCAGACTTCTTTAGGTAGTGGGTTTCCGTAGTGTAGTGGTTATCACGTTCGCCTCACACGTGAAAGGTCCCCAGTTCGAAACTGGGCGGGAACACTGCATCTCTTTTCACAATTGTTTAGGTGGGTTTCTGTTGAGGAGGAACTCAACGCTTCCAAGGCTTTGCGGCCAAGAGGCATGAGTACAGTCACTAAAGGTATAGTTGATGCAGAAATGAAAGAGCAGTCATTGTTTGACCTTAACCTATCCCACAACCGTGACATTCCAAGCCTGCGTGGCTTTCTTCTGAGGAACACGAAAAAAGAGATTTGTCTGAATGGCCCTCTGTTGAGCAGCAGCTCTGCATCACGAAGGCCCTTCTCTACACAGGTGTAGAGATTTCCTGATAAAATGATGCAAGCCGTAGCAGTTTCTAACACATGGCTAACCTTCTTGAAATTCAACACAATGGTCAACGAATCTGCCAATAAACCTGTTCAGGTGGCTCCTCACTTACTCCCGAAGCACCCAGACGTGTTAAACCCTCGGAATTCGACTGACCACAAACAGCCTGTTTTTTTACAATAGGGTAGATTGTACGTGGCAAGTCCACATCTCAGCTTTCTGAAGAGATATCAAGCTAAAACTTGCTTTCCCATGCTAGTCTGGACACGTGCTACCCCTGTGGTGAGTTTCAAGAAGATTGGAGAAACTCTACAATTTGACCAACAAAAATCACCAAGAGACATTTTCGAGTTTCTCCTGTGCTCTTGAAACTTTGGGTTTGTTAGTTTGAGACTAGCACAGGAAGGCAGGTTTCAGCTTGATATCACGCTGCAAGTGTTTAATTCCGAGGTAAGTTAAGGGTAGCGTTTCAGGAAACTCAGCATATACTGCCAGGCCGAATGAACTCTGTCCTCTTGTGTGTGGGACTTACGCAGATTGTCCCGCAGATTACTGGAGAATTGCTTGGTTTGCTGCTAAAAATAGAAGGTATTTGCAGACTGAAGAGCGCAACGGAATCTGTAATTTGATTCGCGCTCCACGATGCTTGCGATGAAAAGATCTGACACCTCTTTGGCTGCAGGCTTCAATAGTGTAGAGGTTATCACGGTCAAAATCGTTCAGGTGGGTTTCTGTTGAGGAGGAACTCAACGCTTCCAAGGCTTTGCGGCCAAGAGGCATGAATACAGTCACTAAAGGTAAAGTTGATGCAGAAATGAAAGAGCAGATATTGTTTGACCTAAACCTAACCCACAACTGTGACATTCCAAGCCTGCGTGGCTTTCATCTGAGAAACACCAAAGAAGAGATTTTAGGGAACTCTGCGTAGACTGCCACGCCGAATGAAATCTGTCCTCTTGTGTAAGGGTCTTTTTCCGCCTAGGCCATCAAGTAAGGGCAGGGCCTCAAGGGGCGCCTAAAAGGGGGTACGTGGCAGGCCGTCCTTAGACCCCTGCGCGCCGGCCCTCTCTGTCCCAATAATCACCTGTGTCACCACAAACAGCCCATCTGTCCCTCTCACCGCCTATGTGACCACTAACTGCCCTTCTGTCCACTGGTAATACAAAGACTGTGACCACAAGCAGTCTGTGTGTCCCCTTGACGAAATTTAAAACACATCCGTCTGGAGTGTTATTTCCTGATAAAATGATGCAAGCCGTAGCAGTTTCTAACACATGGCTAACCTTCTTGAAATTCAACACAATGGTCAACGAATCTGCCAATAAACCTGTTCAGGTGGCTCCTCACTTACTCCCGAAGCACCCAGACGTGTTAAACCCTCGGAATTCGACTGACCACAAACAGCCTGTTTTTTTACAATAGGGTAGATTGTACGTGGCAAGTCCACATCTCAGCTTTCTGAAGAGATATCAAGCTAAAACTTGCTTTCCCATGCTAGTCTGGACACGTGCTACCCCTGTGGTGAGTTTCAAGAAGAATGGAGAAACTCTACAATTTGACCAACAAAAATCACCAAGAGACATTTTCGAGTTTCTCCTGTGCTCTTGAAACTTTGGGTTTGTTAGTTTGAGACTAGCACAGGAAGGCAGGTTTCAGCTTGATATCACGCTGCAAGTGTTTAATTCCGAGGTAAGTTAAGGGTAGCGTTTCAGGAAACTCAGCATATACTGCCAGGCCGAATGAACTCTGTCCTCTTGTGTGTGGGACTTACGCAGATTGTCTATTTGCTTTCGGGCACATCACAGTATAAATATTTTCCCAAAAAGCACTATCGTTAGCCTGTGGAGTTTCTGTAGTGTAGTGGTCATCACATTCGCCTAACACGCGAAAGGTCCTCGGTTCAAAACCGAGCAGAAACAGCTGTCCTCTTTTGAAGAAATGTATAAACACCTTTGAGCCGACAGTTGGCTTCAGAAGGTTTAACGTTTATGCGCATATTGCCGAGCCTGCACAGAACGATTTCAGACTTCTTTAGGTAGTGGGTTTCCGTAGTGTAGTGGTTATCACGTTCGCCTCACATGCGAAAGGTCCCCAGTTCGAAACTGGGCGGGAACACTGCATCTCTTTTCACAATTGTTTAGGTGGGTTTCTGTTGAGGAGGAACTCAACGCTTCCAAGGCTTTGCGGCCAAGAGGCATGAGTACAGTCACTAAAGGTATAGTTGATGCAGAAATGAAAGAGCAGTCATTGTTTGACCTTAACCTATCCCACAACCGTGACATTCCAAGCCTGCGTGGCTTTCTTCTGAGGAACACGAAAAAAGAGATTTGTCTGAGTGGCCCTCTGTTGAGCAGCAGCTCTGCATCACGAAGGCCCTTCTCTACACAGGTGTAGAGATTTCCTGATAAAATGATGCAAGCCGTAGCAGTTTTTAACACATGGCTAACCTTCTTGAAATTCAACACAATGGTCAACGAATCTGCCAATAAACCTGTTCAGGTGGCTCCTCACTTACTCCCGAAGCACCCAGACGTGTTAAACCCTCGGAATTCGACTGACCACAAACAGCCTGTTTTTTTACAATAGGGTAGATTGTACGTGGCAAGTCCACATCTCAGCTTTCTGAAGAGATATCAAGCTAAAACTTGCTTTCCCATGCTAGTCTGGACACGTGCTACCCCTGTGGTGAGTTTCAAGAAGAATGGAGAAACTCTACAATTTGACCAACAAAAATCACCAAGAGACATTTTCGAGTTTCTCCTGTGCTCTTGAAACTTTGGGTTTGTTAGTTTGAGACTAGCACAGGAAGGCAGGTTTCAGCTTGATATCACGCTGCAAGTGTTTAATTCCGAGGTAAGTTAAGGGTAGCGTTTCAGGAAACTCAGCATATACTGCCAGGCCGAATGAACTCTGTCCTCTTGTGTGTGGGACTTACGCAGATTGTCTATTTGCTTTCGGGCACATCACAGTATAAATATTTTCCCAAAAAGCACTATCGTTAGCCTGTGGAGTTTCTGTAGTGTAGTGGTCATCACATTCGCCTAACATGCGAAAGGTCCTCGGTTCAAAACCGAGCAGAAACAGCTGTCCTCTTTTGAAGAAATGTATAAACACCTTTGAGCCGACAGTTGGCTTCAGAAGGTTTAACGTTTATGCGCATATTGCCGAGCCTGCACAGAACGATTTCAGACTTCTTTAGGTAGTGGGTTTCCGTAGTGTAGTGGTTATCACGTTCGCCTCACACGCGAAAGGTCCCCAGTTCGAAACTGGGCGGGAACACTGCATCTCTTTTCACAATTGTTTAGATGGGTTTCTGTTGAGGAGGAACTCAACGCTTCCAAGGCTTTGCGGCCAAGAGGCATGAGTACAGTCACTAAAGGTATAGTTGATGCAGAAATGAAAGAGCAGTCATTGTTTGACCTTAACCTATCCCACAACCGTGACATTCCAAGCCTGCGTGGCTTTCTTCTGAGGAACACGAAAAAAGAGATTTGTCTGAATGGCCCTCTGTTGAGCAGCAGCTCTGCATCACGAAGGCCCTTCTCTACACAGGTGTAGAGATTTCCTGATAAAATGATGCAAGCCGTAGCAGTTTCTAACACATGGCTAACCTTCTTGAAATTCAACACAATGGTCAACGAATCTGCCAATAAACCTGTTCAGGTGGCTCCTCACTTACTCCCGAAGCACCCAGACGTGTTAAACCCTCGGAATTCGACTGACCACAAACAGCCTGTTTTTTTACAATAGGGTAGATTGTACGTGGCAAGTCCACATCTCAGCTTTCTGAAGAGATATCAAGCTAAAACTTGCTTTCCCATGCTAGTCTGGACACGTGCTACCCCTGTGGTGAGTTTCAAGAAGATTGGAGAAACTCTACAATTTGACCAACAAAAATCACCAAGAGACATTTTCGAGTTTCTCCTGTGCTCTTGAAACTTTGGGTTTGTTAGTTTGAGACTAGCACAGGAAGGCAGGTTTCAGCTTGATATCACGCTGCAAGTGTTTAATTCCGAGGTAAGTTAAGGGTAGCGTTTCAGGAAACTCAGCATATACTGCCAGGCCGAATGAACTCTGTCCTCTTGTGTGTGGGACTTACGCAGATTGTCCCGCAGATTACTGGAGAATTGCTTGGTTTGCTGCTAAAAATAGAAGGTATTTGCAGACTGAAGAGCGCAACGGAATCTGGAATTTGATTCGCGCTCCACAATGCTTGCGATGAAAAGATCTGACACCTCTTTGGCTGCAGGCTTCAATAGTGTAGAGGTTATCACGGTCAAAATCGTTCAGGTGGTTTTCTGTTGAGGAGGAACTCAACGCTTCCAAGGCTTTGCGGCCAAGAGGCATGAATACAGTCACTAAAGGTAAAGTTGATGCAGAAATGAAAGAGCAGATATTGTTTGACCTAAACCTAACCCACAACTGTGACATTCCAAGCCTGCGTGGCTTTCTTCTGAGAAACACCAAAGAAGAGATTTTAGGGAACTCTGCGTAGACTGCCACGCCGAATGAAATCTGTCCTCTTGTGTAAGGGTCTTTTTCCGCCTAGGCCATCAAGTAAGGGCAGGGCCTCAAGGGGCGCCTAAAAGGGGGTACGTGGCAGGCCGTCCTTAGACCCCTGCGCGCCGGCCCTCTCTGTCCCAATAATCACCTGTGTCACCACAAACAGCCCATCTGTCCCTCTCACCGCCTATGTGACCACTAACTGCCCTTCTGTCCACTGGTAATACAAAGACTGTGACCACAAGCAGTCTGTGTGTCCCCTTGACGAACTTTAAAACACATCCATCTGGAGTGTTATTTCCTGATAAAATGATGCAAGCCGTAGCAGTTTCTAACACATGGCTAACCTTCTTGAAATTCAACACAATGGTCAACGAATCTGCCAATAAACCTGTTCAGGTGGCTCCTCACTTACTCCCGAAGCACCCAGACGTGTTAAACCCTCGGAATTCGACTGACCACAAACAGCCTGTTTTTTTACAATAGGGTAGATTGTACGTGGCAAGTCCACATCTCAGCTTTCTGAAGAGATATCAAGCTAAAACTTGCTTTCCCATGCTAGTCTGGACACGTGCTACCCCTGTGGTGAGTTTCAAGAAGAATGGAGAAACTCTACAATTTGACCAACAAAAATCACCAAGAGACATTTTCGAGTTTCTCCTGTGCTCTTGAAACTTTGGGTTTGTTAGTTTGAGACTAGCACAGGAAGGCAGGTTTCAGCTTGATATCACGCTGCAAGTGTTTAATTCCGAGGTAAGTTAAGGGTAGCATTTCAGGAAACTCAGCATATACTGCCAGGCCGAATGAACTCTGTCCTCTTGTGTGTGGGACTTACGCAGATTGTCTATTTGCTTTCGGGCACATCACAGTATAAATATTTTCCCAAAAAGCACTATCGTTAGCCTGTGGAGTTTCTGTAGTGTAGTGGTCATCACATTCGCCTAACACGCGGAGGTCCTCGGTTCAAAACCGAGCAGAAACAGCTGTCCTCTTTTGAAGAAATGTATAAACACCTTTGAGCCGACAGTTGGCTTCAGAAGGTTTAACGTTTATGCGCATATTGCCGAGCCTGCACAGAACGATTTCAGACTTCTGTAGGTAGTGGGTTTCCGTAGTGTAGTGGTTATCACGTTCGCCTCACACGCGAAAGGTCCCCAGTTCGAAACTGGGCGGGAACACTGCATCTCTTTTCACAATTGTTTAGGTGGGTTTCTGTTGAGGAGGAACTCAACGCTTCCAAGGCTTTGCGGCCAAGAGGCATGAGTACAGTCACTAAAGGTATAGTTGATGCAGAAATGAAAGAGCAGTCATTGTTTGACCTTAACCTATCCCACAACCGTGACATTCCAAGCCTGCGTGGCTTTCTTCTGAGGAACACGAAAAAAGAGATTTGTCTGAGTGGCCCTCTGTTGAGCAGCAGCTCTGCATCACGAAGGCCCTTCTCTACACAGGTGTAGAGATTTCCTGATAAAATGATGCAAGCCGTAGCAGTTTCTAACACATGGCTAACCTTCTTGAAATTCAACACAATGGTCAACGAATCTGCCAATAAACCTGTTCAGGTGGCTCCTCACTTACTCCCGAAGCACCCAGACGTGTTAAACCCTCGGAATTCGACTGACCACAAACAGCCTGTTTTTTTACAATAGGGTAGATTGTACGTGGCAAGTCCACATCTCAGCTTTCTGAAGAGATATCAAGCTAAAACTTGCTTTCCCATGCTAGTCTGGACACGTGCTACCCCTGTGGTGAGTTTCAAGAAGAATGGAGAAACTCTACAATTTGACCAACAAAAATCACCAAGAGACATTTTCGAGTTTCTCCTGTGCTCTTGAAACTTTGGGTTTGTTAGTTTGAGACTAGCACAGAAAGGCAGGTTTCAGCTTGATATCACGCTGCAAGTGTTTAATTCCGAGGTAAGTTAAGGGTAGCGTTTCAGGAAACTCAGCATATACTGCCAGGCCGAATGAACTCTGTCCTCTTGTGTGTGGGACTTACGCAGATTGTCTATTTGCTTTCGGGCACATCACAGTATAAATATTTTCCCAAAAAGCACTATCGTTAGCCTGTGGAGTTTCTGTAGTGTAGTGGTCATCACATTCGCCTAACATGCGAAAGGTCCTCGGTTCAAAACCGACCAGAAACAGCTGTCCTCTTTTGAAGAAATGTATAAACACCTTTGAGCCGACAGTTGGCTTCAGAAGGTTTAACATTTATGCGCATATTGCCGAGCCTGCACAGAACGATTTCAGACTTCTTTAGGTAGTGGGTTTCCGTAGTGTAGTGGTTATCACGTTCGCCTCACACGCGAAAGGTCCCCAGTTCGAAACTGGGCGGGAACACTGCATCTCTTTTCACAATTGTTTAGGTGGGTTTCTGTTGAGGAGGAACTCAACGCTTCCAAGGCTTTGCGGCCAAGAGGCATGAGTACAGTCACTAAAGGTATAGTTGATGCAGAAATGAAAGAGCAGTCATTGTTTCACCTTAACCTATCCCACAACCGTGACATTCCAAGCCTGCGTGGCTTTCTTCTGAGGAACACGAAAAAAGAGATTTGTCTGAGTGGCCCTCTGTTGAGCAGCAGCTCTGCATCACGAAGGCCCTTCTCTACACAGGTGTAGAGATTTCCTGATAAAATGATGCAAGCCGTAGCAGTTTCTAACACATGGCTAACCTTCTTGAAATTCAACACAATGGTCAACGAATCTGCCAATAAACCTGTTCAGGTGGCTCCTCACTTACTCCCGAAGCACCCAGACGTGTTAAACCCTCGGAATTCGACTGACCACAAACAGCCTGTTTTTTTACAATAGGGTAGATTGTACGTGGCAAGTCCACATCTCAGCTTTCTGAAGAGATATCAAGCTAAAACTTGCTTTCCCATGCTAGTCTGGACACGTGCTACCCCTGTGGTGAGTTTCAAGAAGAATGGAGAAACTCTACAATTTGACCAACAAAAATCACCAAGAGACATTTTCGAGTTTCTCCTGTGCTCTTGAAACTTTGGGTTTGTTAGTTTGAGACTAGCACAGGAAGGCAGGTTTCAGCTTGATATCACGCTGCAAGTGTTTAATTCCGAGGTAAGTTAAGGGTAGCGTTTCAGGAAACTCAGCATATACTGCCAGGCCGAATGAACTCTGTCCTCTTGTGTGTGGGACTTACGCAGATTGTCTATTTGCTTTCGGGCACATCACAGTATAAATATTTTCCCAAAAAGCACTATCGTTAGCCTGTGGAATTTCTGTAGTGTAGTGGTCATCACATTCGCCTAACACGCGAAAGGTCCTCGGTTCAAAACCGAGCAGAAACAGCTGTCCTCTTTTGAAGAAATCTATAAACACCTTTGAGCCGACAGTTGGCTTCAGAAGGTTTAACGTTTATGCGCATATTGCCGAGCCTGCACAGAACGATTTCAGACTTCTTTAGGTAGTGGGTTTCCGTAGTGTAGTGGTTATCACGTTCGCCTCACACGCGAAAGGTCCCCAGTTCGAAACTGGGCGGGAACACTGCATCTCTTTTCACAATTGTTTAGGTGGGTTTCTGTTGAGGAGGAACTCAACGCTTCCAAGGCTTTGCGGCCAAGAGGCATGAGTACAGTCACTAAAGGTATAGTTGATGCAGAAATGAAAGAGCAGTCATTGTTTCACCTTAACCTATCCCACAACCGTGACATTCCAAGCCTGCGTGGCTTTCTTCTGAGGAACACGAAAAAAGAGATTTGTCTGAGTGGCCCTCTGTTGAGCAGCAGCTCTGCATCACGAAGGCCCTTCTCTACACAGGTGTAGAGATTTCCTGATAAAATGATGCAAGCCGTAGCAGTTTCTAACACATGGCTAACCTTCTTGAAATTCAACACAATGGTCAACGAATCTGCCAATAAACCTGTTCAGGTGGCTCCTCACTTACTCCCGAAGCACCCAGACGTGTTAAACCCTCGGAATTTGACTGACCACAAACAGCCTGTTTTTTTTACAATAGGGTAGATTGTACGTGGCAAGTCCACATCTCGGCTTTCTGAAGAGATATCAAGCTAAAACTTGCTTTCCCATGCTAGTCTGGACACGTGCTACCCCTGTGGTGAGTTTCAAGAAGAATGGAGAAACTCTACAATTTGACCAACAAAAATCACCAAGAGACATTTTCGAGTTTCTCCTGTGCTCTTGAAACTTTGGGTTTGTTAGTTTGAGACTAGCACAGGAAGGCAGGTTTCAGCTTGATATCACGCTGCAAGTGTTTAATTCCGAGGTAACTTAAGGGTAGCGTTTCAGGAAACTCAGCATATACTGCCAGGCCGAATGAACTCTGTCCTCTTGTGTGTGGGACTTACGCAGATTGTCTATTTGCTTTCGGGCACATCACAGTATAAATATTTTCCCAAAAAGCACTATCGTTAGCCTGTGGAGTTTCTGTAGTGTAGTGGTCATCACATTCGCCTAACACGCGAAAGGTCCTCGGTTCAAAACCGAGCAGAAACAGCTGTCCTCTTTTAAAGAAATGTATAAACACCTTTGAGCCGACAGTTGGCTTCAGAAGGTTTAACGTTTATGCGCATATTGCCAAGCCTGCACAGAACGATTTCAGACTTCTTTAGGTAGTGGGTTTCCGTAGTGTAGTGGTTATCACGTTCGCCTCACACGCGAAAGGTCCCCAGTTCGAAACTGGGCGGGAACACTGCATCTCTTTTCACAATTGTTTAGGTGGGTTTCTGTTGAGGAGGAACTCAACGCTTCCAAGGCTTTGCGGCCAAGAGGCATGAGTACAGTCACTAAAGGTATAGTTGATGCAGAAATGAAAGAGCAGTCATTGTTTGACCTTAACCTATCCCACAACCGTGACATTCCAAGCCTGCGTGGCTTTCTTCTGAGGAACACGAAAAAAGAGATTTGTCTGAGTGGCCCTCTGTTGAGCAGCAGCTCTGCATCACGAAGGCCCTTCACTACACAGGTGTAGAGATTTCCTGATAAAATGATGCAAGCCGTAGCAGTTTCTAACACATGGCTAACCTTCTTGAAATTCAACACAATGGTCAACGAATCTGCCAATAAACCTGTTCAGGTGGCTCCTCACTTCCTCCCGAAGCACCCAGACGTGTTAAACCCTCGGAATTCGACTGACCACAAACAGCCTGTTTTTTTACAATAGGGTAGATTGTACGTGGCAAGTCCACATCTCAGCTTTCTGAAGAGATATCAAGCTAAAACTTGCTTTCCCATGCTAGTCTGGACACGTGCTACCCCTGTGGTGAGTTTCAAGAAGAATGGAGAAACTCTACAATTTGACCAACAAAAATCACCAAGAGACATTTTCGAGTTTCTCCTGTGCTCTTGAAACTTTGGGTTTGTTAGTTTGAGACTAGCACAGGAAGGCAGGTTTCAGCTTGATATCACGCTGCAAGTGTTTAATTCCGAGGTAAGTTAAGGGTAGCGTTTCAGGAAACTCAGCATATACTGCCAGGCCGAATGAACTCTGTCCTCTTGTGTGTGGGACTTACGCAGATTGTCTATTTGCTTTCGGGCACATCACAGTATAAATATTTTCCCAAAAAGCACTATCGTTAGCCTGTGGAGTTTCTGTAGTGTAGTGGTCATCACATTCGCCTAACACGCAAAAGGTCCTCGGTTCAAAACCGAGCAGAAACAGCTGTCCTCTTTTGAAGAAATGTATAAACACCTTTGAGCCGACAGTTGGCTTCAGAAGGTTTAACGTTTATGCGCATATTGCCAAGCCTGCACAGAACGATTTCAGACTTCTTTAGGTAGTGGGTTTCCGTAGTGTAGTGGTTATCACGTTCGCCTCACACGCGAAAGGTCCCCAGTTCGAAACTGGGCGGGAACACTGCATCTCTTTTCACAATTGTTTAGGTGGGTTTCTGTTGAGGAGGAACTCAACGCTTCCAAGGCTTTGCGGCCAAGAGGCATGAGTACAGTCACTAAAGGTATAGTTGATGCAGAAATGAAAGAGCAGTCATTGTTTCACCTTAACCTATCCCACAACCGTGACATTCCAAGCCTGCGTGGCTTTCTTCTGAGGAACACGAAAAAAGAGATTTGTCTGAGTGGCCCTCTGTTGAGCAGCAGCTCTGCATCACGAAGGCCCTTCTCTACACAGGTGTAGAGATTTCCTGATAAAATGATGCAAGCCGTAGCAGTTTCTAACACATGGCTAACCTTCTTGAAATTCAACACAATGGTCAACGAATCTGCCAATAAACCTGTTCAGGTGGCTCCTCACTTACTCCCGAAGCACCCAGACGTGTTAAACCCTCGGAATTTGACTGACCACAAACAGCCTGTTTTTTTTACAATAGGGTAGATTGTACGTGGCAAGTCCACATCTCGGCTTTCTGAAGAGATATCAAGCTAAAACTTGCTTTCCCATGCTAGTCTGGACACGTGCTACCCCTGTGGTGAGTTTCAAGAAGAATGGAGAAACTCTACAATTTGACCAACAAAAATCACCAAGAGACATTTTCGAGTTTCTCCTGTGCTCTTGAAACTTTGGGTTTGTTAGTTTGAGACTAGCACAGGAAGGCAGGTTTCAGCTTGATATCACGCTGCAAGTGTTTAATTCCGAGGTAACTTAAGGGTAGCGTTTCAGGAAACTCAGCATATACTGCCAGGCCGAATGAACTCTGTCCTCTTGTGTGTGGGACTTACGCAGATTGTCTATTTGCTTTCGGGCACATCACAGTATAAATATTTTCCCAAAAAGCACTATCGTTAGCCTGTGGAGTTTCTGTAGTGTAGTGGTCATCACATTCGCCTAACACGCGAAAGGTCCTCGGTTCAAAACCGAGCAGAAACAGCTGTCCTCTTTTGAAGAAATGTATAAACACCTTTGAGCCGACAGTTGGCTTCAGAAGGTTTAACGTTTATGCGCATATTGCCAAGCCTGCACAGAACGATTTCAGACTTCTTTAGGTAGTGGGTTTCCGTAGTGTAGTGGTTATCACGTTCGCCTCACACGCGAAAGGTCCCCAGTTCGAAACTGGGCGGGAACACTGCATCTCTTTTCACAATTGTTTAGGTGGGTTTCTGTTGAGGAGGAACTCAACGCTTCCAAGGCTTTGCGGCCAAGAGGCATGAGTACAGTCACTAAAGGTATAGTTGATGCAGAAATGAAAGAGCAGTCATTGTTTGACCTTAACCTATCCCACAACCGTGACATTCCAAGCCTGCGTGGCTTTCTTCTGAGGAACACGAAAAAAGAGATTTATCTGAGTGGCCCTCTGTTGAGCAGCAGCTCTGCATCACGAAGGCCCTTCACTACACAGGTGTAGAGATTTCCTGATAAAATGATGCAAGCCGTAGCAGTTTCTAACACATGGCTAACCTTCTTGAAATTCAACACAATGGTCAACGAATCTGCCAATAAACCTGTTCAGGTGGCTCCTCACTTCCTCCCGAAGCACCCAGACGTGTTAAACCCTCGGAATTCGACTGACCACAAACAGCCTGTTTTTTTACAATAGGGTAGATTGTACGTGGCAAGTCCACATCTCAGCTTTCTGAAGAGATATCAAGCTAAAACTTGCTTTCCCATGCTAGTCTGGACACGTGCTACCCCTGTGGTGAGTTTCAAGAAGAATGGAGAAACTCTACAATTTGACCAACAAAAATCACCAAGAGACATTTTCGAGTTTCTCCTGTGCTCTTGAAACTTTGGGTTTGTTAGTTTGAGACTAGCACAGGAAGGCAGGTTTCAGCTTGATATCACGCTGCAAGTGTTTAATTCCGAGGTAAGTTAAGGGTAGCGTTTCAGGAAACTCAGCATATACTGCCAGGCCGAATGAACTCTGTCCTCTTGTGTGTGGGACTTACGCAGATTGTCTATTTGCTTTCGGGCACATCACAGTATAAATATTTTCCCAAAAAGCACTATCGTTAGCCTGTGGAGTTTCTGTAGTGTAGTGGTCATCACATTCGCCTAACACGCAAAAGGTCCTCGGTTCAAAACCGAGCAGAAACAGCTGTCCTCTTTTGAAGAAATGTATAAACACCTTTGAGCCGACAGTTGGCTTCAGAAGGTTTAACGTTTATGCGCATATTGCCAAGCCTGCACAGAACGATTTCAGACTTCTTTAGGTAGTGGGTTTCCGTAGTGTAGTGGTTATCACGTTCGCCTCACACGCGAAAGGTCCCCAGTTCGAAACTGGGCGGGAACACTGCATCTCTTTTCACAATTGTTTAGGTGGGTTTCTGTTGAGGAGGAACTCAACGCTTCCAAGGCTTTGCGGCCGAGAGGCATGAGTACAGTCACTAAAGGTATAGTTGATGCAGAAATGAAAGAGCAGTCATTGTTTCACCTTAACCTATCCCACAACCGTGACATTCCAAGCCTGCGTGGCTTTCTTCTGAGGAACACGAAAAAAGAGATTTGTCTGAGTGGCCCTCTGTTGAGCAGCAGCTCTGCATCACGAAGGCCCTTCTCTACACAGGTGTAGAGATTTCCTGATAAAATGATGCAAGCCGTAGCAGTTTCTAACACATGGCTAACCTTTTTGAAATTCAACACAATGGTCAACGAATCTGCCAATAAACCTGTTCAGGTGGCTCCTCACTTACTCCCGAAGCACCCAGACGTGTTAAACCCTCGGAATTTGACTGACCACAAACAGCCTGTTTTTTTACAATAGGGTAGATTGTACGTGGCAAGTCCACATCTCGGCTTTCTGAAGAGATATCAAGCTAAAACTTGCTTTCCCATGCTAGTCTGGACACGTGCTACCCCTGTGGTGAGTTTCAAGAAGAATGGAGAAACTCTACAATTTGACCAACAAAAATCACCAAGAGACATTTTCGAGTTTCTCCTGTGCTCTTGAAACTTTGGGTTTGTTAGTTTGAGACTAGCACAGGAAGGCAGGTTTCAGCTTGATATCACGCTGCAAGTGTTTAATTCCGAGGTAAGTTAAGGGTAGCGTTTCAGGAAACTCAGCATATACTGCCAGGCCGAATTAACTCTGTCCTCTTGTGTGTGGGACTTACGCAGATTGTCTATTTGCTTTCGGGCACATCACAGTATAAATATTTTCCCAAAAAGCACTATCGTTAGCCTGTGGAGTTTCTGTAGTGTAGTGGTCATCACATTCACCTAACACGCGAAAGGTCCTCGGTTCAAAACCGAGCAGAAACAGCTGTCCTCTTTTGAAGAAATGTATAAACACCTTTGAGCCGACAGTTGGCTTCAGAAGGTTTAACGTTTATGCGCATATTGCCGAGCCTGCACAGAACGATTTCAGACTTCTGTAGGTAGTGGGTTTCCGTAGTGTAGTGGTTATCACGTTCGCCTCACACGCGAAAGGTCCCCAGTTCGAAACTGGGCGGGAACACTGCATCTCTTTTCACAATTGTTTAGGTGGGTTTCTGTTGAGGAGGAACTCAACGCTTCCAAGGCTTTGCGGCCAAGAGGCATGAGTACAGTCACTAAAGGTATAGTTGATGCAGAAATGAAAGAGCAGTCATTGTTTGACCTTAACCTATCCCACAACCGTGACATTCCAAGCCTGCGTGGCTTTCTTCTGAGGAACACGAAAAAAGAGATTTGTCTGAGTGGCCCTCTGTTGAGCAGCAGCTCTGCATCACGAAGGCCCTTCTCTACACAGGTGTAGAGATTTCCTGATAAAATGATGCAAGCCGTAGCAGTTTCTAACACATGGCTAACCTTCTTGAAATTCAACACAATGGTCAACGAATCTGCCAATAAACCTGTTCAGGTGGCTCCTCACTTACTCCCGAAGCACCCAGACGTGTTAAACCCTCGGAATTCGACTGACCACAAACAGCCTGTTTTTTTACAATAGGGTAGATTGTACGTGGCAAGTCCACATCTCAGCTTTCTGAAGAGATATCAAGCTAAAACTTGCTTTCCCATGCTAGTCTGGACACGTGCTACCCCTGTGGTGAGTTTCAAGAAGAATGGAGAAACTCTACAATTTGACCAACAAAAATCACCAAGAGACATTTTCGAGTTTCTCCTGTGCTCTTGAAACTTTGGGTTTGTTAGTTTGAGACTAGCACAGAAAGGCAGGTTTCAGCTTGATATCACGCTGCAAGTGTTTAATTCCGAGGTAAGTTAAGGGTAGCGTTTCAGGAAACTCAGCATATACTGCCAGGCCGAATGAACTCTGTCCTCTTGTGTGTGGGACTTACGCAGATTGTCTATTTGCTTTCGGGCACATCACAGTATAAATATTTTCCCAAAAAGCACTATCGTTAGCCTGTGGAGTTTCTGTAGTGTAGTGGTCATCACATTCGCCTAACATGCGAAAGGTCCTCGGTTCAAAACCGAGCAGAAACAGCTGTCCTCTTTTGAAGAAATGTATAAACACCTTTGAGCCGACAGTTGGCTTCAGAAGGTTTAACGTTTATGCGCATATTGCCGAGCCTGCACAGAACGATTTCAGACTTCTTTAGGTAGTGGGTTTCCGTAGTGTAGTGGTTATCACGTTCGCCTCACACGCGAAAGGTCCCCAGTTCGAAACTGGGCGGGAACACTGCATCTCTTTTCACAATTGTTTAGGTGGGTTTCTGTTGAGGAGGAACTCAACGCTTCCAAGGCTTTGCGGCCAAGAGGCATGAGTACAGTCACTAAAGGTATAGTTGATGCAGAAATGAAAGAGCAGTCATTGTTTCACCTTAACCTATCCCACAACCGTGACATTCCAAGCCTGCGTGGCTTTCTTCTGAGGAACACGAAAAAAGAGATTTGTCTGAGTGGCCCTCTGTTGAGCAGCAGCTCTGCATCACGAAGGCCCTTCTCTACACAGGTGTAGAGATTTCCTGATAAAATGATGCAAGCCGTAGCAGTTTCTAACACATGGCTAACCTTCTTGAAATTCAACACAATGGTCAACGAATCTGCCAATAAACCTGTTCAGGTGGCTCCTCACTTACTCCCGAAGCACCCAGACGTGTTAAACCCTCGGAATTCGACTGACCACAAACAGCCTGTTTTTTTACAATAGGGTAGATTGTACGTGGCAAGTCCACATCTCAGCTTTCTGAAGAGATATCAAGCTAAAACTTGCTTTCCCATGCTAGTCTGGACACGTGCTACCCCTGTGGTGAGTTTCAAGAAGAATGGAGAAACTCTACAATTTGACCAACAAAAATCACCAAGAGACATTTTCGAGTTTCTCCTGTGCTCTTGAAACTTTGGGTTTGTTAGTTTGAGACTAGCACAGGAAGGCAGGTTTCAGCTTGATATCACGCTGCAAGTGTTTAATTCCGAGGTAAGTTAAGGGTAGCGTTTCAGGAAACTCAGCATATACTGCCAGGCCGAATGAACTCTGTCCTCTTGTGTGTGGGACTTACGCAGATTGTCTATTTGCTTTCGGGCACATCACAGTATAAATATTTTCCCAAAAAGCACTATCGTTAGCCTGTGGAATTTCTGTAGTGTAGTGGTCATCACATTCGCCTAACACGCGAAAGGTCCTCGGTTCAAAACCGAGCAGAAACAGCTGTCCTCTTTTGAAGAAATGTATAAACACCTTTGAGCCGACAGTTGGCTTCAGAAGGTTTAACGTTTATGCGCATATTGCCGAGCCTGCACAGAACGATTTCAGACTTCTTTAGGTATTGGGTTTCCGTAGTGTAGTGGTTATCACGTTCGCCTCACACGCGAAAGGTCCCCAGTTCGAAACTGGGCGGGAACACTGCATCTCTTTTCACAATTGTTTAGGTGGGTTTCTGTTGAGGAGGAACTCAACGCTTCCAAGGCTTTGCGGCCAAGAGGCATGAGTACAGTCACTAAAGGTATAGTTGATGCAGAAATGAAAGAGCAGTCATTGTTTCACCTTAACCTATCCCACAACCGTGACATTCCAAGCCTGCGTGGCTTTCTTCTGAGGAACACGAAAAAAGAGATTTGTCTGAGTGGCCCTCTGTTGAGCAGCAGCTCTGCATCACGAAGGCCCTTCTCTACACAGGTGTAGAGATTTCCTGATAAAATGATGCAAGCCGTAGCAGTTTCTAACACATGGCTAACCTTCTTGAAATTCAACACAATGGTCAACGAATCTGCCAATAAACCTGTTCAGGTGGCTCCTCACTTACTCCCGAAGCACCCAGACGTGTTAAACCCTCAGAATTTGACTGACCACAAACAGCCTGTTTTTTTTACAATAGGGTAGATTGTACGTGGCAAGTCCACATCTCGGCTTTCTGAAGAGATATCAAGCTAAAACTTGCTTTCCCATGCTAGTCTGGACACGTGCTACCCCTGTGGTGAGTTTCAAGAAGAATGGAGAAACTCTACAATTTGACCAACAAAAATCACCAAGAGACATTTTCGAGTTTCTCCTGTGCTCTTGAAACTTTGGGTTTGTTAGTTTGAGACTAGCACAGGAAGGCAGGTTTCAGCTTGATATCACGCTGCAAGTGTTTAATTCCGAGGTAACTTAAGGGTAGCGTTTCAGGAAACTCAGCATATACTGCCAGGCCGAATGAACTCTGTCCTCTTGTGTGTGGGACTTACGCAGATTGTCTATTTGCTTTCGGGCACATCACAGTCTAAATATTTTCCCAAAAAGCACTATCGTTAGCCTGTGGAGTTTCTGTAGTGTAGTGGTCATCACATTCGCCTAACACGCGAAAGGTCCTCGGTTCAAAACCGAGCAGAAACAGCTGTCCTCTTTTGAAGAAATGTATAAACACCTTTGAGCCGACAGTTGGCTTCAGAAGGTTTAACGTTTATGCGCATATTGCCGAGCCTGCACAGAACGATTTCAGACTTCTTTAGGTAGTGGGTTTCCGTAGTGTAGTGGTTATCACGTTCGCCTCACACGTGAAAGGTCCCCAGTTCGAAACTGGGCGGGAACACTGCATCTCTTTTCACAATTGTTTAGGTGGGTTTCTGTTGAGGAGGAACTCAACGCTTCCAAGGCTTTGCGGCCAAGAGGCATGAGTACAGTCACTAAAGGTATAGTTGATGCAGAAATGAAAGAGCAGTCATTGTTTGACCTTAACCTATCCCACAACCGTGACATTCCAAGCCTGCTTGGCTTTCTTCTGAGGAACACGAAAAAAGAGATTTGTCTGAGTGGCCCTCTGTTGAGCAGCAGCTCTGCATCACGAAGGCCCTTCTCTACACAGGTGTAGAGATTTCCTGATAAAATGATGCAAGCCGTAGCAGTTTCTAACACATGGATAACCTTCTTGAAATTCAACACAATGGTCAACGAATCTGCCAATAAACCTGTTCAGGTGGCTCCTCACTTACTCCCGAAGCACCCAGACGTGTTAAACCCTCGGAATTCGACTGACCACAAACAGCCTGTTTTTTTACAATAGGGTAGATTGTACGTGGCAAGTCCACATCTCAGCTTTCTGAAGAGATATCAAGCTAAAACTTGCTTTCCCATGCTAGTCTGGACACGTGCTACCCCTGTGGTGAGTTTCAAGTAAGATTGGAGAAACTCAACAATTTGACCAACAAAAATCACCAAGAGACATTTTCGAGTTTCTCCTGTGCTCTTGAAACTTTGGGTTTGTTAGTTTGAGACTAGCACAGGAAGGCAGATTTCAGCTTGATATCACACTGCAAGTGTTTAATTCCGAGGTAAGTTAAGGGTAGCATTTCAGGAAACTCAGCATATACTGCCAGGCCGAATGAACTCTGTCCTCTTGTGTGTGGGACTTACGCAGATTGTCCCGCAGATAACTGGAGAATTGCTTGGTTTGCTGCTAAAAATAGAAGGTATTTGCAGACTGAAGAGCGCAACGGAATCTGTAATTTGATTCGCGCTCCACGATGCTTGCGATGAAAAGATCTGACACCTCTTTGGCTGCAGGCTTCAATAGTGTAGAGGTTATCACGGTCAAAATCGTTCAGGTGGGTTTCTGTTGAGGAGGAACTCAACGCTTCCAAGGCTTTGCGGCCAAGAGGCATGAATACAGTCACTAAAGGTAAAGTTGATGCAGAAATGAAAGAGCAGATATTGTTTGACCTAAACCTAACCCACAACTGTGACATTCCAAGCCTGCGTGGCTTTCTTCTGAGAAACACCAAAGAAGAGATTTTAGGGAACTCTGCGTAGACTGCCACGCCGAATGAAATCTGTCCTCTTGTGTAAGGGTCTTTTTCCGCCTAGGCCATCAAGTAAGGGCAGGGCCTCAAGGGGCGCCTAAAAGGGGGTACGTGGCAGGCCGTCCTTAGACCCATGCGCGCCGGCCCTCTCTGTCCCAATAATCACCTGTGTCACCACAAACAGCCCATCTGTCCCTCTCACCGCCTATGTGACCACTAACTGCCCTTCTGTCCACTGGTAATACAAAGATTGTGACCACAAGCAGTCTGTGTGTCCCCTTGACGAACTTTAAAACACATCCATCTGGAGTGTTATTTCCTGATAAAATGATGCAAGCCGTAGCAGTTTCTAACACATGGCTAACCTTCTTGAAATTCAACACAATGGTCAACGAATCTGCCAATAAACCTGTTCAGGTGGCTCCTCACTTACTCCCGAAGCACCCAGACGTGTTAAACCCTCGGAATTCGACTGACCACAAACAGCCTGTTTTTTTACAATAGGGTAGATTGTACGTGGCAAGTCCACATCTCAGCTTTCTGAAGAGATATCAAGCTAAAACTTGCTTTCCCATGCTAGTCTGGACACGTGCTACCCCTGTGGTGAGTTTCAAGTAAGATTGGAGAAACTCAACAATTTGACCAACAAAAATCACCAAGAGACATTTTCGAGTTTCTCCTGTGCTCTTGAAACTTTGGGTTTGTTAGTTTGAGACTAGCACAGGAAGGCAGGTTTCAGCTTGATATCACGCTGCAAGTGTTTAATTCCGAGGTAACTTAAGGGTAGCGTTTCAGGAAACTCAGCATATACTGCCAGGCCGAATGAACTCTGTCCTCTTGTGTGTGGGACTTACGCAGATTGTCTATTTGCTTTCGGGCACATCACAGTCTAAATATTTTCCCAAAAAGCACTATCGTTAGCCTGTGGAGTTTCTGTAGTGTAGTGGTCATCACATTCGCCTAACACGCGAAAGGTCCTCGGTTCAAAACCGAGCAGAAACAGCTGTCCTCTTTTGAAGAAATGTATAAACACCTTTGAGCCGACAGTTGGCTTCAGAAGGTTTAACGTTTATGCGCATATTGCCGAGCCTGCACAGAACGATTTCAGACTTCTTTAGGTAGTGGGTTTCCGTAGTGTAGTGGTTATCACGTTCGCCTCACACGTGAAAGGTCCCCAGTTCGAAACTGGGCGGGAACACTGCATCTCTTTTCACAATTGTTTAGGTGGGTTTCTGTTGAGGAGGAACTCAACGCTTCCAAGGCTTTGCGGCCAAGAGGCATGAGTACAGTCACTAAAGGTATAGTTGATGCAGAAATGAAAGAGCAGTCATTGTTTGACCTTAACCTATCCCACAACCGTGACATTCCAAGCCTGCTTGGCTTTCTTCTGAGGAACACGAAAAAAGAGATTTGTCTGAGTGGCCCTCTGTTGAGCAGCAGCTCTGCATCACGAAGGCCCTTCTCTACACAGGTGTAGAGATTTCCTGATAAAATGATGCAAGCCGTAGCAGTTTCTAACACATGGATAACCTTCTTGAAATTCAACACAATGGTCAACGAATCTGCCAATAAACCTGTTCAGGTGGCTCCTCACTTACTCCCGAAGCACCCAGACGTGTTAAACCCTCGGAATTCGACTGACCACAAACAGCCTGTTTTTTTACAATAGGGTAGATTGTACGTGGCAAGTCCACATCTCAGCTTTCTGAAGAGATATCAAGCTAAAACTTGCTTTCCCATGCTAGTCTGGACACGTGCTACCCCTGTGGTGAGTTTCAAGTAAGATTGGAGAAACTCAACAATTTGACCAACAAAAATCACCAAGAGACATTTTCGAGTTTCTCCTGTGCTCTTGAAACTTTGGGTTTGTTAGTTTGAGACTAGCACAGGAAGGCAGATTTCAGCTTGATATCACACTGCAAGTGTTTAATTCCGAGGTAAGTTAAGGGTAGCGTTTCAGGAAACTCAGCATATACTGCCAGGCCGAATGAACTCTGTCCTCTTGTGTGTGGGACTTACGCAGATTGTCCCGCAGATAACTGGAGAATTGCTTGGTTTGCTGCTAAAAATAGAAGGTATTTGCAGACTGAAGAGCGCAACGGAATCTGTAATTTGATTCGCGCTCCACGATGCTTGCGATGAAAAGATCTGACACCTCTTTGGCTGCAGGCTTCAATAGTGTAGAGGTTATCACGGTCAAAATCGTTCAGGTGGGTTTCTGTTGAGGAGGAACTCAACGCTTCCAAGGCTTTGCGGCCAAGAGGCATGAATACAGTCACTAAAGGTAAAGTTGATGCAGAAATGAAAGAGCAGATATTGTTTGACCTAAACCTAACCCACAACTGTGACATTCCAAGCCTGCGTGGCTTTCTTCTGAGAAACACCAAAGAAGAGATTTTAGGGAACTCTGCGTAGACTGCCACGCCGAATGAAATCTGTCCTCTTGTGTAAGGGTCTTTTTCCGCCTAGGCCATCAAGTAAGGGCAGGGCCTCAAGGGGCGCCTAAAAGGGGGTACGTGGCAGGCCGTCCTTAGACCCATGCGCGCCGGCCCTCTCTGTCCCAATAATCACCTGTGTCACCACAAACAGCCCATCTGTCCCTCTCACCGCCTATGTGACCACTAACTGCCCTTCTGTCCACTGGTAATACAAAGATTGTGACCACAAGCAGTCTGTGTGTCCCCTTGACGAACTTTAAAACACATCCATCTGGAGTGTTATTTCCTGATAAAATGATGCAAGCCGTAGCAGTTTCTAACACATGGCTAACCTTCTTGAAATTCAACACAATGGTCAACGAATCTGCCAATAAACCTGTTCAGGTGGCTCCTCACTTACTCCCGAAGCACCCAGACGTGTTAAACCCTCGGAATTCGACTGACCACAAACAGCCTGTTTTTTTACAATAGGGTAGATTGTACGTGGCAAGTCCACATCTCAGCTTTCTGAAGAGATATCAAGCTAAAACTTGCTTTCCCATGCTAGTCTGGACACGTGCTACCCCTGTGGTGAGTTTCAAGTAAGATTGGAGAAACTCAACAATTTGACCAACAAAAATCACCAAGAGACATTTTCGAGTTTCTCCTGTGCTCTTGAAACTTTGGGTTTGTTAGTTTGAGACTAGCACAGGAAGGCAGATTTCAGCTTGATATCACACTGCAAGTGTTTAATTCCGAGGTAAGTTAAGGGTAGCGTTTCAGGAAACTCTGCATATACTGCCAGGCCGAATGAACTCTGTCCTCTTGTGTGTGGGACTTACGCAGATTGTCCCGCAGATAACTGGAGAATTGCTTGGTTTGCTGCTAAAAATAGAAGGTATTTGCAGACTGAAGAGCGCAACGGAATCTGTAATTTGATTCGCGCTCCACGATGCTTGCGATGAAAAGATCTGACACCTCTTTGGCTGCAGGCTTCAATAGTGTAGAGGTTATCACGGTCAAAATCGTTCAGGTGGGTTTCTGTTGAGGAGGAACTCAACGCTTCCAAGGCTTTGCGGCCAAGAGGCATGAATACAGTCACTAAAGGTAAAGTTGATGCAGAAATGAAAGAGCAGATATTGTTTGACCTAAACCTAACCCACAACTGTGACATTCCAAGCCTGCGTGGCTTTCTTCTGAGAAACACCAAAGAAGAGATTTTAGGGAACTCTGCGTAGACTGCCACGCCGAATGAAATCTGTCCTCTTGTGTAAGGGTCTTTTTCCGCCTAGGCCATCAAGTAAGGGCAGGGCCTCAAGGGGCGCCTAAAAGGGGGTACGTGGCAGGCCGTCCTTAGACCCCTGCGCGCCGGCCCTCTCTGTCCCAATAATCACCTGTGTCACCACAAACAGCCCATCTGTCCCTCTCACCGCCTATGTGACCACTAACTGCCCTTCTGTCCACTGGTAATACAAAGACTGTGACCACAAGCAGTCTGTGTGTCCCCTTGACGAACTTTAAAACACATCCATCTGGAGTGTTATTTCCTGATAAAATGATGCAAGCCGTAGCAGTTTCTAACACATGGCTAACCTTCTTGAAATTCAACACAATGGTCAACGAATCTGCCAATAAACCTGTTCAGGTGGCTCCTCACTTACTCCCGAAGCACCCAGACGTGTTAAACCCTCGGAATTCGACTGACCACAAACAGCCTGTTTTTTTACAATAGGGTAGATTGTACGTGGCAAGTCCACATCTCAGCTTTCTGAAGAGATATCAAGCTAAAACTTGCTTTCCCATGCTAGTCTGGACACGTGCTACCCCTGTGGTGAGTTTCAAGAAGAATGGAGAAACTCTACAATTTGACCAACAAAAATCACCAAGAGACATTTTCGAGTTTCTCCTGTGCTCTTGAAACTTTGGGTTTGTTAGTTTGAGACTAGCACAGGAAGGCAGGTTTCAGCTTGATATCACGCTGCAAGTGTTTAATTCCGAGGTAAGTTAAGGGTAGCGTTTCAGGAAACTCAGCATATACTGCCAGGCCGAATGAACTCTGTCCTCTTGTGTGTGGGACTTACGCAGATTGTCTATTTGCTTTCGGGCACATCACAGTATAAATATTTTCCAAAAAAGCACTATCGTTAGCCTGTGGAGTTTCTGTAGTGTAGTGGTCATCACATTCGCCTAACACGCGAAAGGTCCTCGGTTCAAAACCGAGCAGAAACAGCTGTCCTCTTTTGAAGAAATGTATAAACACCTTTGAGCCGACAGTTGGCTTCAGAAGGTTTAACGTTTATGCGCATATTGCCGAGCCTGCACAGAACGATTTCAGACTTCTTTAGGTAGTAGGTTTCCGTAGTGTAGTGGTTATCACGTTCGCCTCACACGCGAAAGGTCCCCAGTTCGAAACTGGGCGGGAACACTGCATCTCTTTTCATAATTGTTTAGGTGGGTTTCTGTTGAGGAGGAACTCAACGCTTCCAAGGCTTTGCGGCCAAGAGGCATGAGTACAGTCACTAAAGGTATAGTTGATGCAGAAATGAAAGAGCAGTCATTGTTTGACCTTAACCTATCCCACAACCGTGACATTCCAAGCCTGCGTGGCTTTCTTCTGAGGAACACGAAAAAAGAGATTTGTCTGAGTGGCCCTCTGTTGAGCAGCAGCTCTGCATCACGAAGGCCCTTCTCTACACAGGTGTAGAGATTTCCTGATAAAATGATGCAAGCCGTAGCAGTTTCTAACACATGGCTAACCTTCTTGAAATTCAACACAATGGTCAACGAATCTGTCAATAAACCTGTTCAGGTGGCTCCTCACTTACTCCCGAAGCACCCAGACGTGTTAAACCCTCGGAATTCGACTGACCACAAACAGCCTGTTTTTTTACAATAGGGTAGATTGTACGTGGCAAGTCCACATCTCAGCTTTCTGAAGAGATATCAAGCTAAAACTTGCTTTCCCATGCTAGTCTGGACACGTGCTACCCCTGTGGTGAGTTTCAAGAAGAATGGAGAAACTCTACAAAAATCACCAAGAGACATTTTCGAGTTTCTCCTGTGCTCTTGAAACTTTGGGTTTGTTAGTTTGAGACTAGCACAGGAAGGCAGGTTTCAGCTTGATATCACGCTGCAAGTGTTTAATTCCGAGGTAAGTTAAGGGTAGCGTTTCAGGAAACTCAGCATATACTGCCAGGCCGAATGAACTCTGTCCTCTTGTGTGTGGGACTTACGCAGATTGTCTATTTGCTTTCGGGCACATCACAGTATAAATATTTTCCCAAAAAGCACTATCGTTAGCCTGTGGAGTTTCTGTAGTGTAGTGGTCATCACATTCGCCTAACACGCGAAAGGTCCTCGGTTCAAAACCGAGCAGAAACAGCTGTCCTCTTTTGAAGAAATGTATAAACACCTTTGAGCCGACAGTTGGCTTCAGAAGGTTTAACGTTTATGCGCATATTGCCGAGCCTGCACAGAACGATTTCAGACTTCTTTAGGTGGTGGGTTTCCGTAGTGTAGTGGTTATCACGTTCGCCTCACACGCGAAAGGTCCCCAGTTCGAAACTGGGCGGGAACACTGCATCTCTTTTCACAATTGTTTAGGTGGGTTTCTGTTGAGGAGGAACTCAACGCTTCCAAGGCTTTGCGGCCAAGAGGCATGAGTACAGTCACTAAAGGTATAGTTGATGCAGAAATGAAAGAGCAGTCATTGTTTGACCTTAACCTATCCCACAACCGTGACATTCCAAGCCTGCGTGGCTTTCTTCTGAGGAACACGAAAAAAGAGATTTGTCTGAATGGCCCTCTGTTGAGCAGCAGCTCTGCATCACGAAGGCCCTTCTCTACACAGGTGTAGAGATTTCCTGATAAAATGATGCAAGCCGTAGCAGTTTCTAACACATGGCTAACCTTCTTGAAATTCAACACAATGGTCAACGAATCTGCCAATAAACCTGTTCAGGTGGCTCCTCACTTACTCCCGAAGCACCCAGACGTGTTAAACCCTCGGAATTCGACTGACCACAAACAGCCTGTTTTTTTACAATAGGGTAGATTGTACGTGGCAAGTCCACATCTCAGCTTTCTGAAGAGATATCAAGCTAAAACTTGCTTTCCCATGCTAGTCTGGACACGTGCTACCCCTGTGGTGAGTTTCAAGAAGATTGGAGAAACTCTACAATTTGACCAACAAAAATCACCAAGAGACATTTTCGAGTTTCTCCTGTGCTCTTGAAACTTTGGGTTTGTTAGTTTGAGACTAGCACAGGAAGGCAGGTTTCAGCTTGATATCACGCTGCAAGTGTTTAATTCCGAGGTAAGTTAAGGGTAGCGTTTCAGGAAACTCAGCATATACTGCCAGGCCGAATGAACTCTGTCCTCTTGTGTGTGGGACTTACGCAGATTGTCTATTTGCTTTCGGGCACATCACAGTATAAATATTTTCCCAAAAAGCACTACCGTTAGCCTGTGGAGTTTCTGTAGTGTAGTGGTCATCACATTCGCCTAACACGCGAAAGGTCCTCGGTTCAAAACCGAGCAGAAACAGCTGTCCTCTTTTGAAGAAATGTATAAACACCTTTGAGCCGACAGTTGGCTTCAGAAGGTTTAACGTTTATGCGCATATTGCCGAGCCTGCACAGAACGATTTCAGACTTCTTTAGTTAGTGGGTTTCCATAGTGTAGTGGTTATCACGTTCGCCTCACATGCGAAAGGTCCCCAGTTCGAAACTGGGCGGGAACACTGCATCTCTTTTCACAATTGTTTAGGTGGGTTTCTGTTGAGGAGGAACTCAACGCTTCCAAGGCTTTGCGGCCAAGAGGCATGAGTACAGTCACTAAAGGTATAGTTGATGCAGAAATGAAAGAGCAGTCATTGTTTGACCTTAACCTATCCCACAACCGTGAAATTCCAAGCCTGCTTGGCTTTCTTCTGAGGAACACGAAAAAAGAGATTTGTCTGAGTGGCCCTCTGTTGAGCAGCAGCTCTGCATCACGAAGGCCCTTCTCTACACAGGTGTAGAGATTTCCTGATAAAATGATGCAAGCCGTAGCAGTTTCTAACACATGGCTAACCTTCTTGAAATTCAACACAATGGTCAACGAATCTGCCAATAAACCTGTTCAGGTGGCTCCTCACTTACTCCCGAAGCACCCAGACGTGTTAAACCCTCGGAATTCGACTGACCACAAACAGCCTGTTTTTTTACAATAGGGTAGATTGTACGTGGCAAGTCCACATCTCAGCTTTCTGAAGAGATATCAAGCTAAAACTTGCTTTCCCATGCTAGTCTGGACACGTGCTACCCCTGTGGTGAGTTTCAAGAAGATTGGAGAAACTCTACAATTTGACCAACAAAAATCACCAAGAGACATTTTCGAGTTTCTCCTGTGCTCTTGAAACTTTGGGTTTGTTAGTTTGAGACTAGCACAGGAAGGCAGGTTTCAGCTTGATATCACGCTGCAAGTGTTTAATTCCGAGGTAAGTTAAGGGTAGCGTTTCAGGAAACTCAGCATATACTGCCAGGCCGAATGAACTCTGTCCTCTTGTGTGTGGGACTTACGCAGATTGTCTATTTGCTTTCGGGCACATCACAGTATAAATATTTTCCCAAAAAGCACTATCGTTAGCCTGTGGAGTTTCTGTAGTGTAGTGGTCATCACATTCGCCTAACACGCGAAAGGTCCTCGGTTCAAAACCGAGCAGAAACAGCTGTCCTCTTTTGAAGAAATGTATAAACACCTTTGAGCCGACAGTTGGCTTCATAAGGTTTAACGTTTATGCGCATATTGCCGAGCCTGCACAGAACGATTTCAGACTTCTTTAGTTAGTGGGTTTCCGTAGTGTAGTGGTTATCACGTTAGCCTCACACGCGAAAGGTCCCCAGTTCGAAACTGGGCGGGAACACTGCATCTCTTTTCACAATTGTTTAGGTGGGTTTCTGTTGAGGAGGAACTCAACGCTTCCAAGGCTTTGCGGCCAAGAGGCATGAGTACAGTCACTAAAGGTATAGTTGATGCAGAAATGAAAGAGCAGTCATTGTTTGACCTTAACCTATCCCACAACCGTGAAATTCCAAGCCTGCTTGGCTTTCTTCTGAGGAACACGAAAAAAGAGATTTGTCTGAGTGGCCCTCTGTTGAGCAGCAGCTCTGCATCACGAAGGCCCTTCTCTACACAGGTGTAGAGATTTCCTGATAAAATGATGCAAGCCGTAGCAGTTTCTAACACATGGCTAACCTTCTTGAAATTCAACACAATGGTCAACGAATCTGCCAATAAACCTGTTCAGGTGGCTCCTCACTTACTCCCGAAGCACCCAGACGTGTTAAACCCTCGGAATTCGACTGACCACAAACAGCCTGTTTTTTTTACAATAGGGTAGATTGTATGTGGCAAGTCCACATCTCAGCTTTCTGAAGAGATATCAAGCTAAAACTTGCTTTCCCATGCTAGTCTGGACACGTGCTACCCCTGTGGTGAGTTTCAAGAAGAATGGAGAAACTCTACAAAAATCACCAAGAGACATTTTCGAGTTTCTCCTGTGCTCTTGAAACTTTGGGTTTGTTAGTTTGAGACTAGCACAGGAAGGCAGGTTTCAGCTTGATATCACGCTGCAAGTGTTTAATTCCGAGGTAAGTTAAGGGTAGCGTTTCAGGAAACTCAGCATATACTGCCAGGCCGAATGAACTCTGTCCTCTTGTGTGTGGGACTTACGCAGATTGTCTATTTGCTTTCGGGCACATCACAGTATAAATATTTTCCCAAAAAGCACTATCGTTAGCCTGTGGAGTTACTGTAGTGTAGTGGTCATCACATTCGCCTAACACGCGAAAGGTCCTCGGTGCAGAAACAGCTGTCCTCTTTTGAAGAAATGTATAAACACCTTTGAGCCGACAGTTGGCTTCAGAAGGTTTAACGTTTATGCGCATATTGCCGAGCCTGCACAGAACGATTTCAGACTTCTTTAGTTAGTGGGTTTCCATAGTGTAGTGGTTATCACGTTCGCCTCACACGCGAAAGGTCCCCAGTTCGAAACTGGGCGGGAACACTGCATCTCTTTTCACAATTGTTTAGGTGGGTTTCTGTTGAGGAGGAACTCAACGCTTCCAAGGCTTTGCGGCCAAGAGGCATGAGTACAGTCACTAAAGGTATAGTTGATGCAGAAATGAAAGAGCAGTCATTGTTTGACCTTAACCTATCCCACAAACGTGAAATTCCAAGCCTGCTTGGCTTTCTTCTGAGGAACACGAAAAAAGAGATTTGTCTGAGTGGCCCTCTGTTGAGCAGCAGCTCTGCATCACGAAGGCCCTTCTCTACACAGGTGTAGAGATTTCCTGATAAAATGATGCAAGCCGTAGCAGTTTCTAACACATGGCTAACCTTCTTGAAATTCAACACAATGGTCAACGAATCTGCCAATAAACCTGTTCAGGTGGCTCCTCACTTACTCCCGAAGCACCCAGACGTGTTAAATCCTCGGAATTCGACTGACCACAAACAGCCTGTTTTTTTACAATAGGGTAGATTGTACGTGGCAAGTCCACATCTCAGCTTTCTGAAGAGATATCAAGCTAAAACTTGCTTTCCCATGCTAGTCTGGACACGTGCTACCCCTGTGGTGAGTTTCAAGAAGAATGGAGAAACTCTACAATTTGACCAACAAAAATCACCAAGAGACATTTTCGAGTTTCTCCTGTGCTCTTGAAACTTTGGGTTTGTTAGTTTGAGACTAGCACAGGAAGGCAGGTTTCAGCTTGATATCACGCTGCAAGTGTTTAATTCCGAGGTAAGTTAAGGGTAGCGTTTCAGGAAACTCAGCATATACTGCCAGGCCGAATGAACTCTGTCCTCTTGTGTGTGGGACTTACGCAGATTGTCTATTTGCTTTCGGGCACATCACAGTATAAATATTTTCCCAAAAAGCACTATCGTTAGCCTGTGGAGTTTCTGTAGTGTAGTGGTCATCACATTCGCCTAACACGCGAAAGGTCCTCGGTTCAAAACCGAGCAGAAACAGCTGTCCTCTTTTGAAGAAATGTATAAACACCTTTGAGCCGACAGTTGGCTTCAGAAGGTTTAACGTTTATGCGCATATTGCCGAGCCTGCACAGAACGATTTCAGACTTCTTTAGGTAGTGGGTTTCCGTAGTGTAGTGGTTATCACGTTCGCCTCACACGCGAAAGGTCCCCAGTTCGAAACAGGGCGGGAACACTGCATCTCTTTTCACAATTGTTTAGGTGGGTTTCTGTTGAGGAGGAACTCAACGCTTCCAAGGCTTTGCGGCCAAGAGGCATGAGTACAGTCACTAAAGGTATAGTTGATGCAGAAATGAAAGAGCAGTCATTGTTTGACCTTAACCTATCCCACAACCGTGACATTCCAAGCCTGCTTGGCTTTCTTCTGAGGAACACGAAAAAAGAGATTTGTCTGAGTGGCCCTCTGTTGAGCAGCAGCTCTGCATCAAGAAAGGCCCTTCTCTACACAGGTGTAGAGATTTCCTGATAAAATGATGCAAGCCGTAGCAGTTTCTAACACATGGCTAACCTTCTTGAAATTCAACACAATGGTCAACGAATCTGCCAATAAACCTGTTCAGGTGGCTCCTCACTTACTCCCGAAGCACCCAGACGTGTTAAACCCTCGGAATTCGACTGACCACAAACAGCCTGTTTTTTTCCACATCTCAGCTTTCTGAAGAGATATCAAGCTAAAACTTGCTTTCCCATGCTAGTCTGGACACGTGCTACCCCTGTGGTGAGTTTCAAGTAAGATTGGAGAAACTCAACAATTTGACCAACAAAAATCACCAAGAGACATTTTCGAGTTTCTCCTGTGCTCTTGAAACTTTGGGTTTGTTAGTTTGAGACTAGCACAGGAAGGCAGGTTTCAGCTTGATATCACGCTGCAAGTGTTTAATTCCGAGGCAAGTTAAGAATAGCGTTTCAGGAAACTCAGCATATACTGCCAGGCCGAATGAACTCTGTCCTCTTGTGTGTGGGACTTACGCAGATTGTCTATTTGCTTTCGGGCACATCACAGTATAAATATTTTCCCAAAAAGCACTATCGTTAGCCTGTGGAGTTTCTGTAGTGTAGTGGTCATCACATTCGCCTAACACGCGAAAGGTCCTCAGTTCGAAACCGAGCAGAAACAGCTGTCCTCTTTTGAAGAAATGTATAAACACCTTTGAGCCGACAGTTGGCTTCAGAAGGTTTAACGTTTATGCGCATATTGCCGAGCCTGCACAGAACGATTTCAGACTTCTTTAGGTAGTGGGTTTCCGTAGTGTAGTGGTTATCACGTTCGCCTCACACGCGAAAGGTCCCCAGTTCGAAACTGGGCGGGAACACTGCATCTCTTTTCACAATTGTTTAGGTGGGTTTCTGTTGAGGAGGAACTCAACGCTTCCAAGGCTTTGCGGCCAAGAGGCATGAGTACAGTCACTAAAGGTATAGTTGATGCAGAAATGAAAGAGCAGTCATTGTTTGACCTTAACCTATCCCACAACCGTGACATTCCAAGCCTGCGTGGCTTTCTTCTGAGGAACACGAAAAAAGAGATTTGTCTGAGTGGCCCTCTGTTGAGCAGCAGCTCTGCATCACGAAGGCCCTTCTCTACACAGGTGTAGAGATTTCCTGATAAAATGATGCAAGCCGTAGCAGTTTCTAACACATGGCTAACCTTCTTGAAATTCAACACAATGGTCAACGAATCTGCCAATAAACCTGTTCAGGTGGCTCCTCACTTACTCCCGAAGCACCCAGACGTGTTAAACCCTCGGAATTCGACTGACCACAAACAGCCTGTTTTTTTACAATAGGGTAGATTGTACGTGGCAAGTCCACATCTCAGCTTTCTGAAGAGATATCAAGCTAAAACTTGCTTTCCCATGCTAGTCTGGACACGTGCTACCCCTGTGGTGAGTTTCAAGAAGAATGGAGAAACTCTACAATTTGACCAACAAAAATCACCAAGAGACATTTTCGAGTTTCTCCTGTGCTCTTGAAACTTTGGGTTTGTTAGTTTGAGACTAGCACAGGAAGGCAGGTTTCAGCTTGATATCACGCTGCAAGTGTTTAATTCCGAGGTAAGTTAAGGGTAGCGTTTCAGGAAACTCAGCATATACTGCCAGGCCGAATGAACTCTGTCCTCTTGTGTGTGGGACTTACGCAGATTGTCTATTTGCTTTCGGGCACATCACAGTATAAATATTTTCCCAAAAAGCACTATCGTTAGCCTGTGGAGTTTCTGTAGTGTAGTGGTCATCACATTCGCCTAACACGCGAAAGGTCCTCGGTTCAAAACCGAGCAGAAACAGCTGTCCTCTTTTGAAGAAATGTATAAACACCTTTGAGCCGACAGTTGGCTTCAGAAGGTTTAACGTTTATGCGCATATTGCCGAGCCTGCACAGAACGATTTCAGACTTCTTTAGGTAGTGGGTTTCCGTAGTGTAGTGGTTATCACGTTCGCCTCACACGCGAAAGGTCCCCAGTTCGAAACTGGGCGGGAACACTGCATCTCTTTTCACAATTGTTTAGGTGGGTTTCTGTTGAGGAGGAACTCAACGCTTCCAAGGCTTTGCGGCCAAGAGGCATGAGTACAGTCACTAAAGGTATAGTTGATGCAGAAATGAAAGAGCAGTCATTGTTTGACCTTAACCTATCCCACAACCGTGACATTCCAAGCCTGCGTGGCTTTCTTCTGAGGAACACGAAAAAAGAGATTTGTCTGAGTGGCCCTCTGTTGAGCAGCAGCTCTGCATCACGAAGGCCCTTCTCTACACAGGTGTAGAGATTTCCTGATAAAATGATGCAAGCCGTAGCAGTTTCTAACACATGGCTAACCTTCTTGAAATTCAACACAATGGTCAACGAATCTGCCAATAAACCTGTTCAGGTGGCTCCTCACTTACTCCCGAAGCACCCAGACGTGTTAAACCCTCGGAATTCGACTGACCACAAACAGCCTGTTTTTTTACAATAGGGTAGATTGTACGTGGCAATTCCACATCTCAGCTTTCTGAAGAGATATCAAGCTAAAACTTGCTTTCCCATGCTAGTCTGGACACGTGCTACCCCTGTGGTGAGTTTCAAGTAAGATTGGAGAAACTCAACAATTTGACCAACAAAAATCACCAAGAGACATTTTCGAGTTTCTCCTGTGCTCTTGAAACTTTGGGTTTGTTAGTTTGAGACTAGCACAGGAAGGCAGATTTCAGCTTGATATCACACTGCAAGTGTTTAATTCCGAGGTAAGTTAAGGGTAGCGTTTCAGGAAACTCTGCATATACTGCCAGGCCGAATGAACTCTGTCCTCTTGTGTGTGGGACTTACGCAGATTGTCCCGCAGATAACTGGAGAATTGCTTGGTTTGCTGCTAAAAATAGAAGGTATTTGCAGACTGAAGAGCGCAACGGAATCTGTAATTTGATTCGCGCTCCACGATGCTTGCGATGAAAAGATCTGACACCTCTTTGGCTGCAGGCTTCAATAGTGTAGAGGTTATCACGGTCAAAATTGTTCAGGTGGGTTTCTGTTGAGGAGGAACTCAACGCTTCCAAGGCTTTGCGGCCAAGAGGCATGAATACAGTCACTAAAGGTAAAGTTGATGCAGAAATGAAAGAGCAGATATTGTTTGACCTAAACCTAACCCACAACTGTGACATTCCAAGCCTGCGTGGCTTTCTTCTGAGAAACACCAAAGAAGAGATTTTAGGGAACTCTGCGTAGACTGCCACGCCGAATGAAATCTGTCCTCTTGTGTAAGGGTCTTTTTCCGCCTAGGCCATCAAGTAAGGGCAGGGCCTCAAGGGGCGCCTAAAAGGGGGTACGTGGCAGGCCGTCCTTAGACCCCTGCGCGCCGGCCCTCTCTGTCCCAATAATCACCTGTGTCACCACAAACAGCCCATCTGTCCCTCTCACCGCCTATGTGACCACTAACTGCCCTTCTGTCCACTGGTAATACAAAGACTGTGACCACAAGCAGTCTGTGTGTCCCCTTGACGAACTTTAAAACACATCCATCTGGAGTGTTATTTCCTGATAAAATGATGCAAGCCGTAGCAGTTTCTAACACATGGCTAACCTTCTTGAAATTCAACACAATGGTCAACGAATCTGCCAATAAACCTGTTCAGGTGGCTCCTCACTTACTCCCGAAGCACCCAGACGTGTTAAACCCTCGGAATTCGACTGACCACAAACAGCCTGTTTTTTTACAATAGGGTAGATTGTACGTGGCAAGTCCACATCTCAGCTTTCTGAAGAGATATCAAGCTAAAACTTGCTTTCCCATGCTAGTCTGGACACGTGCTACCCCTGTGGTGAGTTTCAAGAAGAATGGAGAAACTCTACAATTTGACCAACAAAAATCACCAAGAGACATTTTCGAGTTTCTCCTGTGCTCTTGAAACTTTGGGTTTGTTAGTTTGAGACTAGCACAGGAAGGCAGGTTTCAGCTTGATATCACGCTGCAAGTGTTTAATTCCGAGGTAAGTTAAGGGTAGCGTTTCAGGAAACTCAGCATATACTGCCAGGCCGAATGAACTCTGTCCTCTTGTGTGTGGGACTTACGCAGATTGTCTATTTGCTTTCGGGCACATCACAGTATAAATATTTTCCCAAAAAGCACTATCGTTAGCCTGTGGAGTTTCTGTAGTGTAGTGGTCATCACATTCGCCTAACACGCGAAAGGTCCTCGGTTCGAAACCGAGCAGAAACAGCTGTCCTCTTTTGAAGAAATGTATAAACACCTTTGAGCCGACAGTTGGCTTCAGAAGGTTTAACGTTTATGCGCATATTGCCGAGCCTGCACAGAACGATTTCAGACTTCTTTAGGTAGTGGGTTTCCGTAGTGTAGTGGTTATCACGTTCGCCTCACACGCGAAAGGTCCCCAGTTCGAAACTGGGCGGGAACACTGCATCTCTTTTCACAATTGTTTAGGTGGGTTTCTGTTGAGGAGGAACTCAACGCTTCCAAGGCTTTGCGGCCAAGAGGCATGAGTACAGTCACTAAAGGTATAGTTGATGCAGAAATGAAAGAGCAGTCATTGTTTCACCTTAACCTATCCCACAACCGTGACATTCCAAGCCTGCGTGGCTTTCTTCTGAGGAACACGAAAAAAGAGATTTGTCTGAGTGGCCCTCTGTTGAGCAGCAGCTCTGCATCACGAAGGCCCTTCTCTACACAGGTGTAGAGATTTCCTGATAAAATGATGCAAGCCGTAGCAGTTTCTAACACATGGCTAACCTTCTTGAAATTCAACACAATGGTCAACGAATCTGCCAATAAACCTGTTCAGGTGGCTCCTCACTTACTCCCGAAGCACCCAGACGTGTTAAACCCTCGGAATTCGACTGACCACAAACAGCCTGTTTTTTTACAATAGGGTAGATTGTACGTGGCAAGTCCACATCTCAGCTTTCTGAAGAGATATCAAGCTAAAACTTGCTTTCCCATGCTAGTCTGGACACGTGCTACCCCTGTGGTGAGTTTCAAGAAGAATGGAGAAACTCTACAATTTGACCAACAAAAATCACCAAGAGACATTTTCGAGTTTCTCCTGTGCTCTTGAAACTTTGGGTTTGTTAGTTTGAGACTAGCACAGGAAGGCAGGTTTCAGCTTGATATCACGCTGCAAGTGTTTAATTCCGAGGCAAGTTAAGGGTAGCGTTTCAGGAAACTCAGCATATACTGCCAGGCCGAATGAACTCTGTCCTCTTGTGTGTGGGACTTACGCAGATTGTCTATTTGCTTTCGGGCACATCACAGTATAAATATTTTCCCAAAAAGCACTATCGTTAGCCTGTGGAGTTTCTGTAGTGTAGTGGTCATCACATTCGCCTAACACGCGAAAGGTCCTCAGTTCGAAACCGAGCAGAAACAGCTGTCCTCTTTTGAAGAAATGTATAAACACCTTTGAGCCGACAGTTGGCTTCAGAAGGTTTAACGTTTATGCGCATATTGCCGAGCCTGCACAGAACGATTTCAGACTTCTTTAGGTAGTGGGTTTCCGTAGTGTAGTGGTTATCACGTTCGCCTCACACGCGAAAGGTCCCCAGTTCGAAACTGGGCGGGAACACTGCATCTCTTTTCACAATTGTTTAGGTGGGTTTCTGTTGAGGAGGAACTCAACGCTTCCAAGGCTTTGCGGCCAAGAGGCATGAGTACAGTCACTAAAGGTATAGTTGATGCAGAAATGAAAGAGCAGTCATTGTTTGACCTTAACCTATCCCACAACCGTGACATTCCAAGCCTGCGTGGCTTTCTTCTGAGGAACACGAAAAAAGAGATTTGTCTGAGTGGCCCTCTGTTGAGCAGCAGCTCTGCATCACGAAGGCCCTTCTCTACACAGGTGTAGAGATTTCCTGATAAAATGATGCAAGCCGTAGCAGTTTCTAACACATGGCTAACCTTCTTGAAATTCAACACAATGGTCAACGAATCTGCCAATAAACCTGTTCAGGTGGCTCCTCACTTACTCCCGAAGCACCCAGACGTGTTAAACCCTCGGAATTCGACTGACCACAAACAGCCTGTTTTTTTACAATAGGGTAGATTGTACGTGGCAAGTCCACATCTCAGCTTTCTGAAGAGATATCAAGCTAAAACTTGCTTTCCCATGCTAGTCTGGACACGTGCTACCCCTGTGGTGAGTTTCAAGAAGAATGGAGAAACTCTACAATTTGACCAACAAAAATCACCAAGAGACATTTTCGAGTTTCTCCTGTGCTCTTGAAACTTTGGGTTTGTTAGTTTGAGACTAGCACAGGAAGGCAGGTTTCAGCTTGATATCACGCTGCAAGTGTTTAATTCCGAGGTAAGTTAAGGGTAGCGTTTCAGGAAACTCAGCATATACTGCCAGGCCGAATGAACTCTGTCCTCTTGTGTGTGGGACTTACGCAGATTGTCTATTTGCTTTCGGGCACATCACAGTATAAATATTTTCCCAAAAAGCACTATCGTTAGCCTGTGGAGTTTCTGTAGTGTAGTGGTCATCACATTCGCCTAACACGCGAAAGGTCCTCGGTTCGAAACCGAGCAGAAACAGCTGTCCTCTTTTGAAGAAATGTATAAACACCTTTGAGCCGACAGTTGGCTTCAGAAGGTTTAACGTTTATGCGCATATTGCCGAGCCTGCACAGAACGATTTCAGACTTCTTTAGGTAGTGGGTTTCCGTAGTGTAGTGGTTATCACGTTCGCCTCACACGCGAAAGGTCCCCAGTTCGAAACTGGGCGGGAACACTGCATCTCTTTTCACAATTGTTTAGGTGGGTTTCTGTTGAGGAGGAACTCAACGCTTCCAAGGCTTTGCGGCCAAGAGGCATGAGTACAGTCACTAAAGGTATAGTTGATGCAGAAATGAAAGAGCAGTCATTGTTTGACCTTAACCTATCCCACAACCGTGACATTCCAAGCCTGCGTGGCTTTCTTCTGAGGAACACGAAAAAAGAGATTTGTCTGAGTGGCCCTCTGTTGAGCAGCAGCTCTGCATCACGAAGGCCCTTCTCTACACAGGTGTAGAGATTTCCTGATAAAATGATGCAAGCCGTAGCAGTTTCTAACACATGGCTAACCTTCTTGAAATTCAACACAATGGTCAACGAATCTGCCAATAAACCTGTTCAGGTGGCTCCTCACTTACTCCCGAAGCACCCAGACGTGTTAAACCCTCGGAATTCGACTGACCACAAACAGCCTGTTTTTTTACAATAGGGTAGATTGTACGTGGCAAGTCCACATCTCAGCTTTCTGAAGAGATATCAAGCTAAAACTTGCTTTCCCATGCTAGTCTGGACACGTGCTACCCCTGTGGTGAGTTTCAAGAAGAATGGAGAAACTCTACAATTTGACCAACAAAAATCACCAAGAGACATTTTCGAGTTTCTCCTGTGCTCTTGAAACTTTGGGTTTGTTAGTTTGAGACTAGCACAGGAAGGCAGGTTTCAGCTTGATATCACGCTGCAAGTGTTTAATTCCGAGGTAAGTTAAGGGTAGCATTTCAGGAAACTCAGCATATACTGCCAGGCCGAATGAACTCTGTCCTCTTGTGTGTGGGACTTACGCAGATTGTCTATTTGCTTTCGGGCACATCACAGTATAAATATTTTCCCAAAAAGCACTATCGTTAGCCTGTGGAGTTTCTGTAGTGTAGTGGTCATCACATTCGCCTAACACGCGAAAGGTCCTCGGTTCAAAACCGAGCAGAAACAGCTGTCCTCTTTTGAAGAAATGTATAAACACCTTTGAGCCGACAGTTGGCTTCAGAAGGTTTAACGTTTATGCGCATATTGCCGAGCCTGCACAGAACGATTTCAGACTTCTTTAGGTAGTGGGTTTCCGTAGTGTAGTGGTTATCACGTTCGCCTCACACGCGAAAGGTCCCCAGTTCGAAACTGGGCGGGAACACTGCATCTCTTTTCACAATTGTTTAGGTGGGTTTCTGTTGAGGAGGAACTCAACGCTTCCAAGGCTTTGCGGCCAAGAGGCATGAGTACAGTCACTAAAGGTATAGTTGATGCAGAAATGAAAGAGCAGTCATTGTTTGACCTTAACCTATCCCACAACCGTGACATTCCAAGCCTGCGTGGCTTTCTTCTGAGGAACACGAAAAAAGAGATTTGTCTGAGTGGCCCTCTGTTGAGCAGCAGCTCTGCATCACGAAGGCCCTTCTCTACACAGGTGTAGAGATTTCCTGATAAAATGATGCAAGCCGTAGCAGTTTCTAACACATGGCTAACCTTCTTGAAATTCAACACAATGGTCAACGAATCTGCCAATAAACCTGTTCAGGTGGCTCCTCACTTACTCCCGAAGCACCCAGACGTGTTAAACCCTCGGAATTCGACTGACCACAAACAGCCTGTTTTTTTACAATAGGGTAGATTGTACGTGGCAAGTCCACATCTCAGCTTTCTGAAGAGATATCAAGCTAAAACTTGCTTTCCCATGCTAGTCTGGACACGTGCTACCCCTGTGGTGAGTTTCAAGAAGATTGGAGAAACTCTACAATTTGACCAACAAAAATCACCAAGAGACATTTTCGAGTTTCTCCTGTGCTCTTGAAACTTTGGGTTTGTTAGTTTGAGACTAGCACAGGAAGGCAGATTTCAGCTTGATATCACACTGCAAGTGTTTAATTCCGAGGTAAGTTAAGGGTAGCGTTTCAGGAAACTCTGCATATACTGCCAGGCCGAATGAACTCTGTCCTCTTGTGTGTGGGACTTACGCAGATTGTCCCGCAGATAACTGGAGAATTGCTTGGTTTGCTGCTAAAAATAGAAGGTATTTGCAGACTGAAGAGCGCAACGGAATCTGTAATTTGATTCGCGCTCCACGATGCTTGCGATGAAAAGATCTGACACCTCTTTGGCTGCAGGCTTCAATAGTGTAGAGGTTATCACGGTCAAAATCGTTCAGGTGGGTTTCTGTTGAGGAGGAACTCAACGCTTCCAAGGCTTTGCGGCCAAGAGGCATGAATACAGTCACTAAAGGTAAAATTGATGCAGAAATGAAAGAGCAGATATTGTTTGACCTAAACCTAACCCACAACTGTGACATTCCAAGCCTGCGTGGCTTTCTTCTGAGAAACACCAAAGAAGAGATTTTAGGGAACTCTGCGTAGACTGCCACGCCGAATGAAATCTGTCCTCTTGTGTAAGGGTCTTTTTCCGCCTAGGCCATCAAGTAAGGGCAGGGCCTCAAGGGGCGCCTAAAAGGGGGTACGTGGCAGGCCGTCCTTAGACCCATGCGCGCCGGCCCTCTCTGTCCCAATAATCACCTGTGTCACCACAAACAGCCCATCTGTCCCTCTCACCGCCTATGTGACCACTAACTGCCCTTCTGTCCACTGGTAATACAAAGATTGTGACCACAAGCAGTCTGTGTGTCCCCTTGACGAACTTTAAAACACATCCATCTGGAGTGTTATTTCCTGATAAAATGATGCAAGCCGTAGCAGTTTCTAACACATGGCTAACCTTCTTGAAATTCAACACAATGGTCAACGAATCTGCCAATAAACCTGTTCAGGTGGCTCCTCACTTACTCCCGAAGCACCCAGACGTGTTAAACCCTCGGAATTCGACTGACCACAAACAGCCTGTTTTTTTACAATAGGGTAGATTGTACGTGGCAAGTCCACATCTCAGCTTTCTGAAGAGATATCAAGCTAAAACTTGCTTTCCCATGCTAGTCTGGACACGTGCTACCCCTGTGGTGAGTTTCAAGTAAGATTGGAGAAACTCAACAATTTGACCAACAAAAATCACCAAGAGACATTTTCGAGTTTCTCCTGTGCTCTTGAAACTTTGGGTTTGTTAGTTTGAGACTAGCACAGGAAGGCAGATTTCAGCTTGATATCACACTGCAAGTGTTTAATTCCGAGGTAAGTTAAGGGTAGCGTTTCAGGAAACTCTGCATATACTGCCAGGCCGAATGAACTCTGTCCTCTTGTGTGTGGGACTTACGCAGATTGTCCCGCAGATAACTGGAGAATTGCTTGGTTTGCTGCTAAAAATAGAAGGTATTTGCAGACTGAAGAGCGCAACGGAATCTGTAATTTGATTCGCGCTCCACGATGCTTGCGATGAAAAGATCTGACACCTCTTTGGCTGCAGGCTTCAATAGTGTAGAGGTTATCACGGTCAAAATCGTTCAGGTGGGTTTCTGTTGAGGAGGAACTCAACGCTTCCAAGGCTTTGCGGCCAAGAGGCATGAATACAGTCACTAAAGGTAAAGTTGATGCAGAAATGAAAGAGCAGATATTGTTTGACCTAAACCTAACCCACAACTGTGACATTCCAAGCCTGCGTGGCTTTCTTCTGAGAAACACCAAAGAAGAGATTTTAGGGAACTCTGCGTAGACTGCCACGCCGAATGAAATCTGTCCTCTTGTGTAAGGGTCTTTTTCCGCCTAGGCCATCAAGTAAGGGCAGGGCCTCAAGGGGCGCCTAAAAGGGGGTACGTGGCAGGCCGTCCTTAGACCCCTGCGCGCCGGCCCTCTCTGTCCCAATAATCACCTGTGTCACCACAAACAGCCCATCTGTCCCTCTCACCGCCTATGTGACCACTAACTGCCCTTCTGTCCACTGGTAATACAAAGACCGTGACCACAAGCAGTCTGTGTGTCCCCTTGACGAACTTTAAAACACATCCATCTGGAGTGTTATTTCCTGATAAAATGATGCAAGCCGTAGCAGTTTCTAACACATGGCTAACCTTCTTGAAATTCAACACAATGGTCAACGAATCTGCCAATAAACCTGTTCAGGTGGCTCCTCACTTACTCCCGAAGCACCCAGACGTGTTAAACCCTCGGAATTCGACTGACCACAAACAGCCTGTTTTTTTACAATAGGGTAGATTGTACGTGGCAAGTCCACATCTCAGCTTTCTGAAGAGATATCAAGCTAAAACTTGCTTTCCCATGCTAGTCTGGACACGTGCTACCCCTGTGGTGAGTTTCAAGAAGAATGGAGAAACTCTACAATTTGACCAACAAAAATCACCAAGAGACATTTTCGAGTTTCTCCTGTGCTCTTGAAACTTTGGGTTTGTTAGTTTGAGACTAGCACAGGAAGGCAGGTTTCAGCTTGATATCACGCTGCAAGTGTTTAATTCCGAGGTAAGTTAAGGGTAGCGTTTCAGGAAACTCAGCATATACTGCCAGGCCGAATGAACTCTGTCCTCTTGTGTGTGGGACTTACGCAGATTGTCTATTTGCTTTCGGGCACATCACAGTATAAATATTTTCCAAAAAAGCACTATCGTTAGCCTGTGGAGTTTCTGTAGTGTAGTGGTCATCACATTCGCCTAACACGCGAAAGGTCCTCGGTTCAAAACCGAGCAGAAACAGCTGTCCTCTTTTGAAGAAATGTATAAACACCTTTGAGCCGACAGTTGGCTTCAGAAGGTTTAACGTTTATGCGCATATTGCCGAGCCTGCACAGAACGATTTCAGACTTCTTTAGGTAGTAGGTTTCCGTAGTGTAGTGGTTATCACGTTCGCCTCACACGCGAAAGGTCCCCAGTTCGAAACTGGGCGGGAACACTGCATCTCTTTTCACAATTGTTTAGGTGGGTTTCTGTTGAGGAGGAACTCAACGCTTCCAAGGCTTTGCGGCCAAGAGGCATGAGTACAGTCACTAAAGGTATAGTTGATGCAGAAATGAAAGAGCAGTCATTGTTTGACCTTAACCTATCCCACAACCGTGACATTCCAAGCCTGCGTGGCTTTCTTCTGAGGAACACGAAAAAAGAGATTTGTCTGAGTGGCCCTCTGTTGAGCAGCAGCTCTGCATCACGAAGGCCCTTCTCTACACAGGTGTAGAGATTTCCTGATAAAATGATGCAAGCCGTAGCAGTTTCTAACACATGGCTAACCTTCTTGAAATTCAACACAATGGTCAACGAATCTGTCAATAAACCTGTTCAGGTGGCTCCTCACTTACTCCCGAAGCACCCAGACGTGTTAAACCCTCGGAATTCGACTGACCACAAACAGCCTGTTTTTTTACAATAGGGTAGATTGTACGTGGCAAGTCCACATCTCAGCTTTCTGAAGAGATATCAAGCTAAAACTTGCTTTCCCATGCTAGTCTGGACACGTGCTACCCCTGTGGTGAGTTTCAAGAAGATTGGAGAAACTCTACAATTTGACCAACAAAAATCACCAAGAGACATTTTCGAGTTTCTCCTGTGCTCTTGAAACTTTGGGTTTGTTAGTTTGAGACTAGCACAGGAAGGCAGGTTTCAGCTTGATATCACGCTGCAAGTGTTTAATTCCGAGGTAAGTTAAGGGTAGCGTTTCAGGAAACTCAGCATATACTGCCAGGCCGAATGAACTCTGTCCTCTTGTGTGTGGGACTTACGCAGATTGTCTATTTGCTTTCGGGCACATCACAGTATAAATATTTTCCCAAAAAGCACTATCGTTAGCCTGTGGAGTTTCTGTAGTGTAGTGGTCATCACATTCGCCTAACACGCGAAAGGTCCTCGGTTCGAAACCGAGCAGAAACAGCTGTCCTCTTTTGAAGAAATGTATAAACACCTTTGAGCCGACAGTTGGCTTCAGAAGGTTTAACGTTTATGCGCATATTGCCGAGCCTGCACAGAACGATTTCAGACTTCTTTAGTTAGTGGGTTTCCATAGTGTAGTGGTTATCACGTTCGCCTCACATGCGAAAGGTCCCCAGTTCGAAACTGGGCGGGAACACTGCATCTCTTTTCACAATTGTTTAGGTGGGTTTCTGTTGAGGAGGAACTCAACGCTTCCAAGGCTTTGCGGCCAAGAGGCATGAGTACAGTCACTAAAGGTATAGTTGATGCAGAAATGAAAGAGCAGTCATTGTTTGACCTTAACCTATCCCACAACCGTGAAATTCCAAGCCTGCTTGGCTTTCTTCTGAGGAACACGAAAAAAGAGATTTGTCTGAGTGGCCCTCTGTTGAGCAGCAGCTCTGCATCACGAAGGCCCTTCTCTACACAGGTGTAGAGATTTCCTGATAAAATGATGCAAGCCGTAGCAGTTTCTAACACATGGCTAACCTTCTTGAAATTCAACACAATGGTCAACGAATCTGCCAATAAACCTGTTCAGGTGGCTCCTCACTTACTCCCGAAGCACCCAGACGTGTTAAACCCTCAGAATTCGACTGACCACAAACAGCCTGTTTTTTTACAATAGGGTAGATTGTACGTGGCAAGTCCACATCTCAGCTTTCTGAAGAGATATCAAGCTAAAACTTGCTTTCCCATGCTAGTCTGGACACGTGCTACCCCTGTGGTGAGTTTCAAGAAGATTGGAGAAACTCTACAATTTGACCAACAAAAATCACCAAGAGACATTTTCGAGTTTCTCCTGTGCTCTTGAAACTTTGGGTTTGTTAGTTTGAGACTAGCACAGGAAGGCAGGTTTCAGCTTGATATCACGCTGCAAGTGTTTAATTCCGAGGTAAGTTAAGGGTAGCGTTTCAGGAAACTCAGCATATACTGCCAGGCCGAATGAACTCTGTCCTCTTGTGTGTGGGACTTACGCAGATTGTCTATTTGCTTTCGGGCACATCACAGTATAAATATTTTCCCAAAAAGCACTATCGTTAGCCTGTGGAGTTTCTGTAGTGTAGTGGTCATCACATTCGCCTAACACGCGAAAGGTCCTCGGTTCAAAACCGAGCAGAAACAGCTGTCCTCTTTTGAAGAAATGTATAAACACCTTTGAGCCGACAGTTGGCTTCAGAAGGTTTAACGTTTATGCGCATATTGCCGAGCCTGCACAGAACGATTTCAGACTTCTTTAGTTAGTGGGTTTCCATAGTGTAGTGGTTATCACATTCGCCTCACATGCGAAAGGTCCCCAGTTCGAAACTGGGCGGGAACACTGCATCTCTTTTCACAATTGTTTAGGTGGGTTTCTGTTGAGGAGGAACTCAACGCTTCCAAGGCTTTGCGGCCAAGAGGCATGAGTACAGTCACTAAAGGTATAGTTGATGCAGAAATGAAAGAGCAGTCATTGTTTGACCTTAACCTATCCCACAACCGTGACATTCCAAGCCTGCGTGGCTTTCTTCTGAGGAACACGAAAAAAGAGATTTGTCTGAGTGGCCCTCTGTTGAGCAGCAGCTCTGCATCACGAAGGCCCTTCTCTACACAGGTGTAGAGATTTCCTGATAAAATGATGCAAGCCGTAGCAGTTTCTAACACATGGCTAACCTTCTTGAAATTCAACACAATGGTCAACTAATCTGCCAATAAACCTGTTCAGGTGGCTCCTCACTTACTCCCGAAGCACCCAGACGTGTTAAACCCTCGGAATTCGACTGACCACAAACAGCCTGTTTTTTTACAATAGGGTAGATTGTACGTGGCAAGTCCACATCTCAGCTTTCTGAAGAGATATCAAGCTAAAACTTGCTTTCCCATGCTAGTCTGGACACGTGCTACCCCTGTGGTGAGTTTCAAGTAAGATTGGAGAAACTCAACAATTTGACCAACAAAAATCACCAAGAGACATTTTCGAGTTTCTCCTGTGCTCTTGAAACTTTGGGTTTGTTAGTTTGAGACTAGCACAGGAAGGCAGATTTCAGCTTGATATCACACTGCAAGTGTTTAATTCCGAGGTAAGTTAAGGGTAGCGTTTCAGGAAACTCTTCATATACTGCCAGGCCGAATGAACTCTGTCCTCTTGTGTGTGGGACTTACGCAGATTGTCCCGCAGATAACTGGAGAATTGCTTGGTTTGCTGCTAAAAATAGAAGGTATTTGCAGACTGAAGAGCGCAACGGAATCTGTAATTTGATTCGCGCTCCACGATGCTTGCGACGAAAAGATCTGACACCTCTTTGGCTGCAGGCTTCAATAGTGTAGAGGTTATCACGGTCAAAATCGTTCAGGTGGGTTTCTGTTGAGGAGGAACTCAATGCTTCCAAGGCTTTGCGGCCAAGAGGCATGAATACAGTCACTAAAGGTAAAGTTGATGCAGAAATGAAAGAGCAGATATTGTTTGACCTAAACCTAACCCACAACTGTGACATTCCAAGCCTGCGTGGCTTTCTTCTGAGAAACACCAAAGAAGAGATTTTAGGGAACTCTGCGTAGACTGCCACGCCGAATGAAATCTGTCCTCTTGTGTAAGGGTCTTTTTCCGCCTAGGCCATCAAGTAAGGGCAGGGCCTCAAGGGGCGCCTAAAAGGGGGTACGTGGCAGGCCGTCCTTAGACCCATGCGCGCCGGCCCTCTCTGTCCCAATAATCACCTGTGTCACCACAAACAGCCCATCTGTCCCTCTCACCGCCTATGTGACCACTAACTGCCCTTCTGTCCACTGGTAATACAAAGATTGTGACCACAAGCAGTCTGTGTGTCCCCTTGACGAACTTTAAAACACATCCATCTGGAGTGTTATTTCCTGATAAAATGATGCAAGCCGTAGCAGTTTCTAACACATGGCTAACCTTCTTGAAATTCAACACAATGGTCAACGAATCTGCCAATAAACCTGTTCAGGTGGCTCCTCACTTACTCCCGAAGCACCCAGACGTGTTAAACCCTCGGAATTCGACTGACCACAAACAGCCTGTTTTTTTACAATAGGGTAGATTGTACGTGGCAAGTCCACATCTCAGCTTTCTGAAGAGATATCAAGCTAAAACTTGCTTTCCCATGCTAGTCTGGACACGTGCTACCCCTGTGGTGAGTTTCAAGTAAGATTGGAGAAACTCAACAATTTGACCAACAAAAATCACCAAGAGACATTTTCGAGTTTCTCCTGTGCTCTTGAAACTTTGGGTTTGTTAGTTTGAGACTAGCACAGGAAGGCAGATTTCAGCTTGATATCACACTGCAAGTGTTTAATTCCGAGGTAAGTTAAGGGTAGCGTTTCAGGAAACTCTGCATATACTGCCAGGCCGAATGAACTCTGTCCTCTTGTGTGTGGGACTTACGCAGATTGTCCCGCAGATAACTGGAGAATTGCTTGGTTTGCTGCTAAAAATAGAAGGTATTTGCAGACTGAAGAGCGCAACGGAATCTGTAATTTGATTCGCGCTCCACGATGCTTGCGATGAAAAGATCTGACACCTCTTTGGCTGCAGGCTTCAATAGTGTAGAGGTTATCACGGTCAAAATCGTTCAGGTGGGTTTCTGTTGAGGAGGAACTCAACGCTTCCAAGGCTTTGCGGCCAAGAGGCATGAATACAGTCACTAAAGGTAAAGTTGATGCAGAAATGAAAGAGCAGATATTGTTTGACCTAAACCTAACCCACAACTGTGACATTCCAAGCCTGCGTGGCTTTCTTCTGAGAAACACCAAAGAAGAGATTTTAGGGAACTCTGCGTAGACTGCCACGCCGAATGAAATCTGTCCTCTTGTGTAAGGGTCTTTTTCCGCCTAGGCCATCAAGTAAGGGCAGGGCCTCAAGGGGCGCCTAAAAGGGGGTACGTGGCAGGCCGTCCTTAGACCCCTGCGCGCCGGCCCTCTCTGTCCCAATAATCACCTGTGTCACCACAAACAGCCCATCTGTCCCTCTCACCGCCTATGTGACCACTAACTGCCCTTCTGTCCACTGGTAATACAAAGACTGTGACCACAAGCAGTCTGTGTGTCCCCTTGACGAACTTTAAAACACATCCATCTGGAGTGTTATTTCCTGATAAAATGATGCAAGCCGTAGCAGTTTCTAACACATGGCTAACCTTCTTGAAATTCAACACAATGGTCAACGAATCTGCCAATAAACCTGTTCAGGTGGCTCCTCACTTACTCCCGAAGCACCCAGACGTGTTAAACCCTCGGAATTCGACTGACCACAAACAGCCTGTTTTTTTACAATAGGGTAGATTGTACGTGGCAAGTCCACATCTCAGCTTTCTGAAGAGATATCAAGCTAAAACTTGCTTTCCCATGCTAGTCTGGACACGTGCTACCCCTGTGGTGAGTTTCAAGAAGAATGGAGAAACTCTACAATTTGACCAACAAAAATCACCAAGAGACATTTTCGAGTTTCTCCTGTGCTCTTGAAACTTTGGGTTTGTTAGTTTGAGACTAGCACAGGAAGGCAGGTTTCAGCTTGATATCACGCTGCAAGTGTTTAATTCCGAGGTAAGTTAAGGGTAGCGTTTCAGGAAACTCAGCATATACTGCCAGGCCGAATGAACTCTGTCCTCTTGTGTGTGGGACTTACGCAGATTGTCTATTTGCTTTCGGGCACATCACAGTATAAATATTTTCCAAAAAAGCACTATCGTTAGCCTGTGGAGTTTCTGTAGTGTAGTGGTCATCACATTCGCCTAACATGCGAAAGGTCCTCGGTTCAAAACCGAGCAGAAACAGCTGTCCTCTTTTGAAGAAATGTATAAACACCTTTGAGCCGACAGTTGGCTTCAGAAGGTTTAACGTTTATGCGCATATTGCCGAGCCTGCACAGAACGATTTCAGACTTCTTTAGGTAGTAGGTTTCCGTAGTGTAGTGGTTATCACGTTCGCCTCACACGCGAAAGGTCCCCAGTTCGAAACTGGGCGGGAACACTGCATCTCTTTTCACAATTGTTTAGGTGGGTTTCTGTTGAGGAGGAACTCAACGCTTCCAAGGCTTTGCGGCCAAGAGGCATGAGTACAGTCACTAAAGGTATAGTTGATGCAGAAATGAAAGAGCAGTCATTGTTTGACCTTAACCTATCCCACAACCGTGACATTCCAAGCCTGCGTGGCTTTCTTCTGAGGAACACGAAAAAAGAGATTTGTCTGAGTGGCCCTCTGTTGAGCAGCAGCTCTGCATCACGAAGGCCCTTCTCTACACAGGTGTAGAGATTTCCTGATAAAATGATGCAAGCCGTAGCAGTTTCTAACACATGGCTAACCTTCTTGAAATTCAACACAATGGTCAACGAATCTGTCAATAAACCTGTTCAGGTGGCTCCTCACTTACTCCCGAAGCACCCAGACGTGTTAAACCCTCGGAATTCGACTGACCACAAACAGCCTGTTTTTTTACAATAGGGTAGATTGTACGTGGCAAGTCCACATCTCAGCTTTCTGAAGAGATATCAAGCTAAAACTTGCTTTCCCATGCTAGTCTGGACACGTGCTACCCCTGTGGTGAGTTTCAAGAAGAATGGAGAAACTCTACAAAAATCACCAAGAGACATTTTCGAGTTTCTCCTGTGCTCTTGAAACTTTGGGTTTGTTAGTTTGAGACTAGCACAGGAAGGCAGGTTTCAGCTTGATATCACGCTGCAAGTGTTTAATTCCGAGGTAAGTTAAGGGTAGCGTTTCAGGAAACTCAGCATATACTGCCAGGCCGAATGAACTCTGTCCTCTTGTGTGTGGGACTTACGCAGATTGTCTATTTGCTTTCGGGCACATCACAGTATAAATATTTTCCCAAAAAGCACTATCGTTACCCTGTGGAGTTTCTGTAGTGTAGTGGTCATCACATTCGCCTAACACGCGAAAGGTCCTCGGTTCAAAACCGAGCAGAAACAGCTGTCCTCTTTTGAAGAAATGTATAAACACCTTTGAACCGACAGTTGGCTTCAGAAGGTTTAACGTTTATGCGCATATTGCCGAGCCTGCACAGAACGATTTCAGACTTCTTTAGTTAGTGGGTTTCCGTAGTGTAGTGGTTATCACGTTAGCCTCACACGCGAAAGGTCCCCATTTCGAAACTGGGCGGGAACACTGCATCTCTTTTCACAATTGTTTAGGTGGGTTTCTGTTGAGGAGGAACTCAACGCTTCCAAGGCTTTGCGGCCAAGAGGCATGAGTACAGTCACTAAAGGTATAGTTGATGCAGAAATGAAAGAGCAGTCATTGTTTGACCTTAACCTATCCCACAACCGTGAAATTCCAAGCCTGCTTGGCTTTCTTCTGAGGAACACGAAAAAAGAGATTTGTCTGAGTGGCCCTCTGTTGAGCAGCAGCTCTGCATCACGAAGGCCCTTCTCTACACAGGTGTAGAGATTTCCTGATAAAATGATGCAAGCCGTAGCAGTTTCTAACACATGGCTAACCTTCTTGAAATTCAACACAATGGTCAACGAATCTGCCAATAAACCTGTTCAGGTGGCTCCTCACTTACTCCCGAAGCACCCAGACGTGTTAAACCCTCGGAATTCGACTGACCACAAACAGCCTGTTTTTTTTACAATAGGGTAGATTGTATGTGGCAAGTCCACATCTCAGCTTTCTGAAGAGATATCAAGCTAAAACTTGCTTTCCCATGCTAGTCTGGACACGTGCTACCCCTGTGGTGAGTTTCAAGAAGAATGGAGAAACTCTACAAAAATCACCAAGAGACATTTTCGAGTTTCTCCTGTGCTCTTGAAACTTTGGGTTTGTTAGTTTGAGACTAGCACAGGAAGGCAGGTTTCAGCTTGATATCACGCTGCAAGTGTTTAATTCCGAGGTAAGTTAAGGGTAGCGTTTCAGGAAACTCAGCATATACTGCCAGGCCGAATGAACTCTGTCCTCTTGTGTGTGGGACTTACGCAGATTGTCTATTTGCTTTCGGGCACATCACAGTATAAATATTTTCCCAAAAAGCACTATCGTTAGCCTGTGGAGTTACTGTAGTGTAGTGGTCATCACATTCGCCTAACACGCGAAAGGTCCTCGGTGCAGAAACAACTGTCCTCTTTTGAAGAAATGTATAAACACCTTTGAGCCGACAGTTGGCTTCAGAAGGTTTAACGTTTATGCGCATATTGCCGAGCCTGCACAGAACGATTTCAGACTTCTTTAGTTGGTGGGTTTCCATAGTGTAGTGGTTATCACGTTCGCCTCACACGCGAAAGGTCCCCAGTTCGAAACTGGGCGGGAACACTGCATCTCTTTTCACAATTGTTTAGGTGGGTTTCTGTTGAGGAGGAACTCAACGCTTCCAAGGCTTTGCGGCCAAGAGGCATGAGTACAGTCACTAAAGGTATAGTTGATGCAGAAATGAAAGAGCAGTCATTGTTTGACCTTAACCTATCCCACAAACGTGAAATTCCAAGCCTGCTTGGCTTTCTTCTGAGGAACACGAAAAAAGAGATTTGTCTGAGTGGCCCTCTGTTGAGCAGCAGCTCTGCATCACGAAGGCCCTTCTCTACACAGGTGTAGAGATTTCCTGATAAAATGATGCAAGCCGTAGCAGTTTCTAACACATGGCTAACCTTCTTGAAATTCAACACAATGGTCAACGAATCTGCCAATAAACCTGTTCAGGTGGCTCCTCACTTACTCCCGAAGCACCCAGACGTGTTAAATCCTCGGAATTCGACTGACCACAAACAGCCTGTTTTTTTACAATAGGGTAGATTGTACGTGGCAAGTCCACATCTCAGCTTTCTGAAGAGATATCAAGCTAAAACTTGCTTTCCCATGCTAGTCTGGACACGTGCTACCCCTGTGGTGAGTTTCAAGAAGAATGGAGAAACTCTACAATTTGACCAACAAAAATCACCAAGAGACATTTTCGAGTTTCTCCTGTGCTCTTGAAACTTTGGGTTTGTTAGTTTGAGACTAGCACAGGAAGGCAGGTTTCAGCTTGATATCACGCTGCAAGTGTTTAATTCCGAGGTAAGTTAAGGGTAGCGTTTCAGGAAACTCAGCATATACTGCCAGGCCGAATGAACTCTGTCCTCTTGTGTGTGGGACTTACGCAGATTGTCTATTTGCTTTCGGGCACTTCACAGTATAAATATTTTCCCAAAAAGCACTATCGTTAGCCTGTGGAGTTTCTGTAGTGTAGTGGTCATCACATTCGCCTAACACGCGAAAGGTCCTCGGTTCAAAACCGAGCAGAAACAGCTGTCCTCTTTTGAAGAAATGTATAAACACCTTTGAGCCGACAGTTGGCTTCAGAAGGTTTAACGTTTATGCGCATATTGCCGAGCCTGCACAGAACGATTTCAGACTTCTTTAGGTAGTGGGTTTCCGTAGTGTAGTGGTTATCACGTTCGCCTCACACGCGAAAGGTCCCCAGTTCGAAACTGGGCGGGAACACTGCATCTCTTTTCACAATTGTTTAGGTGGGTTTCTGTTGAGGAGGAACTCAACGCTTCCAAGGCTTTGCGGCCAAGAGGCATGAGTACAGTCACTAAAGGTATAGTTGATGCAGAAATGAAAGAGCAGTCATTGTTTGACCTTAACCTATCCCACAACCGTGACATTCCAAGCCTGCTTGGCTTTCTTCTGAGGAACACGAAAAAAGAGATTTGTCTGAGTGGCCCTCTGTTGAGCAGCAGCTCTGCATCAAGAAAGGCCCTTCTCTACACAGGTGTAGAGATTTCCTGATAAAATGATGCAAGCCGTAGCAGTTTCTAACACATGGCTAACCTTCTTGAAATTCAACACAATGGTCAACGAATCTGCCAATAAACCTGTTCAGGTGGCTCCTCACTTACTCCCGAAGCACCCAGACGTGTTAAACCCTCGGAATTCGACTGACCACAAACAGCCTGTTTTTTTACAATAGGGTAGATTGTACGTGGCAAGTCCACATCTCAGCTTTCTGAAGAGATATCAAGCTAAAACTTGCTTTCCCATGCTAGTCTGGACACGTGCTACCCCTGTGGTGAGTTTCAAGTAAGATTGGAGAAACTCAACAATTTGACCAACAAAAATCACCAAGAGACATTTTCGAGTTTCTCCTGTGCTCTTGAAACTTTGGGTTTGTTAGTTTGAGACTAGCACAGGAAGGCAGATTTCAGCTTGATATCACACTGCAAGTGTTTAATTCCGAGGTAAGTTAAGGGTAGCGTTTCAGGAAACTCTGCATATACTGCCAGGCCGAATGAACTCTGTCCTCTTGTGTGTGGGACTTACGCAGATTGTCCCGCAGATAACTGGAGAATTGCTTGGTTTGCTGCTAAAAATAGAAGGTATTTGCAGACTGAAGAGCGCAACGGAATCTGTAATTTGATTCGCGCTCCACGATGCTTGCGATGAAAAGATCTGACACCTCTTTGGCTGCAGGCTTCAATAGTGTAGAGGTTATCACGGTCAAAATTGTTCAGGTGGGTTTCTGTTGAGGAGGAACTCAACGCTTCCAAGGCTTTGCGGCCAAGAGGCATGAATACAGTCACTAAAGGTAAAGTTGATGCAGAAATGAAAGAGCAGATATTGTTTGACCTAAACCTAACCCACAACTGTGACATTCCAAGCCTGCGTGGCTTTCTTCTGAGAAACACCAAAGAAGAGATTTTAGGGAACTCTGCGTAGACTGCCACGCCGAATGAAATCTGTCCTCTTGTGTAAGGGTCTTTTTCCGCCTAGGCCATCAAGTAAGGGCAGGGCCTCAAGGGGCGCCTAAAAGGGGGTACGTGGCAGGCCGTCCTTAGACCCCTGCGCGCCGGCCCTCTCTGTCCCAATAATCACCTGTGTCACCACAAACAGCCCATCTGTCCCTCTCACCGCCTATGTGACCACTAACTGCCCTTCTGTCCACTGGTAATACAAAGACTGTGACCACAAGCAGTCTGTGTGTCCCCTTGACGAACTTTAAAACACATCCATCTGGAGTGTTATTTCCTGATAAAATGATGCAAGCCGTAGCAGTTTCTAACACATGGCTAACCTTCTTGAAATTCAACACAATGGTCAACGAATCTGCCAATAAACCTGTTCAGGTGGCTCCTCACTTACTCCCGAAGCACCCAGACGTGTTAAACCCTCGGAATTCGACTGACCACAAACAGCCTGTTTTTTTACAATAGGGTAGATTGTACGTGGCAAGTCCACATCTCAGCTTTCTGAAGAGATATCAAGCTAAAACTTGCTTTCCCATGCTAGTCTGGACACGTGCTACCCCTGTGGTGAGTTTCAAGAAGAATGGAGAAACTCTACAATTTGACCAACAAAAATCACCAAGAGACATTTTCGAGTTTCTCCTGTGCTCTTGAAACTTTGGGTTTGTTAGTTTGAGACTAGCACAGGAAGGCAGGTTTCAGCTTGATATCACGCTGCAAGTGTTTAATTCCGAGGTAAGTTAAGGGTAGCGTTTCAGGAAACTCAGCATATACTGCCAGGCCGAATGAACTCTGTCCTCTTGTGTGTGGGACTTACGCAGATTGTCTATTTGCTTTCGGGCACATCACAGTATAAATATTTTCCCAAAAAGCACTATCGTTAGCCTGTGGAGTTTCTGTAGTGTAGTGGTCATCACATTCGCCTAACACGCGAAAGGTCCTCGGTTCGAAACCGAGCAGAAACAGCTGTCCTCTTTTGAAGAAATGTATAAACACCTTTGAGCCGACAGTTGGCTTCAGAAGGTTTAACGTTTATGCGCATATTGCCGAGCCTGCACAGAACGATTTCAGACTTCTTTAGGTAGTGGGTTTCCGTAGTGTAGTGGTTATCACGTTCGCCTCACACGCGAAAGGTCCCCAGTTCGAAACTGGGCGGGAACACTGCATCTCTTTTCACAATTGTTTAGGTGGGTTTCTGTTGAGGAGGAACTCAACGCTTCCAAGGCTTTGCGGCCAAGAGGCATGAGTACAGTCACTAAAGGTATAGTTGATGCAGAAATGAAAGAGCAGTCATTGTTTCACCTTAACCTATCCCACAACCGTGACATTCCAAGCCTGCGTGGCTTTCTTCTGAGGAACACGAAAAAAGAGATTTGTCTGAGTGGCCCTCTGTTGAGCAGCAGCTCTGCATCACGAAGGCCCTTCTCTACACAGGTGTAGAGATTTCCTGATAAAATGATGCAAGCCGTAGCAGTTTCTAACACATGGCTAACCTTCTTGAAATTCAACACAATGGTCAACGAATCTGCCAATAAACCTGTTCAGGTGGCTCCTCACTTACTCCCGAAGCACCCAGACGTGTTAAACCCTCGGAATTCGACTGACCACAAACAGCCTGTTTTTTTACAATAGGGTAGATTGTACGTGGCAAGTCCACATCTCAGCTTTCTGAAGAGATATCAAGCTAAAACTTGCTTTCCCATGCTAGTCTGGACACGTGCTACCCCTGTGGTGAGTTTCAAGAAGAATGGAGAAACTCTACAATTTGACCAACAAAAATCACCAAGAGACATTTTCGAGTTTCTCCTGTGCTCTTGAAACTTTGGGTTTGTTAGTTTGAGACTAGCACAGGAAGGCAGGTTTCAGCTTGATATCACGCTGCAAGTGTTTAATTCCGAGGCAAGTTAAGGGTAGCGTTTCAGGAAACTCAGCATATACTGCCAGGCCGAATGAACTCTGTCCTCTTGTGTGTGGGACTTACGCAGATTGTCTATTTGCTTTCGGGCACATCACAGTATAAATATTTTCCCAAAAAGCACTATCGTTAGCCTGTGGAGTTTCTGTAGTGTAGTGGTCATCACATTCGCCTAACACGCGAAAGGTCCTCAGTTCGAAACCGAGCAGAAACAGCTGTCCTCTTTTGAAGAAATGTATAAACACCTTTGAGCCGACAGTTGGCTTCAGAAGGTTTAACGTTTATGCGCATATTGCCGAGCCTGCACAGAACGATTTCAGACTTCTTTAGGTAGTGGGTTTCCGTAGTGTAGTGGTTATCACGTTCGCCTCACACGCGAAAGGTCCCCAGTTCGAAACTGGGCGGGAACACTGCATCTCTTTTCACAATTGTTTAGGTGGGTTTCTGTTGAGGAGGAACTCAACGCTTCCAAGGCTTTGCGGCCAAGAGGCATGAGTACAGTCACTAAAGGTATAGTTGATGCAGAAATGAAAGAGCAGTCATTGTTTGACCTTAACCTATCCCACAACCGTGACATTCCAAGCCTGCGTGGCTTTCTTCTGAGGAACACGAAAAAAGAGATTTGTCTGAGTGGCCCTCTGTTGAGCAGCAGCTCTGCATCACGAAGGCCCTTCTCTACACAGGTGTAGAGATTTCCTGATAAAATGATGCAAGCCGTAGCAGTTTCTAACACATGGCTAACCTTCTTGAAATTCAACACAATGGTCAACGAATCTGCCAATAAACCTGTTCAGGTGGCTCCTCACTTACTCCCGAAGCACCCAGACGTGTTAAACCCTCGGAATTCGACTGACCACAAACAGCCTGTTTTTTTACAATAGGGTAGATTGTACGTGGCAAGTCCACATCTCAGCTTTCTGAAGAGATATCAAGCTAAAACTTGCTTTCCCATGCTAGTCTGGACACGTGCTACCCCTGTGGTGAGTTTCAAGAAGAATGGAGAAACTCTACAATTTGACCAACAAAAATCACCAAGAGACATTTTCGAGTTTCTCCTGTGCTCTTGAAACTTTGGGTTTGTTAGTTTGAGACTAGCACAGGAAGGCAGGTTTCAGCTTGATATCACGCTGCAAGTGTTTAATTCCGAGGTAAGTTAAGGGTAGCGTTTCAGGAAACTCAGCATATACTGCCAGGCCGAATGAACTCTGTCCTCTTGTGTGTGGGACTTACGCAGATTGTCTATTTGCTTTCGGGCACATCACAGTATAAATATTTTCCCAAAAAGCACTATCGTTAGCCTGTGGAGTTTCTGTAGTGTAGTGGTCATCACATTCGCCTAACACGCGAAAGGTCCTCGGTTCGAAACCGAGCAGAAACAGCTGTCCTCTTTTGAAGAAATGTATAAACACCTTTGAGCCGACAGTTGGCTTCAGAAGGTTTAACGTTTATGCGCATATTGCCGAGCCTGCACAGAACGATTTCAGACTTCTTTAGGTAGTGGGTTTCCGTAGTGTAGTGGTTATCACGTTCGCCTCACACGCGAAAGGTCCCCAGTTCGAAACTGGGCGGGAACACTGCATCTCTTTTCACAATTGTTTAGGTGGGTTTCTGTTGAGGAGGAACTCAACGCTTCCAAGGCTTTGCGGCCAAGAGGCATGAGTACAGTCACTAAAGGTATAGTTGATGCAGAAATGAAAGAGCAGTCATTGTTTGACCTTAACCTATCCCACAACCGTGACATTCCAAGCCTGCGTGGCTTTCTTCTGAGGAACACGAAAAAAGAGATTTGTCTGAGTGGCCCTCTGTTGAGCAGCAGCTCTGCATCACGAAGGCCCTTCTCTACACAGGTGTAGAGATTTCCTGATAAAATGATGCAAGCCGTAGCAGTTTCTAACACATGGCTAACCTTCTTGAAATTCAACACAATGGTCAACGAATCTGCCAATAAACCTGTTCAGGTGGCTCCTCACTTACTCCCGAAGCACCCAGACGTGTTAAACCCTCGGAATTCGACTGACCACAAACAGCCTGTTTTTTTACAATAGGGTAGATTGTACGTGGCAATTCCACATCTCAGCTTTCTGAAGAGATATCAAGCTAAAACTTGCTTTCCCATGCTAGTCTGGACACGTGCTACCCCTGTGGTGAGTTTCAAGTAAGATTGGAGAAACTCAACAATTTGACCAACAAAAATCACCAAGAGACATTTTCGAGTTTCTCCTGTGCTCTTGAAACTTTGGGTTTGTTAGTTTGAGACTAGCACAGGAAGGCAGATTTCAGCTTGATATCACACTGCAAGTGTTTAATTCCGAGGTAAGTTAAGGGTAGCGTTTCAGGAAACTCTGCATATACTGCCAGGCCGAATGAACTCTGTCCTCTTGTGTGTGGGACTTACGCAGATTGTCCCGCAGATAACTGGAGAATTGCTTGGTTTGCTGCTAAAAATAGAAGGTATTTGCAGACTGAAGAGCGCAACGGAATCTGTAATTTGATTCGCGCTCCACGATGCTTGCGATGAAAAGATCTGACACCTCTTTGGCTGCAGGCTTCAATAGTGTAGAGGTTATCACGGTCAAAATTGTTCAGGTGGGTTTCTGTTGAGGAGGAACTCAACGCTTCCAAGGCTTTGCGGCCAAGAGGCATGAATACAGTCACTAAAGGTAAAGTTGATGCAGAAATGAAAGAGCAGATATTGTTTGACCTAAACCTAACCCACAACTGTGACATTCCAAGCCTGCGTGGCTTTCTTCTGAGAAACACCAAAGAAGAGATTTTAGGGAACTCTGCGTAGACTGCCACGCCGAATGAAATCTGTCCTCTTGTGTAAGGGTCTTTTTCCGCCTAGGCCATCAAGTAAGGGCAGGGCCTCAAGGGGCGCCTAAAAGGGGGTACGTGGCAGGCCGTCCTTAGACCCCTGCGCGCCGGCCCTCTCTGTCCCAATAATCACCTGTGTCACCACAAACAGCCCATCTGTCCCTCTCACCGCCTATGTGACCACTAACTGCCCTTCTGTCCACTGGTAATACAAAGACTGTGACCACAAGCAGTCTGTGTGTCCCCTTGACGAACTTTAAAACACATCCATCTGGAGTGTTATTTCCTGATAAAATGATGCAAGCCGTAGCAGTTTCTAACACATGGCTAACCTTCTTGAAATTCAACACAATGGTCAACGAATCTGCCAATAAACCTGTTCAGGTGGCTCCTCACTTACTCCCGAAGCACCCAGACGTGTTAAACCCTCGGAATTCGACTGACCACAAACAGCCTGTTTTTTTACAATAGGGTAGATTGTACGTGGCAAGTCCACATCTCAGCTTTCTGAAGAGATATCAAGCTAAAACTTGCTTTCCCATGCTAGTCTGGACACGTGCTACCCCTGTGGTGAGTTTCAAGAAGAATGGAGAAACTCTACAATTTGACCAACAAAAATCACCAAGAGACATTTTCGAGTTTCTCCTGTGCTCTTGAAACTTTGGGTTTGTTAGTTTGAGACTAGCACAGGAAGGCAGGTTTCAGCTTGATATCACGCTGCAAGTGTTTAATTCCGAGGTAAGTTAAGGGTAGCGTTTCAGGAAACTCAGCATATACTGCCAGGCCGAATGAACTCTGTCCTCTTGTGTGTGGGACTTACGCAGATTGTCTATTTGCTTTCGGGCACATCACAGTATAAATATTTTCCCAAAAAGCACTATCGTTAGCCTGTGGAGTTTCTGTAGTGTAGTGGTCATCACATTCGCCTAACACGCGAAAGGTCCTCGGTTCGAAACCGAGCAGAAACAGCTGTCCTCTTTTGAAGAAATGTATAAACACCTTTGAGCCGACAGTTGGCTTCAGAAGGTTTAACGTTTATGCGCATATTGCCGAGCCTGCACAGAACGATTTCAGACTTCTTTAGGTAGTGGGTTTCCGTAGTGTAGTGGTTATCACGTTCGCCTCACACGCGAAAGGTCCCCAGTTCTAAACTGGGCGGGAACACTGCATCTCTTTTCACAATTGTTTAGGTGGGTTTCTGTTGAGGAGGAACTCAACGCTTCCAAGGCTTTGCGGCCAAGAGGCATGAGTACAGTCACTAAAGGTATAGTTGATGCAGAAATGAAAGAGCAGTCATTGTTTCACCTTAACCTATCCCACAACCGTGACATTCCAAGCCTGCGTGGCTTTCTTCTGAGGAACACGAAAAAAGAGATTTGTCTGAGTGGCCCTCTGTTGAGCAGCAGCTCTGCATCACGAAGGCCCTTCTCTACACAGGTGTAGAGATTTCCTGATAAAATGATGCAAGCCGTAGCAGTTTCTAACACATGGCTAACCTTCTTGAAATTCAACACAATGGTCAACGAATCTGCCAATAAACCTGTTCAGGTGGCTCCTCACTTACTCCCGAAGCACCCAGACGTGTTAAACCCTCGGAATTCGACTGACCACAAACAGCCTGTTTTTTTACAATAGGGTAGATTGTACGTGGCAAGTCCACATCTCAGCTTTCTGAAGAGATATCAAGCTAAAACTTGCTTTCCCATGCTAGTCTGGACACGTGCTACCCCTGTGGTGAGTTTCAAGAAGAATGGAGAAACTCTACAATTTGACCAACAAAAATCACCAAGAGACATTTTCGAGTTTCTCCTGTGCTCTTGAAACTTTGGGTTTGTTAGTTTGAGACTAGCACAGGAAGGCAGGTTTCAGCTTGATATCACGCTGCAAGTGTTTAATTCCGAGGCAAGTTAAGGGTAGCGTTTCAGGAAACTCAGCATATACTGCCAGGCCGAATGAACTCTGTCCTCTTGTGTGTGGGACTTACGCAGATTGTCTATTTGCTTTCGGGCACATCACAGTATAAATATTTTCCCAAAAAGCACTATCGTTAGCCTGTGGAGTTTCTGTAGTGTAGTGGTCATCACATTCGCCTAACACGCGAAAGGTCCTCAGTTCGAAACCGAGCAGAAACAGCTGTCCTCTTTTGAAGAAATGTATAAACACCTTTGAGCCGACAGTTGGCTTCAGAAGGTTTAACGTTTATGCGCATATTGCCGAGCCTGCACAGAACGATTTCAGACTTCTTTAGGTAGTGGGTTTCCGTAGTGTAGTGGTTATCACGTTCGCCTCACACGCGAAAGGTCCCCAGTTCGAAACTGGGCGGGAACACTGCATCTCTTTTCACAATTGTTTAGGTGGGTTTCTGTTGAGGAGGAACTCAACGCTTCCAAGGCTTTGCGGCCAAGAGGCATGAGTACAGTCACTAAAGGTATAGTTGATGCAGAAATGAAAGAGCAGTCATTGTTTGACCTTAACCTATCCCACAACCGTGACATTCCAAGCCTGCGTGGCTTTCTTCTGAGGAACACGAAAAAAGAGATTTGTCTGAGTGGCCCTCTGTTGAGCAGCAGCTCTGCATCACGAAGGCCCTTCTCTACACAGGTGTAGAGATTTCCTGATAAAATGATGCAAGCCGTAGCAGTTTCTAACACATGGCTAACCTTCTTGAAATTCAACACAATGGTCAATGAATCTGCCAATAAACCTGTTCAGGTGGCTCCTCACTTACTCCCGAAGCACCCAGACGTGTTAAACCCTCGGAATTCGACTGACCACAAACAGCCTGTTTTTTTACAATAGGGTAGATTGTACGTGGCAAGTCCACATCTCAGCTTTCTGAAGAGATATCAAGCTAAAACTTGCTTTCCCATGCTAGTCTGGACACGTGCTACCCCTGTGGTGAGTTTCAAGAAGAATGGAGAAACTCTACAATTTGACCAACAAAAATCACCAAGAGACATTTTCGAGTTTCTCCTGTGCTCTTGAAACTTTGGGTTTGTTAGTTTGAGACTAGCACAGGAAGGCAGGTTTCAGCTTGATATCACGCTGCAAGTGTTTAATTCCGAGGTAAGTTAAGGGTAGCGTTTCAGGAAACTCAGCATATACTGCCAGGCCGAATGAACTCTGTCCTCTTGTGTGTGGGACTTACGCAGATTGTCTATTTGCTTTCGGGCACATCACAGTATAAATATTTTCCCAAAAAGCACTATCGTTAGCCTGTGGAGTTTCTGTAGTGTAGTGGTCATCACATTCGCCTAACACGCGAAAGGTCCTCGGTTCGAAACCGAGCAGAAACAGCTGTCCTCTTTTGAAGAAATGTATAAACACCTTTGAGCCGACAGTTGGCTTCAGAAGGTTTAACGTTTATGCGCATATTGCCGAGCCTGCACAGAACGATTTCAGACTTCTTTAGGTAGTGGGTTTCCGTAGTGTAGTGGTTATCACGTTCGCCTCACACGCGAAAGGTCCCCAGTTCGAAACTGGGCGGGAACACTGCATCTCTTTTCACAATTGTTTAGGTGGGTTTCTGTTGAGGAGGAACTCAACGCTTCCAAGGCTTTGCGGCCAAGAGGCATGAGTACAGTCACTAAAGGTATAGTTGATGCAGAAATGAAAGAGCAGTCATTGTTTGACCTTAACCTATCCCACAACCGTGACATTCCAAGCCTGCGTGGCTTTCTTCTGAGGAACACGAAAAAAGAGATTTGTCTGAGTGGCCCTCTGTTGAGCAGCAGCTCTGCATCACGAAGGCCCTTCTCTACACAGGTGTAGAGATTTCCTGATAAAATGATGCAAGCCGTAGCAGTTTCTAACACATGGCTAACCTTCTTGAAATTCAACACAATGGTCAACGAATCTGCCAATAAACCTGTTCAGGTGGCTCCTCACTTACTCCCGAAGCACCCAGACGTGTTAAACCCTCGGAATTCGACTGACCACAAACAGCCTGTTTTTTTACAATAGGGTAGATTGTACGTGGCAAGTCCACATCTCAGCTTTCTGAAGAGATATCAAGCTAAAACTTGCTTTCCCATGCTAGTCTGGACACGTGCTACCCCTGTGGTGAGTTTCAAGAAGAATGGAGAAACTCTACAATTTGACCAACAAAAATCACCAAGAGACATTTTCGAGTTTCTCCTGTGCTCTTGAAACTTTGGGTTTGTTAGTTTGAGACTAGCACAGGAAGGCAGGTTTCAGCTTGATATCACGCTGCAAGTGTTTAATTCCGAGGTAAGTTAAGGGTAGCATTTCAGGAAACTCAGCATATACTGCCAGGCCGAATGAACTCTGTCCTCTTGTGTGTGGGACTTACGCAGATTGTCTATTTGCTTTCGGGCACATCACAGTATAAATATTTTCCCAAAAAGCACTATCGTTAGCCTGTGGAGTTTCTGTAGTGTAGTGGTCATCACATTCGCCTAACACGCGAAAGGTCCTCGGTTCAAAACCGAGCAGAAACAGCTGTCCTCTTTTGAAGAAATGTATAAACACCTTTGAGCCGACAGTTGGCTTCAGAAGGTTTAACGTTTATGCGCATATTGCCGAGCCTGCACAGAACGATTTCAGACTTCTTTAGGTAGTGGGTTTCCGTAGTGTAGTGGTTATCACGTTCGCCTCACACGCGAAAGGTCCCCAGTTCGAAACTGGGCGGGAACACTGCATCTCTTTTCACAATTGTTTAGGTGGGTTTCTGTTGAGGAGGAACTCAACGCTTCCAAGGCTTTGCGGCCAAGAGGCATGAGTACAGTCACTAAAGGTATAGTTGATGCAGAAATGAAAGTGCAGTCATTGTTTGACCTTAACCTATCCCACAACCGTGACATTCCAAGCCTGCGTGGCTTTCTTCTGAGGAACACGAAAAAAGAGATTTGTCTGAGTGGCCCTCTGTTGAGCAGCAGCTCTGCATCACGAAGGCCCTTCTCTACACAGGTGTAGAGATTTCCTGATAAAATGATGCAAGCCGTAGCAGTTTCTAACACATGGCTAACCTTCTTGAAATTCAACACAATGGTCAACGAATCTGCCAATAAACCTGTTCAGGTGGCTCCTCACTTACTCCCGAAGCACCCAGACGTGTTAAACCCTCGGAATTCGACTGACCACAAACAGCCTGTTTTTTTTACAATAGGGTAGATTGTACGTGGCAAGTCCACATCTCAGCTTTCTGAAGAGATATCAAGCTAAAACTTGCTTTCCCATGCTAGTCTGGACACGTGCTACCCCTGTGGTGAGTTTCAAGTAAGATTGGAGAAACTCAACAATTTGACCAACAAAAATCACCAAGAGACATTTTCGAGTTTCTCCTGTGCTCTTGAAACTTTGGGTTTGTTAGTTTGAGACTAGCACAGGAAGGCAGATTTCAGCTTGATATCACACTGCAAGTGTTTAATTCCGAGGTAAGTTAAGGGTAGCGTTTCAGGAAACTCTGCATATACTGCCAGGCCGAATGAACTCTGTCCTCTTGTGTGTGGGACTTACGCAGATTGTCCCGCAGATAACTGGAGAATTGCTTGGTTTGCTGCTAAAAATAGAAGGTATTTGCAGACTGAAGAGCGCAACGGAATCTGTAATTTGATTCGCGCTCCACGATGCTTGCGATGAAAAGATCTGACACCTCTTTGGCTGCAGGCTTCAATAGTGTAGAGGTTATCACGGTCAAAATTGTTCAGGTGGGTTTCTGTTGAGGAGGAACTCAACGCTTCCAAGGCTTTGCGGCCAAGAGGCATGAATACAGTCACTAAAGGTAAAGTTGATGCAGAAATGAAAGAGCAGATATTGTTTGACCTAAACCTAACCCACAACTGTGACATTCCAAGCCTGCGTGGCTTTCTTCTGAGAAACACCAAAGAAGAGATTTTAGGGAACTCTGCGTAGACTGCCACGCCGAATGAAATCTGTCCTCTTGTGTAAGGGTCTTTTTCCGCCTAGGCCATCAAGTAAGGGCAGGGCCTCAAGGGGCGCCTAAAAGGGGGTACGTGGCAGGCCGTCCTTAGACCCCTGCGCGCTGGCCCTCTCTGTCCCAATAATCACCTGTGTCACCACAAACAGCCCATCTGTCCCTCTCACCGCCTATGTGACCACTAACTGCCCTTCTGTCCACTGGTAATACAAAGACTGTGACCACAAGCAGTCTGTGTGTCCCCTTGACGAACTTTAAAACACATCCATCTGGAGTGTTATTTCCTGATAAAATGATGCAAGCCGTAGCAGTTTCTAACACATGGCTAACCTTCTTGAAATTCAACACAATGGTCAACGAATCTGCCAATAAACCTGTTCAGGTGGCTCCTCACTTACTCCCGAAGCACCCAGACGTGTTAAACCCTCGGAATTCGACTGACCACAAACAGCCTGTTTTTTTACAATAGGGTAGATTGTACGTGGCAAGTCCACATCTCAGCTTTCTGAAGAGATATCAAGCTAAAACTTGCTTTCCCATGCTAGTCTGGACACGTGCTACCCCTGTGGTGAGTTTCAAGAAGAATGGAGAAACTCTACAATTTGACCAACAAAAATCACCAAGAGACATTTTCGAGTTTCTCCTGTGCTCTTGAAACTTTGGGTTTGTTAGTTTGAGACTAGCACAGGAAGGCAGGTTTCAGCTTGATATCACGCTGCAAGTGTTTAATTCCGAGGTAAGTTAAGGGTAGCATTTCAGGAAACTCAGCATATACTGCCAGGCCGAATGAACTCTGTCCTCTTGTGTGTGGGACTTACGCAGATTGTCTATTTGCTTTCGGGCACATCACAGTATAAATATTTTCCCAAAAAGCACTATCGTTAGCCTGTGGAGTTTCTGTAGTGTAGTGGTCATCACATTCGCCTAACACGCGAAAGGTCCTCGGTTCAAAACCGAGCAGAAACAGCTGTCCTCTTTTGAAGAAATGTATAAACACCTTTGAGCCGACAGTTGGCTTCAGAAGGTTTAACGTTTATGCGCATATTGCCGAGCCTGCACAGAACGATTTCAGACTTCTTTAGGTAGTGGGTTTCCGTAGTGTAGTGGTTATCACGTTCGCCTCACACGCGAAAGGTCCCCAGTTCGAAACTGGGCGGGAACACTGCATCTCTTTTCACAATTGTTTAGGTGGGTTTCTGTTGAGGAGGAACTCAACGCTTCCAAGGCTTTGCGGCCAAGAGGCATGAGTACAGTCACTAAAGGTATAGTTGATGCAGAAATGAAAGAGCAGTCATTGTTTGACCTTAACCTATCCCACAACCGTGACATTCCAAGCCTGCGTGGCTTTCTTCTGAGGAACACGAAAAAAGAGATTTGTCTGAGTGGCCCTCTGTTGAGCAGCAGCTCTGCATCACGAAGGCCCTTCTCTACACAGGTGTAGAGATTTCCTGATAAAATGATGCAAGCCGTAGCAGTTTCTAACACATGGCTAACCTTCTTGAAATTCAACACAATGGTCAACGAATCTGCCAATAAACCTGTTCAGGTGGCTCCTCACTTACTCCCGAAGCACCCAGACGTGTTAAACCCTCGGAATTCGACTGACCACAAACAGCCTGTTTTTTTACAATAGGGTAGATTGTACGTGGCAAGTCCACATCTCAGCTTTCTGAAGAGATATCAAGCTAAAACTTGCTTTCCCATGCTAGTCTGGACACGTGCTACCCCTGTGGTGAGTTTCAAGAAGAATGGAGAAACTCTACAATTTGACCAACAAAAATCACCAAGAGACATTTTCGAGTTTCTCCTGTGCTCTTGAAACTTTGGGTTTGTTAGTTTGAGACTAGCACAGGAAGGCAGGTTTCAGCTTGATATCACGCTGCAAGTGTTTAATTCCGAGGTAAGTTAAGGGTAGCATTTCAGGAAACTCAGCATATACTGCCAGGCCGAATGAACTCTGTCCTCTTGTGTGTGGGACTTACGCAGATTGTCTATTTGCTTTCGGGCACATCACAGTATAAATATTTTCCCAAAAAGCACTATCGTTAGCCTGTGGAGTTTCTGTAGTGTAGTGGTCATCACATTCGCCTAACAAGCGAAAGGTCCTCGGTTCAAAACCGAGCAGAAACAGCTGTCCTCTTTTGAAGAAATGTATAAACACCTTTGAGCCGACAGTTGGCTTCAGAAGGTTTAACGTTTATGCGCATATTGCCGAGCCTGCACAGAACGATTTCAGACTTCTTTAGGTAGTGGTTTTCCGTAGTGTAGTGGTTATCACGTTCGCCTCACACGCGAAAGGTCCCCAGTTCGAAACTGGGCGGGAACACTGCATCTCTTTTCACAATTGTTTAGGTGGGTTTCTGTTGAGGAGGAACTCAACGCTTCCAAGGCTTTGCGGCCAAGAGGCATGAGTACAGTCACTAAAGGTATAGTTGATGCAGAAATGAAAGAGCAGTCATTGTTTGACCTTAACCTATCCCACAACCGTGACATTCCAAGCCTGCGTGGCTTTCTTCTGAGGAACACGAAAAAAGAGATTTGTCTGAGTGGCCCTCTGTTGAGCAGCAGCTCTGCATCACGAAGGCCCTTCTCTACACAGGTGTAGAGATTTCCTGATAAAATGATGCAAGCCGTAGCAGTTTCTAACACATGGCTAACCTTCTTGAAATTCAACACAATGGTCAACGAATCTGCCAATAAACCTGTTCAGGTGGCTCCTCACTTACTCCCGAAGCACCCAGACGTGTTAAACCCTCGGAATTCGACTGACCACAAACAGCCTGTTTTTTTACAATAGGGTAGATTGTACGTGGCAAGTCCACATCTCAGCTTTCTGAAGAGATATCAAGCTAAAACTTGCTTTCCCATGCTAGTCTGGACACGTGCTACCCCTGTGGTGAGTTTCAAGAAGAATGGAGAAACTCTACAATTTGACCAACAAAAATCACCAAGAGACATTTTCGAGTTTCTCCTGTGCTCTTGAAACTTTGGGTTTGTTAGTTTGAGACTAGCACAGGAAGGCAGGTTTCAGCTTGATATCACGCTGCAAGTGTTTAATTCCGAGGTAAGTTAAGGGTAGCATTTCAGGAAACTCAGCATATACTGCCAGGCCGAATGAACTCTGTCCTCTTGTGTGTGGGACTTACGCAGATTGTCTATTTGCTTTCGGGCACATCACAGTATAAATATTTTCCCAAAAAGCACTATCGTTAACCTGTGGAGTTTCTGTAGTGTAGTGGTCATCACATTCGCCTAACACGCGAAAGGTCCTCGGTTCAAAACCGAGCAGAAACAGCTGTCCTCTTTTGAAGAAATGTATAAACACCTTTGAGCCGACAGTTGGCTTCAGAAGGTTTAACGTTTATGCGCATATTGCCGAGCCTGCACAGAACGATTTCAGACTTCTTTAGGTAGTGGGTTTCTGTAGTGTAGTGGTTATCACGTTCGCCTCACACGCGAAAGGTCCCCAGTTCGAAACTGGGCGGGAACACTGCATCTCTTTTCACAATTGTTTAGGTGGGTTTCTGTTGAGGAGGAACTCAACGCTTCCAAGGCTTTGCGGCCAAGAGGCATGAGTACAGTCACTAAAGGTATAGTTGATGCAGAAATGAAAGAGCAGTCATTGTTTGACCTTAACCTATCCCACAACCGTGACATTCCAAGCCTGCTTGGCTTTCTTCTGAGGAACACGAAAAAAGAGATTTGTCTGAGTGGCCCTCTGTTGAGCAGCAGCTCTGCATCACGAAGGCCCTTCTCTACACAGGTGTAGAGATTTCCTGATAAAATGATGCAAGCCGTAGCAGTTTCTAACACATGGCTAACCTTCTTGAAATTCAACACAATGGTCAACGAATCTGCCAATAAACCTGTTCAGGTGGCTCCTCACTTACTCCCGAAGCACCCAGACGTGTTAAACCCTCGGAATTCGACTGACCACAAACAGCCTGTTTTTTTTACAATAGGGTAGATTGTACGTGGCAAGTCCACATCTCAGCTTTCTGAAGAGATATCAAGCTAAAACTTGCTTTCCCATGCTAGTCTGGACACGTGCTACCCCTGTGGTGAGTTTCAAGTAAGATTGGAGAAACTCAACAATTTGACCAACAAAAATCACCAAGAGACATTTTCGAGTTTCTCCTGTGCTCTTGAAACTTTGGGTTTGTTAGTTTGAGACTAGCACAGGAAGGCAGATTTCAGCTTGATATCACACTGCAAGTGTTTAATTCCGAGGTAAGTTAAGGGTAGCGTTTCAGGAAACTCTGCATATACTGCCAGGCCGAATGAACTTTGTCCTCTTGTGTGTGGGACTTACGCAGATTGTCTATTTGCTTTCGGGCACATCACAGTATAAATATTTTCCCAAAAAGCACTATCGTTAGCCTGTGGAGTTTCTGTAGTGTAGTGGTCATCACATTCGCCTAACACGCGAAAGGTCCTCGGTTCAAAACCGAGCAGAAACAGCTGTCCTCTTTTGAAGAAATGTATAAACACCTTTGAGCCGACAGTTGGCTTCAGAAGGTTTAACGTTTATGCGCATATTGCCGAGCCTGCACAGAACGATTTCAGACTTCTTTAAGTAGTGGGTTTCCGTAGTGTAGTGGTTATCACGTTCGCCTCACACGCGAAAGGTCCCCAGTTCGAAACTGGGCGGGAACACTGCATCTCTTTTCACAATTGTTTAGGTGGGTTTCTGTTGAGGAGGAACTCAACGCTTCCAAGGCTTTGCGGCCAAGAGGCATGAGTACAGTCACTAAAGGTATAGTTGATGCAGAAATGAAAGAGCAGTCATTGTTTGACCTTAACCTATCCCACAACCGTGACATTCCAAGCCTGCGTGGCTTTCTTCTGAGGAACACGAAAAAAGAGATTTGTCTGAGTGGCCCTCTGTTGAGCAGCAGCTCTGCATCACGAAGGCCCTTCTCTACACAGGTGTAGAGATTTCCTGATAAAATGATGCAAGCCGTAGCAGTTTCTAACACATGGCTAACCTTCTTGAAATTCAACACAATGGTCAACGAATCTGCCAATAAACCTGTTCAGGTGGCTCCTCACTTACTCCCGAAGCACCCAGACGTGTTAAACCCTCGGAATTCGACTGACCACAAACAGCCTGTTTTTTTACAATAGGGTAGATTGTACGTGGCAAGTCCACATCTCAGCTTTCTGAAGAGATATCAAGCTAAAACTTGCTTTCCCATGCTAGTCTGGACACGTGCTACCCCTGTGGTGAGTTTCAAGAAGATTGGAGAAACTCTACAATTTGACCAACAAAAATCACCAAGAGACATTTTCGAGTTTCTCCTGTGCTCTTGAAACTTTGGGTTTGTTAGTTTGAGACTAGCACAGGAAGGCAGATTTCAGCTTGATATCACACTGCAAGTGTTTAATTCCGAGGTAAGTTAAGGGTAGCGTTTCAGGAAACTCTGCATATACTGCCAGGCCGAATGAACTCTGTCCTCTTGTGTGTGGGACTTACGCAGATTGTCCCGCAGATAACTGGAGAATTGCTTGGTTTGCTGCTAAAAATAGAAGGTATTTGCAGACTGAAGAGCGCAACGGAATCTGTAATTTGATTCGCGCTCCACGATGCTTGCGATGAAAAGATCTGACACCTCTTTGGCTGCAGGCTTCAATAGTGTAGAGGTTATCACGGTCAAAATCGTTCAGGTGGGTTTCTGTTGAGGAGGAACTCAACGCTTCCAAGGCTTTGCGGCCAAGAGGCATGAATACAGTCACTAAAGGTAAAATTGATGCAGAAATGAAAGAGCAGATATTGTTTGACCTAAACCTAACCCACAACTGTGACATTCCAAGCCTGCGTGGCTTTCTTCTGAGAAACACCAAAGAAGAGATTTTAGGGAACTCTGCGTAGACTGCCACGCCGAATGAAATCTGTCCTCTTGTGTAAGGGTCTTTTTCCGCCTAGGCCATCAAGTAAGGGCAGGGCCTCAAGGGGCGCCTAAAAGGGGGTACGTGGCAGGCCGTCCTTAGACCCATGCGCGCCGGCCCTCTCTGTCCCAATAATCACCTGTGTCACCACAAACAGCCCATCTGTCCCTCTCACCGCCTATGTGACCACTAACTGCCCTTCTGTCCACTGGTAATACAAAGATTGTGACCACAAGCAGTCTGTGTGTCCCCTTGACGAACTTTAAAACACATCCATCTGGAGTGTTATTTCCTGATAAAATGATGCAAGCCGTAGCAGTTTCTAACACATGGCTAACCTTCTTGAAATTCAACACAATGGTCAACGAATCTGCCAATAAACCTGTTCAGGTGGCTCCTCACTTACTCCCGAAGCACCCAGACGTGTTAAACCCTCGGAATTCGACTGACCACAAACAGCCTGTTTTTTTACAATAGGGTAGATTGTACGTGGCAAGTCCACATCTCAGCTTTCTGAAGAGATATCAAGTTAAAACTTGCTTTCCCATGCTAGTCTGGACACGTGCTACCCCTGTGGTGAGTTTCAAGTAAGATTGGAGAAACTCAACAATTTGACCAACAAAAATCACCAAGAGACATTTTCGAGTTTCTCCTGTGCTCTTGAAACTTTGGGTTTGTTAGTTTGAGACTAGCACAGGAAGGCAGATTTCAGCTTGATATCACACTGCAAGTGTTTAATTCCGAGGTAAGTTAAGGGTAGCATTTCAGGAAACTCTGCATATACTGCCAGGCCGAATGAACTCTGTCCTCTTGTGTGTGGGACTTACGCAGATTGTCCCGCAGATAACTGGAGAATTGCTTGGTTTGCTGCTAAAAATAGAAGGTATTTGCAGACTGAAGAGCGCAACGGAATCTGTAATTTGATTCGCGCTCCACGATGCTTGCGATGAAAAGATCTGACACCTCTTTGGCTGCAGGCTTCAATAGTGTAGAGGTTATCACGGTCAAAATCGTTCAGGTGGGTTTCTGTTGAGGAGGAACTCAACGCTTCCAAGGCTTTGCGGCCAAGAGGCATGAATACAGTCACTAAAGGTAAAGTTGATGCAGAAATGAAAGAGCAGATATTGTTTGACCTAAACCTAACCCACAACTGTGACATTCCAAGCCTGCGTGGCTTTCTTCTGAGAAACACCAAAGAAGAGATTTTAGGGAACTCTGCGTAGACTGCCACGCCGAATGAAATCTGTCCTCTTGTGTAAGGGTCTTTTTCCGCCTAGGCCATCAAGTAAGGGCAGGGCCTCAAGGGGCGCCTAAAAGGGGGTACGTGGCAGGCCGTCCTTAGACCCCTGCGCGCCGGCCCTCTCTGTCCCAATAATCACCTGTGTCACCACAAACAGCCCATCTGTCCCTCTCACCGCCTATGTGACCACTAACTGCCCTTCTGTCCACTGGTAATACAAAGACTGTGACCACAAGCAGTCTGTGTGTCCCCTTGACGAACATTAAAACACATCCATCTGGAGTGTTATTTCCTGATAAAATGATGCAAGCCGTAGCAGTTTCTAACACATGGCTAACCTTCTTGAAATTCAACACAATGGTCAACGAATCTGCCAATAAACCTGTTCAGGTGGCTCCTCACTTACTCCCGAAGCACCCAGACGTGTTAAACCCTCGGAATTCGACTGACCACAAACAGCCTGTTTTTTTACAATAGGGTAGATTGTACGTGGCAAGTCCACATCTCAGCTTTCTGAAGAGATATCAAGCTAAAACTTGCTTTCCCATGCTAGTCTGGACACGTGCTACCCCTGTGGTGAGTTTCAAGAAGAATGGAGAAACTCTACAATTTGACCAACAAAAATCACCAAGAGACATTTTCGAGTTTCTCCTGTGCTCTTGAAACTTTGGGTTTGTTAGTTTGAGACTAGCACAGGAAGGCAGGTTTCAGCTTGATATCACACTGCAAGTGTTTAATTCAGAGGTAAGTTAAGGGTAGCGTTTCAGGAAACTCTGCATATACTGCCAGGCCGAATGAACTCTGTCCTCTTGTGTGTGGGACTTACGCAGATTGTCTATTTGCTTTCGGGCACATCACAGTATAAATATTTTCCCAAAAAGCACTATCGTTAGCCTGTGGAGTTTCTGTAGTGTAGTGGTCATCACGTTCGCCTAACACGCGAAGGCCAGTCGTGGATAGGTGTAGAGCGCTGACTAGCCAATAGAAACGAAGGAAATTGCAGGGAGGCGGGATGAGTAAAATACACAGAATTAGAGGTTCGAATCCCGTCTCGGCCACAAATACTATAAAATGAGTTCATATTCGTTTTTTCATCTAGATACACTTTAATTATGATTAACATATAATAAAAAACTTTGTGAACAGATAAAATAAATCTTGTAATAACTGTTTTCTGTACGATGTACAAAATGTGCAACAATCTTAATAAACATGTACATTATAATATGGAATAGTTATTTTTAATATAGAAAATTTTGAATAATTAAAAATAACATTTTGATAATGGTTCAGGCCTTTATTTTTAAAGAGACATCTATTTATATTTGTATAACTGTGCACAGAAAACCCATATATATAAAATAAAACAAAAACTCACAAAAAAGTAAGTTTTTCATTTTATTTATAATAGAGTAATATACTTAAAAATGAAAATAAAAATTAACCAAAATATATAATAATAAATATACATAAAATAATCATAGATTATTAAACAACACCTACAAATATAATACAAATAAAGATGTGGAGAACAGAAAAACAATAAAAATATGTTTTACATTAAATAATTATTTATGTTTAATAGTAACAGTTATAAAATTCAGTGTTTACATATCTGAGCAAGTCAATAAAATGTAATATCAATAAAAAAAAGAAAATCAACAACATGTATACATGTTTTAATCAATCAAAAAAAAAAAAAACATTTCAATACAGTTCAAACAAGGACAAATGCTTATAGTATTTTAATTAACAAATTGAAATACATGAAACGATTTAAATGTATAGATTCAACAACAACAACAATAATAAAATCTAAAGTTGTGGAGAACACAGAAAAAAAATATTACACTGCCAGTTAAATGTTTTTGAACAGTAAGATTTTTAATTCTCACCAAGCCTGCCTTTATTTGATCCAAAATACAGTAAAAGCAATTATATTGTTGAAATATTTTTACTAGTTAAAATAACTGCTTTCTATTTGAATATATAGTAAAATGTATTTTATTTCTGTGATGCTCCGCTGTATTTTCAGCATCATTCCTCCAGTCGTCAGTGTCACATAATCTTCAGAAATCAGAATAATATGATTTACTGCTCAAGAAAAAAATCCCCCAGGGATTCTTTAAATAGAAAGATCCAAAGATCTGCATTTATTTGAAATAAAAAGCTTCCTTAACAATATAGATTATACCATTCTTTTGGAAAGAAATTACAGAAATTAATGCCTTTTTTTTAGCAAGGATGATTTAAATTGATTAAAAGTGATGATAAAGATGAAAATATATGTATATATGTATTTTATATATATATATATATATATATATATATATATATATATATTTTTTTTTTTTTTTAATATATATATATATATATATATATATATATATATATATATATATATATATATATTAGATAAATGCTTTTCTTCTTAACTTTCTATTCATGTTAGAAACTGAAAAGATTGTAATCGGCTGTTTTCAACATAACATAACAACAGCAATAGTAATAATAATAATAATACATTTTTCTTGAGCAGTAAATCATCATATTATTCTGATTTCTGAAGATCATGTGACACTGAAGACTGGAGGAATGATGCTGACCATTCAGCTGCACATCACAGAAATAAAATACATTTTACTATATATTCAAATAGAAACGATCTTATTAGTGTTTTACAGGGAACTAATGGAAGCACTCTAGACAATGCTTTTCCATGCTTGTTCAACGAATTACAAGCAATTATGGCTCATGCACCTGTGAAAACTCCTGAAGGCAATAAAAAGGCTGCAGGCAAGAAAGGTCAGGCTTAAAGAAACCAATGAGACTAAACTGACCTGTTTGTTGTCTCTAAAAAACACCAGAAGAAAAATTTCCAGGGTCAATGCTGACCTGCATGAAAGTGGAATAAACTGCAAGGTAAGTAATGTAAGATTCCCAAGACAGCGCTACAAGGTCACAGTTGGACAGTGGCTTGTTGGAAGAGCAGGGTAATGACTCCCAGCAAGAACTGACAAATCTGGTGCAGTCCAGGAGGCTGAGGTGCCCTGTGGTTCTTAAGGGAGCTGGTGGCCACAGAAGTTAACGCCTCTCACTTTTGATATTGACCTCCCCCACTCCCCTTTGCTCAGAGACACTTTTGCTCATATCAGTTCATCAAATACCCATGGAACTTGATCAGTTTGTCTGTCAGTTGTTCAACTTTAGCATTGGTCGATATTACCCAGTTGAAGAGATGTATTTTCCACATAAATTCGTAGAATTCCTGCAGAAATAGAGCATTGGTAACTGCCCTTCTAACTGACCTTCTGTCCACTGGTAATACAAAGACTGTGACTACAAGCAGTCTATGTGTCCCCCTGATCCCCTACATGCCCACAAGTAGCCTATTTATCCCCTTGACGAACTTTAAAACACATCCATCTGGAGTGTTATTTTCCTAACCTTAACTTACATTGGAATTAAACACTTGCAGCGTGATATCAAGCTGAAACCTGCCTTCCTGTTCTAGTCTCAAACTAACAAACCCGAAGTTTCAAGAAAACAGGAGAAACGCGAAATTTCTCTTGGTGATTTTTATTGGTCAAATTTTCGAGTTTCTCCAATCTTCTTGAAACTTTGAGTTTTTTTGAGCCGAGATTTCAAGTTTCTCCAATCTTCTTAAAACTCTCCACAGGGGTAGCAAGTGTCCAGACTAGCATGGGAAAGCAGGTTTTAACAGGCTGTTTGTGGTCAGTGGAAATCCGAGGGTTTAACACCTGTGGGTGCTTCGGGAGTAAGCGAGTAGCCCCCTGAACAGGTTTATTAGCATATTCGTTGATCATTGTGTTGAATTTCAAGAAGGTTAGCCATGTGTTAGAAACTGCTACAGCTTGCATCATTTTATAAGAAAATAACACTCCAGATGGATGTGTTTTAAAGTTTTTCAAGGGGATAAATAGGCTACTTGTGGGCACGTAGGGGATCAGTGGGACACATAGACTGCTTGTGGTCACAGTCTTTGTTTTACCAGTCGACAGAAGGACAGTTAGTGGTCACATAGGCGGTGAGAGGGACAGATGGGCTGTTTGTGGTGACACAGGTGATCATTGGGACAGACAGGGCCGGCGTGCAGGGGTCTGAGGAGGGCCTGCCACGTATCCCCTTTTAGGCGCCCCTTGAGACCCTGCCCTTACGTGATGGCCTAGGCAGAATAAGACCCTTAAACAAGAGGACAGATTTCATTCGGCGTGGCAGTCTACGCAGAGTTTCCTAAAATCTCTTCTTTGGTGTTTCTCAGAAGAACGACATGCAGGAATGTCACAGTTGTGGGTTAGGTCTAGGTCAAACAATGACTGCTCTTTCATTTCTGCATCAACAATACCTTTAGTGACTGTATTCATGCCTCTTGGCCGCAAAGCCTTGGAAGCGTTGAGTTCCTCCTCAACAGAAACCCACCTAAACAATTGTGAAAAGAGATTCAGTGTTCCCGCCCAGTTTCGAACGTTTGCTGGCAAGCATTAACTGTCTAAACTACCTTCGCAAAAGTTTTAGCTCAGGTGACCGCTGTTTTTACATAAGAGTTCGAGATCAACACAATTAACGTTAAGCGAGATGGTAGGTTAAGTTGAATGCTACGTTACTTTAGCAATATTCACTTTCTGTATTGTAAATACTTTATCATATAAATTACATGTATATTCTCATGTAATGGTATTGAGTTAATTGTGTTGAATGGTTTGTGATGTTAGGAAATATTAAACCAAACTCATCGTTGAAAATACAGCAGTTATTTTATATAATTGTTATAGTTTCTTTGTAAGAGTGAATGTTTCATAATTAATCTCTAAGTACTTGTTACATTTTTTTTAAATGTTAACAATGCAATATGATACTCATAATGTAATTAATATGTATTACACACACATATTACATTTATTACATATATATTCTATATTATTATATATATATTACATTGTACTTGTGCAATTTAATCGTATAATTAAACTGTGTGTATATAAAACAACATTTTGAATTAGTTAAACTTGTTTTATTATATACATGTTTACATTTTCATATTAAAGGTATATATACTTACTCATATATTGAGTGGATTAAATAAATTTTAAATAACACAAATTTATAAGTCTCTTATGCTCTAAGGCTGCATTTATTAAGGAAAAAAACTGTAATATTATGAAATATTATGGCAAGTTAAAATAACTTTATCAATCAATCAATCACCTTTATTTATATAGTGCTTTAAACAAAATACATTGCGTCAAAGCACTGAACAACATTCATTTGGAAAACAGTGTCTCAATAATGCAAAATGATAGTTAAAGGCAGTTCATCATTGAATGCAGTTATGTCATCTCTGTTCAGTTTAAATAGTGTCTGTTTTTATTTGCAATCAAGTCAATGATATCGCTGTAGATGAAGTGACTTTATATATAACTGCTGCTGATAACTGTCTTATTTCACCATATTAAGTATTTTTATGTGGCCATGATTTCAGAACAGCATCATGAAGAAAACAGTTTTTTTTTCCCCTCGGGAGATACAAGGTGTCTTTCATGAAAGGCCCATCAGGCCATTTACGCCGGGACCCATCAGAAGAGGCAAAAATAATTAAAGACAACCCTTCACTGCAGAACAAGTCAACACCTCAAAGAGAAGATCTGGTCAGGATGAATGCCCGTTCTGTTGTCTTACAGAGAGGAGGGGATGTCTCTGACAAGCAAGAGGTGTTGGGAGAATACATTCTACAGTTTGGCAAATACAAGGGCCAGTCTTTCAGGTGGTTACTAGAGAATGATGTCGGCTATAGGTTGAGGAAGAAGAACAGGCTGGGCAGTTCAACCCAGAGGGTCCTTGCAAAGATAGTCTAATTTCCTTTATTGAATACTCAAGAAGCTTTAAGGAAATTGATGATCTTAAACGGTATCTGTCTCAAAGGCCAGATCCATTGCCAGTTTTGATGGAGGAAGACATTACTGTTGGATTTGGAACAAGGGCTCAAGACACTTGGAGACAAATTTGGAAATCCAGGGCAGACGGATATGCTTTCTTTATAATGAAGCAGAAGTGTGTTCCAGGCAGCAAAATTTACAACTTGCAGCAGTATCTTTTAAAACAGCAACAACAACAGCTGACGATAAACACTCCTCCGGTGCCCCCACCATCAGCTTCCACTGCAAGACCACTTGTTCCTTCCAGTACTGCTTATGATCAGCCTGGTAAGTTAATAAAATTCATGCAAATTTGCTTATATTGTTACTTAAAGCCTACTGATCCATTGATTTTGTTTTATAGTGATGGAGGAGGATGAAGAACTGGAGAGGATAATGCTGAGTCTGTCTCCAACAAAGTATCTCACACAGCTGAGTAAGTGAATCACGAGTCACATCATGTGTGTTATACAGAGCCATGTCAAGTTCAGCATGTTTTTGACACATGCAATTGCACATACTGGAGCAAAAATGTTCAAATTATAATGCTTAATTTTCAGGATCATCTGCAGCCACGGGATCCACAGTCTTGTCTATGGCAGGTTACTTTCCTAATCAGATTCAGAGGCTTATTCTGTTACATACAGACTTATTCTCCATTTCTGAATTTATTTATCTTATTTGTTGCTTTGGCAGTGTTGTTGCCTGTTCTAAAAAACATGTTTTTTTGTTCTAACTATAATTAAGGGTTGAACACACCAGTGGTGAGGGTGAGTGTACTTCATGAATTGTATGCATGGTATTTAAAGTGTAATTTGCTGTTATAAGTGGAATGTTTACTCACAGACTTTTGAACATTATTAGAATTTTTATTCCTAGAATAAATAGAATGATAGAATAAACAATGATTCATGCGTTACATTAAATGAGTCATCTAATGTACACTGAAAAAAGTAATAAGTAAATTTGCTTATTACTTTTTTCAGTGTAGTCAAGACAATTAAATACACATCATGTACATTCAGTGTTTTAATATATTTTATTATATTTTTTGGCCAGCATCCGGTGTCTTTTTATTTATTATTTATTTATTTATTTATTTATTTTCTATATTTATTTTTATTTTTATTTATTATATTTATTAAAATTTGCAACACCAGATGGGTAGTCTCTCCAGGCATCGGAGGGAAAATTGAGATTGTTTTATCTGCGAAGAGCCCGTTAGTGTTCGACGAAAGCGTAACTTGCGGTATTGGATGGGTACATCTTGCCATCGGAGGGAAAATTTGTTTGGGCTGCAATGTACTCATTGGTGTTCGATAGGTAAATGTCGCTTTTTTTTTTTTTTTTTTGGTTAATCTGCCTTTTTTAATCGGGTAAGCTTCGCTGGTGGCCAGATGAAAAGTCCAAGATTGATTAAGTGGGAAAGCATCTGGCAGGATTTTAATAGTTGCGATGTCAAACGAGTAAGCTTTGCTGATAGTTGAATGGAGAAGGCAACGGTTGGTTCAACCGGGAGCCCTCTTGCAGCGCCTGGCAGGGAGTTCGATACTAAGGATGATTTATTTGTCTACGAGGGTAGGCGCTGTGAGGCTTACTTGAATAATTGTTTAGCAAATCCAACGAGCTGCTTCCGATAATGAGTCCGAAAAAATCTTGGTGCAGTCATAGTGTCCGAAATTAAGTGTGCAAAAATAAATTAGGATTTCCTGTGCCAGTTTACCCCAAATAGGTGCCATGTATCCGCGATGTGGTCATTGTCAGCACGTGAGATCGATGGTACATATTGACGATGTAATCTTGCATGGGTGAAGTAAGAGAAAGAATCTTTATACTGTCTGAGCTTACTATTTACCATTTTGACCATGCAGGTGCACGAAAAGAGCCTATGGAATCACCGATAATCAAAAAATATATATACTTTCGGACGTACTGATACACTGGTATTAAGTATAAATACTATATTTAAATACTGCTAGTTCATGTAGTCGGCACTACGATCATCTCGCTTGTCCAGTGAATTTTTTTTTTTTTTTTTTTTTTAAACCTACGGGCTCACATCATCCTTTGAGAGAACGGGCGAGCGGGAAATGCAGTGCTGAGATGGGATAACGGAGCGGTTTGATAGCCGAATTAAGGTAGGCCGCCTAATGATTATTATAAAAAACGTTGGTTGGAGAATGGGCCTAATATCGTCTTGGCTATTGTCGATACATGATGCTATCACCGCAACCTCGGATGCATGGCATGCCTTTAGGCGGAGGTGATGTGTGGTATTTTTTATTATTATTTTTTTTTTTTAATATATATTTAGGTGTAGGAAAGGCTCCTGCGGGAGCAGACGCTGCTACAGCAGTGGGGAGAACGGGAAAGGCTCCTGCGGGAGCAGACACTGCTACGGCAGTGTGGAGGTATAGGAAGGCTCCTGCGGGAGCAGACACTGCACGGCAGTGAGGAGGTATAGGAAGGGCTCCTGCGGGAGCAGACACTGCTGCGGCAGTGGGGAGAACGGGAAAGGCTCCTGCGGGAGCAGACACTGCTGCGGCAGTGGGGAGATACGGGAAAGGCTCCTGCGGGAGCAGACACTGCTGCGGCAGTGGGGAGATACGGGAAAGGCTCCTGCGGGAGCAGACACTGCAGCGGCGGTGGGGGGGTACAGGAAAGGCTCCTGCGGGAGCAGACACTGATGCGGCAGTGGGGAGATATGGGAAAGGCTCCTGCGGGAGCAGACACTGCAGCGGCAGTGGGGAGATACGGGAAAGGCTCCTGCGGGAGCAGACACTGCAGCGGCAGTGGGGAGATACGGGAAAGGCTCCTGCGGGAGCAGACACTGCAGCGGCGGTGGGGGGGTACAGGAAAGGCTCCTGCGGGAGCAGACACTGATGCGGCAGTGGGGAGATATGGGAAAGGCTCCTGCGGGAGCAGACACTGATGCGGCAGTGGTGAGAAATGGGAAAGGCTCCTGCGGGAGCAGACACTGCAGCGGCAGTGGGGAGATACGGGAAAGGCTCCTGCGGGAGCAGACACTGCAGCGGCGGTGGGGGGGTACAGGAAAGGCTCCTGCGGGAGCAGACACTGCAGCGGCGGTGGGGAGGTACAGGAAAGGCTCCTGCGGGAGCAGACACTGTTGCGGCAGTGAGGAGGTACATGAAAGGCTACTTGCTTCGGCTGCTGTAGATGTTGGCTGTGGGAAGAGTAAAAAGTGTTAGTAATATTTGATGGGGCAAGCTAAAAATGGATGGGTAGCCTACTGTGTTACCAGCTTAGCAATTTGTTGCCTGATTTGACAATTCCTCAGGCCTTGTCCACCTTATTATGTTCCTGTTGGAAAAGCATCTTTCCTCTCATTTGGCCTCCGGGCTCTTTAGACGGACTCCCGAGCGGATACGTTTGGAACGCTGTTTTCACGTTGTATTATGGACTGTGGAAACAGAGGCTTTTGGAAACGATTGAGCATGTTTAGTCTTGTAAGGCGTTGTACCGAAAGACATAATTATAGCAGTAACGTTAACCCCTTACCAGACACCCCCCATTTTTGGCATGGAGGCAGAAATTATATACCCAAAATAAAGATGTTTCTGTTAATGATTCTTTCGGACTAGATCCATGATCAACATTTGTCCACGAGCTAACACTTTGACGTTAAATGTTTTATCGAAATATTGGTCAAATATAAAAGCCAAAGTCTTTGGACTTCAATTGATGCGCGGTTTATCCAGATCAAGTAAGAGAGTGATGTTTAACGTGCTGTGAAAACGAAACATAGACTGGGGCCATTGGCGATGCTTGCAGCAAATGGGTTAACAGCAGTTATGTGCTAATCGCTTCCAAGTGGTTTCTAAAGAGATTTACTTTCCGGTTTTTCCGTATTACGGTCCTTAAAAGGCGATGGTAATTTTACTCACGCTTGCTATCCTGCATCAAAACACGAGGGCAGATGCGTTTTAGATTAATTTTGAGTGATCATGCCAGTGATCAGTTTTTTTTTTTTAACTTATGTCTGTATCATTTCGGCGAGGTTTAAACATGCGCGGTAAGGCGAATGTAACAATAATAGTAATAATAATAATAATGCATTTTATTTGTAGGAACAAACGCCAAAAGCAATACAACAATTCATTAAAGACAGACAGTCTTGAATAAATGTGACTTAATCAACTTTTTAAAATCGCCCAACATAGGTGCATATCTGACGTTCAGAAGAAGTACATTCCATAGCTTAGGGGCTTTATATGAAAAGGCTCTTTCCCCCATGGTCTTTAGCTCACATTATGGCTGGTGAAGTGAAAGAGTTAGTAGAGCGAAGAGAGCGTGATGGAATATCAGGACTGATGAGTTCACAAAGATACTCAGGTGCAGTCCCATGAAGTGCCTAGTATGTTAAGATAAGAATTTTAAAATCAATTCTCACGTTTACGGGAAGCCCATGTAATTGTGAAAGAACCGGTGTAATGTGTTAGCGAGGAGAAATACAAGCGTGCGGCAGAATTTGTATATACTGAAGCTTGCTCAACGATTTAGCTGGAAGGCCTGAGAACGAGGCATTACAATAATCTAACCTAATGCCTTTGGCTTCGTGGTTAAAAAGTGGCATCATCATCCGACGGAACGGTGTATCTGTAGTCCAAATCTATGCGGGATCCACACCCCGGATCAGCGGGTGGCGGTAATGCACCTTTACGTTGGTTTGCCAAAACCGCCATAAAACACTACTAGAAAAAGACGGAACTACGTCAAGACGTAGTTTAACAAAACTTTAGCCGCAAAACTGCTTTTAGATGCAACACTTTGAATGCAAACTGCCGTAAAAATCCAATGAAGAAAAAGAAGAACCTGTTTTTTTTTTTTGTTTTTTTTTTTTGCGTCTTCGCCTGGAAATGTATTAGTCTGCGCCGCTAGAGGAAAGCGGCCTCAAACTGCCACTCGGCCGGAATGCCGTGGTGAAAGACTGAGCCGTGGTTGGATTCTTTCTGCTGCAATCCAGCGCTCGACGAGAGCTCGGTCTCGGGCGGCACGATCGTGTATCGAGCAAGGCGAGCTCAGAGTTGCGAGCTCGGTCTATTGGCCACGATGTGTGGCTTGGCGAGGATAGCAGCTGTCGCGATGACGCTTAATGCTGCTCAACGGCCGTGTTTGGCTGGGTAGAAATAATCTCGGGTCCGGCAAAAGCAGCAGGTCTTATAAATCCCCTGTGTAGCACTCCTCGTTGGTACGACAATTGGGTCTGTGATAAGGTGACTGACGAAGCGAACCAGCATGCTGATAAACCGTCAATGGATAGAGGTAAGTCAGCAATATTTATACTGTGGGATTGATTACTTGATTGTGGTCCACCTGTGATGATTAGGCTAAGTATCTGACGCGCTCCTCCCGAATCTTCATTGATAATTACATAATCGATGAACGGATCCAATGAGAAATATCATTGATGGTTTGCTGGCCAAGCATCATGGGAGCAAGGATCTACTTACAAAGGTTGATGCTGAATATGCTGCTATGGTACAGAGTTCCTGTACTGACTCCAACAGCCTTCTGCATTCCACCAGAAAGCAGCACATAAGCAGTTACATAAAACACCTTGCTAAAAAAAAGAACACTAATGCTTCTCTCAACACCAGCCCAGAAAAGCTCTTGGAGACACAGCAGTTATGGCAGCGTCCAGGCAGTGAAACAATCAGTGTCCCAGTGACAGTACTGCCACCTGCCCCAGTCAATCCACCTGCAAAGGCTGTTCCTGAGGCTGTCCCTCTGGACCAGACAGCATTCGAGAAGATGGTGAAGGACATCATAGAGAAGCAGCAGGCAGTTCAGCAGCAACAGCAATTGCAGGTGCTGCAAAAAAAGCAAACCAGATCCTGCTTAGCCTGTGGCCATCCTAAGTCTCGATACATGGGTGATGGCTCCTCAATACATTTCTTCTCTCAAGGTAGTGATGTTAAATACTTCTACTGCTCCAAGAAAGTATTTGACACATATTCAGCAGAGGGCCTGACCAACCCAAGAATGCCTGTTGAAGACTTTGCAGAGACTCCTTTTTTTCAGCGGGAACTGGAGGCCTCTAAGCAGAGAGGGGCAGAAAGGAAGAGGGTCACTGATGAGAGAAGCAAGCGGAAGTCAGCAGTGGAGCATCCTTCTGGTCGTCTGTGCAGATTCTGCCACCTGCCACTGAAACAAGGACCCAACAGTCCTCATATTCACACTGGTTTACCTGGAGTGGCAGGCAAATACATTTACTGTCCTGCTAAAGTGTTTTCTCTTCATCAGGCTCAGGGAATGAGAGCAGAATTGTCATGGAGAGACTTTCAGCAGTCTCCATTCTATGAGACTGAGAAGCAGAGGTGGATAAACGGAAAAAAAAAATGACTTCACTGTGCTAAAAAAAACAATATTTGAGATCTGGGCATGTCATTTGCCAAAGACATTCCTTGCACATGGTTATGTAAATATGTATCTATATTTTGTTGCACTTGTAAATATTTTTATTATTTTTTTAATTATTTCATTTATTTCCATTTGTTCATTAAAGTACAGAAAAGATTATTTTATTCTATTGCATTGTATTTTAGTGAGGTTTTATTTTGTTGACATGCATTGTTAATAACTGTTATAACTAAACTGTCTACATAATTATTTAATTTTAAAAATTTCTTGTTTTTTTTCCCCCGTTATCCACAACTTTAGATTATATTATCATTATTGTTGTTGTTGTTATTTAATCTATAGTTTTAAATTAGTTCATTTATTTGTTTTATATTTCTGTTCATTAAAATACCAAAAGTAATATATTTTATTGTATTGCATTGTATTTTAGTGTTTTTATTTTTATTTTATTGACTTGCATTATTTTATCTTGCCTCATAAACACTATATGTTAATAACTTTTGCTTTTAAACTCTTTTTTTAATTTAAGATTTTATTATTATTACTGTTTTTTAATCTGTAATTTTAAATTATTTATTCCCATTTGATCTTTAAAATACCTGAAACATTGACCTTTTGAACATTTCCATTGTATTTTAGTGTTTTTTATAAGTTAATTTTATAGACTTGGGTTGTTATTATCTTGCTCAGATTTGTAAACACTAAATGTTAATCACTGTTACTATTAAATATATATAATTGTTTATAATTATTTAATTTAAAACACAGTTTAATTGTTTTTCCTGTGTTCTCCAAATCTTTGGATTTTATTATTGTTGTTGTTGTTTAATATATAATTATTTAATGTTTATTTATTCAACTATTATATATTTTGGTAAGTACTGTACTTTAATAATTAAATTTTTCAGTTTTATATAATATGTGAATTACTGACCTATAGATAAAAATTAGAAACTTACTTTTTTGCTGTTATTGGTTATATTTCATATATATATATATATATATATATATATATATATATATATATATATATATATATATATATATATATATATATTTTTTTTTTTTTTTTTTTTTTTTTTTTTTTTTTTTTTTTTTCTGTACATAGTTATACAAATATAAAATGAATTTCTTTAAAAATAAAGTCCTGAAATATTACCAAATGTTCTTTTTTAATTATTCAAATTGTTCTATATTAAAAATAACTATTCCCTATAATAATGTAAATATTTATTAAGATCGTTGCACATTTTAAGTGTATCTGGATGAAAAATGAATACAAACTCATTTTATGGTGTTTGTGGCCGAGACGGAATTCGAACCTATAATTCTGTGTATTTTTTTCGTCCCGCCTCCCTGGAATGTCCTTCGTTTCTATTTGCTAGTCAGCGCCCTACACCTATCCGCGACTGGCCTCGCGGTGTGAGGCAAACATGATAACCACTACACTATGGAAACCCACTTCCTAAAGAAGTCCAAAATCATTGTGTGCAGGCTCGGCAAAATGCGCATAAATGTTAAACCTTCTGAAGCCAACTGTCGGATCAAAGGGGTTCATACATTTCTTCAAAAGGAGGACATCTGTTTCTGCTTGGTTTCAACCCAAGGACCTTTGACGCATTAGGCAAACGTGATGACCACTACACTACAGAACTTTCACAGTCTAACTCTAGTGCTTTTTGGGGAAATATTTATACTGTGATGTGCTCGAAAGCAAATAGACAATCTGCGTAAGTCCCACACACAAGAGGACAGATTTCATTCGGCCTGGCAGTATATGCGGAGTTTCCTGAAACGCTACCCTTAACTTACCTCGGAATTAAACACTTGCAGCGTGATATCAAGCTGAAACCTGCCTTCCTGTGCTAGTCTCAAACTATCAAACCCAAAGTTTCAATAACACAGGAGAAACTTGAAAATTTATCTTGGTGATTTTTGTTTGTCAAATTTTCGTGTTTCTCCAATCTACTTGAAACTTTGAGTTTTTTGAGCCGAGATTTCAAGTTTCTCCAATCTTCTTGAAACTCGCCACAGGGGTAGCACGTGTCCAGACTAGCATTGGAAAGCAGGTTTTAGCTTGATATCTCTTCAGAAAGCTGAGATGTGGACTTGCCACGTACAGTCTCTCCCATTGTAAAAAAAAAAACAGGCTGTTTGTGATCAGTCGAATTCCGAGGGTTTAACACGTCTGGGTGCTTCGGGAGTAAGCGAGGAGCCACCTGAACAGGTTTATTGGCAGATTCGTTGACCATTGTGTTGAATTTCAAGAAGGTTAGCCATGTGTTAGAAACTGCTACGGCTTGCATCATTTTATCAGAAAATAACACTCCAGATGGATGTTTTAAAGTTCGTCAAGGGGATAAATAGGCTACTTGTGGGCACGTAGGGGATCAGGGGGCACACTGTTAAAAATCTCTGTAAAAAAACGGCCAAATTTCAACAGTAACATACTGTTTTTCATTAAAACAGTGCATTCTGGGTAATATTCATCATTTTCGAGAAGGTAGCCTGCTGCTATATATCGTAAATTAACAACGTTCAAAGTCGACACTCAGCGGCTGTGATTCAAATCACACCCTACACACTCATTCACTATTCCCTACATGAGTTTACTAATATAGTCCACCTGACAGAGAGAATGAAAACTAATAAGTGAATTGAACTACATGAACTACAACTGACTTCAGCCACAGCTTTAGATTAAATCAACTGAAGATTTACCAACTTCACTCATTACTAACCCCAACTGACTTTATCAGATCAGAGATCAGAGATCGAAAGATCTTACTGAGAATTACAGAGATTTAGATGATAATGTTACTGTTTCGTTTGACGTTACCATTGTGGAGATCAGTGTTTCTTTTAGCACCCCTGCTGCCAATAAATAACAGTAAATAACCTGCTGCCAGTAAATAACAGTTTTTCTACAGTTTCTTGCCGTAAATTAATGGTTGCTAGCAAAAAAAGTGTTTTTCTAAAGTTTTTTGCCGTTAAGTCAAGGAAAAACAGTAATATACTGTAAAATGTAAATGTCAGATTTACCAAATGAAAAAAAAAGTTAATTTAACCAAAATATTTGTGAACATCCATAGAAAAAAAAAATATGCAAAGTCATACACTGATAATGAGAGTAAATACTGAACTCGACTGTATTAATGTCTGTTTGCACAAGAGAGATCTGTTAGTTTAATGTAGTTTTGTAGTTCACCATTGTGCTGGAGAGTAGAGCCTGTGCTTCAGTCAATGATGAGCCACAAATTCTGATCTTCTGCTGTTTTATATTAAGACAGTAAATGTGGAGTCGCTGATACAGTGGTGATCTCTGTGTTAAGTACTTCAGCACATACATGTGTGCTATAGCTGACAATGAGCCGCAGTGATTTGAGTAAAAGTCATGTATTTACTTACTTTATTTCTGCACATTAAGTGTTTGCATCTTTATATTAAGAAATACTCCTTCTCAGTGGAATTAAATTAAGTTCATAGTACTAACATCGTAAGAATGCTAGTTTTTAAACTCAAACTGTTTGAAGCAGTGGGAGTGGAGTTAATTTCCATGGTAGAATTTATGGTAAAATACTGTTAAAAAAAAAAAAAAATAAGAGTGGTAAATTAATGGTTGAAAGCTGTAAATTAACAGTACTTTACTGGCGCCCCTGCTGCCAGTAAATTACTGTTACTTAACGGCACAATTTTTTACAGTGCACATAGACTGCTTGTGGTCACAGTCTTTGTATTACCAGTGGACAGAAGGGCAGTTAGTGGTCACATAGGCGGTGAGAGTGACAGATGGGCTGTTTGTGTTGACACAGGTGATCATTGGGACAGACAGGGCCGGTGTGAGATTCTGTTTCGCCTCTTCCGTGGCGCGGAATTCAAGCAGCGGATACTCATCTGTCAATCATTCGCTCTGAAAGAGAGGAGATGCATTTTACGATTGGAGATTTCTTCACAAAATTGTTTTGTTTGAACAACATACGCTGCCAAACTCCCAACAAGCAGGTAAAGTGAATTCTGTGTTTCTCTAAAAAAAAAAAAGAAAACGTACAATTAATTACTTCCCAGATAGCATACATATCCGGGCCTCATCTGGGCCAACTATGGCACATCTGGCTCAGTTCTGGCAGCGGCAGAGGTTATATGGACCATCTCTGGCCCACACACATCAAGCCGGTTTTAGTTTGAGTTGTGGCATGCTGTTTATGGGCCAGATCTGGCCCGTGTGCAACAAACCGGCTTTAGTTTGAGTCGTGGCTTGCTGTGTGTGGGCCAGATCTGGCCCGTGTGCAACAAACCGGCTTTAATTTGAGTCGTGGTTTGCTGTGTGTGGGCCAGATCTGGCCCGTGTGTGACAAACCGGCTTTAATTTGAGTCGTGGCTTGCTGTGTGTGGGCCAGATCTGGCCCGTGTGTGACAAACCGGCTTTAATTTGAGTGGTGGCTTGCTGTGTGTGGGCCAGATCTGGCCCGTGTGTGACAAACCGGTTCTAGGTTGAGTTCTGGCTTGTTGTATGTGGGCCAGATATGGCCTATACCAGGTGACCAGATGTGCCATTTTCTGAAGACACGTCCTGGCAGATCACCTTTCTTTACCAGTCAGTGGTTCTAAAACTATTTTGAGTACTGGACGCCCATAATATTTTAGGACACGTAATATAAATACATACACACATTTATTTGACCTACACGGACCTGTTATGAAGCTGCAATGTAATTCGATTTTTTTTACATTTTTGTACCATGTCCTCTGGTGTGACACCATGTGCTTTGAACTTTTTTGGAACCACTAAAAATTTTTTATGCTTTGTTGTGCATTAATATGACACCCCTAAATTATATATATATATTTTTTAATTAAAAAATGCATGTTAAGCTACATAATCCTAGAAAATTTTGCAAATGTGTCTTGCTTGCCACTAATGACAGGTAAGCTTGGAATAGCAAGGTCATTAATTGACAGAAAAGGCTGAAACGTCCTTTGGTGTAATAAAAAAAAAGTCCTCCATTGTAACACCTGTACTGTCACACCACATAAAAAATCATTTTAAATAATTAAATAATATTTGTTTAACTCCTTTTTTATACTTTTAATTGCAATAATTACATTCATTAAATTAAGCTCTAATCATCCAAAAAAAAAAAAAAAAAAATTATGAATCTTTAGAATATATGAAAATTTCACTTTTTAATAAAAAAAGTTACAAAAAAATGAACTTTTTTCATAATATTCACATTTCTTCAATATGCACCTTACACACACACACACACACACACATATATATATAAATATATATATACACACACACACACATACATACATATATGAGTGTTCGTAAAAGCAACAATACAAAATCTTAAACTATAAAAGTGCCACTTTGTCCCACTATTATGTGCAGGCCTGGCATTTTGCACTGGGCTATAGAACTACAAAATGAATTTTAAATTAGCAATATCATAACTGAATGACATTTTGAATTGTGTAGTGATCTTATTCTATCCACCAAGCAATTGTATTCAATTCAATTCAATTCAATTCAATTCAAGTTTATTTGTATAGCGCTTTTTACAAAATAAATCGTTACAAAGCAACTTTACAGAAAATTATGTTTCTACAATATTTAGTAGTAGCTAGTAGTTTGTGCACATTTGACAGGATTTTAGAAAAAAAAATAATAATAATAATACAAGACGTAGTCAGCTAGACGATGAACTATCAATATTATTAATTAAGTTATTATATGATTCAGTCACACATTTAGCAATAATTGTTAGTTCTGTTTGTTGATTCAAGGTAGCATCATCAGGTTATATGGACCATCTCTGGCCCACACACATCAAGCCGGTTTTAGTTTGAGTTGTGGCATGCTGTTTATGGGCCAGATCTGGCCCGTGTGCAACAAACCGGCTTTAGTTTGAGTCGTGGCTTGCTGTGTGTGGGCCAGATCTGGCCCGTGTGCAACAAACCGGCTTTAATTTGAGTCGTGGTTTGCTGTGTGTGGGCCAGATCTGGCCCGTGTGTGACAAACCGGCTTTAATTTGAGTGGTGGCTTGCTGTGTGTGGGCCAGATCTGGCCCGTGTGTGACAAACCGGTTCTAGGTTGAGTTCTGGCTTGTTGTATGTGGGCCAGATATGGCCTATACCAGGTGACCAGATGTGCCATTTTCTGAAGACACGTCCTGGCAGATCACCTTTCTTTACCAGTCAGTGGTTCTAAAACTATTTTGAGTACTGGACGCCCATAATATTTTAGGACACGTAATATAAATACATACACACATTTATTTGACCTACACGGACCTGTTATGAAGCTGCAATGTAATTCGATTTTTTTACATTTTTGTACCATGTCCTCTGGTGTGACACCATGTGCTTTGAACTTTTTTGGAACCACTACAAATTTTTTATGCTTTGTTGTGCATTAATATGACACCCCTAAATTATATATATATATTTTTTAATTAAAAAATGCATGTTAAGCTACATAATCCTAGAAAATTTTGCAAATGTGTCTTGCTTGCCACTAATGACAGGTAAGCTTGGAATAGCAAGGTCATTAATTGACAGAAAAGGCTGAAACGTCCTTTGGTGTAATAAAAAAAAAGTCCTCCATTGTAACACCTGTACTGTCACACCACATAAAAAATCATTTTAAATAATTAAATAATATTTGTTTAACTCCTTTTTTATACTTTTAATTGCAATAATTACATTCATTAAATTAAGCTCTAATCATCCAAAAAAAAAAAAAAAAATTATGAATCTTTAGAATATATGAAAATTTCACTTTTTAATAAAAAAAGTTACAAAAAAATGAACTTTTTTCATAATATTCACATTTCTTCAATATGCACCTTACACACACACACACACACACACATATATATATAAATATATATATACACACACACACACATACATACATATATGAGTGTTCGTAAAAGCAACAATACAAAATCTTAAACTATAAAAGTGCCACTTTGTCCCACTATTATGTGCAGGCCTGGCATTTTGCACTGGGCTATAGAACTACAAAATGAATTTTAAATTAGCAATATCATAACTGAATGACATTTTGAATTGTGTAGTGATCTTATTCTATCCACCAAGCAATTGTATTCAATTCAATTCAATTCAATTCAAGTTTATTTGTATAGCGCTTTTTACAAAATAAATCGTTACAAAGCAACTTTACAGAAAATTATGTTTCTACAATATTTAGTAGTAGCTAGTAGTTTGTGCACATTTGACAGGATTTTAGAAAAAATAATAATAATAATAATACAAGACGTAGTCAGCTAGACGATGAACTATCAATATTATTAATTAAGTTATTATATGATTCAGTCACACATTTAGCAATAATTGTTAGTTCTGTTTGTTGATTCAAGGTAGCATCATCTGGGGTCCTCTGAGGGTCAGCATCATCTCTTCTCAGGTGTTCTGGATTCAGACTGGAGCTTGTTTAAATCCTAGTTACCACGGGATGTAAATCCCCTGGCGAAACATAGAAACAAAATACAGACATCATTAGCATAGCTGCTGATCCAACAAAGTAAAATTAGTTTAACCCAAGCTAATGAATAAAAATGCAACTTTGAACAGATGCAACTACACTCTTTGCAATTGTATGTGAATGTGTGAGACTTATGGTCATGGTTATAGGGAAATAACAAGAAGAACAAAGTGCAGTAAACGGTAAAACTGTTTGCACTACAAACCAGTTCGTTCATAATTAAGACAATACATTAAAAATAACATAGTAAGATACAGCAGTTTGCAACAGTACAGCAGTTTGTACAGCTAATATAGCTGGAATGACACAGAGAGCCAGACACATTAAATTTACAAATGTCCGCGCCCCCTCTTACAGAAAAAAATAAGGGGCATATGTTTATTCATATGTTTATTTATGTAACGTAAGCGTGTGACTTTTAATTCGTGACGTCTTTCATGGGCGTGCGCGCGGACCGGATGGAGTTGCCATGGAAACGGAGCGCAACACTGCAAATGTCACGAGGAAACACCCCGTTTCTCGCTGATTTCACTGTTTTCAGGTGAGTTAAGTCCATAAAATCACACAAATATTACTTATAACTGTTGTTGACACTTCTCTTACTTGTATTTGACTCGCTTCTGTTGTTTATTTACTTTATAGGAATGGTTTAATGTCTTCGAAAAGTCCGTTAGCATTTCTACCGTTTTCAGACGACGTATCGTCAGGTATGATAACTCTATTGTGCTCTTATTTATTAAAGTTTGGGCTTTTAATCAAATCTTCATCTGTAGATGATAGCTTTTGACTGTTTTGTTGGTAATCTTTCAATGGATGATTGGAAATTGCTTAATTTATTTATTAACATTTACACTTTACTGTTTATCGATGACGTCACGTAACGTTATCAAGGAGCGCGAAAATTGGCAGAAAACTAAAGTTGTTTTGATCTTTTATGGTAAACATAAAACTGTTCTGCGATTTCAAGAGTGACAAAATAAACCTTCTACAACAGAAGGGAGTGTCCAAGATTTTAATATTTCTGAAGGGAGCTGCTGGCAGAGATGTAGGAAGCGCTGAAAAGGTTAAGTAATCTAATATGCATGTTTTTCACAACATATATCGCAATGAATTTGTTATTTTATTTATTTATTTTTTGCATTTCACCTGCTCTAGCTGTTTCCATCTAATAAACCTGGAACTGTAGACTAAATATTGTTGGCTCTTTGTCAAATTGCTTGTTTTGTTCCTAGATTCTCCAGTGCTGATGGCCTGCTGCATCCAGCAGAGTCGGAGTGAACCTACTGTAAGACAACATCTCCAAGATGCTATTGACCACAAGACTAGTACAGTAAGTCAAACCTCAAATATACAGTACACTACTGTTCAAAAGCTTGAAGTTGATACAATTTGAAATAATTATCTTCTGCTCACCTCTGTAGTAATTATTTGATTAAAATATGTAAAAAGAGTAATATTGTGAAATATTATTACAATTTAAAATAGCTGTTTTCTATGTGAATACATTATAAACTAATTTATTCCGGTGATGTGCAGCTGTATTTTCAGCATCATTCCTACAGTCTTATTATTATTATAAAAAAATAATAATAATAATAATACAAGACGTAGTCAGCTAGACGATGAACTATCAATATTATTAATTAAGTTATTATATGATTCAGTCACACATTTAGCAATAATTGTTAGTTCTGTTTGTTGATTCAAGGTAGCATCATCTGGGGTCCTCTGAGGGTCAGCATCATCTCTTCTCAGGTGTTCTGGATTCAGACTGGAGCTTGTTTAAATCCTAGTTACCACGGGATGTAAATCCCCTGGCGAAACATAGAAACAAAATACAGACATCATTAGCATAGCTGCTGATCCAACAAAGTAAAATTAGTTTAACCCAAGCTAATGAATAAAAATGCAACTTTGAACAGATGCAACTACACTCTTTGCAATTGTATGTGAATGTGTGAGACTTATGGTCATGGTTATAGGGAAATAACAAGAAGAACAAAGTGCAGTAAACGGTAAAACTGTTTGCACTACAAACCAGTTCGTTCATAATTAAGACAATACATTAAAAATAACATAGTAAGATACAGCAGTTTGCAACAGTACAGCAGTTTGTACAGCTAATATAGCTGGAATGACACAGAGAGCCAGACACATTAAATTTACAAATGTCCGCGCCCCCTCTTACAGAAAAAAATAAGGGGCATATGTTTATTCATATGTTTATTTATGTAACGTAAGCGTGTGACTTTTAATTCGTGACGTCTTTCATGGGCGTGCGCGCGGACCGGATGGAGTTGCCATGGAAACGGAGCGCAACACTGCAAATGTCACGAGGAAACACCCCGTTTCTCGCTGATTTCACTGTTTTCAGGTGAGTTAAGTCCATAAAATCACACAAATATTACTTATAACTGTTGTTGACACTTCTCTTACTTGTATTTGACTCGCTTCTGTTGTTTATTTACTTTATAGGAATGGTTTAATGTCTTCGAAAAGTCCGTTAGCATTTCTACCGTTTTCAGACGACGTATCGTCAGGTATGATAACTCTATTGTGCTCTTATTTATTAAAGTTTGGGCTTTTAATCAAATCTTCATCTGTAGATGATAGCTTTTGACTGTTTTGTTGGTAATCTTTCAATGGATGATTGGAAATTGCTTAATTTATTTATTAACATTTACACTTTACTGTTTATCGATGACGTCACGTAACGTTATCAAGGAGCGCGAAAATTGGCAGAAAACTAAAGTTGTTTTGATCTTTTATGGTAAACATAAAACTGTTCTGCGATTTCAAGAGTGACAAAATAAACCTTCTACAACAGAAGGGAGTGTCCAAGATTTTAATATTTCTGAAGGGAGCTGCTGGCAGAGATGTAGGAAGCGCTGAAAAGGTTAAGTAATCTAATATGCATGTTTTTCACAACATATATCGCAATGAATTTGTTATTTTATTTATTTATTTTTTGCATTTCACCTGCTCTAGCTGTTTCCATCTAATAAACCTGGAACTGCAGACTAAATATTGTTGGCTCTGTGTCAAATTGCTTGTTTTGTTCCTAGATTCTCCAGTGCTGATGGCCTGCTGCATCCAGCAGAGTCGGAGTGAACCTACTGTAAGACAACATCTCCAAGATGCTATTGACCACAAGACTAGTACAGTAAGTCAAACCTCAAATATACAGTACACTAGTGTTCAAAAGCTTGAAGTTGATACAATTTGAAATAATTATCTTCTGCTCACCTCTGTAGTAATTATTTGATTAAAATATGTAAAAAGAGTAATATTGTGAAATATTATTACAATTTAAAATAGCTGTTTTCTATGTGAATACATTATAAACTAATTTATTCCGGTGATGTGCAGCTGTATTTTCAGCATCATTCCTACAGTCTTCAGTGTCACATGGATCCCTCAGAAATGCTGATTTGCTGCTCAAGAAACTTATTATCAGCGTTGAAACAGTTGTGCTGCTTCATTTTTTTTGTGGAAACCGTGATGCACTTTATTTTTCAGAATTCACAGATGAATACAAAGTTCAAAAGACCTGCATTTATTTATCCATTTATGCAGACACTTTTATCCAAAGCGACTTACAGTGCATTCAGGCTATCAGTTTTTACATATCATGTGTTCCCGGGGAATCGAACCCCCAACCTTGGGTTTGCTTGCTTGCTAACACAGTGCTCTACCAGTTGAGCCACAGGAAGACTATTTGAAACAGATGATTTTGAACAATTTGATGCATGTAACAGCAACATTCAAATGTTTGGAGTCTATGTAACAACGAATCCAACAAAAAAAAATTCAGCACATCTGTATTTTAACATTGATCATAATCAGAAATGTTCCTTGAGCAGTAAATCATCATATTAGAATGATTTCTGAAGATGTTTCACTGAAGACTGGAGTAATGATGCTCAAAATTCAGCTTTGATCAAAGGAATAAATTACATTTTAACAATATTCACATAGAAAAGAGTTGTTTTGAATTGTAATAGTCACAGTGTTACTATTTTACTGTAATTTGATTCAATAAATGGAGCCGTGGTGAGCATAAGAGATTATTTATAAAGGCATAAAATATTTTACAGACCCCAAACTCTTGAATGGTTGTGTAAATTACAGTTATGATGTTCCTCCCAGTTAAATTTTATTAAAATGTATTAAATGTTACTCTGGCATATGCAGTCCATTTTATAGAGACTGTGTCTGTTCCCCAAAAAAAGACAACAAATAATATGTTTATTAAGGGATCTAGAAAAATTATTTCAGTTTAAACCTACTAGATTAAAAATAGTACTCAATGTACTCCATTGATGAAATAGTAAAAAGTGCACATTGCCTGAAATGATATGAACAGCAGCTATGCTAATCTTTCTCCCTTTGCCTTCCTGTTTCTGCAGATGTCCATCCCAGGGTTATTAGGCACATGACTTGCAGGACGTGTGAGGACTTCAGATGATACCAGTACTCAAAAGACCTTAGATGATGGCAACTATAGATGGACATACAAACTACCGCCACTGCAAAAAAGGTCATGTTAATTTGAAAGAGCTGTCTCACAGTATCAAGGGCTCCCTTATCAGTTCTGCTTTCAGTACTGGAGAGTAACAGATACATTTTTTTTAATGTTTTTATTAGTACATATACGTTATCTTGCACATTTTATCTCCCCAACAGATTCTAATTTGAAAGAAGTTTATAATGCATGTTCGCTACTCCCAATTCAGAAGACTGAATCAGGCTGTGTATCTGAATGTTTCTCATACTCTCTCCTCTCTGCCGCGGCTGAATTTGGGATTTTCCTTAGCTGTCAGTTATAAACGTCAAAATTAAAAGAAATAAACATTTGAAATGTATCAGTCTGTGTGTAATGAATGAATATAATATACAAGTTTCACTTTTTGAATGGAATTAGTGAAATAAATCAACTTTTTGATGATATTCTAATTATATGACCAGCACCTGTATATCATTGCTCTTTTGTTGATTTTGATTGCTTCCATTGTCCTAATTTGTAAGTTGCTTTGGACAGAAAAGTGTCTGCTAAATGTAAATGTAATGCTAATGTGTATTTAACTATATTTATAAATATTTATCTGTATTTTTTATTTTGTAATAATGTAAATGTATTTGTTTTATATCTATACATGCAGTTGTATTCATGTATGTATATTTATTTGTCTAATTTTTATATTTTAATATAGGTGTCGCCTATGCCATTTGTGAGATGCGGCATGGATCTGGTACAGTTGTGGCTGACTTCTGTCAGACAAAACTGGGCCAGATCTGGCCCAGATGTCACCCACACCATTTTTGAGATGTGGCCCAGATCTGGTTCAGTTGTGGCTGACATATGTCAGCCAGACTCAGGTTGAGTCATCGCCGTCATTCTGCGCGGTATGTGGGCCAGAAGAATATGGGAGATGTCCCAGATAGCAAATGACATGTGGCCCAGTTCTGGGTTAGATATGACCCGTATTTACCCTTTCTAGACACAAAAGAATATGTAATTCATCCAGAATAAAGAAAACACTCATGTAAACTGCTTTATTAAAATATAAAAATTAGACAAATAAATATACATACATGAATACAACTGCATGTATAGATATAAAACAAATACATTTACATTATTACAAAATAAAAAATACAGATAAATATTTATAAATATAGTTAAATACACATTAACATTACATTTACATTTAGCAGACACTTTTCTGTCCAAAGCAACTTACAAATTAGGACAATGGAAGCAATCAAAATCAACAAAAGAGCAATGATATACAGGTGCTGGTCATATAATTAGAATATCATCAAAAAGTTGATTTATTTCACTAATTCCATTCAAAAAGTGAAACTTGTATATTATATTCATTCATTACACACAGACTGATACATTTCAAATGTTTATTTCTTTTAATTTTGACGTTTATAACTGACAGCTAAGGAAAATCCCAAATTCAGACGTGGCAGAGAGGAGCGAGTATGAGAAACATTCAGATACACAGGCTGATTCAGTCTTCTGAATTGGGAGTAGCGAACATGCATTATAAACTTCTTTCAAATTAGAATCTGTTGGGGAGATAAAATGTGCAAGATAACGTATATGTACTAATAAAAACATTAAAAAAAATGTATCTGTTACTCTCCAGTACTGAAAGCAGAACTGATAAGGGAGCCCTTGATACTGTGAGACAGCTCTTTCAAATTAACATGACCTTTTTTGCAGTGGCGGTAGTTTGTATGTCCATCTATAGTTGCCATCATCTAAGGTCTTTTGAGTACTGGTATCATCTGAAGTCCTCACACGTCCTGCAAGTCATGTGCCTAATAACCCTGGGATGGACATCTGCAGAAACAGGAAGGCAAAGGGAGAAAGATTAGCATAGCTGCTGTTCATATCATTTCAGGCAATGTGCACTTTTTACTATTTCATCAATGGAGTACATTGAGTACTATTTTTAATCTAGTAGGTTTGAACTGAAATAATTTTTCTAGATCCCTTAATAAACATATTATTTGTTGTCTTTTTTTGGGGAACAGACACAGTCTCTATAAAATGGACTGCATATGCCAGAGTAACATTTAATACATTTTAATAAAATTTAACTGGGAGGAACATCATAACTGTAATTTACACAACCATTCAAGAGTTTGGGGTCTGTAAAATATTTTATGCCTTTATAAATAATCTCTTATGCTCACCACGGCTCCATTTATTGAATCAAATTACAGTAAAATAGTAACACTGTGACTATTACAATTCAAAACAACTCTTTTCTATGTGAATATTGTTAAAATGTAATTTATTCCTTTGATCAAAGCTGAATTTTGAGCATCATTACTCCAGTCTTCAGTGAAACATCTTCAGAAATCATTCTAATATGATGATTTACTGCTCAAGGAACATTTCTGATTATGATCAATGTTAAAATACAGATGTGCTGAATTTTTTTTTTGTTGGATTCGTTGTTACATAGACTCCAAACATTTGAATGTTGCTGTTACATGCATCAAATTGTTCAAAATCATCTGCTTCAAATAGTCTTCCTGTGGCTCAACTGGTAGAGCACTGTGTTAGCAAGCAAGCAAACCCAAGGTTGGGGGTTCGATTCCCCGGGAACACATGATATGTAAAAACTGATAGCCTGAATGCACTGTAAGTCGCTTTGGATAAAAGTGTCTGCATAAATGGATAAATAAATGCAGGTCTTTTGAACTTTGTATTCATCTGTGAATTCTGAAAAATAAAGTGCATCACGGTTTCCACAAAAAAAATGAAGCAGCACAACTGTTTCAACGCTGATAATAAGTTTCTTGAGCAGCAAATCAGCATTTCTGAGGGATCCATGTGACACTGAAGACTGTAGGAATGATGCTGAAAATACAGCTGCACATCACCGGAATAAATTAGTTTATAATGTATTCACATAGAAAACAGCTATTTTAAATTGTAATAATATTTCACAATATTACTCTTTTTACATATTTTAATCAAATAATTACTACAGAGGTGAGCAGAAGATAATTATTTCAAATTGTATCAACTTCAAGCTTTTGAACAGTAGTGTACTGTATATTTGAGGTTTGACTTACTGTACTAGTCTTGTGGTCAATAGCATCTTGGAGATGTTGTCTTACAGTAGGTTCACTCCGACTCTGCTGGATGCAGCAGGCCATCAGCACTGGAGAATCTAGGAACAAAACAAGCAATTTGACACAGAGCCAACAATATTTAGTCTGCAGTTCCAGGTTTATTAGATGGAAACAGCTAGAGCAGGTGAAATGCAAAAAATAAATAAATAAAATAACAAATTCATTGCGATATATGTTGTGAAAAACATGCATATTAGATTACTTAACCTTTTCAGCGCTTCCTACATCTCTGCCAGCAGCTCCCTTCAGAAATATTAAAATCTTGGACACTCCCTTCTGTTGTAGGTTTATTTTGTCACTCTTGAAATCGCAGAACAGTTTTATGTTTACCATAAAAGATCAAAACAACTTTAGTTTTCTGCCAATTTTCGCGCTCCTTGATAACGTTACGTGACGTCATCGATAAACAGTAAAGTGTAAATGTTAATAAATAAATTAAGCAATTTCCAATCATCCATTGAAAGATTACCAACAAAACAGTCAAAAGCTATCATCTACAGATGAAGATTTGATTAAAAGCCCAAACTTTAATAAATAAGAGCACAATAGAGTTATCATACCTGACGATACGTCGTCTGAAAACGGTAGAAATGCTAACGGACTTTTCGAAGACATTAAACCATTCCTATAAAGTAAATAAACAACAGAAGCGAGTCAAATACAAGTAAGAGAAGTGTCAACAACAGTTATAAGTAATATTTGTGTGATTTTATGGACTTAACTCACCTGAAAACAGTGAAATCAGCGAGAAACGGGGTGTTTCCTCGTGACATTTGCAGTGTTGCGCTCCGTTTCCATGGCAACTCCATCCGGTCCGCGCGCACGCCCATGAAAGCACGTCACGAATTAAAAGTCACACGCTTACGTTACATAAATAAACATATGAATAAACATATGCCCCTTATTTTTTTCTGTAAGAGGGGGCGCGGACATTTGTAAATTTAATGTGTCTGGCTCTCTGTGTCATTCCAGCTATATTAGCTGTACAAACTGCTGTACTGTTGCAAACTGCTGTATCTTACTATGTTATTTTTAATGTATTGTCTTAATTATGAACGAACTGGTTTGTAGTGCAAACAGTTTTACCGTTTACTGCACTTTGTTCTTCTTGATATTTCCCTATAACCATGACCATAAGTCTCACACATTCACATACAATTGCAAAGAGTGTAGTTGCATCTGTTCAAAGTTGCATTTTTATTCATTAGCTTGGGTTAAACTAATTTTACTTTGTTGGATCAGCAGCTATGCTAATGATGTCTGTATTTTGTTTCTATGTTTCGCCAGGGGATTTACATCCCGTGGTAACTAGGATTTAAACAAGCTCCAGTCTGAATCCAGAACACCTGAGAAGAGATGATGCTGACCCTCAGAGGACCCCAGATGATGCTACCTTGAATCAACAAACAGAACTAACAATTATTGCTAAATGTGTGACTGAATCATATAATAACTTAATTAATAATATTGATAGTTCATCGTCTAGCTGACTACGTCTTGTATTATTATTATTATTATTTTTTCTAAAATCCTGTCAAATGTGCACAAACTACTAGCTACTACTAAATATTGTAGAAACATAATTTTCTGTAAAGTTGCTTTGTAACGATTTATTTTGTAAAAAGCGCTATACAAATAAACTTGAATTGAATTGAATTGAATTGAATTGAATACAATTGCTTGGTGGATAGAATAAGATCACTACACAATTCAAAATGTCATTCAGTTATGATATTGCTAATTTAAAATTCATTTTGTAGTTCTATAGCCCAGTGCAAAATGCCAGGCCTGCACATAATAGTGGGACAAAGTGGCACTTTTATAGTTTAAGATTTTGTATTGTTGCTTTTACGAACACTCATATATGTATGTATGTGTGTGTGTGTGTATATATATATATATATATATGTGTGTGTGTGTGTGTGTGTGTGTGTGTGTGTAAGGTGCATTTTGAAGAAATGTGAATATTATGAAAAAAGTTCATTTTTTTGTAACTTTTTTTATTAAAAAGTGAAATTTTCATATATTCTAAAGATTCATATTTTTTTTTTTTTTTTTTGGATGATTAGAGCTTAATTTAATGAATGTAATTATTGCAATTAAAAGTATAAAAAAGGAGTTAAACAAATATTATTTAATTATTTAAAATGATTTTTTATGTGGTGTGACAGTACAGGTGTTACAATGGAGGACTTTTTTTTTATTACACCAAAGGACGTTTCAGCCTTTTCTGTCAATTAATGACCTTGCTATTCCAAGCTTACCTGTCATTAGTGGCAAGCAAGACACATTTGCAAAATTTTCTAGGATTATGTAGCTTAACATGCATTTTTTAATTAAAAAATATATATATATAATTTAGGGGTGTCATATTAATGCACAACAAAGCATAAAAAATTTGTAGTGGTTCCAAAAAAGTTCAAAGCACATGGTGTCACACCAGAGGACATGGTACAAAAATGTAAAAAAATCGAATTACATTGCAGCTTCATAACAGGTCCGTGTAGGTCAAATAAATGTGTGTATGTATTTATATTACGTGTCCTAAAATATTATGGGCGTCCAGTACTCAAAATAGTTTTAGAACCACTGACTGGTAAAGAAAGGTGATCTGCCAGGACGTGTCTTCAGAAAATGGCACATCTGGTCACCTGGTATAGGCCATATCTGGCCCACATACAACAAGCCAGAACTCAACCTAGAACCGGTTTGTCACACACGGGCCAGATCTGGCCCACACACAGCAAGCCACCACTCAAATTAAAGCCGGTTTGTCACACACGGGCCAGATCTGGCCCACACACAGCAAGCCACGACTCAAATTAAAGCCGGTTTGTCACACACGGGCCAGATCTGGCCCACACACAGCAAACCACGACTCAAATTAAAGCCGGTTTGTTGCACACGGGCCAGATCTGGCCCATAAACAGCATGCCACAACTCAAACTAAAACCGGCTTGATGTGTGTGGGCCAGAGATGGTCCATATAACCTCTGCCGCTGCCAGAACTGAGCCAGATGTGCCATAGTTGGCCCAGATGAGGCCCGGATATGTATGCTATCTGGGGTGGGCCAGAACTGGGCCACATGTCATTTGCTATCTGGGTTATTATATTATCATATAATCATATTTATGTGATTAATTATAGCAACTGTTTTGAATGTTATGTGATTTTCAAGACTTTAGTGCATATATATATATATTTTTTTTTTTATTATTATATATATATATATATATATATATATATATATATATATATATATATATATATATTAAAATAACTATTTCCTATTTTAAATTAACTTTATTACTGTGATTTAAAGCTGAATTCTTCAGCATCATTTATGTGATCATATGATCCAGAAATCATTATCTATGATTATTTGCTCACAAAACATTTCTTAGTGTAATCAATGTTGATATTATCATTGTCACTATAATGATGAAAGCACATTATTTTCGGAAGGTTGACGTGATGCTGAAGACTGGAGTATTAATTCTGAAAATTCAGCTTTTCATAACAGGAATAAATTACAATGATTAGAAAATATATTCAAATGTAAAAAAAAAAAAAATAAATATTTCCATTTAAATATAATATTACAATGGTATATATATATATATATATATATATATATATATATATATATATATATATATATATATATATATATATATATATATATATAATGAATTATAAAATACATTTGATATATTTAATTTGAATCTATATTTCAGGAATGTTTAGATGATGCATGCTCTGTCAAGACCCATCCTCCACAGAGTAGGTCACCCTAAAGAAGGTCTCAGTCCACCAAAACATCACACCAGACACTTTGTCAGCGGAGGATCAAAGGTCAGAAGGGTTTCTTACAGATGCAGGTAAATAAATAATTCATACAGGCACTTATGTGTGTAAACTCTCTGTCTCATATGTGCACACAACACCAAGACATTATATTTCAATAAAGTAATCCTGTTCATCTTCCGTAGAACATCACACCATCGGCCATAACATCGGCCCTCGTTCAGCTCACACTGGACCCCTCAGAACGGCTGGTCCTTGTGTTGGACCAAAGATGGACAGATCTGTTGAGAATTGCCCGTGAACATCTCTTGGCAACGCACCATAGGAGCAAGGATCTTCTTAAACAGGTCCAAGGCTTGTTTTTTTTTCTGTGTTTTCCACAATGTTAAATTGTATTATTATTAATATTATTGTAGCTGTTGTTGTTTAATCTACAATTTTAAATTATTTAATTGATTTCCATTTGTTAAATAAAACATCAGAAGTATTGGCCTTTTTTACACTGTACTTTAGTGTGTTAATTAATTCTATCGACTCTGTATTGTTATTTTATCTTGCTCAGTTTTGTAAACACTAAATGTTGGTAATGGCTATTATTAAACTAATAAAATAAATATTTTATTTAAAATACTCTACCAATCAAATGTTTTTCAGCAGTAAGATTTGTAATGTTTTTTGAGAAGTCTTTTCTGTTCACCAAGCATGCCTTTATTTTATCCAAAGTACAGCAAAAATAGTAGCATTTTAAACATTCTTACTATTTTAAATCAGCTGCTTTCTATTTCAATTCAATTCAATTCAAGTTTATTTGTATATCGCTTTTTACAATACAAATCGTTACAAAGCAACTTTACAGAAAATTATGTTTATACAATATTTAGTAGTAGCTTATAAGTTGTGACTGTCAGTTTGTGCACGTTTGACAGGATTTTTAGAAAAATTAATACAAGTAGTCGTACGTAGTCAGCCAGACTATGAACATTATTAATATTATTAATAATTAATAATATAATTATTATGCAGTCACACTTGTAGCAATATTTGTTAGTTCTGTTTGTTGATTCAGCGTTAGCATCATATGAGGTCCTCTGAGGGTCAGCATCATCTCTTCTCAGGTGTTCTGGATCCAGACTGGAGCTTGTGTAAATCCTAGTTACCACAGGATGAAGATCCCAGCAGAAACAGAGAAACAAATAGAGACATCATTAGCATAGCTGCTGATCCAACAAAGTAAAATTAATTAGTTTAATCAGATAAAGAATAATAATGCACTCACAATTTAAGAGACACATTATTTGAATGCTTGGCAAAAGAGTTGCATTTTTAATCTAGAGTTAAACAGAGAGAGTGTGTCTGAACCTTTTTCATCTTTATCATCACTTTTAATCAATTTAAATCATCCTTGCTAAGAACAAGGCATTAATTTCTGTCATTTCTTTCCCCCCAAAAGAATGGTATAATCTATATTGTTAAGAAAGCTTTTTAACAATGCAGATCTTTGGATCTTTCTATTTAAAGAATCCCTGGGGGGTTTAAAATATTGATGATGATAGTAATAATAATAATAATAATAATAATAATAATAATAATAATAATAATTTTTTCTTGAGCAGTAAATCATATTATTCTGATTTCTGAAGATTATGTGACACTGAAGACTGGAGTAATGATGCTGAAAATACAGCTGCACATCACAGAAATAAAATACATTTTACTATATATTCAAATAGAAAGCAGTTATTTTAACTAGTAAAAATATTTCAACAATATAATTGCTTTTACTGTATTTTGGATCAAATAAAGGCAGGCTTGGTGAGAATTAAAAATCTTACTGTTCAAAAACATTTAACTGGTAGTCTAATATTTTTTTTTCTGTGTTCTCGACAACTTTAGATTTTATTATTGTTCTTGTTGTTGAATCTATACATTTAAATCGTTTGATGTATTTCAATTTGTTAATTAAAATACTATAAGCATTTGGCCTTGTTTGATCTGTATTGAACTGTGTGTTAAGTTTTTTTTTTTTTTTTTTTTTTGATTAAAACATGTGTAATGGCAAAAAACAAAGTTGGGTTTTCCCTGTAACCCCCTGTTATTGTTTTCAACCACCTGGAGAATGCGCGTACAGGGTCAGACTCACAGCCTGAATCCAAGAAAATCCAAGTGTTGTCATGGAATGTTTGTTGATATTTATTGCACATAAACAAAGTACAAAACAAAAAATGTGAACTAATTTAAATGACTTTAAATATTCCTTTGTAGAGCTTGGAGTTTAGCTTTCTCCTATAAGCAAAAGCTCCTGCAACACAGATCCAGGCCGAGGTCAAAGACTGTATCTGCTGGCACGCCTTCTCCCCGTCACGCTCTGAACGCTCCAATTTATATGATAGTGCCCTCTCCTGGCTGTGGAAGATATACTACTTAAATGCAACAGAAAAGACAACTATAAGTAAATTATGAAACCAAAAAAAAAAATAAAATAAAATAAACTCAAATGCGGCTCCTACACACCGGCCCCTAATTGTTCTCTATAGAATCAATTATTTAAAATAAATAAAAAAAAAAAGGAGCCAGAAATCAATAATCTCTTAAATGTTTTAGAAAAATAAGTATATATGTATACATTACATCCCTTATTGGTGATCTTTAGGAGGCGCCGGACATTCTTCAGTCTCCAGAATTCGGCACAGCTTGGTAATGGGCCTATCAAGTATTGAAGTCTGTGTCTGGAGCTTCACGGATCGGACTAGCCCCTTTCGATCAGGCTTGGTCTCTAGAACTCTTCCTAATGGCCATGATCCTCTAGGAGCAGTGGGGTCAACCACTAGAACCAGATCTCCAACATTCAGATTCTTCTTCACTACAGTCCATTTTTGCCTTTCCTGGAGTAGAAGAAGGTATTATTTGGTCCATCTATGCCAGAAAAGATCTGCCATGTACTGAACCTGTTTCCAGTGGCGTCTAGCATAAAGGTCTGAATTCAGGAAGATTCCAGGAGGCATAATGGGCTGGGTTTTTAGGAGGAGGATGTGGTTTGGGGTCAGCGGTTCCAGGTCGTATGGGTCTGAGGACACTGTGGAGAGAGGACGGTTGTTTAGAATAGCCTCTACCTCACAAAACAGAGTTTGAAGACCCTCATCATCGATTGACTGTTGATGGAGTGTGGAGTTCAGCACGTAACGAACAGATCTAATAAGCCTTTCCCAGACTCCGCCATGGTGCGATGCTGCTGGTGGGTTGAAACTCCATTCGATTCCATCAGGAAGCAGGGCATCCTGGATCTTTGACTTGTCCAGCATCATCAGAGCTTTTTTGAGCTCCACCTGAGCACCCACCAGGTTTGTTCCGTTGTCAGATCTGATGTGCTTAACCTGCCCCCTTCTGCAAACAAATCTCCTCAAAGCGTGAATGCATGAGTCAGTGTCTAAGGAGAAAGCTACTTCCAAATGAACAGCTCTGCTGGACATACATGTAAACAGAACTCCATACCTTTTAATGGTGCTTCTTCCTCGCTTCACTTCAATCGGGCCAAAGTAGTCCAATCCGACATTGGTAAAGGGAGGGAGGTCAGGTAGGATTCTTTCTACCGGCAAATCTGCCATTTTCTGCTCACCGGCTTTGCCCTTCAAACGTCGACACATGACACATCTTGAGAGCACCTTTCTTGCTAAAGAGTTGGCCTTATTAATCCAATATTTTTTACGGAGCTCTGAGAGCATGTGGTTCCTGCCACTGTGACCACAGCGTTCATGAATGTGTCTTAAAAGAAGAATTGAAATGTGTGAATCTTTGGGCAAGATACAGGGGTGTTTGGTTTCATCAGGCATGGCAGATTTATGCATCCGGCCACCTATTCTTAAGATGCCTTCATCTAGCACAGGATCAAGCCTACAGATCCTGCTGCTCCTTTTCACTTTAGGTGGGGTCATTTGCAGTGTTGAAATTTCAGCTGGGAATGCTTGCCTCTGAACATAAAAGATTACTGACCTTTCTGCCTCTAAGAGATCTTCCACTGTGAGGAGTTGTCCACCAGGTTTGGTCCTAGAAACCTCCAATTTTGGGCTCGCCCTTTGGCTGTGGGAGCGGGTAACGACTCGATATGATGGAGAGCCCTTTTGTTTTTTGATTCTCAGTCTCAAGGCCTTTTTTAGTTTGATGTACCATGCCACTGCTTTAAGTAGCCTAATCCAATTTGAAAAGTATGAAATAAGCTGGTCTGTGGGTGATTCAGTGTTCACCACTGTTGTAAACACAGTAGTGTTTCTCCTAACCTCTGGATCATCCTGTAACACTGAGCCCAATGCCTTCACCTCTAACCAACCTTCCTCAGGTTTCCATAGGAACTCTGGGCCATGCATCCACCTCCTTTGCTCCATGAATTTGCCTGCACTCAATCCTCTCGAGGAATCATCAGCTGGATTGTCTTTACTTCTTACGTATCTCCATTGGGACAGCTCCGAGTTATCCCGAATCAGCGAGACCCTGTTTGCTACATACGTTTTAAATCTTGCAGTGTCACTTCTAATGTACTTAAGTACGGTTTGGCTGTCAGTCCAGAAAACGGAAGGCTTTAAGGGTAGATGTAGTTCTCTCCTTAGCATTTTGTCCACCTTTACCAACAATGCTGCAGCGGCCAACTCCAGACGTGGTACTGTGATGCTCTTTAAAGGAAGGACTCTGGACTTTCCCATGAGAAAGGTGACATGTATAATGTCCTGTTCATTAGCTTGTCTTATGTAGCTTGCTGAGCCATAGCCATTCTCACTGGCGTCAGCAAAGTGGTGTAGTTCTGCACACTTTGTTGTCCCATAGCCTTTTGGTTTCAAACAACGTGCAACACTGAAGCCTTTTATTCTTTCTAAATTGTTTGTCCATTCTTCCCACCTGTCTACTACAGCTTGGGGCAAAGGTTCGTCCCATCCAAAGCCTCTCTTGCAGAGCTCTTGTAGCAACTGCTTGGCTGGGAGAATGAGAGGAGCAAGAAATCCGAGGGGATCAAAAATGGAACTTACAACAGAAAGTATGCCTCTGCGGGTATGTGGCCTCTGGCTTAAATTGATGTTAAACTGGAAATGGTCAGAGTCCACGCACCACTGCAGTCCTAGGGCTCTTTCGATTGGCAGGCTGTCTTTGTCAAGATCTAGTGTCTTGATTTCTTTTGCCCATTTTTCTTTTGGAATGGATGCTAGAACTGCCCGATTATTGCTGACCCATTGAGTGAGCTGGAATCCACCTTTGTAGCATAGTGTGGTGAGGTCTTTTACTAGCTGGATGGCTTCAGACTCTTCAGCCATGGATTTAGCACAATCATCCACATAAAAGTTGTGCCTGATTGTTTCAGCTACGTGCAGGGGAAAACAGCTTTCCTTGTCATCAGCAGTTTTTTGTAATGCAAAACTTGCACAACTTGGGGAGGACACTGCGCCGAATATGTGCACAAGCATATGGTATTCCTTTGGGGTTTGACTGGTGTCACCCTGTGGCCACCACAGGAAGCGCAAGTAGTCCACACCTGATTTCTCTACTCCCACCTGATGGAACATTGACTTAATGTCAGCCATAATTCCTATAGGTTCTTTGCGGAATCTCCAAATGACTCCGACAAGAGAATTGGTCAGATCAGGACCCTGTAGTAGCTCTGTGTTGAGGGATACACCTTTGTAAGTAGCTGCACAATCAAACACCACTCTAAGTTTCTTCTTTTTGGGGTGGTACACTCCATGGTGTGGTATGTACCATACCTTCCCAGGTGCCTGTGTGAGTTCTTCCTCTGGGACCTCCTCTGCATAATGATTTTCAAAGATGTCATTGATAAAGGCAATATATTCTTGTTTGTATTGTTCATCTTTTTTCATTTTCCTTTTCAGAGTTTGGAGGCGCTGTTCAGCAACTTGGCGATTGTTAGGCATGCTGATATCAGTTTTCCTAAAGGGCAACTTCAGATAGTAATGTCCATCTTGTAAGACCGCCTCATTAGCTATCTCTAAAAACCTTCTGTCCTCAACTGACATTTCAGTCTTCTCCTCCGATACTACCTCACTAAAATCCTGATTATACTGTGAGATCAGAAGCTGTTCTAGACGTGCAACTGATATCCTATTCACAGTCACACTCTCTGCACTGCCCTCAGCACTTCTCAGTGGCCCGTTTACAACCCACCCCAATAAGGTTCTAACTGCGTAGGGGCCCCCATTTTGACTATTAACAACCTCCCATGGTTCTAAGCACTTTGGAGCATTCGTGCCAATCAACAGCTCCACCTTTGAATTAATGCTGGGAAGTTTGACTCGACTTAGATACTTCCATTGTGCTAAGTCTTTCTGCTTGGGAATGCTGTTTGTGGTAACTGGCATTTCTTTTTGAGTGAAGAGATCAGGAAGAGGTAAGAAGTTATTGCTGTCTAGTGCTGAAACTTCTACTTCAGATACAACATGGGTTGGAACAGTTTTTTCTTGATTCATTGTGCGTAGAAGAATGTGTGCTTTTCTACCTTTCAGATTGAGCCGAAACATAAGATCCTCGGAGCAGAAGGTGGCAGAGGATCCAGGGTCCAGGAGAGCATACACCTGTAAGATTTGGCTGCCCTTTGCTGCCTTAACCTGAACTGGGACAATGGACAGCACACTCTCTTGATCTCCGGCCCCTATATGACCACATAACCCTGCCGATGCACCGCCTGTAGCATTAGAGGGTCTTTCTGCTTTTTCGACGATACTGTCTTTGGCCTCAATATGTAGGACACTAGGGTGAGCTTGCTTACATACTTTACAGCTGAGACGCCTTTTGCAGTCTCTGCTAATGTGGCCTGTGGAGAGACATCCAAAGCAAATGCCTTTGGTCTTTAAAAAACTGAGCTTGTCTCTATGTGTTATCTTTAAAAAGTCTTTACACATGTCCAATGTGTGTCTTGCGCTACAGAAGGGGCAAGAAAGATAAAACTTCATCTGCTTTTGGGCAATAGTTATACTAGTGGCAAAACTACTGCCAGATGACTTCGAGACCTGTGATTTGACTGGGGATCTAGCCTTTCCTCTACTAGCCGACTGATCTTGAAGATCACCAAATACTGGATCAGCTGCTATGCGAGCTTGTTTTTCAATAAAGCAGACTAAATCTAAAATCCTTACCCTACGACTACGTTGTTCTTGCAGCTCATAAGCCTTGTTACGCCATCTCTCCCGAAGCTTGTACGGTAGCTTGAGCACAATGCTTCTCATATTGGATATGGTATCTAGCTCCTCCATATATTCCATTTCCTCCATAGCATTGCAACAGCTCCTAAGGAACATGGCATAATCCTGTAGTGATTTACAATCCTCAGATTTTATTTGGGACCAGGATAGGGCCTTTTCCAAGTAAGCACAAGAGATCTTGTATTCGTTTCCAAAGTTTTCCTTCAGCAACTCCTTTGCTCTCTGGTAGCCTCTATCTTGTGACAAGTACTCACAGCTCTTGACCAGCCTTTGTGCTGGGCCTCTTGTATATTGAATAAGAAACTGCAATCAATCTTTATTGTTATCAGTTTTGCTTTCAACCATATTTTCAAAAGAGTGAATGAATGACTTGTACTCAAGAACTTGTCCATCAAAGAGTGGAATGCTACCTTGCGGTAGTGTAGACAGAAGTTGCTGTTTCATAAGAATTTTTGTCAATTCACTCTGCTTTTCCATAATTTTGATCATATGGCTTTCCTGTGCTGATCTGGGTGTAGGAATTTGCCATTGAGATACAGTAGACTGAATGGCTGGGACTGAACTTGCAAGTGATTGGGAGATAACAGGAGGAATACTGTGAGCTGAGGTCTGCTGTAGTTGTGGCCGGATATCACTGCTAGCCCTGGGCTGGAAAACAGGTCTGCTGTGATACCTATCTGGGCCTAAATTAAGTAGAGGAGGTTGAACCTGAACACCTGTCCTGGTTTTAACTACTGGGGAAGTCCTGTCATGGAGATAAAGTGAGCTATCAAACTTTTCATCCATTGATTTTGTCTTCACTTCATCTGCTTCTGCACCTAACAAAGGTATCTGAACTGTGATATCAGACTGGGCAGGTTTATACATTTCTATTTCAGCTTCTTTCAGATAATTAATTTTTGCAGTAGTGGCTTCAATTTCAGAATGCAACTCTAAAGATTCTCTCTTTTTTCTCAGAATATGCTCCTGCTCCTCAATTGCATGCCTTTCTTGCAGCTTTGCAGCTTTAGCTATTAAAGCTACTCTCTCTGCCTCTGCACTAATGCGCAATGATACTGACGATGTATGTGATCTAAATGATTGGGCATCAATATCAGAATCCTCTACTTGGGTGACAGAAGAGGAGACTTCAACTAAAGCTTGGGAACCTGGGTTTTCTATGGCTGACATCCATTTTTCAACGTTAGCCATAAAAGCCATTATCTGTACATATCTAGGCTGATACCATGTTTCGTGGTCTTCTTGTTTTGCCTCCTCATCCAACATTTCACTATAGGAAGCGTGCACGACTTTGAACTCTTCAAGAAATTCATTAAACTTGATCATGTTTTGTTTAACTTCATCAAGAAACTCTGGCTCAATCATTAAATCATTCACAATGTTCATTCTCCGTGTTACATGTGACATTTTTCCTCCTCTAGATGACCGCAATTGCGCGACAGTTTCTCTCATGTCTTTAACAGGAGTTGTTTCTTCTTCATTAGAATCAGCCATGGCTCTCAAAAAATACAAATCAAAAAATTAACTTCCAAAAATCAAAAAAAAATATTTATCTTGCTTCAATCAATGCAAAAGTCCTCAAAAATGTAGAAATAGTTTGTATTCCTTCCAAAAATCAACATATCTTTGCATATCATTTGTTTCAATTAGGCTGTGATTTCACTCTTCTTATATATTTGGCCTCGATTAATGAAAGTTGAAAGCACATACCTCCATCAAAGTGTTTCTTTCGTCTTCATATCGTGTAGTTCCAACATAAATCCGTCTTTGACAAATTCACAGCAATAGTCTTTGACAGATTGTAATGGCAAAAAACAAAGTTGGGTTTTCCCTGTAAGGGGTTACAGGGAAAACCCAACTTTGTTTTTTGCCATTACAATCTGTTATTGTTTTCAACCACCTGGAGAATGCGCGTACAGGGTCAGACTCACAGCCTGAATCCAAGAAAATCCAAGTGTTGTCATGGAATGTTTGTTGATATTTATTGCACATAAACAAAGTACAAAACAAAAAATGTGAACTAATTTAAATGACTTTAAATATTCCTTTGTAGAGCTTGGAGTTTAGCTTTCTCCTATAAGCAAAAGCTCCTGCAACACAGATCCAGGCCGAGGTCAAAGACTGTATCTGCTGGCACGCCTTCTCCCCGTCACGCTCTGAACGCTCCAATTTATATGATAGCGCCCTCTCCTGGCTGTGGAAGATATACTACTTAAATGCAACAGAAAAGACAACTATAAGTAAATTATGAAACCAAAAAAAAAAATAAAATAAAATAAACTCAAATGCGGCTCCTACAACATGTATACATGTTGTTGATTTTCTTTTTTTTTTCTTTTTATTGATATTACATTTTATTGACTTGCTCAGATATGTAAACACTGAATGTTATAACTGTTACTATTAAACATACATAATTATTTAATGTAAAACATATTTTTATAGTTTTTTTTCTGTTCTCCACATCTTTATTAGGGCCCGAGCACCGAGGTGCGAGGACCCTCTTGTATCTGCTTTGTTTTTAGGGCCCGAGCACCGAGGTGCGAGGACCCTCTTGTATCTGCTTTGTTTTTAGGGCCCGAGCACCGAGGTGCGAGGACCCTCTTGTATCTGCTTTGTTTTTTATTATTAGGGCTCAAGCCCAAAGGGCGAGAGGCCTATTGTTTTCCTTAGGATTATTTTTTATTATTATTATTATTATTATTATTAGGGCCCGAGCCAATGGGCGCAGGGCCCTATTGTTCCCCTAAGGATTCTTCTTCTTATTAGGGCCCGAGCACCGATGGTGTGAGGACCCTATTGGAATTGCTTCGTTTATTATTATTATTATTATTCTTCTTCTCCAAAATGAATCGCATTTTTGAGGGCCTAAACATACTCAAAAAGTCATGAAACTTTGCACACACCTCAGAACCGGCGAAAATTTACATCTGATATGGGTTTCAGAAGTGGGTGTGGCAAAATGGCTCGACAGCGCCACCTATACACTTTCAACGGTGTGCGCCACGAGCTACGTTTCACGTACATGTATGAAAATCGGTACACATATGTAACACACCAATAGCTACAAAAAAGTCTCCTGGTACGAAATCCGAATCCCAACAGGAAGTCGGTTATTTTTAATAATATGAGCAAATTTTGTGTCATTTTTGCCATTTCCATGAGTTGTATTTTAACGAACTCCTCCTAGAGACTTATTCAGATCAACACCAAATTTGGTATGCCTAATCTAAAGGCCTTTGCGATGTTAAATTGCGAAGATTTTGAGTTTTCGTCAAAGGGCGTGTCAGTGGCGGCCTGGCGAATTTCGATGATTCGCCATGAAAAATGAAGTTGCTATAACTCAGACATACAATATCCAATCTGCCCCAAACTTCACATGGTTGATAAAACTCTGGAACTGAACAGATTGACATGCCCATATTCAGTTATAGTCATAGCGCCACCTATTGGCAACAGGAAGTGTCATATTTTACGCTGTGATGAACTACTCCTAGAAATTTTTTGACATCAATGTCTTTTTTGTGGTTAGTCTAATCTAAAGGCCTGTGCGATGTTCAGTTGTGAAGATCTTGAGTTTTCGTTAAAAGGCGTGTCCACGGCACCATGGCGAAGTTCGATGTCTCGCCATGTGAATAAAAGATGTTATAACTCAGGCATTAAATGTCCGATCTTCCCCAAACTTCACATGTGTGATAAGAGTCCTGGCCTGAACACATCTGAAGGCCATTATTCCAACGGGTGTGGCAAAACGGCTCAATAGCGCCACCTATACACATTCAACGGACTGTGCCTCGAGCTATGTTCCACGTACATGTACAAAAATCGGTACACATATGTAACACTCCAATACCTACAAAAAAGTCTCTTGGTACGAAATCCGAATCCCAACAGGAAGTCGGTTATTTAGAATTTTCTCTGCAAAATTGGCGCTGTTTTTGCCATTTTCAGGGGTTGTACTTTAACGAACTCCTCCTAGAGATTTATTCAGATCAACACCAATCTTGGTCAGTGTAATCTTAAGCCCTTTGCGATGTTAAATTGCGAAGATCTTGAGGTTTCGTTAAAGGGCGTGTCCATGGCGGCCTGACAAATTTAGATGTCTCGCCATGAAAAAGGAAGTTGCTGTAACTCAGACATACAATGTCCAATCTGCCCCAAACTTCACATGTTAGATAAGACTTCTGCCCTTAACAGATCTACATGCCCATATTACGTTATAGTCATAGCACCACCTGCTGGCAACAGGAAGTGTCATGTTTTACACTGCAAAGAACTACTCCAAGAAATTTTATGACATCAACATTTTATTTTGGTCAGTCTAATCTAAAGGTCTTTGCAATGTTAAATTGTGGAGATCTTTATATTTTGTTAAAGGGCGCGTCCATGGCGTCATGACAAAATTTCATGTCTCGCCACAGCAAGAGAAGTTGTTGTAACTCAGGCTTGAAATGTTCGATATTCCCCAAACTTCACATGTTCGATAAGACTCCTAGCCTGAACACATCTGAAGGCCAATATTCCATTATAATGATAGCACCACCTATTGGCAACAGGAAAATTGGCACATATAAATGACATTGACATATTCCACTTATATTAACGATTTGAAATGCATATTTCTCACCTTCACCTTTTTACTAAAGCCACACGATTGCGGTGAGCCCGGGTGCGAGGGCCCGTTCATCGCTGCTTGCAGCTTTAATTATTTTTATTTTTTATGAACCTTCCGGGGGTTTTTGGGGGCCTTAACATACTCAAAAACTCTTGAAAATTGGCACACACATTGGAACCTGCGGCCATCAGGACGCCGCAGAGGCTGGGACCCGGGCGTGGCACAGGGGCTCTACAGCGCCCCCTGGAACACAGTCAGAAATCTTGAACCATAGCTCACACATACTTGCATGTATTTATATGAAACTCGGTACACTTATAGATCTCATTGAGCCGAACAACTTTCACACTTTATGTCATAGGCTCCGCCCAACAGGAAGTCAGCTATTCAGGGCTGTTTAAAAAAAGCATGCTCTGGAATTTGAAATACTCCTCTGAGGTTTTCAACCCGTTCGCCACGAAACTCTGTGAACATGATCTCAAGACATTGGGGATGAAAAATTGCGAGGGGATTTTTGATATCTTGAACGGTTTGCCCGTGGCGTGGCGTTGAAATTAGGGCAAAAAATTAGAAACAGGAAATGCCTAATAACATCCACATACAGAACCTGAGTTAGATCAAACTTCATCGGTTTGTTCGAAGTATGATACCGATCGTATGTGACTATTAAGAGTCAACGTTATAGCGCCACCAACTGGCAGCAGGAATTGAGTCATTTTCAAAATGCTTTGAATTCAGCATCTTATTTTTACTCAATTTGCTTCAAACTTCATCAGAATAATGACAAAACATGGCCGATGTAAACCTGTTGTGGGAATATTGATATCTTATATATCGTTGCCATGGCAACGTGTCAAACGTGAATATTCTGTTATGGTGATTTTGAGGCAGATAACAACCTCAGATTTACATGAAACTCAAAACACATATCAGTATTATTGATAGCTAGACAATGGAAAAAGCTTTTACAAGGGCGTGGAAGAGGCACTCTATAGCGCCACCTTTTGTCAAAAGTGGGGGGGTTAGTTTTAGCTACAGACACCAAACTCGATACGTATATTGTTCTTATCAAGACGGACAACTTTCTAATTCACAGTCATCAGCTACGACCAACAGGAAGTCGGCTATTTTTATTTGAATATGGATTTTTGAAAAAAAATTGAGCTGTGATTTAATCCATACTCCTCAGAGGAAAAGTTCACTATACTCACCAAACTTTATCTACATGTTGCAAAAACATTGAGGAACTTAAATTGCGAACGGATTTTGGTTAGCTTGAACGGTTTTGTCGTGGTGATTTTTTGAAATGACAGTCAAAAAAAGGAATCATTAATTGTCTTGTATTTTTTAATTGCAGCTTCCAAACACTTAAAAGCATTTTATCATACAGAGATCAAATCATTCTGAGGAAATATGCATAGTTTCATGACTTTACGACACTGTATGATTAAAAGAAAATTAACAAACTGTCAGACATCTCAACTCACTCTGTCCCTCTGTTTGAGGAATGTATGTGTGCTGACTGAGTGTGTGTGTGTGTGTGTGTGAGTGTGAGTGGGGGATGGGCATGAGCTGAGTGGCAGACAGACAGGGAGAGAGAGAGGGACTTAAACATCTCTTTAATCACCAGAAAAAAAGTATTATTTTAAATTGTTATTTTTTTTGTTGTTGTTGCTAATTGTGCTGTTTTCATTACAGCTTAATAAATCTCTTAGGCCTTATCCTTTTCTGACAGTTTCAGTGATTAAAAAAAAATTATGCTGCAAATAATAATTTCCAACTCATTTGATACTGACCTCTGACACCCTGTGATTGACATTAATCTGAATTTATATAATCTCATGGATGTAACAGTAAAACTGTTCAGCTCACAGATGACGACCAAGCTGTGATGCAAGCAAACTATTTCACAAATGCTTATAGGCCAGTAAATTTATAACAAAACACTTTTAATTACTTAAGGATTTGGTAACAATATAAAATAATGCCTCATTTTTTAACATTAGTAAATGCATTGGTAGATACTAGAGGGCTGCATTGGGATTGAGTCCCGCCGGGTCCCGCGGGACCCAACGCAAATCTCGCGGGAGCGGGCGGTTTGAATTTTGCTGTGGGCGGGAATGGGCGGCTAAAAAAAACACCGCGGGATAGGGAGGTTGCCTAGCGACATGATTGAGAAGATCTCAATAGATGATGTAGAAAAGAACCTAATGTTATTTATTAGTGTTTTTAGGGTATTAGTTTTTTGAGCACAGCCACTCGTTACCATTTGTTAATTAGGTCAAGAGGCGTGATGATGCCAGTGTTATTGAGCAGGCTGCCTAAGTTTGAATGTTTTTATTCTTATTTGTATTTTTCAAACAGAATACCTGTGACATTTGGCTAATAATTGTAAAACTGTTTTTCATGTAGCCTAGTTTATCATATTATTTATATTTTTTCTTTGCAAAGCAGTCTATTTTTATGTGCAAAGTTTTTGATAAAAGCAAAATTATATTTGAATGTATTGTGTTTTGTCTTTTTTTTTTTTTTTTTTTTTTTACATGCAGGCCAGGGAAACGAAACAAACAACCCCATGAATCTCTTTAATAATATCAATACAAATACCTGTTTGTTTGTTTTTTTTCCTGAGGGACCGGAGAAGACACAAAATCAATGCATCTCTATTATTGTGCAGGAATAAATTGTCAGAGTTTTGCGGGTGCGGACCGGCTGGCGAATTTCGATGATTCGCCATGAAAAATGAAGTTGACATCAGACATACAATGTCCAATCTGCTTCAACTTCACATGTTTAATAAGACTCTTGGCCTGAACAGATCTACATGCCAATATTCAGTTATAGTCATAGCGCCACCTATTGGCAACAGGAAGTGACATATTTTACACTGTGACAAACTACTCCTAGAAATTTTATGACATCAATGTCTTTTTTGTGGTAAGTCTAATCTAAAGACCTGTGTGATGTTTAGTTGTGAAGATCTTGAGTTTTTGTTAAAAGGCGTGTCCATGGCGCCATGATGAAGTTCGATGTCTCGCCATGGGAATAAAAGATGTTATAACTCAGGCATAAAATGTCCGATCTTGCCCAAACTTCACATGTGTGATAAGGGTCCTGGCTTGAACACATCTGAAGGCCAATATTCCATTATAACGAATACGCCACCTGCTGGCAACAGGAAGATTAGCACACATATGGAATAAACTTTGATATATTGCACTTATATTTATGAGTTTAAATGCATATTTCTCAACGTTCACCTTTTTACTAAAGCCACACGATGGCGGTGAGCCCGGGTGCGAGGGCCCGTTCATCGCTGCTTGCAGCTTTAATTATTATTATTATTATTTTTTTCCAACGTCTCGGGGGCTTTTGGGGCCCTTAACGTGCTTAAAAAGTCTTGAAAATTGGCACACAGATTGGAACCTGCGGCCATTAGGGCCGGGCAGAGACTGATACACGGGCGTGGCACAGGGGCTCTACAGCGCCCCCTGGAATATGGAGGGCCATATATCATACATTCTTGCTCGTAGACGTATGAAACTCGGTACACATATAAATCTCATCAATCCAAACAACTTTTGTATTGCATATCATAGGCTCCGCCCAACAGGAAGTTGGCTATTTAGGGTTTAGTATTCAAATTTTTCGTCAAAGTTGTGGGGGCTTTTGGGGTCCTTAACATACTCAAAAACTCTTGAAAATTTGCGCACACTTTGGAATCTGTGGCCTTTAAGAGCCTGCAGAGGCTGGGACCCGGGCGTGGCACAGGGGCTCTACGGCGCCCCCTGGAACACAGTCAGAAATGTTGATGTATAGCTCACACATACTTGCACATATTCATATGAAACTCAGTACACATATAGATCTCATCGTGCCGAACAACTTTCATATTGCATGTCATAGGCTCCACCCAACAGGAAGTCAGCTATTTAGAGTTATGTAAAAAGCGCATGCTCTGGAATTTGAAATACTTGTCATAGGTTTTTTTCTCGATTGTCGCCAAACTCGGTCAACATGATCTCAAGACACTGGGGATGAAAAATTGCCAGGGGATTTTTGATATCTCGAACGGTTTGCTCGTGGCGAGGCGTTGAAATTATGGCGAGAAATGAGAAACAGGAAGTGTCTAATACCGTCCACATACATTTCCTGATTTTAATCAAACTTCATCAGATTATTCGTTGTATGATGTCGATTGCATATATGTGACTATTAGGAGTCAAAGTTATAGCGCCACCAACTGGCAGAAGGAAGTGTGTCATTTTCAAAATGATTTGAATTCAGCATCTTATTATTACTCGATTTGCTTCAAACTTCATCAGAATAATGTTAAAACACAGCCGATATAAATCTGCAAGGGGGATATTGATATCTAAAAAATTGTTGGCGTGGCAACATGTCAAACTGGAATACTTCTCAGGTGATTTTGAGGCAAATAACATACTTAGAATTTCACAAAACTCTGAACACACATCAGTATTTCTGATAGGAACTTAAATTGTGAATGGATTTTGGATAGCTTGAATGGTTTTGCCGTGGTGATTTTTTTAAATGACCTTACAAAGGGAATCATTATTGTATTTTTAAATTGCAGCTTCCAAACACGTCAAAGAATTTTTTCATACAGATGAAAAAGTCATTCTGAGGAAATATGCATAGTTTAACGACTTTACAACACTGTATGGATAACAGAAAATTAAAAAACTGTCAGACATCTCATCTCACTCTGTCCCTCTGTTTGAGTATATGTGCTTCAGACTTCCATTGTCTGAGAGATATAGCGCCCCTACAGGTTCAATTCCCGGACTTTTACTTTCACTTTTAAATCGGTTAAAAATACAAATAAATACTTAGATTTAATTCACACTGACAAGCTAAACCAACATATCTGATTATTACCGGTTCAGGGCTCATGGATAAATTATTTCTGGCCAGAGATACGTGAGAAATAGGAGAGATGAATCACCGCTGTGATCACGAGCGTCTGGAGTAAAGAGCTCAGAGAAAACGAATTTATTCCTGTTTTAAAGCTTTTAAAAATAAATTATTACAGCGATATCACACAATCAACCAATTAGAACACACCAAGAGCTAAATTCAGATGTTTTTGAACTGTTTGTGTGAAAATGAAATATTTGTGTCTGCCTATCTGAAATCACGCCTCCGATCAGCGCGTACAGTGTCCAGCTCAAAACAAACGAATTTATTCTTGTTTAAGAGCTTTTTTAAATAAAATATTACCACAAATGCACACAATAAACCCACTGTAACACAACAAGAGGTAAATGCAGGTGTTTGTGACCAGTTTAAGTGTGCAAGACTATTTGAAAGCGCGACTGGCAGAATAACATGTATCTCTGGAGCTGCAGGATTCTGTCTTTCGTCGTACGAACGAACACATCACGGACAAGATTATTTCAAAATACATAATAGCTTGGCGAATATAAACGAAAACAGCCACGTGAACATAAACTGGATCTACTGGATTTGAATATTAAAGTGACCACATTTACCACTTGCTTCTGTCTTCAATTTTAATCTAAAAAAGGAAACTCATTCGACTTGGCTGCTTTTTTAATGTGTGCGTATTTATTTATTTACCTTTTTATACATTTTGTATAATTTCATAGTTTGTGTATTACAATTATAAAAACAAAAATAAATTTAGCCACTCACATAGAAATAGCTTAGGCCTTAAACTTTTTCTGACAGTTTTAGGGATTTTTAAAAATCCTAAAAAAAACTTATTTGTGCTGCAAATAATAATTTCAAACTCATTTGATACTGACCTATGACATCCTGTGACATTATATTTATTTGAATTTACATAATCTCATGGATGTAACAGTAAATCTGTTCAGCTCACAGATCAATACTAAGCTGTAATGCAAGCAGAACTTTCACAAATGCTTATGAGTCATTTAAGGATTTGATAACACTGTAAAATAATGTCTAATTTGTTAACATTAGCAAATGCATTGATAACACTTTATAATAACTGCACTCATTAGTAAATAGTCAGTTCATGCTTTATAAAGCCTTGTCCCAATATTAATAGTCAGTAGTAAGCAGTTTATAAATACAGCTATAAATAGCTTGTCCTTGGTTTATAAGCACATTTATTAAAAAGGAGAGTAAGTTATCTTCCTATGAAAAATAAAAGATAAAAATAAACAAACAACAACACAGATTGATACAGAACTCAGAAATTTTATTGTGGATTTATGATAAAATCAGCCTGTAAATGAATTCATACTCCTCCTCATACTACTCCATACTCCTTTTTCAACATGATGCCAATATACTGAGATGTTAAATTGTGAATGGGTTTAGGGTAGCTTAAATGGTGTTGCCATAGAGATTTATTAAAGTAACATAAAAAATACAATAGTTATTTTACTATATCTTTAAAATTTTTCATTCTAACTCTTCATAATTTTTTATATAAGTAGAAGTCCTCATTTGAAGGAAGCACAGTAAGTTTCATAGCTTTATCCTTTTCAAGAGCCAGCATAAAATTAAAACTATCATAACTTATAAATCAAGCTTGCAATTCTTAGTACCTATAATGGCCACCAGAGGGAGCTATAGGATTACTTTTAAATAATTATTGTAGAAACGAGTATGATTTAAATAATTTATAGAAATCTTTCAAATAAAATAATATGTATTTTAGGAATTTTACTGATAAAATGACCCTCACTAAATTAGAATAACAAGCTGAAGTATTGTGAACTGTATATTAAGAATAATTCTTTATAGGCTTTATGGACAGATACGTTTTGAGTGACTCTTGAAGGTTCAGCACCACATCCTCTTTTACCACTGTTTAAAGAATTAATCTTACAGAACAGGTGTGAATGAATTTGGGATAGCTTGAATGGTTTTGTCGTGGTGATTTTTTGAAATAATAGTAAAAAAGGAACCAGTAAATGTCTTTTTATTTTTTTAAAGTGCAGCTTCTAAACACTTCAAAAAAAATGTACACATAGAAGACCAGTCATTCTGAGGCATATTTCCTCAGAATGACTGGTCTCATGACAATAGTTTCATGACTATACAACACTATATGGATGATAGAAAATTAAAAAACTATCATACATCTGATGTCACTCTGTCCCTCTGTCACTGTAGGTAATGTGTGTGTGTGTGTTAAGTGAATTAGGTGTGAAACTATCAGGGAGCATTTAGTCTCCAGCGCCAACATTTTACAGAACTGCCACTTTCCTGGAGTCTCCAGAATTACTCGGTGTCAGGCTCTGAGAGACTTAAGATTCCAAAAAATGATTTAATTAGAATACCATGAAGTATTGTGAAATACTATATATTAAGGCTTTATATATAGGCTTTATGAACAGATTAAAGAGACTCGTGAAGGACCAGCACCACCTCCTCTTGTTCGATGGTTTGAGGATTAAGATTTAGGAGCTCATTTTTATTCCACCTCCTTTCCTGAAAGTCTGTCTTGCAGAATTGACTAAAAATTAATCTTCACATTATTTCCTAATTATTTTGCAATTCTTTTTGTTAGTTCTTCTTGACCTGTTTTTCTCTTCCAGCTTTCCTGGACTATTGTATAGCACTCATAAATGATTAAATAAAAAATAATGGTAGTTATTAAGATTGATATGGTTTGGAATTGGTAAAATGTGCTTGGAAAAAAATCACAATAAAACAATGTTTTAATGTTTAAGTTTGGAATATTAACTGACATGAATGAATGCTATATAAATATTGTTCATGTTAACATAATGTTTATGAATGGAATCTTATTGTAAAGTGTTACTAAAGTTATATATATTGTTCTGTGAATGTGATTTTAAAGTCTAGATGATTCGGATTAACCCTTTAACTGCCATATCCTTTAAAACCTCACTGCCAGAGGGATATTGTGAATGCATGTGCCCGCTGGGCACAGTTTACCTGATCCCACCGGGGTGGCGATGGCACTGGTGGCTTGAGCCCGCCATCGCTGCTTGCAGCTATATTTATTATTCTTCTTCTTCTTCTTCTCCCGAATGAATCGCATTTTTGAGGGCTTTAACATGCTCAAAAAGTCATGAAACTTTGCACACGCGTCAAACCTGGTGAAAATTTTCATCTGATATAGGATTCAGAAGAGGGTGTGGCAAAATGGCTCGACAGCGCCACCTATACCAAGAAAATCAACAGCCTTCCAGCTATGTTTCACGTACATGCACGAAAATTGGCACACATATGTAACACACCAATACCTACAAAAAAGACTCTTGGAGCGAAATTCTAAACCCAACAGGAAGTCGGTTATTTTTAATATTATGAGCATATTTTGTGTAATTTTGGTCATTTCCATGTGTTGCATTTTAACGAACTCCTCCTAGAGATTTCTTCAAATCAACACCAAATTTGGTATGCCTAATCTAAAGGCCTTTGCGATGTTAAATTGCGAAGATCTTGAGTTTTCGTTGAAGGGCGTGTCCGTGGCGGCCTGGCGAATTTCGATGATTCGCCATGAAAAATGAAGTTGCTATAACTCACACATACAATGTCCAATCTGCCCCAAACTTCACATGTTTGATGAGATTCCGAACCTGAACAGATTGACATGCCCATATTCAGTTATAGTCATAGCGCCACCTATTGGCAACAGGAAGTGACATATTTTACGCTGCGACGAACTACTCCTAGAAATTTTATGACATCAATGTCTTTTTTGTGGTCAGTCTAATCTAAAGGCCTGTGCGATGTTCAATTGTGAAGATCTTGAGTTTTCGTTAAAAGGCTTGTTCATGGCGCCGCGACGAAGTTCGATGTCTCGCCATGGGAATAAAAGATGTTATAACTCAGGCATAAAATGTCCGATCTTCCCCAAACTTCACATGTGTGATAAGAGTCCTGACCTGAACAGATCTGCAGGCCAATATTCCACCGGGTGTGGCAGAATGGCTCTATAGCGCCACCTATACACTTTCAACGGAGTGCGCCTCGAGCTATGTTTCACGTACATGTACAAAAATTGGTACACACATGTAACACTCCAATACCTACAAAAAAGTCTCTTGGTACGAAATCTGGATCCCAACAGGAAGTCGGTTATTTTGAATTTTCCCTTCAAAATTGGTGTTGTTTTTGCCATTTTCAGGGGTTGTACTTTAACGAACTCCTCCTAGAGATTTATTCAGATCAACACCAAACTTGGTCAGTGTAATCTAAAGCCCTTTGCGATAATAAATTGTGAAGGACTTGAGGTTTCGTTAAAGGGCGGGTCCATGGCGGCCTGACGAATTTCGATGTTTCGCCATGAAAAAGGAAGTTGCTGTAACTCAGACATACAATGTCCAATCTGCCCCAAACTTCACATGTTGGATAAGACTCTTGACCTGAACAGATCTACATGCCAATATTCAGTTATAGTCATAGCGCCACCTATTGGCAACAGGAAGTTACATATTTTACACTGTGACAAACTACTTCTATAATTTTTTTGAGATTAACATATATTTTGTGGTCAGTCTAATCTAAAGGCCTGTGCAATGTTAACTTTTGAAGATCTTGAGTTTTTGTTAAAGGGCGTTTCCATGGCGCCATGACAAAATTTGATGTCTTGCCACAGCAAGAGAAGTTGTTGTAACTCAAGCATAAAATGTTCAATCTTCCCCAAACTTCACTTGTTTGATAAGAGTCCTTGCCTGAACACATCTGAAGGCCAATATTACATTATAATGATAGCGCCACCTGCTGGCAACGGTAAGATTGGCACATATATGGGATATACTTATATTCCACTTATATTTAGGACATTAAATGCATATTTCTCAACGTTCACCTTTTTACTAAAGCCACACGATGGCAGTGAGCCCGAGTGCGAGGGCCCGTTCATCGCTGCTTGCAGCTTTAATTTATTATTCTTCTTCTTCTTCTTCTTCTTCTTCTTCTTCTCCCGAATGAATCGCATTTTTGAGGGCTTTAACATGCTCAAAAAGTCATGAAACTTTGCACACTCGTCAAACCTGGTGAAAATTTTCGTTTGATATAGGATTCAGAAGAGGGTGTGGCAAAATGGCTCGACAGCGCCACCTATACCAAGAAAATCAACAGCCTTCCAGCTATGTTTCACGTACATGCATGAAAATTGGCGCACATATGTAACACACCAATACCTACAAAAAAGACTCTTGGAGCGAAATTCTAAACCCAACAGGAAGTCGGTTATTTTTAATATTATGAGCATATTTTGTGTAATTTTGGTCATTTCCATGTGTTGTATTTTAACGAACTCCTCCTAGAGAGTTCTTCAAATCAACACCAAATTTGGTATGCCTAATCTAAAGGCCTTTGCGATGTTAAATTGCGAAGATCCTGACTTTTCGTTGAAGGGCGTGTCCGTGGCGGCCTGGCGAATTTCGATGATTCGCCATGAAAAATGAAGTTGCTATAACTCACACATACAATGACCAATCTGCCCCAAACTTCACATGTTTGATGAGACTCCGAACCTGAACAGATTGACATGCCCATATTCAGTTATAGTCATAGCGCCACCCATTGGCAACAGGAAGTGACATATTTTACGCTGCGACGAACTACTCCTAGAAATTTTATGACATCAATGTCTTTTTTGTGGTCAGTCTAATCTAAAGGCCTGTGCGATGTTCAGTTGTGAAGATCTTGAGTTTTCGTTAAAAGGCTTGTTCATGGCGCCGCGACGAAGTTCGATGTCTCGCCATGCGAATAAAAGATGTTATAACTCAGGCATAAGATGTCCGATCTTCCCCAAACTTCACATGTGTGATAAGAGTCCTGGCCTGAACAGATCTTCAGGCCAATATTCCACCGGGTGTGGCAGAATGGCTCTATAGCGCCACCTATACACTTTCAACGGAGTGCGCCTCGAGCTATGTTTCACGTACATGTACAAAAATTGGTACACACATGTAACACTCCAATACCTACAAAAAAGTCTCTTGGTACGAAATCCGGATCCCAACAGGAAGTCGGTTATTTTGAATTTTCCCTTCAAAATTGCTGTTGTTTTTGCCATTTTCAGGGGTTGTACTTTAACGAACTCCTCCTAGAGATTTATTCAGATCAACACCAAACTTGGTCAGTGTAATCTAAAGCCCTTTGCGATAATAAATTGCGAAGGACTTGAGGTTTCGTTAAAGGGCGGGTCCATGGCGGCCTGACAAATTTCGATGTTTCGCCATGAAAAAGGAAGTTGCTGTAACTCAGACATACAATGTCCAATCTGCCCCAAACTTCACATGTTGAATAAGACTCTTGACCTGAACAGATCTACATGCCAATATTCAGTTATAGTCATAGCGCCACCTATTGGCAACAGGAAGTTACATATTTTACACTGCGACAAACTACTCCTAGAAATTTTATGACATCAATGTCTTTTTTGTGGTCAGTCTAATCTAAAGACCTGTGTGATGTTTAGTTGTGAAGATCTTGAGTTTTTGTTAAAAGGTGTGTCCATGGCGCCCTTGATGAAGTTCAATGTCTCGCCATGGGAATAAAAGATGTTATAACTCAGGCATAAAATGTCCGATCTTGCCCAAACTTCACTTGTGTGATAAGGGTCCTGGCCTGGACAGATCTGAAGGCCAATATTCCATCGAGTGTGGCAAAATGGCTCAATAGCGCCACCTATACACTTTCAACGGAGTGCGTATACACTTTAAACGGAGTGCGCCTTGAGCTATGTTTCACGTACATGTACAAAAATCGGTACACACATGTAACACACCAATATCTACGAAAAAGTCTCTTGGTACGAAGTCCGAATCCCAACAGGAAGTCAGTTATTTGGAATTTTCTCTGCAAAATTAGTGTTGTTTTGGCCATTTTCAGGGGTTGTACTTTAACGAACTCCTCCTAGATATTTATTCAGATCAACACCAAACTTGGTCAGTGTAATCTAAAGCCTTTTGCGATCTTAAATTGCGAAGATCTTGAGGTTTCGTTAAAGGGCGTGTCCATGGCGGCCTGACAAATTTCATTGTTTCGCCATGAAATAGGATGTTGTTGTAACTCAGGCATAAAATGTCCAATCCTCCCCAAACCTCACATGTTCGATAAAAGTCCTGTCCTGAACACATCTGAAGGCCAATTTTCCATTATAATGATAGCGCCACCTGCTGGCAACAGGAAGATTTGCACATATATGGAATAAACATTGATATATTCTACTTATATTTATGAGTTTAAACGCATATTTCTCACCGTTCACCTATTAACTAAAGCCACTCGCTGCCGGTGAGCCCGGGTGCGAGGGCCCGTTCATCGCTGCTTGCAGCTTTAATTAGGGCTCAAGCCCGAAGGGGCGAAGAGCCCTATTGTTCTTCTAAGGATTATTCTTATTATTTTTTTTATTTTTTATTTAACCTTCCGGGGGTTTTTAGGGGCCTTAACATGCTCAAAAACTCTTGAAAATTGGCACACACATTGGAATCTGCGGCCATCAGGACGCCGCAGAGGCTGGGACCCGGGCGTGGCACAGGGACTCTACAGCGCCCCCTGGAACACCTTCAGAAATCTTGAACCATAGCTCACACAGACTTGCATGTATTTATATGAAACTCGGTACACTTATAGATCTCATTGAGCCGAACAACTTTCACACTTTATGTCATAGGCTCCGCCAAACAGGAAGTCAGCTATTCAGAGCTGATTAAAAAAAGCATGCTCTGGAATTTGAAATACTCCTCTGAGGTTTTCAACCCGTTCGCCACGAAACTCGGTGAACATGATCTCAAGACATTGGGGACGAAAAATTGCGAGGGGATTTTTGATATCTTGAACGGTTTGCCCGTAGCGAGGCGTGGAAATTATGGCGAGAAATGAGAAACAGGAAATGTCTAATAACATCCACATACATTTCCTGAATTTGATCAAACTTCATTGGTTTGTTCGTTGTATGATACCGATCGTATATATGTGACTATTAAGAGTCAACGTTATAGCGCCACCAACTGGCAGCAGGAAGTGTCATTTTCAAAATGTTTTGAATTCAGCATCTTATTTTTACTCGATTTACTTAAAACTTCATCAGAATAATGACAAAACACGGCCGATGTAAATCTGTTGTGGGGATATTGATATCTGATATGGCGTTGCCATGGCAACGTGTCAAACTTGAATGTTCTGTTATGATGAGTTTGAGGCAGACACCAACCTCAGATTTACATGAAACTAAAAACACATATCAGTATTAGTGATAGCTAGACAATGTGAAAAGCTTTTAAAAGGGCGTGAAGGAGGCATGCTATAGCGCCACCTTTTGTCAAAAGTGGGGGGTTTAGTTTTAGCTACAGACACCAAACTTGGTACATAAATTGTTCTTATCAAGACGGACAACTTTCTAATTCACAGTCATCAGCTACGACCAACAGGAAGTTGGCTATTTTTATTTGAATATTTAAATTGAGCTCTGATTTAATGCATTCTCCTCAGAGGAAATGTTCACTATACTCACCAAACTTTGTCTACATGTTGAAAAAACATTGAGGAACTTAAATTGCGAACGGATTTTGGTTAGCTTGAACCGTTTTGTCGTGGTGATTTTTTGAAATGACAGTAAAAAGGGAATCATTAATTGTCTTGTATTTTTAAATTGCAGCTTCCAAACACTTTAAAAAAAAATCATACAGAGATCAAATCATTCTGAGGACATATGCATAGTTTCATGACCTTACAACACTGTATGATTAAAAGAAAATTAAAAAAAAACTGTCAGACATCTCAACTCACTCTGTCCCTCTGTTTGAGCAATGTATGTGTGCTGACTGAGTGCATGTGTGTGTGTGAGTGTGTGTGTGAGTGGGGGATGGGCATGAGCTGAGTGGCAGACACAATGAGAGAGAGAGAGAGAGACTTAATCGTCTCTTTAATCACCAGAAAAAAAATGTATTTTAAATTGTTATTTTTTGTTGCTGTTGCTAACATTGCTGTTTTCATTACAGCTTAAGAAATCTCTTAGGCCTTATCCTTTTCTGACAGTTTCAGGAATTAAAAACAAAATTCTAAAAATACTTATTTGTGCTGCAAATAATAATTTCAACTCATTTGATACTGACCTATTCCATCCTGTGACATGACATTTATCTTAATTTACATAATCTCATGGATGTAACAGTAAAACTGTTCAGTTCACAGATGAAGACTAAGCTTCTTTCACAAATGCTTATAAGTCATTAAAGGATTTAATAACACTGTAAAATAATGTCTAATTTGTTAACATTAGTAAATGCATTGGTAACACTTTATAATAACTGCACTCATTAGTAAATAGTCAGTTTATGCTTTATAAAGCCTTGTCCCAATATTAATAGTCAGTAGTAAGCAGTTTATAAATACAGCTATAAATAGCTTGCTCTTGGTTTATAAGCACATTTATTAAAAAGGAGAGTAATCTTTTCAGTTATCTTCCTATGAAAAATAAAAAAAAATAAAAATAAACAAACAACAACACAGATTGATACAGAACTCAGAAATTTTATTGTGGATTTATGATAAAATCAGCATGTAAAAATGAATTCATACTCCTCCGAGAAGACATAAGTAGTTCACACCAAACTTTTTCAACATGATGCTAATATACTGAAGATGTTAAATTGCGAATGGGTTTAGGATACCTTAAATGGTGTGGCCATAGCGATTTATTAAAGTAACATAAAAAAATACAATAGTTATTTTACGATATCTTTAAAATTTTTCATTTCAACTCTTCATAATTTTTTATATATGTAGAAGTCATCATTTGAAGGAAGCAAAGTAAGTTTCATAGCTTTAACATTTTCAAGAGCCAGCATAAAATTAAAACTATCATAACTTATAAATCAAGCTTGCAATTCTTAGTACCAATAATGGCCACCAGATGGAGCTATAGGATTACTTTTAAATAATTATTGTAGAAACGAGTATGATTTAAATCATTTATAGAAATCTTTCAAAGAAAAATAATATGAATTTTATGTATTTACTGATAAAATGACCCTCACTTAATTAGAATAACAAGCTGAAGTATTGTGAACTGTATATTAAGAAATAATTCTTTATAGGCTTTATGGACAGATAAGTTTTGAGTGACTCTTGAAGGTTCAGCCCCACATCCTCTTTTACCACTGTTTAAAGAATTTATCTTACAGAACAGGTGCGAATGAATTTTGGATAGCTTGAATGGTTTTGTCGTGGTGATTTATTGAAATAACAGTAAAAAGTAACCAGTAAATGTCTTTTTATTTTTTTAAAGTGCAGCTTCTAAACACTTCAAAAAAATGTACACATAGAAGACAAGTCATTCTGAGGAAATATGCATAGTTTCATGACTATACAACACTATATGGATGATAGAAAATTAAAAAACTATCAAACATCTGATGTAACTCTGTCCCTCTGTCACTGTGGGTAATGTGTGTGTGTGTGTGTGTAAGTGAATTAGGTGTGAAACTATCAGGGAGCATTTAGTCTCCAGCGCCAACATTTTACAGAACTGCCACTTTCCTGGAGTCTCCAGAATTACTCTGTGTCAGGTTCTGAGAGATCTAAGATTCCAAAAAATGATTTAATTAGAATACCATGAAGTATTGTGAAATACTATATATTAAGACTTTATATATAGGCTTTATGAACAGATTAGAGTGACTCGTGAAGGACCAGCACCACCTTCTCTTGTCCAATGGTTTGAGGAATATATCTTCCAGAATCCGGGATTAAGATTTAGGAGCTCTTTTTTATTCCACCCCCTTTCCTGAAAGTCTGTCTTGCAGAATTGACTAAAAATTAATCTTCACATTAATTCCTAATTATTTTGCAATTCTTTTTGTCAGTTCTTCTTGACCTGTTTTTTTTCTTCTTCTTTTCTGACCTCATGACCCAGTCAGCATTTTTTGTACAATGGCCAAGTCTTAACTTATCAATTTCTGTATTGCATTTGTGTTTGATATTTCTCACAGGCTTTACAGAGTTAAAACTCTTTTTTTAGCGCATTTCATCTGTAAAAGAAAACATGCCCAATAATTCTGCACACATGAATATAAGGAGTTTTTCTCTTCCAGCTTTCCTGGACTATTGTATAGCACTCATAAATGATTAAATAAAAAATAATGGTAGTTATTAAGATTGATATGGTTTGGAATTGGTAAAATGTGCTTGGAAAAAAATCACAATAAAACAATGTTTTAATGTTTAAGTTTGGAATATTAACTGACATGAATGAATGCTATATAAATATTGCTTGTGTTAACATAATGTTTAGAAATGAAATATTATTGTAAAGTGTCACTAAAGTTATATATATTGTTCTGTGAATGTGATTTTAAAGTCTTGATGATTCGGATTAACCCTTTAACTGCCATATCCTTTAAAACCTCACTGCCAGAGGGATATTGTGAATGCATGTGCCCGCTGGGCACAGTTTACCTGATGCCACCGGGGTGGCGATGGCATTGGTGGCTTGAGCCCGCCATCGCTGCTTGCAGCTATATTTAGGGCCCGAGCACCGAAGGTGTGAGGACCCTATTGTATCTGCTCCGTTTATTATTATTATTATTATTTTTCTTCTCCCCAATGAATCGCATTTTTGAAGGCCTAAACATACTCAAAAAGTCAGGAAAATTTGCACACACCTCCGAACTGGTGAAAATTTACGTCTGATATGGGTTTCAGAAGTGGGCGTGGCAAAATGGCTCGACAGCGCCACCTATACATGTTCAGCGGTGTGCGCCTCGAGCAACGTTTCACGCACATGTCTGAAAATCGGTAAACACATGTAAGACACCAAGACCTACAAAAAAGACTCTTGGAGCAAAATTCTAAACCCAACAGGAAGTTGGTTATTTTTAATATTATGAGCAAATTTTTTGTCATTTTTGCCATTTCCATGCATTGTATTTTAACGAACTCCTCCTAGAGATTAATTCAGATCAACACCAAATTTGGTATGCCTAATCTAAAGGCCATTGAGATGTTAAATTGCGAAGATCTTGAGTTTTCGTTGAAGGGCGTGTCCGTGGCGGCCTGGCGAATTTTGATGATTCGCCATGAAAAATGAAGTAGCTATAACTCAGACATACAATGTCCAATCAGCCCCAAACTTCACATGTTTGATGTGACTCCAAACCTGAACAGATTGACATGCCCATATTCAGTTATAGTCATAGCGCCACCTATTGGCAACAGGAAGTGACATATTTTACGCTGTGATGAACTACTCCTAGAAATTTTTTGACATCAATGTCTTTTTTGTGGTCAGTCTAATCTAAAGGCCTGTGCGATGTTCAGTTGTGAAGATCTTGAGTTTTCGTTAAAAGGCGTGTCCACGGTGCCATGGCAAAGTTCGATGTCTCGCCATGGGAATAAAAGATGTTATAACTCAGGCATAAAATGTCCGATCTTCCCCAAACTTCACATGTGTGATAAGAGTCCTGGCCTGAACACATCTGAAGGCCAATATTCCATCGGGTATGGCAAAATGGCTCTATAGCGCCACCTATACACTTTCAACGGAGTGTGCCTCGAGCTATGTTTCACGTACATGTACAAAAATCGGTACACACATGTAACACACCAATACCTACAAAAAAGTATCTTGGTACGAAATCCGAATCCCAACAGGAAGTCGGTTATTTAGAATTTTCTCTGCAAAATTGGCGTTGTTTTTGCCATTTTCAGGGGTTGTACTTTAACGAACTCCTCCTAGAGATTTATTCAGATCAACACCAAACTTGGTCAGTGTAATCTAAAGGCCTTTGTGATGTTAAATTGCGAAGATCTTGAGGTTTCGTTAAAGGGCGTGTCCATGGCGGCCTGCCAAATTTCGATGTTTCGCCATGAAAAAGGAAGTTGCTGTAACTCAGACATACAATGTCCAATCTGTCCCAAACTTCACATGTTAGATAAGACTTCTGCTCTTAACAGATCTACATGCCCATTTTCAGTTATAGTCATAGCGCCACCTGCTGGCAACAGGAAGTGACATGTTTTAGGCTGCGACAAACTACTCCTAGAATTTTTTTGAGATTAAAGTATTTTTTGTATTCAGTCTAATCTAAAGGCCTGTGCAATGTTAACTTGTGGAGATCTTGAGTTTTTGTTAAAGGGCGTGTCCATGGCGCCATGACAAATTTTGATGTCTCGCCACAGCAAGAGAAGTTGTTGTAACTCAGGCATAATTTGTTCGATCTTCCCCAAACTTCACATGTTCGATGAGAGTCCTGCCCGGAACACATTTGAAGGGCCATATTCCATTATAATGATAGCACCACCTGCTGGCACCAGAAAGATTGGCACATGTGGAATAAATGTTGATATTTTCCACTTATATTTATGAGTTTGAATGCATATTTCTCACCGTTCACCAATTTACTAAGGCCACTCACTGCCGGTGAGCCCGGGTGCGAGGGCCCGTTCATCGCTGCTTGCAGCTTTAATTAGGGCTCAAGCCCGAAGGGGCGAAGAGCCCTATTGTTCTTCTAAGGATTATTCTTCTTCTTCTTATTATTATTTTTTTTATTTTTTATTAAACCTTCCGGGGGTTTTTGGAGGCCTTAACATGCTCAAAAACTCTTGAAAATTGGCACACACATTGGAATCTGCGGCCATCAGGACGCCACAGAGACTGGGCCCCGGGCGTGGCACAGGGACTCTACAGCGCCCCCTGGAACACAGTCAGAAATCTTGAACCATAGCTCACACACACTTTCATGTATTTATATGAAACTCAGTACACTTATAGATCTCATTGAGCCGAGCAACTTTCGCACTCTATGTCATAGGCTCCGCCCAACAGGAAGTCAGCTATTTAGGGCTGTTTATAAAAAGCATGCTCTGGAATTTGATATACTTGTCATAGGTCTTTTACTTGATTGCCACCAAACTCGGTCAACATGATCTCAAGACATTGGGGATGGAAAATTGCGAGGGGATTTTTGATATCTCGAACGGTTTGCCCGTGGCGAGGCGTTGAAATTATGGCGAGATATGAGAAACAGGAAATGTCTAATAACATCCACATACATTTCCTGAATTTGATCAAACTTCATTGGTTTGTTCGTTGTATGATACTGATCGTATATATGTGACTATTAAGAGTCAACATTATAGCGCCACCAACTGGCAGCAGGAAGTGTGCCATTTTCCAAATGCTTTGAATTCAGCATCTTATTTTTACTCTATTTACTTAAAACTTCATCAGAATAATGACAAAACACGGCCGATGTAAATCTGTTGTGGGGATATTGATATCTGATATAGTGTTGCCATGGCAACGTGTCAAACTTGAATGTTCTGTTATGGTGAGTTTGAGGCAGACAACAAGCTCAGATTTACATAAAACTCAAAACACATATCAGTATTAGTGATAGCTAGACAATGGCAAAAGCTTTTAAAAGGGCGTGAAGGAGGCACTCTATAGCGCCACCTTTTGTCAAAAGTGGGGGGGTTAGTTTTAGCTACAGACACCAAACTTGGTACATAAATTGTTCTTTTCAAGACGGACAACTTTCTAATTCACAGTCATCAGCTACGACCAACAGGAAGTCGGCTATTTTGATTTGAATATTTAAATTGAGCTCTGATTTAATGCATACTCCTCACAGGGGAAGTACACTATACACACCAAACTTTGTCTACATGAAGAAAAACCATTGAGGAACTTAAATTGCGAACGGATTTTGGTTAGCTTGAACGGTTTTGTCGTGGTGAATTTTTGAAATGACAGTAAAAAGGGAAACATTAATTGCCTTGTATGTTTAAATTGCAGCTTCCAAACACTTCAAAGCATTTTTTTATACAAAGATCAAATCATTTTGAGGAAATATGCATAGTTTCACGACTTTACAACACTGTATGGATAAAAGAAAATTAAAAAACTGTCAGACTTCTCAACTGACATGATCTCACTCTGGCCACCCTGTCTGTGTGAGGGAAGGGAGGGGGAGAGGGAGGGGGAGTGTGAGGGGGTTGGTGACTGTGACAGTGTGTGTGGACTGTAGGGAGGGGCTGTCTGGCAGAGAGAGAGACAGAGAGACCTAATCATCCCTTTAATAATCAGGAAAAAAAAAATCTGTATTTTAAATTGTTATTGTTTTTGTTGTTGCTAATGGTGGTGTTTTTTCCTTTCATTACAGGTTAAGAAATCTCTTAGGCCTTATCCTTTTCTGACAGTTTTAGGGATTTAAAAACATCCTAAGAACCCTAATTTGTGCTGCAAATAATAATTTCAAACTCATTTGATACTGACCTATGACAACCTGTGACGTGACATGACATTTATTAATCTCATGGATGTAACAGTAAAACTCTTCAACTGACAGATAAAGCTGTAATGCAAGCAAAACTATTTCACAAATGCTTATAGGTCATTAAAATCATTACAAAACACTAATACATTATTTAAGGATTTGGTAACACTGTAAAATAATGTCTAATTTGTTAACATTATGCAGTATAACATAGTATGCAGTCTTCGTAGGGCACCAACTCCCAGAGGGGGCACCATCCCAGTTGCTCAAAAAAAAAAAAAAAAAAAAAAAAAACATGCGTCATTCTCCCATCCGCGCTCGCGACCGCTCACACCTCATGTTTGCGGCTGAATGTTCGTAATTGATGGATGGACATCTATGCCTGGGTATAGGACATCAGCAATCCGGCACAGAGAAAAGAAAACTAAAGAAAATAAAACAGGCATAAAGTTGTCTTGACATTGGACTTTCTAGAGTCTCAAATTTAGGGAAGGTCTCTAAAGTTACATGTGATATTGTTATACACTTTTCTAACGTCAGTAGCATTTGAAGAGAATGACTTACAGTCATAAAAACAACTGTAATTGTTCATCTAGGTGACAGCTATAATGCACAATTAAATTGAATGTTTGATATTTATTACAACAAACTGTAAGTCATATGTAAATTATGCAACTTTTTCACATGGGCTCAAATGCAAATTTGAAGCTCAATAGCATTTGAGAAGAAAGACTTGCAGTCACAAAGCAATTGTAATGTGTTCATATAGGTGTCAGCTACAATGCACACCTTATACATTTTTTATAAATATTAAAATAAAGTGTTACTAAAGTTATATATATTGTTCTGTGTATGTGATTTCAAAGTCTAGATTGGTCGGATTAACCCTTTAACTGCCGCATCCCTTAAAACTGATTGTCAGAGGGTTACTGTAAATGCTTATGCCCGCTGGGCACAGTTATCCTGATGCCACCGGGGTGGCGTTGCACTGATGGCTTGAGCCCGACATCGCTGCTTGCAGCTATATTTATTATTATTTTTCTTCAAGGTTTCGGGGGCTTTTGGGGCCCTTAACATGCTTAAAAAGTCTTGAAAATTGGCACACACATTGGAACCTGCGGCCATTAGGGCCGGGCAGAGACTGATACACGGGCGTGGCACAGGGGCTCTACAGCGCCCCCTGGAATACTGAGGGCCATATATCATACATACTTGCACGTAGACACACGAAACTCGGTACACATGTAGATCTCATCAAACCAAACAACTTTTGTACTGCATGTCATAGGCTCCGCCCAACAGGAAGTTGGATATTTAGGGTTTAGTATTCATATTTTTCGTCAAAGTTGTGGGGGCTTTTGGGGTCCTTAACATACTCAAAAACTCTTGAAAATTTGCGCACACTTTGGAATCTGTGGCCTTTAGGAGCCTGCAGAGGCTGGGACCCGGGCGTGGCACAGGGGCTCTATGGCGCCCCCTGGAACACAGTCATAAATGTTGATGTATAGCTCACACATACTTGCTCGTATTAATATGAAACTCAGTACACATATAGATCTCATCGTGCTGAACAACTTTCGTACTGCATGTCATTCGGCTCCGCCCAACAGGAAGTCAGCTATTTAGAGTTATGTAAAAAGCGCATGCTCTGGAATTTGAAATACTTGTCATAGGTTTTTTTGCCGATTGCCACCAAATTCGGTCAACATGATCTCAAGACATTGGGGATGAAAAATTGCCAGGGGATTTTTGATATCTCGAACGGTTTGCTCGTGGCGAGGTGTTGAAATTATGGCGAGAAATGAGAAACAGGAAGTGTCTAATACCATCCACATACATTTCCTGATTTTAATCAAACTGCATCAGATTATTCGTTGTATGATGTCGATCGCATATATGTGACTATTAGGAGTCAAAGTTATAGCGCCACCAACTGGCAGCAGGAAGTGTGTCATTTTCAAAATGATTTGAATTCAGCATCTTATTTTTACTCGATTTGCTTCAAACTTCATCAGAATAATGTTAAAACACAGCCGATATAAATCTGCTGGGGGGATATTGATATCTAAAAATATTGTTGCCGTGGCAACATGTTAAACTGGAATACTTCTCAGGTGATTTTGAGGCATATAACATGCTTAGAATTTCATCAAACTCAGAACACATATCAGTATTTATGATAACTAGACACTGGCAAAAGTTCATAAGAGGGCGTGGAAGAGGCACTCTATAGCGCCACCTTTTGTCAAAAGTGGCGGGGTTAGTTTTAGCTACAGACACCAAACTCGGTACAAAAATTTTTCTTATCAAGACGGACAACTTTCTAATTCACAGTCATCAGCTACGATCAACAGGAAGTCAGCTATTTTGATTTGAATGTGGATTTTTTTTTACATTTAGCTGTGAATTAATGCATACTGCTCAGAGGAGAGTAACACTATACACACCAAACTTTGTCTACATGATGCCAAAACATTTTAAACAACTTAAATTGCCAATGGATTTTGGATAGCTTAAACGGTTTTGTCGTGGTGATTTTTTTAAATGACAGTAAAAATGGAATTATTAATTTTCCTGCATTTTTAAATTCCAAACACTTCAAAACCTTTTTTCGTACAGAAAAAAAGTCATTCTGAGTAAATATGGATAGTTTAACGACTTTACAACACTGTATGGATAACAGAAAATTAAAAAACTGTCAGACATCTCATCTCACTCTGTCCCTCTGTTTGAGTATGTGTGCTTCAGACTTCCATTGTCTGAGAGAAATAGCGCCCCTACAGGTTCAATTCCCGGACTTTTACTTTCACTTTTAAATCGGTTAAAAATACAAATAAATACTTAGATTTAATTCACACTGACAAGCTAAACCAACATATCTGATTATTACCGTTCAGGGCTCATGGATAAATTATTTCTGGCCAGAGATACGTGAGAAATAGGAGAGATGAATCACCGCTGTGATCACGAGCGTCTGGAGTAAAGAGCTCAGAAAAAACGAATTTATTCCTGTTTTAAAGCTTTTAAAAATAAATTATAACAGCGATATCACACAATCAACCAATTAGAACACACCAAGAGCTAAATTCAGATGTTTTTGAACTGTTTGTGTGAAAATGAATTATTTGCGGCTGCCTATCTGAAATCACCGCCTCCGATCAGCATCGTCGTACGAACGAACACATCACGGACAAGATTATTTCAAAATACATAATAGCTTGGCGACCATAAACGACAACAGCCTAGTGAACATTAACTGTTGAGAAATATATCTGAAATGGATCTACTGGATTTTAATATTAAGTGACCGCATATACCAGCTGCTTCTGTCTTCAATTTTGATCTATATAAAAAATGAAACTCATTCATCTTGGCTGCTTTTTTAATGTGTGTACGTATTTATTTATTTATTTATTTATTTATTATTTTGCTCTAACAAGAATTAATCTATATTTAATTAAATCAATTACATTTTATTTTACATTTGATTTGTCCATTTCTGCATCTAAACGCCTAAAAACCTAAAACATGCTCTATTATACTATTGTTAGCAATTTCTTTATCGTCCAATTTATCTGGTGTACACTTTTATTTTCATAATAAACTTGTTTGTTAGATTATACACAGTTACAGTGGTCTATAATAAATATTGACAGGTTTTATTCAAGCTGTTTAGAATGATTGCAGTAGGCAAATTTTTTGAAATGTAAATAAAATAAAAAAAATTTAAATAAATAAATAAATAAAAAACATTGGAAAAGAATAACTGTTGTACATTTTTATACATTTTGTATAATTTCATAGTTTATGCATTATAGTTATAAAAACAAATAAATTTAGCCACTCACATAAAATCTTATAGGCCTTATCCTTTTCTGACAGTTTTAGGGATTTTTAAAAATCCTAAAAAACCTTATTTGTGCTGCAAATAATAATTTCAAACTCAAACAGTAAATATTCAGTTCATGCTTTATAAAGCCTTGTCCCAATATTAATAGTCAGTAGTAAGCAGTTTATAAATACAGCTATAAAAAGCTTGTTCTTGGTTTATAAGCACATTTATTAAAAAGGAGAGTAAAGGGTCAGTTATCTTACTATGAAAAATAAAAAAATAAAAAAAAACAAACAACAACACAGATTGATACAGAACTCAGAAATTTTATTGTGGATTTATGATAAAACAGCCTGTAAATGAATTCATACTCCTCCAAGAAGACACAAGTTCACAGCAAACTTTTTTAACATGAAGCTAATATACTGAAGATGTTAAATTGCGAATGGGTTTAGGATAGCTTAAATGGTGTGGCCATAGCGATTTATTAAAGTAACATAAAAAAATACAATCGTTATTTTACTATATCTTTAAAATTTTTCATTCCAACTCTTCATAATTTTTTATATACGTAGAAGTCATCATTTGAAGGAAGCACAGTAAGTTTCATAGCTTTATCATTTTCAAGAGCCAGCATAAAATTAAAACTATCATAACTTATAAATCAAGCTTGCAATTCTTGGTACCAATAATGGCCACCAGATGGAGCTATAGGATTACTTTTAAATAATTATTGTAGAAACAAGTATGATTTAAATCATTTATAGAAATCTTTCAAAGAAAAATAATATGAATTTTATGTATTTTTACTGATAAAATGACCCTCACCTAATTAGAATAACAAGCAGAAGTATTGTGAACTGTATATTAAGAATAATTCTTTATAGACTTTATGGACAGATACGTTTTGAGTGACTCTTGAAGCTTCAGCACCACATCCTCTTTTACCACTGTTTAAAGAATTTATCTTACAGAACAGGTGCGAATGAATTTTGGATAGCTTGAATGGTTTTGTCGTGGTGATTTTTTTGAAATAACAGTAAAAAAGTAACCAGTAAATGTCTTTTATTTTTTGTAAGTGCAGCTTCTAAACACTTCAAAAAAATGTACATATAGAAGACAAGTCATTCTGAGGAAATATGCATAGTTTCATGACTATACAACACTATATGGATGATAGAAAATTAAAAAACTATCATATATCTGATGTCACTCTGTCCCTCTGTCACAGTGGGTAGTGTGTGTGTGTGTGTGTGTGTGTGTGCGTGTGTGTTTGTGTGTGTGTTAAGTGAATTAGGTGTGAAACTATCAGGGAGCATTTAGTCTCCAGCGCCAACATTTTACAGAACTGCCACTTTCCTGGAGTCTCAGAATTACTCGGTGTCAGGTTCTGAGAGATCTAAGATTCCAAAAAACTATTTAATTAGAATACCATGAAGTATTGTGAAATACTATATATTAAGACTTTATATATAGGCTTAATGAACAGATTTGAGTGACTCATGAAGGACCAGCACCACCTCCTCTTGTCCGATGGTTTGAGGAATATATCTTCCAGAATCTGGGATTAAGATTTAGGTGCTCATTTTTATTCCACCTCCTTTCCTGAAAAGTCTGTCTTGCAGAATTGACTAAAAATTAATCTTCACATGAATTCCTAATTATTTTGCAATTCTTTTTGTCAGTTCTTCTTGACCTGCTTTTTTCTTCTTCTTTTCTGACCTCATGACCCAGTCAGCATTTTTTGTACAATGGTCAAGTCTTAACTTATCCATTTCTGTATTGCATTTGTGTTTGATATTTCTCATGGGTATTTCATAATTTTCGACTTTACAGTTTGAGTTAAAACTCTTTTTTAGCGCATTTCATCTGTAAAAGAAAACATGGCTAATAATTCTGCACACATGAATATAAGGAGTTTTTCTCTTCCAGCTTTCCTGGACTATTGTATAGCACTCATAAATGATTAAATAAAAAATAATGGTAGTTATTAAGATTGATATGGTCTGGAATTGGTAAAATGTGCTTGGAAAAAAATCACAATAATTTTTTTTTTTAATGTTTAAGTTTGGAATATTAACTGACATGAATGAATGCTATATAAATATTGTTTATGTTAACATAATGTTTATAAATGAAATCTTATTGTAAAGTGTTACTAAAGTTATAAATATATATTGTTCTGTGAATGTGATTTTAAAGTCTAGATGATTCGGATTAACCCTTTAACTGCCATATCCCTTAAAACCTCACAGCCAGAGGGATATTGTGAATGCATGTGGCCGCTGGGCACAGTTTACCTGATGCCACCGGGGTGGCGATGGCATTGGTGGCTTGAGCCCGCCATCGCTGCTTGCAGCTATATTTTATTATTATTCTTCTTCTTCTTCTTCTCCCGAATGAATCGCATTTTTGAGGGCTTTAACATGCTCAAAAAGTCATGAAACTTTGCACACTCGTCAAACCTGGTGAAAATTTTCGTCTGATATAGGATTCAGAAGAGGGTGTGGCAAAATGGCTCGACAGCGCCACCTATACCAAGAAAATCAACAGCCTTCCAGCTATGTTTCACGTACATGCACGAAAATTGGCACACATATGTAACACACCAATACCTACAAAAAAGACTCTTGGAGCGAAATTCTAAACCCAACAGGAAGTCGGTTATTTTTAATATTATGAGCATATTTTGTGTAATTTTGGTCATTTCCATGTGTTGTATTTTAACGAACTCCTCCTAGAGAGTTCTTCAAATCAACACCAAATTTGGTATGCCTAATCTAAAGGCCTTTGCGATGTTAAATTGCGAAGATCCTGACTTTTCGTTGAAGGGCGTGTCCGTGGCGGCCTGGCGAATTTCGATGATTCGCCATGAAAAATGAAGTTGCTATAACTCACACATACAATGACCAATCTGCCCCAAACTTCACATGTTTGATGAGACTCCGAACCTGAACAGATTGACATGCCCATATTCAGTTATAGTCATAGCGCCACCTATTGGCAACAGGAAGTGACATATTTTACGCTGCGACGAACTACTCCTAGAAATTTTATGACATCAATGTCTTTTTTGTGGTCAGTCTAATCTAAAGGCCTGTGCGATGTTCAGTTGTGAAGATCTTGAGTTTTCGTTAAAAGGCTTGTTCATGGCGCCGCGACGAAGTTCGATGTCTCGCCATGCGAATAAAAGATGTTATAACTCAGGCATAAGATGTCCGATCTTCCCCAAACTTCACATGTGTGATAAGAGTCCTGGCCTGAACAGATCTTCAGGCCAATATTCCACCGGGTGTGGCAGAATGGCTCTATAGCGCCACCTATACACTTTCAACGGAGTGCGCCTCGAGCTATGTTTCACGTACATGTACAAAAATTGGTACACACATGTAACACTCCAATACCTACAAAAAAGTCTCTTGGTACGAAATCCGGATCCCAACAGGAAGTCGGTTATTTTGAATTTTCCCTTCAAAATTGCTGTTGTTTTTGCCATTTTCAGGGGTTGTACTTTAACGAACTCCTCCTAGACATTTATTCAGATCAACACCAAACTTGGTCAGTGTAATCTAAAGCCCTTTGCGATAATAAATTGCGAAGGACTTGAGGTTTCGTTAAAGGGCGGGTCCATGGCGGCCTGACAAATTTCGATGTTTCGCCATGAAAAAGGAAGTTGCTGTAACTCAGACATACAATGTCCAATCTGCCCCAAACTTCACATGTTGGATAAGACTCTTGACCTGAACAGATCTACATGCCAATATTCAGTTATAGTCATAGCGCCACCTATTGGCAACAGGAAGTTACATATTTTACACTGCGACAAACTACTCCTTGAAATTTTATGACATCAATGTCTTTTTTGTGGTCAGTCTAATCTAAAGACCTGTGTGATGTTTAGTTGTGAAGATCTTGAGTTTTTGTTAAAAGGTGTGTCCATGGCGCCGTGATGAAGTTCAATGTCTCGCCATGGGAATAAAAGATGTTATAACTCAGGCATAAAATGTCCGATCTTGCCCAAACTTCACTTGTGTGATAAGGGTCCTGGCCTGGACAGATCTGAAGGCCAATATTCCATCGAGTGTGGCAAAATGGCTCAATAGCGCCACCTATACACTTTCAACGGAGTGCGTATACACTTTAAACGGAGTGCGCCTCGAGCTATGTTTCACGTACATGTACAAAAATTGGTACACACATGTAACACTCCAATACCTACAAAAAAGTCTCTTGGTACGAAATCCGGATCCCAACAGGAAGTCGGTTATTTTGAATTTTCCCTTCAAAATTGCTGTTGTTTTTGCCATTTTCAGGGGTTGTACTTTAACGAACTCCTCCTAGACATTTATTCAGATCAACACCAAACTTGGTCAGTGTAATCTAAAGCCCTTTGCGATAATAAATTGCGAAGGACTTGAGGTTTCGTTAAAGGGCGGGTCCATGGCGGCCTGACAAATTTCGATGTTTCGCCATGAAAAAGGAAGTTGCTGTAACTCAGACATACAATGTCCAATCTGCCCCAAACTTCACATGTTGGATAAGACTCTTGACCTGAACAGATCTACATGCCAATATTCAGTTATAGTCATAGCGCCACCTATTGGCAACAGGAAGTTACATATTTTACACTGCGACAAACTACTCCTTGAAATTTTATGACATCAATGTCTTTTTTGTGGTCAGTCTAATCTAAAGACCTGTGTGATGTTTAGTTGTAAAGATCTTGAGTTTTTGTTAAAAGGTGTGTCCATGGCGCCGTGATGAAGTTCAATGTCTCGCCATGGGAATAAAAGATGTTATAACTCAGGCATAAAATGTCCGATCTTGCCCAAACTTCACTTGTGTGATAAGGGTCCTGGCCTGGACAGATCTGAAGGCCAATATTCCATCGAGTGTGGCAAAATGGCTCAATAGCGCCACCTATACACTTTCAACGGAGTGCGTATACACTTTAAACGGAGTGCGCCTTGAGCTATGTTTCACCTACATGTACAAAAATCGGTACACACATGTAACACACCAATATCTACGAAAAAGTATCTTGGTACGAAGTCCGAATCCCAACAGGAAGTCAGTTATTTGGAATTTTCTATGCAAAATTAGTGTTGTTTTGGCCATTTTCAGGGGTTGTACTTTAACGAACTCCTCCTAGATATTTATTCAGATCAACACCAAACTTGGTCAGTGTAATCTAAAGCCTTTTGCGATCTTAAATTGCGAAGATCTTGAGGTTTCGTTAAAGGGCGTGTCCATGGCGGCCTGACAAATTTCATTGTTTCGCCATGAAATAGGATGTTGTTGTAACTCAGGCATAAAATGTCCAATCCTCCCCAAACCTCACATGTTCGATAAAAGTCCTGCCCTGAACACATCTGAAGGCCAATATTCCATTATAATGATAGCGCCACCTGCTGGCAACAGGAAGATTGGCACATATATGGAATAAACATTGATATATTCTACTTATATTTATGAGTTTAAACGCATATTTCTCACCGTTCACCTATTAACTAAAGCCACTCGCTGCCGGTGAGCCCGGGTGCGAGGGCCCGTTCATCGCTGCTTGCAGCTTTAATTTGTATTATATTTGTTGGTGTTGTTTAATAATCTATGGTTATTTTATGTATATTTATTTAATTATTATATATTTTGGTTAATTTTTCTTTTCATTTTTAAGTATATTACTCTTTTATAAATAAAATGAAAAACTTACTTTTTTGTTTTATATATATGGGTTTTCTGTACACATTTATACAAATATAAATATATGTCTCTTTAAAAACAAAGGCCTGAACCATTATCAAAATGTTATTTTTAATTATTTAATTTTTTTCTATATTTAAAATAACTATTCCCTATTATAATGTACGTTTATTAAGATTGTTGAACATTTTGTACATCCTACAAAAGAACAGTTATTACAAGATTTATTTTAGTTGTTCACAAAGTTCGTTTATTATATGTTAATCATACTATGAAAAAACGAATACAAACTCATTTTATGGTATTTGTGGCCGAGACGGGATTCAAACCTCTAATGCTGTGTATTTTACTCGTCCCGCCTCCCGGGAATTTCCTTCGTTCCTATTGGCTAGTCAGCGCTCTACACCTATCCGCGAGGACTGGCCCCCACGCGTGAGGCAAACATGATAACCACTACACTACAGAAACCCACATCCCAAAAGAAGTCCGAAATCACTCATAGGCTGTCTTTGGTCACAGTCCTTACATTACCAGTGGGCAGATTGGTTGTTGGTGGTCACATAGGCGATGAGGGGGATGGATAGGCTGTTAGTGGTCACATAGGTAATAAGGGGGATGGAAAGTCTGTTTGTGGTCACAGTCTTTAGATTAACAGTGGACATATAGGCTGTTGGGGGTCACATAGCCTCATGAACAGTTAAATGTTCCCCACTTATGCAAACAAAAGTGCAACATCCTTATATTTATTTGTTACCCCTCCATCCTAGTACATCCCTGCATCTTTTTCAATCCTATCCCATTATCATTTATAGCACAATTGTTTATACACTTATTTATTTGGCTACATTTTTTTTTTTTTGTCTGTGTGTTGGTGTCTCTGTGTACTGGAAGCTTATGTCACTAAAACAAATTCCTTGTATGCGCAAACATACTTGGCAATAAAGCTCTTTCTGATTCTGATTCTGATTCTGATAGGCAGTGAAAGGGACAGAGAGGCTGTTTGTGGTGACACAGGTGATCAGGGGCACTTATAGGCTGTCTGAGGTCATAGTCCTTAGATTACCAGTGGGCAGATAGTCTGTTGGTGGTCACATGGACAGATAGGCTGTTTGTAGTGACACAGGTGATCACAATACTTAGATTACCAGTGGGCAGAAAGGCTGCTGGGGGTCACATAGGCGGTGTGAGGGACAGATAGGCTGTTTGTGGTGACACAGGTGATCAGGGGCACTTTTAGGCTGTCTGTGGTCACATTCTTTAGTTTACCAGTGGGCATATAGGCTGTTTGTGGTGACACAGGTGATCATGGGGGACTTATAGGGTGCTTTTGGTCACAGTCTTTATATTAACAGTGGGCAGATGGTGGCCAAATAGGCAGTGATAGGAACAGATAGACTGTTTCTGATCGTACAGGTGATCAGGGAGAAATAAATTCTGTTCGTGGTCACAGTCTTTAGATTACCAGTGGACATGCAGGCTGTTGGTGGTCACATAGATGGTGATAGGGACTGATAGGCTGTTTGTGCTCACATAGGTGATCGGGGGACAAAAGGACTGCTTGTGGCCAACAATAAACCTGTTCAGGTTAATCCTCTCCTCCACCAGAAGAACATAGAGGTGTTAAACCCTCCGAATTCCACTGACCACAGACAGCCTGTGTATAAAAATGGGATAGATTGCAGGTTGTACGTCCTAGAACTGTGACATTCCAAGCCTGCGTGGCTCCTGTAGTCTACACTGAAGACATAGAGCGCCCTCTCGCGGCTGTAGACAGTAATGTTTTCTCTTGGTTCTTGGTTCTAAATAAATGCGACTTATAGTCCAGTGCGTCTTATATATGTTTTTTTCCTCATCATGACTTATTTTTGGACTGATGCAACTTATACTCAGGTGCGACTTATAGTCCAAAAAATACGGTTGTTTCATTTAATACTTAACTTTATCCTGATGCTTCTGCATGTTTTTATCTACAGATGTTTTCTTGGAATCAAAACACGCACTGGATACAAGATAGAGGCAAAACAAGTGGAAAGTTCTCAAAGAAGAGGGAAAACCCTCATGTGTGTGCTCATCTCAGAAGGTTGTTGGACTTTAAGTTTGTATTTATTAAATTGTCTTTTGCGGGAATATTCTTATTTTAATATAACATAAGCTCAAACAACAGAATTTGTGATATAATGTTGATTCCAGCATTTTATTTGAATCCTTTTCTTTAAAACAATTTATACCAAAATTATACAAATTCTGTTGATTGACCTTGATTTTTATAGAAAGTTAATGTTCTACTCTGAATATGGCTTTTTTTTTATTTTACAGATATTTGTAGTTATTTTTTGATGCTATGTTATTTTTATGATAAGATTTTAACTGTTAAGACTGAAAATTTTATTTTACCAGTAAAAGCCTTGTCTTTCTGCCAGTTTAAATAAATACTTATTTGCAACATTGTTGACTTTTTAGTAATTTCAAAGTGTATTAAGATAATGATAATGCAATTATATCAGTATTTTAGTAGTTTACTGTTAAAATTATTCTTTCAGCAGTTTCATTGTTAAATTATTACAACATCATCTTGGATTTAGGGGTATTTACAGGATTTTATTGGCAACTTTTGTTGCCAGGTAAATACTGTAATTGAACGAGAAATTAAAAAATTAAAAGTGCGGTAAAAACTACAAGTTTAATTCAATGTTACTGTAAAAAATACTACAAATTACTATTTCACATATAGCAATTGACCCATACTCGGAATTCATGCTCTGCATTTAAACCAACACAGGGCAGCCAATTATGCTGAGGGTTTGGTGCCTTGCTCAAAGGTACCTCAGTCATGGTATTGAAGGTGGAGAGAGCACTGTACTGAGAGCACTGACCTACTATCCCTTCTGGTTTGAGACTTGAAAAATCACTGTCTGGGGCTCCCGAAGATTGCCTTTTATTCAGAATTTTGGAAAATTTTCATCAAATTAAAAAATCACTCTCGGGGGTAAGTAAACTTTTTTTTTTTTTTTTACATTAAATTCAGTTTTGATTTGAAGAGTTTTTTGTAATATGCTAAAATACATTTGTTGCCATATGGCAACTATATGCAAATATGGAAACGTCCTGGTGCATTCAACCTAATGGAGTCCCATTGACTTATTGTCAGGAATCATACGACAGAATCCAGTAGTGAGTAGTAATAAGGTTTATTGAAACAGTAAACCAAACAGAATTGCTGGCAGACCAACACGGGCACCAAGCAGGTCCTAGGAAACACGACAACTGCAGTGTAGACTCCAAGCAGGGCAAACCAGAAATGTGATGTGCTGCGACGATCCTCAAACATAGGCAGACCACAGTTCAAGCAGACATATAAGCTGGATCTCAGAGCAAACCAAGAGCGGAACCAGAACTGACCAGAACTGCACAGAACAGAGATCACTATAGAGACAGCAAACCAAATGATCTGACACTGAACCTAGTGACACAGCCTCAGCACTCTCAGAGGGTCCTACCTGGCGATTGTAAGCATCGATAAGGGAATGATCCAATATGTCCCGGGCAGGAACCCAACACCGTAACCCTCCCAGTCCACCAACTACTGGAATCCACATCCCCTCCAGGATACAATTAACCAAATAGGATGGTTCCCCGTCTATGATTTGCGGCGGTGGGGGAGCTGGGACAGGCGGATTAATAGTCGAACGAAAAACTGGCTTGATTTTAGATACGTGGAATGCGGGGTGAATTTTCCGGGATGTGAGGGAGTTTGAGGCGGACCGTCACCGGACTAAGGATCTTGGTGATGGTAAACGGGCCGATAAATTTAGGAGCTAATTTTCTACAAACGGAGCGTAGACGGAAGGTTTTGACCGGTGGCGATCGACCTGGACCTTAGTGTGCAAACCCACCTGGAGAAGGGTCTCCCTGGCCATTCTACAGATGTCTCTGCACCCCTGGATGAATTCATGAGCAGAGGTGACGGTGACTTCAGATGCCAGACTAGGAAAAATTGTTGGCTGGTACCCTAAACTACACTCAAATGGAGAATGGCCCGTGGACGACACTGGTAATGAGTTATGCGCATACTCAACCCATGAGATATGCTTACTCCAAGAGGAGGGATTCTGTGACTCTAAACATCGCAACATCTTGGTTGGCCCGCTCAGTCTGACCGTTGCTCTGGGGATGAAACCCAGAAGAAAGACTGACATTCACCCCCCATTCAACCGACAAAACTCTCTCCAAAATTTGGATGTAAACTGGGGACCCCTGTCAGAGACCACGTCTTTCGGGAGGCCATGGATACGAAACACGTGGTCTATGACAGCAACTGCTGTCTCTCTGGCTGATGGTAATTTGGGCAGAGGGATAAAATGCGCAGCCTTCGAGACCCTGTCCACCACAGTTAAAACCACTGTGTTACCCTGTGAGGCAGGGAGACCTGTAATGAAATCTAGCGCAATATGTGACAAGGGTCTCGAAGGAGCTCAACAACGGTTGAGGGGAGCCCAGCAGGAAGGCGAGTGGAAGACTTACAACTGGCACAGATGGAGCAGGCCAATACAAAACGACGAGTGTCACGAGCCATAGTTTGCCACCAGAACCATTGCTTAATGAGAAAAATGTTACGATTGACTCCTGGATGACACACCAGCTTGGAACAATGACCCCACCGAATGACGTTGGACCTCAATTTCTCTGGCACAAATAAACGACCCGGTGGACATCCGGGTGTTGGCACTACCGCATCTAAGGCCATGCGGACCTTCGACTCGATCTCCCAGGTCAACATTGTATAGCCGCACTGGGTGTACATAATTATTAATTGAAATAATATATAGGGAATTTGAATAATTAATCAGGAATATGATTTATATATATATATATAAATCATATGACAGTTACATTAATATGATTGATTATGAAAAATAGCTCAATTGCATATATCAATAACTCATTACAGGGCACTGTAATTTACTCATTAATATGTCAATATTCCATTCTTCATATCAATTATGGTGATATCTCTTACTGTAAATTACCGCAAATCAAACAGTGGTTTGTCCAGCAAACGGCCGTAAGATTAACTTAGCAATTTTCAATAAAGTTTTCACTTCTTATAATTCAAGGAAAAATATTCTCTGGCCATGAAAACATTATCCTATCATTATGATGAATTGAGTTACTCAAAGTAAAGCTTGTAGCTAGATCAGGCCTTTCATTGACTCGTAATGTGAGTGTGTTAGACAAAGGCAATCATGAATATATATTGGTCTTTAATAATTAAACTAATAATACATCAAACTACAAATCACACAGAGTAAATACGCGTATGACAATACAGACAGTAAACTTTGTACAAGACATAGCGGAATCCAAATGAGGGAGAGAGAGAGAGAATGAATGAGAGAGAAAGGGCGAGAAAGAAGTGAGAGGGAGAGAGAGAGCGTGATCATAGACTAAGTTATGCAAACTTACAGACAGTAACCCTTGAAAGACAACAACGAATCAAATCATAGACAAACTTTAAGCAGCATTTAAATCTCCATAGAGAATGATACTTGCACATGTCTCTTGTGATGCTTTGTGCGCTGGAGCAGCATGAGCGTGGTCTCTGTGGCTAGGCGGGTTCTCTCGTGTCTTCCGGGGCTGCTGCGGAATTGCGCGGTATTTGAAAGGTCCAACAAAGCAATGTTTCAGAATTCGTCTTCCTTGTGTGGAGAGGCGAATAGTTGAATAAACTTAGTAAAGAAAATAAACAAAAACAGTGATAGGAGAGCACCCCAAGGCCAGGCAGAGGGATGAGAAGAAGTGCGGAAGCGAAGAGCTAAGAGGGTCGAAGAGCAAGAGGGCAAGAGAGCGAGGAACTTCCTGGGTCAGCTCTTATGGCTTGAAATGGTTCACGCCCCTGTTCGCATGTACAACCAATGAACGTACGTGATCTGAAGCGGGAAAAAGTTCCTTTGTCTCTGTGGAAACACCCACCCTAATAAATTAGGGCTTATCAGATTTCAACAGGGATATTCTAGCAAATTCGTAATTCCAGATTAATACATTTTTCATTAATTTCCTTTATATAAGTGAAAAGCATGTCAAAGCATGACGATTAAACAGATCCCAAAAATAACATATATAAATGATCAAAACATGAAGTTACATTCAAATGCAGAATTACACACATTTAAAGTTTGATTAATACAAGATAAAACTGCAGATAATCCAATTTATAAGGGGAAACATCTACTGCACAAAAAGGCAATACTTAATGCATTTAGAATACATTTGAGTACATTTTACTATTCTCTTTTCTAGGAGTTAGCTTTCCTATCCTGTTTCCCATTGGGATCATAAAGTTTTATGAGCTGCTAAGGGGGTAGAGTTACACACAGATTCTATTTGAGAACATTCATCCCAAAAATATTTCCCATTTACCAGTCAGAAACTTATAGTTCTCGCATAATAAGGATTAACCATTTTATGCAATACACAAACATGTTCAAAATACATTTTATCAAGGACTTACATAAAGAGCTTAAATAAAAGGAGTGTTTTAGGAAAAGTGTTTAGGAATGTGGGGGTTTCGTGTCTCCTTTGATGCTGCTCACGTGACTCTGGAATTTCTTGTCGTAAATAATTTAAACCCAGCCAGGCTGGCACCAGGCCAGGCATTTAGTGTAAAAAGGTTTCATTTTATATGCCTGAATTCAACTCATGAATCGATGACCTGCATTGAAACTGACATGTTACAATTGAAACCACACAATTATGTGGAACGATGGACTCGGGAGAAACCGGGCATTCAGATTGGTCAAAAATGCAGGACAATGCATCAGGTTTGATGTTCTTGGAACCTGGACGATAGGAAATGGAAAAATCGAACTGACCGAAAAAAGTGCCCACCGAGCCTGCCTAGAGTTAAGTGGTTTGGATCTGATGTATTCAAGGTTCTTGTGGTCGGTCCAAACAATGAAAGGTACCCTCGAACCCTCCAACCAATGCAACACTCCTCCAAGGCTAACTTGACTGCCAACAACTCTCTATTACCAATGTCGTAATTACGTTCAGCGGAAGACAAACAATGAGAATAATAAGTGCACGGATGAACCTTGCCGTCCACAGAGGAGAGCTGGGAGAGAACCGCACCTACCCCCACCTCTGACGCGTCGACCTCCACCACAAACTGATGAGAGGAATCAGGAGCAACAAGAATGGGGGCTGAAACAAAGCAGTTCTTGAGTTTAGAGAATGCAACATCAGCTGCACTAGACCACCTCAAAGTCGTCATGGTGGAGGTCAAGGCTGTCAGAGGCACGGCTAGTTGGCTATAGATGCGAATAAAACGCCGGTAAAAATTGGCAAAGCCCAGAAACCTCTGCTGGGCCTTCCGGGAATCTGGAGTTGGTCAATTAACCACTGCCTGAATCTTGTCGGGATCCATGCGCACCCCCTCAGATGACACAATATATCCTTAAAAAGGAACAGACTGTGCATGAAAAGCACATTTCTCTGCCTTGACAAAAAGCCCATTCTCCAACAGCCTCTGAAGCACTCGTCTGACGTGTTCCTGGAGACTAAGAAAAAAATCAATATGTCATCCAGTTAAACATATATGAATTGATCAACTATGTCTCTCAGCACATCGTTAACGAGTGCCTGGAAAACCGCGGGGGAGTTGGAAAGACCGAAAGGCATAACCAAGTATTCAAAGTGTCCCCCGGCGGTATTAAACGTGGTTTTCCACTCATCCCCCTTCCTGATGCGGACCAAATGATAGACTTTACGTAGATCTAACTTGGTGAACCAAGAAGCACCCTGCAGCCTCTCGAAAGCTGAAGACATCAGCGGCAAAGGATAAGAATTCTTTACCGTGATGCTGTTGAACCCTCGGTAATCAATACCGTCTTTCTTGCACCCTGCAGGAGAAGAGGAAGGACGGATGAGTTTAGCTGCCAGAGAATCAGAAATATATTTCTCCATGGCCTCCCTCTCCGGAGTGGAAAGAGAGTATAATCTGCCCTTAGGCGGAGACGTACCTGGCAATAAGTCTATAGCAAAGTCATAAGGACGGTGCGGAGGAAGAGAAGCAGCTCGGGACTTACTAAACACTTCCTACAGGTCGAGGTACTCCCCGGGCACGTTAGACCGATCCGCATGCTCATCCTGCAACACAGAACAAGACACAGAAGAACACCCAGACACCAAACAAGATGCATGACAGTTCTCACTCAAAGACATGACAGAGTTCTGATGCCAGTTTATGTGAGGGTTGTGCAGTGTGAGCCAGGGATGTCCTAACACCACAGGAGACAATGCAGAGTCAATGAGGAGAAAGTGAATCTCCTCAACGTGGTTACACGACGTGATCAGACTCACCGGTCCGGTGGAGTGGGTGACCGATGACAGGAGTTGTCCACCCAGTGCGTTAACTGAGATGGGGTGAGTGCCGGGAATTATAAGTACTCCTAGACGAAGTGCCAGGTCACGGTCCATAAAACTCCCCTCAGCCCCAGATTCCACCAGAGCCTCACATCGATGATAAGAGGAGGCCCACTGCAGTCTTACTGGAAGGAGCATCGCTTCACGACAGGATTCATCCTAGGATATGCCACCCATCAGTAACCTCGGTTCTACTGACGGGTATTGGCTTTTACCGGGCACTTAGATGCAAAGTGACACCCGGCTCCACAGTATAGGCACAGTCCTTGCGCTCTTCTGCACTCCTTCTCCTCCCGGGAGAAATGTACTCTGCACACCTGCATGGGTTCCGGATTTTCTCGACCTCGCTGCACCCGAAGACTTCGACGTTGCAACCTTGTGTCTACTCTGATAGCTAGATCAATCAATCCATCCAAAGTTGCAGGTAACTCCAGAGTGTATATCTCATTTTGGATTCGGTCGGCCAACCCATGCAAAAACATGTCCCACTGCGCCTCGCTGATCCACTTACACTCTGCAGCTAGTGTCCAGAATTCAATGGAATAGTCAGTAACTGAACTGTGGTCCTGACATATATCTGCCAACACTACAAAACTTTCTTGAGCTCGGTGCTGAAAGTCTGGAAAGACTCTAAACAGTCATGTTCCTGCTCCCAAACAGTGGTTCCCCACAGCGCTGCTCTTCCAGATAGTAGGGTAATGACAAAAGCCACTTTAGATTCCTCAGTGGAAAATGATGAGCGCTGTAGAGAAAAAAACAAAGACCATTTTGTCAAAAATGATCGACATAGATGTGGCTCACCAGCATAGGCAGCAGGAGAAGGCAGACGGGGCTCCGGATTGTAGGCGGGACGATCAGTGGGGGAATAGCGGGTGGTGGATTAGGCGCAGTGGGCACGTGGGCAGGCTCGACTCTAAGATGTTGCAACTGCTTGGTTAATTCAGATACCTGTACCACCAAGGCCTGTATTGCTTGACCAGAAGCCATGATCTGTTCGTCTTGTCGATCAAAACGCGCATTATTATTAGTGGTTATTTATCTAAAACAACCAAACAAGTCAAAACCCAGATTTAAAACAAAATACATCAGACAAGATGCTTGTCAAATCTATGATGTACTTTACAACTAACTACAATTTAAAAAATTGAGACTGTTACTGACAGAGAGTTAAACAAAAGAAAAAAAGATCTCACAGCAAAGTGATAACGTATCTCCGTTGAGTCATCCTCACAGCACCTATGACAAACTTAGAATGAGGCTCGGGAATGCCCTGGAAAAAAACACGCCTCCAGCACTAGAGACTGCCCTGCTGTAGGCGTGATAGCAGCATCAAATAGATTTAAATGTTAAAATAATTAAACTAAGTAGTTTTTAATAAATAGACATCAGTCCTTAATTAGTGAAAACTTTATATCCGTTTAAACATAAGACCAATCTTTACTTTTTAAAGAGGTAGCTCTATACAATTTTTATTTACTTTTAGTCTTAAAAAAAAAACATAGTCGAAAAAGCCTTATTTGTTTTTATTTATTAAGTTAATTTCTCTAATCTACAACTAGTCTAAATCTAGACTATCTCCGTGATAGATCTTTTATTTTTGTCAAGCTTAATTTCTCAAGCTATGTCAATTAACACACAAACACACACACACATACAAACACACTTTCCTTCTGGCAAGTTTGTGTCGTGTTATCTAGTAAATAAAACACATATGTAATGAAAAATACTCGGTTTAACAATATAGCAGGAAAGAGATGTCATCTCAACCACTGAAACGCGAATATGTCCGGCATCTGGTGTCTTTGTGATTACTGGCGCCTGCATATCAGTTAGACATCAAGCGGTTGTAAAAACATCTAATGGGTTTTGAAATGCTTGTAACTGGCTTACGAAACAAACTAATTTCAGAGGATGTTACAAACATGTAGTTAAAAGTATCCCCATTTAACAATATAGCAGGGAAGAAATATCTCGTCTCAAGTTGTGCATCGAAACGTGACTGTGTCCGGCATCTGGTGTTGTCATTTAACCGCCAAAAACCCATCCACTCATACACCCAATGTTTGTTTTACCAAGACAGAGGTTGGTGTATGTATATATATATATATATATATATATATATATATATATATATATATATATATATATATATATATATATATATATATATATATATATATATATATATATATAGTACAATTCAAATTTATTGTAATTACATTTATTTTTCAAGCATCAATGCAAGCATCAATGCAGGACTCAACACACAGACACACACACACTTATGAGATTTTTAATTTAAGACTTTGACTTATTGACTTTTGACTTATTAAGATCTTTGTAAGATGAAATAACTTTGAAATGCAAATGATTCGCAATACTTTGCGGGAGACACGCTACACAGATATCATCGCATTGATTTTGGAGTTATTAAAACTCCGTGCATTTCAAACAGTCGAAGTTAATGGCGTATCTAACAGTCAAGATGAAAGGCCATCTTTACGCACCAGGATATGTGATAAAGGCCAGACGGTGTCTGGCGCAGATCATACCGGTAACAGATACATTCAGTCAAGTTGTAAAAATAATATACATAAATCAACGTGTATGAGTATTAAATATTTATGTTATTAGGGTCTCCTCTACTGAAGTTTATTATATTTTAGAGTTGTTCTCAAGAGACGCCCACAGGGCTACCCAGCCTTTAAAAACTAAAATTTTTGTCATGCTCGTTATCTGCAAATTATCTTCAAGCCGTGCTACGTTACAAAACCAACAATAAACGAAACAATGGCAGACAACTACCAGGGTGAGATTTTTATATAAATGATTTAAATATATTTTAAAGTTAATATTTGTTTAATGTCTCATGGATGATTTCTAGGTGGTTTTGAGAATCAGAATTTCGATGAAAGTTTGGAACAGATCCTTGAAGAGTTATGTGAGTATTTTCCAATTTTATTTTATTAATTCAATGTCTATGTGGCGAGGGGGGCATGGTTTAGCGGAATCTGCAACGGGAGAGAGACGAGGGAGCAGAGCGAGGCGTAAGTAGGTCAAGTGCAAATAACGAACACGTGTGTTTGATTGCAGTAATTGGCGTGGAGAGACCGGATATAAGCCGAGTCACCGCAGAGAGAGAGAGAGAGAGACACACTGGGACCTCGTGCTGCGCTAGGAAGACTCATCAGTGAATTCTGAGTTATTGAATGTGATTGTGCAGTATTATACTGATTATTCCAAGAGGGCATCGCTATTTATTTGTATATGCAAAATAAACGAGCTTCCCAGCAACAAGCCGACCCCTGTCTTCTTCCTTCCTACTAAGACTGTGTTGAACCTTGTTACACTAGTGCCGAAACCCGGGAAGGAAGAAGATCGTCCGCCACCATGCAATCTCAGTCAGGTACGCCATTTGCGGACATCATCCAGTCGCTCGCTGGTCTTCATCAGGAACAACACCAACACATGCTGGCGATCAAGGAGGAGCAGGACAAATGCTTCGAGGCGCTCCTCCGGGCCCAGCATGAAGACCGCGAGCTGTTCCGGAGCTGGGTAGACCGGGAGGTCCGGGCCACACCCTCGTTCAAAGACAGTACATCTCTGCCGCTCAACAAGATGGTGCCTCATGACGATCCGGACGCCTTCTTGGATCTGTTTGAAAAGTCGGCAGAGACTCGAGGGTGGCCCTCTGCAGACTGGCCCATGCGGCTCATTCCCCTGCTGTCCGGAGAAGCGCAGGTAGCCGCTCACCAACTGCCAGTCCAAAACCTCCTGGTCTACCAGGGCCTCAAGCGTGCCATCCTCCAGCGGGTCGGTCGGACCCCGGAGCAACATCACCAGAGGTTCAGGACTCTGACCCTGGAAGAGTCAGGCCGGCCCTTTGTGATGGCACAGCAGCTCCGGGACTCCTGCCACAAGTGGTTGATGGCCGACAGTAGCGACATAGAGGACGTGATCAATCGTGGGGTACTGGAGCAGTTCGTGGCCAAGCTGCCGAGGAAGATGGCGCAGTGGGTCCAGTGCCACCGCCTGACGTCGCTGAACCAGGCCGTCCAGCTGGCGGAAGACCAAATGTTGGCGTGTCCAGGGGTCGGCGACCCCTAACCATCTGCCTCTCTCTCTCCCTCTCTCTCTCCTCCCCTCCCCTCTCTTTCTCCAAATCTGTCCCTCTCCCTAGGTCCCGTGGTGGAGGATGGGTTACGGGGGCGAACCAACAGCGGGGCCCAGGGCTCCTCCCAGGGGAGGGAGTTCGCCCACGGGATCCTTTCCCCAAGCCACGCCTTCTCTGCTCTCTCTTCGCCAATCGCTTGACCCACTTCCTGCCGCCAGGGCGGCGGTAAAGTCTGGGCCGGCCTGTTGGCGCTGCGGGGACCCAGGGCATTTTATTGAAAGGTGTCCATTGATGGAAGTGGGGATGTTGATCCGGGTCCCCGACGCGCCAAAGGCTGCCCTCGATCAAGCTGGCCTATACCAAATACCAGTGAGTATCAAGGGGGGTACATATCAGGCTTTGGTGGATTCAGGATGTAACCAATCCTCCATCCATCAAAGTCTGATTCATCCGAGGGCATTGGATAGTAGCCGCAATGGTTAAGGTTCGGTGTGTACATGAGGAAGTGGTGAATTATCCTATTTTGCCTGTGGATATTAAATTTAGGGGAGAAAAGCATAGAATAGAGGTGGCAGTTAATCCGCACCTCAGGCATCCGATAATGTTGGGTACGAATTGGCCCGCGTTTAATAAATTATTGGGGTATTTGTGTTCGGATGTCTCTTGGGGGAAATGAGAGAAGGATAGAGTAGCGGTTGCGCAGGTGGGAGAGGCTGAACCAGAACCTCTGGAGCCTGTTGCAGGGGAACCGAGTGCTCGAGCGGAACATCCTCCCTGAGTGCAATGATTTTCCCCTGGAACAGTCCCGTGATGAAACGCTGAAAAATGCCTTTGATCAGGTTCGTTCGATCAACGGGCAGCTTCTACACCCTGACCAACCGCTCTCTTATCCTTATTTTTCAATTTTAAAAGATAAGTTGTATCGGGTGATCCAAGACGCCCAGACAAAGCAAGATACAACCCAGTTATTAATACCTAGATGCTAATGCTTTTCCAGGCGGCTCATTGTAATCCAATGGCCGGGCATTTAGGGCAAGCGGCTACACTAAACCGTCTCATGGCCCGCTTCTTCCGTTTATGTCACGTACTGTTCGCGAGCTTTACGAGTTATTGGACATTAGATCGATTCGAACAAGCGTCTATAACCCACAAACAGACGGACTGGTCGAACGATTTAATCTCACATTAAAATCCATGATTCGTAAGTTCATTCAGGAAGATGCCAAAAATTGGGATAAGTGGCTAGAACCCCTCTTGTTCGCTGTACGGGAGGTCCCGCAAGCCTCCACGGGGTTTTCCCCCTTCGAGCTTCTTTATGGGCGTCAGCCCCGCGGGGTCCTTGACGTCCTTAAAGAAACTTGGGAAGACAGACCTTCTAGTAGTAAAAATGAAATTCAATATGTCATGGACCTGAGAACAAAACTCCACACGTTGGGGTGGCTGTCAATGGAGAATTTGTTGCAGCCTCAAGACAAACAGAGTCGGTTGTACAACGGGGGGCTAGACTACGTCAATTTGCACCGGGAGATAAAGTGCTTGTATTACTCCCTACGTCTAGTTCAAAGTTACTCGCGAAGTGGCAAGGACCCTTTGAGGTCACACGGCGAGTTGGGGATCTTAACTATGAGGTAGCTCGAACGGATAGGGGCGGGGCACATCAAATATATCACCTCAACCTACTAAAAAAATGGTCTGAGGCTGAACCAGTGACGCTGGCGACGGTAGTGAGTGGGGAGGAGGATCTCGGTCCAGAAGTGAGTTCAAAATCCCAATCTCTCGCTCTGGCCCCTGGAGGAGACCACCTCTCGCCCTCGCAGCTCACTGATATAAAGTCCATTCAAGCAGATTTTGCTGATGTGTTCTCGCCCCTGCCTAGTCGAATGGATCTCATTCAGCACCATGTTGAGAACGAGCCGGGCATGGTAGTTCGCAGCCGGCCGTATAGATTACGCAAACATAAAAAAAGTGGTTCAAGGGGAGTTAGAGGCAATGCTAGAAATGGGAGTAATAGAAGAGTCCAACAGTGACTGGGCGAGCCCGATAGTCTTAGTGCCTAAAACAGATGGCTCCGTGCGGTTCTGTGTGGATTATAGAAAGGTGAATGCTGTGTCGAAATTCGACGCATATCCAATGCCCAAGGTGGACGAATTGCTTGATCGACTAGGCACTGCTCGCTTTTATTCGACGCTGGACTTAACTAAGGGTTATTGGCAGATCCCCTTGTCTCCCATGACCAAAGAAAAAACAGCTTTCACCACGCCGTTCGGTTTACACCAATTCGTTACTCTCCCGTTTGGGTTGTTCGGGGCTCCAGCCACTTTTCACCGTCTGAAGGACAAAATTCTCCGTCCGCATGCTGCATATGCCGCCGCCTACCTGGATGACATCATCATCTACAGTGGGGATTGGCAGCAACATATGCAGCATTTGCGAGCGGTCCTGAAGACGCTGAGGAGGGCTGGGCTTACGGCTAATCCGAAGAAGTGTGCAATTGGGCGAGTGGAAGTAAGATATCTGGGTTTCCACTTGGGTCATGGACAGGTGCGTCCCCAAATAGATAAGACTGCAGCAGTTGCATCGTGTCCAAGGCCTAAGACCAAAAAGGAGGTTAGACAGTTCCTGGGGCTGGCAGGTTATTATAGAAGGTTTGTACCTAATTTTTCGGATACTGCTAGCCTGCTGACTGATTTAACTAAAAAGGAGGCACCAGATACAGTCCAGTGGACGGAGCAGTGTCAGCAGGCTTTCATCCAGATAAAGGCTGCTCTGTGTGGCGGACCGCTCCTGAATGCTCCTAACTTTTCTCTCCCCTTTATCTTGCAGACAGACGCATCGAACAGAGGGTTGGGCGCAGTCCTGTCCCAGGAGGTAGAGGGGGAAGAACGGCCGGTGCTGTACATCAGTCGGAAGCTCTCTAAGAGAGAGACGATGTACAGCAACCATAGAAAAAGAGTGTCTGGCGATCTGATGGGCTGTTCTTACCCTCTGGTATTACCTCCTGGGGTGGGAGTTCACCGTCTGTTCGGACCACGCTCCCCTGCAGTGGCCCCAGTGCATGAAAGATACCAACGCGCGGATCACCCGGTGGTATCTCACTTTACAACCTTTTAAATTTCGGGTGATCCACAGGCCGGGTGTACAGATGGCTGTGGCTGACTTCCTCTCCAGGATGGGGGGGGGGGGGAGGCTGCAGGCCTCGGGCGGTGGGGGTACGTGGTGAGGGGGGGGCGTGGTTTAGCGGAATCTGCAACGGGAGAGAGATGAGGGAGCAGAGCGAGGCGTAAGTAGGTCAAGTGCAAATAACGAACACGTGTGTTTGATTGCAGTAATTGGCATGAAGAGACCGGATATAAGCCGAGTCACCGCAGAAAGAGAGAGAGAGAGAGAGACACGCTGGGACCTCGTGCTGGGCTAGGAAGACTCATCAGTGAATTCTGAGTTATTGACTGTGATTTTGCAGTATTATACTGATTATTCCAAGAGGGCATCGTTATTTATTTGTATATGCAAAATAAATGAGTGTCCCAGCAACAAGCCTTGTTACAGTCTATTAATAACGTCAATAACTTTGCTACCATTCTTACAGTTGATGAGGACGTGTTGTTTGCCTGTGATGAATCCGGAGCTGTTAATAATGGTAAGGCTTTTTCTCAATAAGTTAAAAATGAAGTTTCACATAACATGCTTGCCAGATAGAGAATAATAATGAAATGTTTTTTTTTTTTTGATAGACGAGCAAGCTGTTGTCAACAATCAAGCGCTGATAATTCCTCCAGAAAGCGTTGCACAAGAGGTTGTGATTAGTGCCGAATCACAACACGATCTAGGACACGTCACGAATCCCGCCCCCACCGATGCTCTGGCTCCTGAAGGAGCTTCTCACAATCTCCTAGATGTCTCAAGCGTTTCCACCGAAGTTAACGATTCGTTTAGGCTGTGCCACTCGGGAGGGTCAGGGGGTAAAACGTTTGATGTTACTGAGTGGGAAACGGACGATATTCCAACCACCAGTCGTTTAAGGACTTCGGAGAATAACGGTATGTATTAAAGCAGAAAAAACTTGCATTCAACAAAATAATAATAAAACCTTTATCTACATTTACAGAGCAAGGATATGACGAAGGAGGACTAACAGCCTAGACCGATTCTATGGTGAGCGCCTGGGATCATGCGTCTTTTAATGATTCGGCAAGCGAGGATGAGACGGAAGAGTTACCTAACGAAAATCCTCAAGAGCTGTTCCGTGAACGTGATTTAAATAGAAGGCTTGATTATGATATGCTTCACCATGTTAATCGACAGTTTGGTGTAATTAAGAAAGTTACAAGAGACTGTTTAATGTAGAATGCCTTTATTTTGAAGGTGTGTGTTTTATTTTGTAATTTAGATTTCCTGTGAGTGAGATCATTTCCTGTTGTGCTTTGTTGCAGTCATGTTGAGCAAGCACATGTTGTAGTTAATCCCATCTCTATCAATCCATCTTTTGTTTGTTCATGGGGCATCGTCAGTGAGTATATTTAATTTAATAACTTAAGACCCAATTAAGGAGTAATATATTATTTGTTTTTTGCTGAATATTTTTTTTGTTTACTTATTTGTATTTTGTTATGTGTTTGTTATTTCAGTTTTACCTTTTCTTCATTAAAATTACCTGCCAAGTACAACACATCGCCTGTTCATTGGAGGAAAACTTTTTGAAGGAACGAGTTTAGCTTGCTGTTTCATGTTAGATGAGAACAGTAAAGTAAAATGACGTCCTCTGAGAAGAAGATGGTTTCAGAGAAAGAACCTCATTCTCAAGTTTCAATGAATGAGACCCCAAAAATACAAAACAATATGAAGAACGCTGATGCAAAATCACACACGTCATCTAGTGCAAGTCAATCTACACGTTCTCACCGATCTGTGGTCAGCGTGGCAGCTGCTACGGCATTGGCAGAGGCGGAAGCACCAAAAGCCAGAGCCTCCTTTATCAGATGGGAAATTAACATTTAAATCGTAAAAGCTCGTCTAGAGGCAGAATTAGATGCGCTCAGGCAGGAAGCAGAAGCAGAGGCAGCTATAACGAAGGCCATTGTCATGGAAAATGCTGCTGTCGAATTAAGCTCTCACGGGAGCCAGCGGGACATTGAGTCATTACCATCGCAAAGTCCAAAAGACAAAGTGAGTGAATATGTGGAAAGGCACTCACAAAGGGATGAATCTCACCCAGATGAGCAGTTTGATATAAGCCAACAGAGGCCATCTGCCCTGTTAACGTTGGATAAAGAAGACGGATCCATTTGTAAAGCATTTGAGACCCTCAGTCTTAAACCACACCACTCTTATGGAGATTGCGAGATGCCAAAACACTCAAGCCCACATCAGGCACATCTCCATCACTCTGAGTTATGTCAGCCAGATAGCTACCAACATACCCCTAAGCTAAATAGCCAGCAGCGTTCCAGTCAGCAATTCCAAAGCCTAGATCAAAAAATCAAAGTTGAAGAAAGGCAACAAGTTGATACTTCCGATCATAAAAAACAGCAAGTGTTCAGCCACTATACTCCTAATCCCTCTTCTAGTCAGGACCTAAATAGCAATACATCAGACTTGGCTAAGTTCTTAATAAGAAGTCAGCTGGTTTCAGGGGGTTTGACCAAATTTGATGATCGGCCAGAAAACTTCCTTGGCTGGAAGTCAACATTTATAAGTGTCGTGAAGGGACTTGATATCTCTGCCCACAAACAAATTGACCTGCTCATAAAATGGCTAGGTCCAGAATCGAGTTATATGGCTCGCAGGATGAAAGCTGCCAATGTCCGTCAACCATTGGTGGGTCTCAACCTCATTTGGAAAAGACTGGATGAACTTTATGGAGCTCCAGAAGCCATAGAGAAGGCTTTGTTCGCAAAACTGGACAACTTCCCAAGAATAGGCAACCGTGATAACCACAGACTTCGAGAACTTGGGGATTTACTGTGTGAACTTGAAGCTGCTAAGGAGGATGGTTATCTCCAAGGATTAGCTTATCTGGACACAATTGTAGAAAAATTGCCCTTCCATTTACAGGATAACTGGATGACAGAATGGATGGATGACAACAAAATATAAGGAAGATCACAGGGTACATTTCCCACCATTTTCAGTCTTTTCTGATTTTGTAAGGAGACAAGCCAGGATAAGAAACGATACAAGTTTTTATGTGACCAATACAGTTGCACCAGCCCTGAGAAAGGAGAGAATGGGGAATCTCAATTACAAGAATCCTGTTTCTGTGCACAAGACAAGTGTGAGCAACGAGGGAACGACTACTGATAGAGAGGGGAACCAAACAGAAGACGTGAACATGCTTTGTCCCATACATAAAAAACCACATGCACTTAAGAAGTGCAAGAGCTTTCGAGCTATGCTCTTGGATGACAGAAAGAAATTCCTCAGGGATAAGGGAGTGTGTTTTCGCTGCTGTGCTTCAGTCTCCCATCAGGCCAAGGACTGTGGCGCTTCTATAAAATGCGCAGAGTGTGGAGGTGAACGTCATGTGACTGCTATGCACTTTGGCCTTGCTCCTAGAGAGTCAAAGGATCTGATATCTTACAAGGAGCAAAAAGGTTCCAAAGAAAAGAGCCCTTCCAAGGTTCATGGTGGGGAGCCAGTCACCACACCCAATGATGAACAAATCCTAGCGGCTAAACCACTGTGTACACAAGTTCGTGGTAAAGGCTTCAGAGGAAAGTCATGCTCGAAAATATGTCTGGTTAATGTTTATCCTGAAGGTCAACCAGAGAAGAGTAAAAGGATGTATGTGATCTTAGATGATCAGAGTAATGTCTCATTGGCCAAGACAGAATTTTTTGACGCCTTCCAAATACAAGGACCACGAATTCCATACATCCTGACTACATGTGCTGGAGTTGTCAAGGTGACCGGTAGAAGAGCTCATGGTTTCATGGTTGAGGCACTCACAGGAAAGCTAAAGCCCTATTCGGACGGGACTAGTTTTCTAAACTACGTTTGAGTTTCGATTCTTACCACCTGACGTCTGTGATTTTCATGTACCAATTCGGACGGGACTAACATCTCCGTGTTTATTACAGAGGTGGGAGGGTCTGATTTGTGCATCTGGGCGTCACAGTGACTACGTTTACATGCAGCCAATAACCCATTCAAAACCGGGATATTAGCAATAACCCGGTCATGCACGGCCATGTAAACACCGGCAAAAACCCGGATATGCTCAAAAACCCGGATATGCTTTTTAAAAACCGGGATATTATACCTGGGGTACCCCTTTTCTAACCCGGATATTTGGTCTTGTAAACGCGTTTCGGCATATCCCCATCAAAATGTGTGTTCTGCGCATGTTCTATTCGCAAGGAATCTTGGTCTTTTGAGTCTTTGGATACAGGAAGAAGAATCGGAAATGACGCATATTGCGTATTACGTCCAGACGCTAACCGTGCGTCGCTGTTTACATCGGGATACTGGCGACCGATTACACATTCCATGTATACAGGAGTAACTCTCTCTGCTCACGCATGTAAACGGGTTATCCCGAATGTTTCAGAAACCCAAATAGTGACCTTAACCCGACCATAACCCGAATTTTAACAGCATGTAAACGTAGTCAGTGATCATGTGCTTTGTATGCGTGCATTGCATTCATTCAGAATGATTGCCATTAGTTATATTACACAATAAATACTAAATGGCTAGTATAGCAAAACCATGTTAATGTGTGGTTCCTTTAGTTTAACTTGTTTTCATTTTTTTATTATTAAATGTAATTAAAACATTATGTAACTGAGTACATAAATGAACGTGAGTAAGCTTACCTGATGCTGATATTACAATAGCAGGTATTAACAGTTTACTTGATCTTGCTCTTGATTTTACATTTTTTTTTTTTTTTTTTATTATTATTTCTTTGCCGGTAAGCAAACATATCAAACATGCGCGCGGTAAGAGCATCTACGGTAATTCACGTTGGCCAAAACACACAAGGAAACGCGTTGTGAAATAAAATATCACCGGCAATTACAGACATTCGCATTCGGACGGGATTAGTTTTCTCAGAGGATCACTGAGTTTGCTGAAAAACAGTAGGTAATTTGCTCTGGAATTATCACAGAGGTTGTGTGAGAAAAACAAAGACGTGGCAGATTCAGACGGAAGTAAAATCACCAAGTACGTCTATGAAACACATATTTCTCTAACGACCCCCTACAAAACATACAAAAGTATGCATAGGGTCCAATCCCACAAAGAGCCTCAGAAGTATATCTCAGAAGTATACACCAGATGTGAGTGATATTAGAGGTTGTGGGCATAGACAAGTCCAAACAGGAGGTTTTCTACAGGTTTGGCACACCTTTGACCATGGGCTGTCCTTCTACTGTGATAATCCCAATCGTGTTTGGCTGATGGCACGTGTATATTTTCAGTGGGGGACTGCCAAGCTCAGCGTGCACCTCTGTTTCATCATGACTCTATTGGGGAGACAAAAAAGAATCAAGAGTTTGGTCAGAAAAACAGGTATTGAGATGAATATAGCAGACTGTTAGAAGACAGATAAGACACAAAGTCAAAGTTGTACTTTTTAGTTGCTTAAGGTGATGGATATTAGATGGATACTTTGACTAGAGCATGTGACCAGAGTGAAGTCTACCATGACAATGTCATAGAGTGTTGGTACTATACTATCATGATCTACTAGCATGGGTGTTGTCTTTTCTGGTTCAAAGGATACATTACAATAAAACAATGCAATTTTCCTTGCCTGTACCTTATTGGTCATCACATTACTGTATTAAATATATTTCAAGAACAAAGTAATTACCCCATATCATCACAATAACATACAGACAGAAATTAGATAAGTAGCTTTAAGCCCAGTACATACATAGTGGACACTGATGAGGTCTTCCTTTCCCTCCCACATGTACTCAGTCAGGCATCTCAGTACCACTTCTCTTCTTTTCTCCACATAGCCAGACGGATCCTGTCAACAAGTAAAATCTGATCAAAATTCACTGCCTGATGACAGTATCACAAATCAGAGAACCTCTGTATTTCAACCATGCAATTGATGTAAAAGGTTGTACTATACATACACCACTACCACTGTACTGTACAAGATCTCACACTATCACCAGCATCTCACAAAATTGAGATTTAACTGACCATGTAGGCTGTATTTATCAGTATGAATCAAGCTTCTATTAGTGCAGTAGTAGAAGGAGGCAGAAAGGTGATCATATCTGCCTTCTATTGGTGGTTGGTACATAAAACCTACTTCAGAAATGTAATTGTATGGAGCCAACACTATTGTTTGCAATTTTACCTATGTTTTACTTACCTGGGAATAATTATAGCTTTAACTGTATCTATTCTGAAGTTTTTCTTACCTGTATCTGAAGTCTGAAGACCCCAGGTAACAAAAACGCTTGGTTACCTAAAGACCAGAAAAAATATGCATGTTAGAATAAGTTTAAAAACCAGTGTTAAATGTAAAATATTTAAGTAACAGGTTAAAAATAGTTTTATGGTTTTGAGCCAGTGCTATCAAATGCGCTTACAACTCTGCTGCTGATAACACGAGGACCCCACGACAGCTGCATGCCCCACAGGAGACTGTGTTATTAAGATGAAATTAAATAAGTCAAGTCACCTTATTTACAGTACACAGCACTTTGAAATATATATATATATATATATATATATATATATATATATATATATATACATATATAAACCTACATTATAAGAGGAGTTCTGACCTTCGTCAAAAAAGTCTTCTTTGTTGCCTTTTTCTCTATCACACTTTAGAAAACATTATATATCACTTGAAAACATAGAATCTCAAAATTCATCCTTTGAAACCCATTTTAAATTCATCTACCATGAAAATTGTACATTAAAATCATGTTACAAAATGTTTTCAGTCGTGAATTATAGGTTTGGATCATGCACTTTCAAGTCTATGTTCAAAAATGTGAATGGCAGTTAACAGGGTAAGTTAAAGCTAACTAGTGATATTAAGAAAAGTGATATTATTGGTAAAATTAAAGCCAAAGTAGTCTTAAAACATAATAGGCATTACTAAAGCACTTGTTTAATTTCATATTAACAACACGGTCTTAACTGCTGTCTTCTGATCGTTGAATACAAGACTTCACTGCTTGGCACTGTGTAGCCAACTTAGCTTGCCATGTGTGCAGGATAGCTAGCTATACAGTACAATTTGCAAACCTTACATTAGCTTCCTAGTTGAGTGAACGATTTTGCGTGACTTTACATCACCAATAAATTGCCAAAACTTGCACATCTTACCGTGTTAATCAGTCTGTGAAATTTAGATCCGCTGCAGCTTTCAAACAGTTGAAGTGCCGAGGAAGCATCTGCGTTGGAAAGTCCCCGCCAGTGAAAAAGGGATAAATCCAACTTAATTTTTATGTGTTTTTGATTTCAAATATTTAAGTTTGATGAACACACATGCCACATCGACAGCTGCTCAAATAAATTGTGTATGTCAACTCACTTTTATAGCATTTCTTGTACACAACAAACTCATACAAAAAGCTACCCAAATAAATTGCTATTGTTTTATTTAAAATATATTGTTTTGAAAAAAGTGATGTATTTTAAGTAAAGAGGAAGTATATTTATACTTTTTAGTATAAAACAAATAAAATAAACTAGATTACAACTATTTAAAATATATAAAACCTACTGTGTGGGTGTAGCACTTTTTACAGTGTGTAAAACTAGTCATGTCTGAATAGGGCTTAAGAATCCCCCTTCCAACTCTAATAGAGTGTAATAATGTCCCAAACAGTCGAGCAGAAATCCCAACCCCAGAAGCAGCGTACCACCACAGCCACATGCGATCTATGGTTGACCAAATACCTGCTCTCAATGACGCTGCAGACATCTTGCTCCTGTTAGGGAGGGACATTCTCCAGGTCCACAAGGTTCGTCGGCAGTTTAATGGCCCAGGCAATGCTCCATTTGCCCAAAAGCATGATCTCGGCTGGGTCATTGTTCGGTGACATCTGCCTGGGTGGAGCCCACACCCCTACAGAAGTAAACACATTTAAAACATGTATCATGGACAATGGCCGTCCCAGTTATATGCTTCCTTGTGAGAACCTTGTCAAAGTTAAGGAGGATTTAAGTCAGTCTCTTCATCAGAACATCTCCTTACCTTGGCCTCATTCTCTAGAGCAGCAAGAGGACCTCCTTGGTGCAACAATCTTCCAAAGGACTGAAAAAGATAATCAGTTAGCACCTTCAATTGACGACTTGACCTTCCTACAGCTAATGGACAAGGGGTTTGTAAAGGAGGAAAGTGGCAGCTGGGTGGCACCCTTGCCCTTCCGAAACCCGAGGAAGCCACTCCCTAACAACAGGCCCCAGGCACACCAACGGCTTATGTCATTGCAGAGAGCATTCCAGAATAGACCCAGCATGAAGGAAGACTTCCTGGAGTTTATGCAAGGGATTTTGGATAACAACCATGCAGATTTGGCACCACCATCAGAGGGAAGGGAGGTGTGGTACCTTCCCATTTTTGGAGTCTACCACCCACATAAGCCCGGTAAAATCAGGGTAGTTTTTGACTCAAGCGCTCGCTTTGAGGGTGTTTCACTGAACGAGGTCTTGCTTCAGGGGCCCAATCTCAACAATGGTCTTCTGGGAGTTCTTCTAAGGTTCAGGAAGGAACCAGTAGCCATAACTGCGGACGTTAGGCAAATGTTTTATTGCTTTCTGGTCCAGGAAGAGCATCGAGATGTTTTGCGCTTTACAACATAAAGCTACACAAGATCACATCAAACAAGGTCGATGTTATAAATGCCTTTCCTAAATAAGATCGAGCCAGGGGCATGGAGATTCTGGACCTTGCAAGGTCTTAATCATCTGAACATCAGTCACACCTATTCTACATGTTCACTGACCAGGGCCAAAGCTACAGAGCTATGCGTCTTTTCTGACGCCTCGGTAAAGGCCATTGCAGCAGTTGCCTACTTAAAGATGGAAAATGATAAATGTCACACAGAAGTCCGTTTCGTACGTGGCCTCTGGCAGAGCTTACCATCCCGAGACTAGAACTCTGTGCTGCAGTGTTGGCCATAGAAATTGCAGACCAGATCAGAGAGGAAATAGGGCTTAAGTTGGACAGGATCACATTCTTCACAGACAGTAAGGTTGTGTTGGCATATATAACTAATGAATCTCGAAGGTTCTACGTATATGTGAATAACCGTGTGCAATGCATCAGACAGTCCAGCCATCCAAGTCAGTGGAGATATGTAGCCACCGAAAACAATCCAGCCGATCTCGGCTCAAGATATGTGCTTGCAAGTCAGTTGCAAGGAACCAGTTGGTTGATGGGACCGAGATTTTTATTGGAACCTGAGGAGTCATCAACGGACATTATGGCCTTTGAACTGGTCAATCCAGACTCGGATGTGGAACTTCGCCCAAAAGTCACAGCGCTTTCGACAAAGGTCTCAGGAGAACAACTGGACACCAAGCATTTTGAACGCTTTTCGTCATGGAGTCGAGTGACAAGAGCTGTAGCTCGACTGTTACATGTGGCACGAAGCCTACACAAACCAGCGCATGATGCAGAATGTGTTGGATGGCACTACTGCAAGACAGGCATTACAAGTGCTGAGTTAACCAAGGCAGAACACGTCATTATAAAGAGTGTGCAATGCGAGGTTTACGCAGAAGAGTTGACATGCCTTGAAAGCAAACAAGACTTACCTGGTAGTAGTCCTCTAAAGAAGTTACATCCTGTGAGGGACAAAGAGGGTCTGCTACGTGTAGGAGGGCGCATTACCCATTCAAACCTACCTGCGGATGAGACTCATCCCATTCTTATCCCTGGCAAGCATCATCTTGCTGTATTACTTATTCGCCATCACCACGAACAGGTTAAACACCAGGAAAGGCATTTCACAGAAGGCGCTGTGCGTTGAAGTGGCCTATGGATAGTGGGAGCAAAACGAGCCATCAACAGCCTTATATACAAATGTGTGACATGCAGAAAATTGCGTGGCAGGTTGGAATAGCAGCAGATGGCGGACCATTTACCTATGTAGGGCTGGATGTGTTTGGGCCTTGGGAAGTCGTAGCACGTCGGACCAGAGGTGGAAGTGCCAACAGCAAAAGGTGGGCGATATTGTTAACTTGTATGTCCACTAGAGCTGTCCATTTGGAGGTGATTGAGTCGATGACTGCTTCAAGCTGCATAAATGCCCTCTGCAGGTTTTTCTCGATCAGGGGACCAGCAAAGCAGATTAGGTCATATCACGGGACAAATTTTGTTGGGGCTACCAACACGTTAAAGCTTTCCCCAGACGCTCAAGAGGACAGTGTCAATGCATACCTACTCAGTCAAAAGTGCACATGGGTCTTTAACCCCACCGCATGCATCTAACATGGGAGGCAATTGGGAGCGCATGATAGGAACAGCACGGCATATCCTGGATTCAATGTTGCTCCAAGAAGGGAGGTCGAAGATTACCCATGAAGTCCTTTGCACATTGATGGCAGAAGTAATGGCCATAATTAACTCTAGACCATTGATTCCAGTCTCCTCAGACCCGGAAGTGCCTCTAATACTTACTCCAGCAATGCTGCTTACGCAGATTATTGGGACTCCACCAATTCCTTTTGGGAACTTCTCGAATGTCAATCTATTGAAACAGGAATGGAAGAGAGTTCAGGCATTAGCAGACATGTTCTGGGCAAGATGGAGGCTTGAGTACTTGAATACACTTCAGATCAGACAAAAGTGGCATACCAAAAAGCCAAATCTCAAGGATGGAGACATAGTGCTGCTAAAGAACAAACAAGCAAGAAGGCATGAATGGTCAATGGGAGTAATAGCAAAGGCTTTTCAGAGTGATGATGTTAGGAAAGTGGAAGTAAAGGTGGCCTCCCACCAACACCCCAGGACTTACCTGAGACCAGTCTCTGAGGTCGTTCTACTCTTGGAGTCAGAGGTGGTTTAGGTTAAAATATATATGGCCTCTTACAGATGCCAGGCGGGGAGTGCGGTGTAATTAAGAAAGTTACAAGAGACTGTTTAATGTAGAATGCCTTTATTTTGAAGGTGTGTGTTTTATTTTGTAATTTAGATTTCCTGTGAGTGAGATCATTTCCTGTTGTGCTTTGTTGCAGTCATGTTGAGGAAGCACATGTTGTAGTTAATGCCATCTCTATCAATCCATCTTTTGTTTGTTCATGGGGCATCGTCAGTGAGTATATTTCATTTAATAACTTAAGACCCAATTAAGGAGTAATATATTATTTGTTTTGTGCTGAATATATTTTTGTTTACTTATTTGTATTTTGTTATGTGTTTGTTATTTCAGTTTTACCTTTTCTTCATTAAAATTACCTGCCAAGAACAACACATCGCCTGTTCATTGGAGGAAAACTTTTTGAAGGAACGAGTTTAGCTTGCTGTTTCATGTTAGATGAGAACAGTAAAGACAGTTTGGCACACTTTTCGATTTGAGCGGTAAAGCATTGTCCTATCGGGGTGCAGAAGAGATCGTTGGTAGTGCACAAAGTGATGTGGTGTCGATTTTGAGGAACATCATAGAGTGTCAACAACAGCTCAATGAATCCTTGCGTCACGCGGCTGAATTTTGGAGAAGTTGCCACGAACAGCTATATGGTGAATTTCGACAGTTTCAACAGCGCATGAGCGGGGTACTGGGAGAAATACATCAGGGACATGTTGAACAAAATTTATCTGTTCATGCTCTTACTCTGATCACAGAACGTTTAAATCTAATGCAAAGAATGTTATCAGATTTGTACCAGCGTGATCGCCTTTGATATGTATTATATTGTTGTTTTTTATTATTATTATTATCATTAATTTAAAATTTTGTTTTATTTATTTTTTTGGCTTCTATTCGTTATTACCACCAAAAACTTTTTACATTATTGTTTGTTATTTCTTACATGTATTATTGTTTTGTTCTTGGTAGTGAATTATCATTATCATTAGTTTCTTTCATTTATTAATATTTGATTTTGTTTGTTGTTGTCATTGATTTATACCTTATTGCATGTTATTGTTTCCCATATTGGGTGTTGTTTTACTTGCGGAGAAAATATGTTTTGAATTCATACCTGCTGTATGTTTCTGTTTTTTTTTCATCTGATTATGTCGCATTGTTAATCGGTGTTGGTGTTTTCAGGATTGTGCACGCTCGTCTTTAAAATTTTAAAAAGGTGTGTTTTTCAATTTAAAATAAATAAAATAATAATAATTCAAAATGAGTAGTAAAAGATGTCATGATGATTTACATACCCACACTCCAGAAGATGATCAGAGACCATTAGGACCCAGATATGATTTTCAAAACAATACAAAAAAGTTACATGAAATTATTAACAATCATTTACAGATGTTACCGCCTAATCCTCTTAACATGATAGATAGATTACATGAGCTTATAGACGAACAACACAAATGGTTGGGTGCCGCTATAGAAAGCGATGATCAGGTTGGTGCAGGACCTTCTAATAACATCACCATTAATCCGTTGCCATTTTGTCCATTATTATTATTATTGTCATTATACGATCTTGATAGAGCACTGGTCACAACATCGCTAGCTATATTTCTAGCACCAGTTTTTAGATGTGGTTTTACTATACTAAAACCTCTTTTCAACAGCGGTAGTGCTGTCCTAAAAAGAGATTTGAAGATGCCACCTATGCCTGCTCCGTACATAACAGGAACGCCCGCGTATCCTGGTAACCCGTTACCCGCCAGGTTCCTGTAGTATGTAACATGTCACTCGGGGTCCATAGTTGCGTAATAGTTTTGCTAAAACTAAAACTTATTTCACTTGTCTGAAGTGAAGTTTAGCCGCAACTTTACCATAAGTGAAACGCACGTGTTTGTTCTGATTGTCTTTAACCTCAATGCAGATATCTGTAATATTAGATTTATTCACAGGTACGTAATGCGGCTTGTCGAATCTAACACTGACGCTATCATTAGATGTACCGTCTATATGTACAGTTCTCAGTAGCGGTATATACAAATCACCTACTGATTGATATTCGATGATATCACTGTATATGTACATGCTATAAAATGCACCTCTTATGTCAGCTTGATGCGGTGCGTATGTGACGACAGGTGCGCCGTCAGAACTATTTTCGGGTTGCTGTTTTGCAGTTCCTAGAGACACACCAGACTTTAATCCTAGAATAATAGCCAACTTCCCATAAAATATCAAAGATGTGTTTGTCGGTGGTTTTAGAAATATCCTGTTTTTGATGTGATCGTAACCAAGTGTGACTTTCGGTGGAAGGTTGGCGTTGATTTCTCTAACCAGAAATAGTACATCTTCATAATAACCCGGTTTTCACGTATTGCACACTTTAGATACATTTTGTAGATTTTTTTCTTTTATGTAGATAATCACATTACTGTCCTCTTCGTAATGCCTCTCATCATATCCCAGTATATTAGGGTCGGTGTTAATAATAAAGGCGGCATCCTCCTCTTTAAATGTATACCAGGAAATAGGATAATAAAATTAGATTAAACCGACTTCCCATTGACTTCTTGCTAGTCTCGTTTTGTAATTTGAGATACGATTGTCAGGGTAAACATCCATAGATGCATTACAAGGTAGCGTGATATAAAAGCCGCCCTCACTCATGGTGTAGTTTTTCACAAATGCTACTTATGACACCTCCGGTTGTAACTTTAATGGATTCTGTATGTCCACGATCTCCTTTTCTGGTAACCATGAGGAAAACTTAGTAGGCCAGCCCAGCCACTTGACAAGACAAAGCACTTTGCGACCACTCTTTTTTCGATCTAAAATCTTTTCTATTTTAAACACAATGGTTCACAATGATTTTATGTAATTCTTTTTCATAAAAGCAACCGTCGATAACATCACCATCATAATCTTGTAGTCTGTACACTGGAGGGTTTCGTAGTATACGAGCGGCTATAGTGAAATATTCCTCAGTGTAATTCTGTTCATAACCCTTCGAAAATAACCCTCTAACTTTTGAAACTCTAACTACATCCCCCATTTTATACTTAAAGACAGGTGTTCCTTTACGTAACTTTCCATGCAGATAATTGAACACATCTGTCTCATTTTCTTTATTAACGTCCAACGGTCGCATTTTAATACTTTTGTGATAACTGGCGTTATATCCTTCTATAAGATATTGTAAGATATTGTAGTAATGCTTTGAATTGATAGCTGTTCAAAAACGAGCCATTTTCGATCTAAATGTGCGATTAAATCGCTCCACACAAGATGATTTTACATCACTTGCTGTAGCAAAATGATGTATGTTATACTTTTTCATCAGTTGTTGGAAATGTTTGTTGAAAAATTCTGTACCTTTATCGGTCTTTAATTTTTGAGGTATACGGTTTTCTTTGAGTATAGAGATGAATGCTTTAGTTACCTCTGCACCTGACTTATTCTTCACCAGATGCACCCAAGCATACTTGCTAAAAACATCAATACATGTCAGTAAAAATTTTGATACCATCATTTACTTTCAAATATGCAGACATGTCAACAAGATCTGCTTGAAACTGTACACTGTAAAAAGTGAACCTCAACTTATTTAAGTTTCCTCAACTTAAATAATTATATTTTCTCAACTTAATTTAGGTCAAACACACAAGACTCAAATTGCTTTGGAGATATTTATTACCATTAATTCATTTATACGCTAACAGTGTTTTCCATATTACAAACTTTGAGAAATCATTTCATTTACTGCCACACTTTAAATCCATAACCGTTGTCTTTGCACTGCATATTTTTATAAAAATAAATATAAAAAGTGGTTATGCCCTTAAATGAGCCACCTAAAAACAATTAAAGTGATTGTTCAATCAAAATTTTTTCAAGTTGTTCCAAACCTGTATGAGTTTCTTTCTTCTGCTGAACATGATGTGTTGAAAAATGTTGGTAACCAGACAGTTAACCGTACCCATCAACTTCCAGCAGGAAAATAAAAGATTGAAAGTCAATGGGTACAGTCAACTGTCTGGTTGCCAACATCTTTTGTGTTCAGCATAAGAAAGAAACTCATACAGGTTTGGAAAAACTTAAACAATTTTTGGGTGAACTATCCCTTTAATATTTTTAAAATAGAACCACATAAGTGCATTTATAAGTGCTTTAGAACAGCTTACAGGTAGTGCCCTAAACTGAGCCATGTTTATATATATATATATATATATATAAGGGCTGCACGATGTGTCGTTTAAGCATCGATATCGCAATGTACGAATTCACAATAGTCACATTGCAGGATGTGCGATGTAGGCTGTCGTAGTTGATCCGTTATTAACTGTACGGCCCTTGACGAATGTGATTGGCAGATTAATTTCACAGCAGTTTTAAAATGTTAAGTCCTGTGAGTTTAACAGGACAGAGAGAGACAGAGCGCGAGAGCCCCGGCCGCACGCTCACCATCTTCAAACAACACGAGCGCCGTCTTGCTCTCTCTCCCTCGCACATATTAACCAATTAACACAATGTTGTCAATGTGTAAATCATTTAAAATGAGAATGTAACTGTGCTCACCCCATTTTTGTTTGTAAGAAAAAATTTGATTAGATTTCATATCACAATATATATCCCAGAAAAATAAAATATCGCAATGTATTTTTTTCCCAATATTGTTCAGCCCTAATATTTAATATACATATATACATATTTTATATATATATATATATATATATATATATATATATATATATATATATAAAACCTTAAACCGCTCATGGAAAATGTTTTGACAGCTTAGTTATAGGTAATTAGCCTTTCACCAATGTTAAAGGAACAAATCAACTACAGATTTGAACAACTACACACTAGACATATGAATGAACAAATAGATAGTCTTACAATAAGAATACATGCCATTCAACTAAAATAGAGACATTGTTTCAAACACATGCACATTCAAACATTACTGCAAGTTAACTGTAGTCTCCCGAAAAGACTTTGAAATTTTGGTGTCATCTTGTGCTGATCGAGCTGCAAGAGAACTTTCTGGAATACCTCGAATGTAAAAAAGTGTTTTTTGATAAGCCAGATTGATGATTTATATCATTCCGAGAAGCAAGGCACAAGCTGATGTGGACGAAGACAGTTCATTAAGAACTTTAACACCCTTGATGACGACACCTATGTCAGCCTGTGGTTCGTGATGTTCTCCCTCCTCCTTCCGAATAACATACACCGTGGTGAGCTGCTCCAGCTCACCCTCACAATCATCTGCTGGTTCTCCTAAAGTAGTGTACATTATTATTATCATTATTACTACATTTTTCATTCATAACTACAAAACACATTTTGTACTTTTTGAAAATCTAAATACAATTTGTGTACTTTCAACTCACAAGATACTCCTTAAGGATTTCCCCCCAGGAAAACGATGAGGGCCTTCAGGACACACTCTCTTTTCATGTGAATGTTTTCAGTCTGTGATAAAGCAATCGATAACAATTAGATTTACACCCTAATATATATAATCATTCTTGATTAAAGGGACACAGTAATTCACCCAAACATTCTAATTTGCTGTTAATTTAGAGGCCATCCAAGATGTATGTAGACTTTTTCTTCATTATAACAGTTTTTTTTTTGCTGAAACCATAGTCCACTGTGATTTATATAATGCAAGTCAATGGCTAGTCACTTTGAGAGTAAAAAAATAATACTTCTTGCATAGACCGAATCGTTTCACTTCATAAAACCTCAATAAATTGTCAGGACCCACAGGTATTAATTTTGTTTTGCCTGTATGTTTTACTTTTTTTTTTTTTTTTTACTTGAATTAATTAAATAAAATAAATTAAAAAAACTTTACTGTTCTACTGAAGAAAAAAAAAGTCACCTACATCTTGGATGGTAAATTAACAGACTTTTTTATTTTATGAGTGAACGATCACTTTTAAATTATCCATTTTGACTGGGTGGTGATGACAATTTCAAATTTCCATGCTATGCAACAAGTATTTAACAACTAAATGTTACTGTAAAACATACTGTGACTAAAATAAGATTGTGTAGTTGATATTAATGTAAAAAACACAGACGTACCTGATGCAATATGTGAAAAATTGCAGCAGTCTTCTCAGGGGTTGCTCCTCCTTTGGAACGGATTACTCTGATTAGTTGACTCATGTATACATCCAACTGTGCAAAGAACATGTCTTCCAGTGGAACATCCATAAGCCTATGTAACTCTGCATTGATCTGAGAAAAAAAAAAAAAAAAAAGTCAACAACAGTTAAACTGCAAATGCAAAATTGTATTATATAATACTATAGAATTTTACCTTATTTCAATACCTCGTAATGTCTGAAAAGCGCAGGCCCTACAAATTTTGGCTATTTGTACTGTGCAGATCGTCGTGTAACATACTTGAGAGCTTCGTTTGACTTGAAGCACTGTGGCGCCCTTTGTTTTTTGGGGGGGCGGATTTGTTTGCAGCGACGCTTCAAGTCAATAGAACGAACAAACGCATATTTTAATGGCTTTGAACGTCCCCTCTAGATCTCGCCTTCTCACACGCAGCACCATGATTGGTCGATTATGTACAATATCTGCATGTTATTTGTCAAACTGCTCTGGATTTTTTTATGCATTATTAAAATCATGGCTGGGACGAGTCCTGTATGGTCACCCTAACCCAATGACTTTCATCATCATATTTCTGGGCGAAAAAATTTATAGAAGAATGAATCAGAGCTAACGTTTTCAAAGACAAATAAAAGAACAGACAAACATTACATTAAAATCATACTCAATACTTTAATGCAGGAAATCAAATTCGAGCATTTTATCTCGCTCTCCAAGCACTTCCCGCCCAACGCATTTCCAATATCTCGCGCGCAAAGAATTTCACAAACATTAAAACATTTTTCTCTATCATATTGTAAGGTTTAGAAGTGGAGGTCATATTTCATGTTGGAAAGTTGTAATGTTTAGAATTTAATATGATTTATATTTGAGTTAATATACTAGAAGTATATTTACAATGTTTAGTCAGTTAATTATTTACACCTTTATGTGTTTACATATTTAATGCAGTAAGGATATTCTGCTGAATCTGCCTATCTGATTCACTCACGTTTATCTCAGTCTAAGTCCTTGCTTCTGATTGGTTAGTGATGTCACGTGAAAGGCCGTGTGGAAGGAAGTGTTGTTGTTGTGACGGTGTTCAGTAAAAGTGCCGCTTGACTGAAGTCTTCTGTCTCCATTCTGCTGTTCATTATTATAAAGAGTGATCTACCACCACATAACGAACCCTCACGTTACATTTGGTGGCAGCGGTGGGATTATTCCTACGAACTGTGGATGCGGTCATTTTTATTTTTTTTGCGCTATCTGGATTTTACACTCTTTGTGAACAGTGGATTTACTAACAACTACTGTGGAGATATTAAGGGACTATTGCGGTATTTGTTTACTTATTTATTTTTCCACTTTACGTGCTTTTTGTGAGTTTTGGGACTGGATATTTTGTCACCATGTCGGCTGATGAAAGTGAAACTGGGCTGCAGTCTTCCCCCACGCGACGACGGCGCGATGCTAACGTTACATCAACAGGTGCTGTTTCTCTAGCCACATGTGCTGTCTCCAGTGCCCTAAAAATTGATCTTCCACCTGCTTTTAAAGGAGATGGGACTGAATCATTCACAAGTTGGTCTCGACGTTTTGAAGTGGCAGTGCAGGCTATGAGTTCAACTGATACAGATCTGTATACGGTGATGGCTTCTGTCCTCCCTACTCGCCTAGCAGATGCTGCATTTCTGTATTGGGACAGCCTTCCTTCTTCTATCCAGAAGGACTATGATTCAGTAAAGGAGAAACTCAGGGACGTTTTTGGACCAATATACTCCCTGCCATTCTTCCAGACACATGTGAATGCTCGACCTCGTCGACCAGGTGAAAGTTTGGATGTGTACAGTGCTGACATCACTCGTCTTGTATTAGAAGCCTTTCCAAACTATGACCACAATGCACTGGAAGGTGAAAAATTTCGCCGCTTTGTTGCTGGCTTGGACCCAAATCTTCAGTCAAAAGTCCATGAGATGGGTGCAGAGGATCTTGAGGATGCCCTGCGTATCGCCAGCCGGTGTGAGAGGGCGCGTGCAGCACTCCAACTGACAACTGTAGGGTCTCCACACTCTCACGCTTCAGAGCAGGTAGCTATGGTTCGTCCTAAATCTACTGATGATAAGCTTCTGCATGCAGTTGAGCAGCTGACTCTTACTGTCAACAGTTTACAAAGTGAAGTACACCTATTAAGAGAGAAACACAGCCACCTAGCTCAGCGTCTGGACTCCCAAACTGAAAGGTTTTCCTCTGATGATGCTCGATACAGTGCACGCAGTGTCTCTCCACAACCCTATTATAACAGACAACACCGCAGAGACAATTACTCACCTGAGCAGTATCATGGTCGTGATCCAGGGTCCTGCTATGACCGTTGTCCTCCTTCCCCTGTTACTCAGAGAGACCGTCAATGGCATGACAATGACAGACGTGACCGTCATCGCTCTCCCTCACGCCAGTCCTATCAGTACTCCAGGTATGGTCGCCATGACAAGGATGATACGAACAGATACAGACGCAGCCCTAGTCCTGCTCCACAGGGAAACAGGGATGCCAGTCCACATGCTAGAGGTAGTGTTCGCTTCAAGTCTCCTGAACGATATTCGCACTCTGATTCCAACCGTCAGGGAAACTTCCATTAGCTGCTGTTGAGGGGCAAACATCAGCTACTGTCTCACTGCCCCAAAAGGATTTTCCCAAGTTAATGCCTGACAAAAATGACTCACACTCTGATGATTCTGTCTCTTCTACAATCTTGGCTATTGTTGAGGGCATTGAAGTGTGCACTTTAATTGACTCTGGTTCTACTGTTTCCATTGTGAGCGAAGATTTTCGTAACTCTCACCCAGCATTGAAAAAACGCCCCATGACACCCTCGTCTCTGCCAGCTCGCTCAGTCGATGGACAGTGCCTGGACATTTTAGGCAAGTTAACGATTGGTATCAGACTTGGACATCAGGTATGGCAACAGGACTTTGAAATTCTCAGAGGTGCTTGCCAGCCAGTCATTCTTGGGTTTGATTTTCTACGGAAACACCATGCCCTCCTTGACATAAACAACAAAATGCTGCAACTTTGGGACATGAAAATTCCTCTCCTGCCCAAAGGACATGAAGTGGCCGCCTGCTGTAATGTATCTGTGCTAGCGCCCACTAAGATTCCAGCTATGAGTGAAACTCTCATCACAGCCTGTGTGTCAGCAGCTACACCTGCTTCTCCCATGCCAACTGACTATTATGGTGTTCTCATGCCCAACCCATTGTGTGACATCATTGTGGCACATTCTCTCAGTGAGGTTCAGAATGGTACTACAGTGGTTCGAATCTTAAATCCCTCCCGAGATGACGTTGAGCTGCATTCAGGTCAACACCTGGGTGAGTTTCATTCAGTTTCATCTGTTGACATCGTATCAGGGGAAGGGACAGGGTGTGCAACCTCCCCTGTGCATGATATAGCTCCACCTGTCCAGATAAATGACAGCGACCTGTCCCCTTCCCAAGTTCAGTCTCTGAAATCACTGCTTCAGAAATACTCAGCAGTATTCAGTAAACACTCAGAGGACAGAGGTCGCACGAGCATCATCAAGCATCAAATCCGCACTGGTGAGGCCACACCAATTAAACAGAGAGCCTACAGAGTGACACCAGAACAGAGAGCTGAAATACAGACTCAAGTTGACAACCTGTTAAAGGCAGATGTCATTGAAGAAAGCTACAGTCCCTGGGCTGCGCCAGTTGTTTTGGTGCGCAAGAAAAATGGCACATGGCGTTTCTGCCTGGACTATAGAAAACTTAATACAGTGACAATCAAAGATTCCCACCCTCTTCCGAGAGTCGATGACGCACTGGATGCTTTGTCGGGCTCTGCCTGGTTCTCCACAATGGACCTACAACATGGCTATTGGCAAGTCGAGCTGCAGGAGGAAGACCGTGAAAAAACAGCATTCACAACAGGTAGTGGCCTTTATCACTTTAAAGTTATGCCAATGGGTCTCACCAACGCTCCAGCCACATGCCAGCGTTTGATGGAAATGGTACTTCGTGGCCTCCCATGGAGAACATGTCTAGTGTATTTGGATGATGTCCTCATCTACAGCCGCTCTTTCAGTGAACATCTCCAGCACCTGGAAGAAATTCTCTCCAGATTCCAGTCAAGTGGCCTGAAGCTGAATCCCTCAAAATGCTGTTTTGCCAGGGATCAAGTACAGTTTCTGGGTCATGTTGTATCCAAAGACGGCATTCAGCCTGACCCGCGGAATGTGAAAAGTGTCCAAGACTGGCCTACTCCACGGTCAGCTACAGAAGTAAGAGCATTTCTGGGACTTTGTTCATATTACCGCAAATTCATCCGAAGCTTTGCACATCACAGTGTTCCTCTACATGCTCTCACAGAGAAGAATGCACCTTTCCAATGGACTTCTCAATGTCAGGATGCATTCACTTATCTGAAACATGCACTCACAAACCCTCCAGTGGTTTCTTTCCCTGACTTTACTGTGCCATTCTCCCTCTACACAGATGCTTCAGGCTCTGCAATTGGTGCTGTGCTTGCTCAGAGGCAAGGGGATCAAGAAAAAGTGGTTGCTTATGCTAGTCATGTTCTCACAAAAGCAGAAAGAAAATGGTCAACATATGACAGAGAACTCTGGGCCATTGTCTGGGCCGTGCGACATTTTCGCCACTACCTTTACAAACAGCCCTTTGTTATTGTAACTGATCACAAACCTCTCCTGGGTCTCAGGAAAATACCCATTGACAATGACCGAACTGGTCGCCGTGCACGCTGGGCCCTTGAACTTGATCCTTTTGAATGGACTGTAATTTACAAGGATGGCCACAGTCACCTCAATGCAGATGCAATGTCACGTCGCCCTGCTGACATCAGACCAACTGAGCAGAGCACCTCCTCCAGTACTTTTGGTAATCCGCACTCTGACAAGAGACATTCTAATCTGAGTCCTGTGAGTCTGTCTAGTCCGTTCAGTTTTGTACATCACAGCCTCTGCAGTACTGATACAAAGCCAGTTTGCTGTAACCTGACTGGACCACAATCTCCTCCGACCTCCTCACAGTGTGTTCAACAGTCTGTCTCCTCCACATTTGTGCTGCAGTTCCCTGAAGAGGATTTTAAAAGGGAACAACAGCGAGACCCCGTACTGTTAGAGGTTATTAGCTGGACAGTTAAGGGACAGAAACCCCCATACTGGCGCATGAAAAAACGCACACTTGTTGAGAAAGCATTTTGGCAAGAATTCCACAGACTTACTTTTCATAATGGTGTGCTCTGCCGTAAAGTTTTCAACCCATCCACAACATCAGTGCTCCATCAACTGATTGTCCCTCATGCTTTGAAAGACACTGTTCTTCAGATGCTGCATGGAAATCCTGTAACTGGTCATTCATCTGCTGATAAGGTCCTGAAACGTGCTCAACAGCTGTGCTACTGGCCCTTTATGTCACGTGACATCAAGATGTGGTGCAAGCAATGTACTCCATGTGACGCCAGACGGAGTCCCACACCTTATCAGAGAGCTCCAATGAAAACAATTGTTGCTACTGAGCCATTCCAAAAGGTCGCAGCTGACATACTTGAGCTCCCCATCACGAGTCGTGGCAACAGGTATGTGCTTGTTGTCCAAGATTATTTCTCCAAGTATGTCAACCTCTATGCCATTCCAGACCAGCGCGCCATAACAGTAGCGAAATGTCTGTTTGAAAACTTCATCTGTGAGCATGGTATTCCGGAAATGCTTCACACTGATCAGGGACGTCAGTTTGAATCTGACCTGATGAAACATCTGTGTGACCTGCTGTGCGTGCAGAAAACACGAACCAGCCCATATCATCCTCAGTGTGACGGCATGATTGAGAGGTTCAACAGGACACTTATTGATCAGTTAGCCAAGACACTTCTTCAGCAGTCTGGGGAATGGGATGACTGCCTCAACCAAGTTGCTTTGGCTTACAATACCAACCCACACTCTACAACAGGATTCACACCATTCTTCCTCACACATGGTCATGAAGCCAGGATGCCTGTCAACATGCTGTTACCTAACAACACACCATCTTTGTCTATTACGGGTTCTCCTGCTGACTATGTTGCACAATTGACACAGAAACTTCAGTCCGCTTTCAGTTCTGCTGCATGGAACAGAGATTATGCCCACAATCAGCAGAAACGACAGTATGACAAGAGTGTTAAGCACACTCCCTATGTTCCGGGAGACCTTGTCTGGTTAAATGACCCCACTACAGCAAAACAAAAACTTGCTCCTCACTGGAAAGGCCCCTTTGAAATATTAGAGTGCCTAGGATCTGATGTGGATTCTCCTGGAGTGACATACAGGATTCACTATCTCCTGGATCAGTCTGATAAGTCCCAGATTGTCCACTACAACCGTCTCAGACCCTACTATGCTCCTGTGCCAGATTGTGGACATGAGACACCTACACGTGACTTTTTGCAGTCTCAACTCCCTCATTTGACTGCATTATCAGGTGCTTTGCCCTTTAAGCCTTTAAAGTTTGCAGCCACGAGGAGTTACACCTTATCTGGCCAGGGCAATACTCCCTCATTAGTCCCTCCCACTGGCCATCCACAACCCCGACCACAGCCCCAATCCCGCTCTCCCCTGACTCAGTCTTGCTCAGCTCCCTCCTTTGGCCCAGTAAGCCAGTTTGACACTGTCCCCTCCACTCCTCAGGCGTCTGGTTCTTTGCTACGCCCTGGGAAACGTTCAGTTAGACCTCCAAGATTCCTTAAGGACTATGTTCTGAACTGATACAGTTGGTTTATTGCTGTGGTGAATGTTACTTGTTTATTTGATGGGAAACGGGGACGTTTCTTTTGTGGGTGGGGGAGGAAATGTAAGGTTTAGAAGTGGAGGTCATATTTCATGTTGGAAAGTTGTAATGTTTAGAATTTAATATGATTTATATTTGAGTTAATATACTAGAAGTATATTTACAATGTTTAGTCAGTTAATTATTTACACCTTTATGTGTTTACATATTTAATGCAGTAAGGATATTCTGCTGAATCTGCCTATCTGATTCACTCACGTTTATCTCAGTCTAAGTCCTTGCTTCTGATTGGTTAGTGATGTCACGTGAAAGGCCGTGTGGAAGGAAGTGTTGTTGTTGTGACGGTGTTCAGTAAAAGTGCCGCTTGACTGAAGTCTTCTGTCTCCATTCTGCTGTTCATTATTATAAAGAGTGATCTACCACCACATAACGAACCCTCACGTTACAATATGTTCAACTAGCATGTCAATAATTTTATATACATCTATCGGATCATATCTTCACAACAACATTACACACACATCGGTTACATAAGTACAAAGACATAAAATGTTACCTATTTTAAGACTTTCTTCACATTCAGGCATAAGTTCAAGAATATTTTTAACAGTCATTCGTGGGTTATACCTGTTTGTGAGGCACAGAGTTGTCATAACACACCACTCCTCTGACATGCCCCTCACAGCTATGTAGCAACAATGAGTTTTACAGAATAATTAACTCAAATGATATATAGGGAATTTGAATAATTAATCAGGAATATGATTAATTTATATCTCAGATGACAGTTACATTAAATTTGATTGATTATGAAAAATAGCTCAATTGCCTATAACAATAAATAATCACAGGGCACTGTAACTTACTCATTAATATGTCAATATTACATTATTCATATCAATTATTGTGATATCTCTTACTGTAAATTACTGCAAATCAAACCGTGGTATGTCCAGCAAACCACTGTAGACCAATCAATTTTCAATAAAGTTATCACGCCTTATAATTCAAGGAAAAGTATTCTCTGGCCATGAAAATATTATCCTATCCTTATGATAAATCTAGTTTCTAAATTTAGAGCTTGTAGCTATAGATCAGACATCTCAGTGACTCGTAATGTGAGTGGGGTGGAGTCCAAGCCAATCGTCAGTATATGGGTTTTTAATAATTAAACTAGTAATACATCAAACTACAAATCACACAGAGTAAATATGCGTACGACAATACAAACAGTAAGCTTTATACAATACATAACGAATCCAAATAAAAGAGAGAGAGAGAGAGAGAGAGAGAGAGAGAGAGAAAATAGAATGAGATCACATAAGGAGCTCAGGTATGAAAATCATAGTCAGTAACTTTTGGAAGCCAACAACAAATCAGATCATAACAACACTTTAAAGCAGCATTTAAATCTCCATAGAGAAAGTGATACTTGCAAAAGTGTCCAATGTGAGCGTGGCGTGAGATCGGCGTCGAGCTTGTGAGCTTTGCGCGCTGTTCCCGTTGAAACAGCCATGTGCCATGAAACGGAGGCCATGTGACGCGCGTGCACGCTGCGCTGGCTCTTGGCGTGAGCGTGGAGCACGTGGTCCTTTGTTCTGTCCTCGCGCGGTATTTGAAAGGTTCAACAAACATTGTTCCAGAATTCGTCTTCCTTGCGTGGAGAGGCGAATAGTTGAATAAACTTAGTAAAGAAAAGAAGAGAAAAGAACGAAAACGAAAGCTTCTAAAGGAGCCATTAAAATGGCTTTTTCTCTCAGCCCCTGTGCTGAGGGGGGGGGGGGGGGGGGCTGAAATGAGCGCGGCACGAGGCCGCGCAGAGGGTCGCACAGGAGAGCAGCGTGTCCGAGAACCAAGAACGAGAAGAAGAGGAAGAGCAGAAGAAGACCTTGTTTGGTCAATTCTTATAGCTTGAAATAGTTCACACCCCTTTTTCGCGTAAACAGCCAATGAAAGTCCGCGATCTGAGGCGGAGGGAAAAGTTCCTGTGTCTCTGTGAAGACAACCCCCCCCCCCCCTGGAGATCTAGGGCTTGTCCAAATTCCAGGGATTATTCTAGCAAGTTTGTAATTCAGATTACATACATATTTCATTACTTTGCGCTAGATAAATGGGTCTGTCAGAGCATGACGATTAGAACAAGACTAAACATAATAGATATATGTGATCAAAACATGAAGTTACATTCAAATGTAGAATTACACATATTTAAAGATTTGCTTAACACATGATAACACTGCAGATGTTGGGAAACATCTAAATGTACCAAAAGGGAATACGTAAAACATGTATAAAACATAAAAACAGAAAGTTAATGAATACATTCCATAGAATGCATTGTTCAAAAGAAGCCAGTGATTTGGCTTCTCTCCTGTCCTGTGTGGTCGTAAACTTTTACAACCTGCAAAAGTGGGGGTTGCAGAAACATGGCTCTCTTTGAGAAGGTTAAAGTGAGGAGAGACATTTCCTAAAGTATGAGCTTGCAACTTATACTCTTCACATAATGCTGTTTTATAACAAAGTTCGGGAGGAACAGTCGCAGTTCATTAACCTGATTAACACAAGTGGAGACCAATCAGTAATCAACTCATGACAAGGTATAAATAACAGCAGAACCTATCTCTGTTCATCGACGGTTTTCAGCATCCCTCCTCCACCCCATTTCTCCTCACTTATAGATCCATCTACTCTTACCACAACCGGGGGGGGGGTACTCTGGGTTCGGGCCACATCCCGAGCTCGGAGCCCTCCACCCGGACAGCACGCCAAATACACATAAACTTACGGTATTAATATACGTAGATGTGAACTCGTGAAACAAGGATTAACCATTTTATGCAATCCATAAACATATTTAAAATACATATTAATAATAAAATGAAAGTAAGGAACTTATACGAAAGGTTTCCTTTTGTGTATGTTGAAATGTGGTTGGGGGTTTTCATTTCTTCTTTGAAGCTCGCATGGGCATCGTAAATAATTTAAGTCCAGCCAGGCTGGCGCCAGGCCAGGCACTTGGTGCAAAAAGAGTTTCATTTGGAAAATCTGAATTAAACACATGAATCGATGATATGCATATCCGTTACACACTTCCCCCTTTCGTCAGATGAAGTCCCTGTGTGGACATCATCGGACGGCAATCATCAGGATGGGCAGATGACAGGTGAATCGTGATGGTCATGCAGCAGGTGGGTCATGATGACAGGTGGTTCCTGAAGCTGAGGATTCAGCTTGGTGAGGTTCGGTATTGTCTTTGACTTTGCGTCCCTTTTCCGGGGATTCCATCGGAGACCTCCAGCCACAGTTGTCGTGAGTTTGGCTGTAGAGGTTTGCATCTCGTTGAGTATCCTGTATAGGATGAAGGTCACGCCAAGAGTCAGGGCGGGACCACTGACAGTGGAGATGCCCCGTGCAGTGTCGGCAGCAGTCCAGGCTAGGACCGCAGATGACTGGTTCAGAATGGGCTGTCGAGACAGTGCTTGGAGGGCTGTGTCGACAGGAGTAATGTCAATGTGTTGGGTGGTACCTTTCAGTACTTGGTCCAGCAGGTTGGCACGGGTGGCGGTGTCATGCTGGTCGTAGGTCAGCGTAGCTGAGCGCACAGGAGTGTTGACGAGCCATCTGTTACCCACAATCTCTGCTTGCGTTTCTGTGACTTGTGTACGAGGCTTGGCTTCGGCAGCGCAGCGCGTATCGCTGACCCAGGGTTGCAGCTCGCAGATTCCTTCAGAGTTGTGTCTGAGGAAGGGTTTGCTAAGGCAGAGATAATGAATGTCTTTGGTTAAAGTACACATGTGCATGTTTGGGGCCAGGTACAGCTGTGTGTCGCCGTCGTGGTAGGCCACCACATTTGGAATGTGTGTTTTGGTGTGGGTGTTGCTCTTCCACATCCTGACACTGACAATGTCTTTAGGTCTGTAGACTTGGCTTGACTCGCTGATGAGTTGGTTCAGGAGCACGTTCACTTCTCTCTGTTTGGGGTTTACGTGCCGTAGGAAGGCGCTATCCAGAGAGTTGGCCAGGTGTATTTGTAGCAGGTCAGCTGGCATGGTGATGGCGTAAGACAGCACAGTTAACACAAGGCTTAAAGGTATCATGTACGGTGGGGTTTTACTCGTGGTTAGGCTGTCATTGGAGGAGCTAACCTCCCTCAGCATGTCTGTTGTTAATGCTGTAAACAGCTGAGTCTGGGTAAAGTCCTTCTGGAAGACAGTAAACAGTGGTTTCAAGGAGTTTACAGTCTGGTTCGCTGCATTGACACTGGACATAACAATGTTAAACATTCTGGCGGCAGCAGCGGCTCTAAGCAAAGCTCCCGGGAACTGTTTGGAGCGGTGGTGGTGTCCACTTAACTCCATTTGTGTAACAGTCACTTTCTCATGTTGGCTGAACATGTGTTTTACATCGGCCTCAGTGTGAGTGAGGGAGTCCTCTCTCCATCGGAACCTTGTACAGCTGTATTCGGTTACAGTGCTGGGGTAGTGTGCCCTGTCATCGGTAGTCAGGAGTCTCAGCGGTTTTCTCGGTGGCAGCTGTCCTCTCTTTGGCTGACAGCACGGCACGGCAAACCACAGCAGCATCCTGGTACAGATAATAGGGAGAGAGAGAGAGAAAGAGAAAAATGAAACAAACGAGGGCTGTCTTTGGTTGGACAGGGCAACCTCTTTGCTTAGTGGGCGGCGACTGGGTTTAGCTCGCCCTCGCCCATGTTTTGCCACATCTTGCTGCTGGCATGACACTTGCTTCAGTGTTTTGTCAGTGGCTCTGGTGCTGCGTGGTGCAGCACATGCTGCGTCATGGAAATATATTGGCAGTATCCCCCTTTTGCTCCGTGGCATTACAAGCCCTGGCATTGTGATTTCAGACGGTGCACAACCCACAATATTGTTCTGTGCACGCAGCATGGTTTGTGTATCATGCAGTGGTCTGGGGCTTTGGTTGTCAGTGACTGTAGACTGGTTGCCAGGGTGGATGGAGGGGTCAGAGAGGTGGTAAAGCAAAGTCATTATCGAGGTTTCAGAAGCCCGCATATCCGCTATGTTGGTCTGTGTAGACAACGGAGCCGGCGTAAGTGATTCTGATGTAGGCAGGTTAGCTAGTAAAGTTCTTGTGCTGTGTGTAATCACTTCAACCTTGAATGTGGGTGGGTGGGTTGGGAGTGACCACAGAATGTTGTTTAGTGTGCCAGTTTTGGCAAGGGTGTCAGTGTGATCTTTAAAGTCCTCGTCTAGACTTGGTAACTTCGAGTGTCCTTTTACCTTCTTCCAGTACACGATCACATTGTGTGTTTTTGTGATGTTATCACATTGCTGGAACAGGTGTTGGTGTTTGACATGCTTGTTGTTTGCAAGTGTGAGTCCGAGTTCCACACATTCAGGTGAGGATTGGAAGAAACCCAGCGTGTGGTGTAAGGTTTGACCACCTTGCAGGTTGAGCCGAACAGCGACCCCTTTGGTGTAAGCTGGTACCACCGTACCCTGTTTGTTGACTAAGGTACAGAGGCTTGAACTTGGGCCTGTTGTTAGGGCATTGTACTCATGGCTGGCTGCTGGGGTTCCCGTGACCTCTGTGACCTGACCGTCTGGCTCTGTGGGAATTCCCGTGACCTCTGCGACCTGACAGTCTGGCTCTAGCAACCTGTGTGGCTGGAGAGAAAGAGGTTCTCGCACTTGAGCAAAGTCTTTTAGCTGTTTGAAGTTCAGAAAAGGGTCAAAGTGTTCTAGCAGGTCTTTGTCGATGAGCAATGTATGAGTGTTCATTGGTGGGACATACATGGGATGTATTAGACTCATCGGAACGAATGTCAGGTGAATGGAAACAACCTGTTCAAACTGGATGTCATCCTGTCTGTACACCTGTACATTCAGTTCATAAGTTTGAGGTGTAAGAGCTCGATCTTGTCTCTTAGCTTCAAATTGGAGTCTTTTGAAAAGGTAAGATGAGATCACCGTCAGGTTTAATCCTGTGTCGATCAGGTCTTCCCTGTTGACTCCTTTTCGGCCCACCCCCTTTTTGACAAGGCTGCCCAGGAATGTTGGCATCAGGGCAGGTGTGACGATCGGTGGTTGGTGAGGACCGGTCTTGTGTAGCTCGCTGCGAAGGCAGGTAGTCAAAACAGCATTTTCTGGTACCTTGTGTTTGTGGTACCTGGTGTGAGGACCTGTGCTGTCTCGTTCAGGGTGTGCAGCTGTTGACTGTGGAGCTTGGGTGTTGTTGTCACTTTGTGCTGTAACAGTTAGCTCTGTGGTCTGTAGATGACGGGCAGTGTTCTGGGTGCTTGGCTCATCTTCCTTGTGAGTTTTCATGTGAAGAAGCACTTTCAGCACCCTCAGGATCTCTGCTGTCTCAGACGTGGCTGCACTGTGTTGCCCTCTGCTGGCTTGGAATGGTATTGACTCTCTGTAAAAATGTCTGTGACTGTGGTGTTGTAGGGCGCCATCTAGGGTTAACTCCAAGCAGTGCTCAGAGACAGAGACTTTGGGTTTTTTCACAGTCTTTTCACAAATAGTCTTTTGCTTGGTGCAAGCTTTGTGGGCTAAGTTCCGTAACTCTTGTGTAGTCCTGTTACGGGGACACGCTGGGACTCTGAGATGAAAACTCCAACTGGCATGTAGGTTTGGGAGGAACAAAGTTTTTAAGTTGACATTCTGTTCCATACCTGGTTCGTTGCATGCTCCGAAGTAGGTGTTTCGTAGCTGACTACAGAAAGTCTGTGGGTTTTCAAATCGGCCCTGTTTGAGGTCCATAGCAATAAGGAGCCCATGGTCTGAGTTTGGATCAGAGAATTCAAGAATCAAAGTCTGTAGCAGTTGCTGGTAGTACGCTTTGACAGTCTCTGGTTGACGATCCAGAAAGCAATGCACATCACGGCTGGCCGTGATTTTTAACAGGTACAATGTGTTCACATCTGTCACGTTGGCGACAGTTTGCAAATGAAAGTCAGTGGCTTGTAAAGAAGCATGAACATCATGTCCTCCTGCAGGATCTGGAATGAATGTAGAGATGCTTCTGGCTAGCTTGTGAAGTTCTCTGTGAGCAGTGCAGGGTTTGGTGACATGCGTTCTCTGGAAGGGTTCTCTTCCCTCCGTTGTTGACAGATGTTCTTGTAAGCTGGCTGGTGATTTCCTTAGAAGGGAGATTACACCCCCTTTTCCAGCTCTGGGTTCTTGGCTGAAAGGGTTGGAGTGGCGGCCCGGGAGAAATTTTGTGGTGTGCGTTTCTCCGATCCAGCCACTCTGCAATCTGTGAGATTGTCTCAGTTCGGTGTGAACAGTGTCAAGTTCATCTTGGAGCTCATCTCTCTGCAGAGTAAGCTTGTTGAATTTAGCTCGGGCCGCTTGCAAGTGTGTTTTGCAGGCCCAGGTTTTATAGTCTCTTTCTTTCAGTTCAGTCTCTGCTCTTTTTAGGAGAGCGTCGCCTTGCTGGAGTTTTTTGTTGAGTTCTTTTCTGGCTTCTCTCTCCAGCTGTTCTCTTTGATCTGTGTCGAGGCGAAGATCTTGCAGGGCATTGTGAAGTCTTTCAACTCCTTTCTGTAGCTCTGGATCTGTGTCGTCCTCTTTCTTTCGCTGGTTCTGGGTCTCGAGGAGGAGCTGATCAAGATGACTCTGGGTTGGGGCCTGGTCCTTCCAGGCCTCCTCCGCGATGTTGCTCCGTTCACTGAGCCGTGCCTGGGCGACGAGAATGTGAACTAGGCTTCCGAAGATCCTGGCGAGTTCTCTGTAGTAGTCGCTTTGGTTTGGATCGCGTGCCATCAGTTCATCTAGCTCGGTGTCTAGTTGCTCTGGGTGCTGCAGGTTACTGGCGTCCTTGGGCAGGAAGGGGGTCGTCACTGCTTTCAACCATGTCGAGAGGTTGCCCCCGTGGACTGCTGGACTGGATGCCTGGAACATCCTGATTCTCTGTCGGCGAGAGAAGCACAGCACACACACACAAAAAGACCAATGCAAGTTCGTTCTACATTTAACGAGCTATATTCATACGGGCTGTGCCGTTCATGAGAATTTTGGGGCTGACTGATGCAAACAGTCAGACAGTTAAGTAGCCAATTAACTTGGGTCAACGAAGGACCTGAAATGGAGATTTGACAGGCAGTAGCCTAGCGGGTCGTGTGATGACACCGGCTGCTGGTGGTCGCTCTACTATTTAACTTCGTTGGTGGCTCCCAGGTTACTGTCTCTATGTGAAATGAAAGAAACAAATCACAACAGAACAGAGGGTAGAAAAAGATCAAAGTGAAACACAACACTTGAAATGAGATGAAAACAATAGAAACACAATGTGTTAGTGAGAATGAGGAGGCCTAAGCCTACTGCTAGGTTTTAAGATAGGGCCAACAGGTGAGTGGGCTATCTGGGTTGGAAACCTAGAAATATGGTGTGGCTTAAAGAAGCAAAAGGGTCAGAACACTTAAAATATATCCCGGGGAATATCTAATATTCTGTGGCTTATAATAAGTGGATAGGTTTTATCACTTTTGGTTCACCTGGTTGAATTGAAGTCATTCAGGTGGGAACCAGTGGCTTGGTCAACCTCCCCGGTGCTCTGGCGTGGCGCCGTCTCGAACGGCTTGTGACTTTTAGCACAACCTTTGGAGTGCCAAAATTGCTGATGTCTCTTGAGACAAGAGGAACACCGGTCGGGCAGCCTTGCTCACTGGAAACCTGAGATGACTGTCCAATCACCGAGGGAGTTCTACAATCAAATACACAAAGGATGAACAAAGGAAACTTAAAGTTAATTAAGGTTTGGTTTGTTTAACATCAATTGAGTAACTATATATGTAGAGAGGAGAGGTAACAGCTTTACCTAATAATAATAAAACAAAACAAAGGAATTATGATAATAATGGTAATTATCAAAATAACCTAAGTCAAAAGAGAGAAGAAAAATAATAAACATCAAATAAAACAGGAATGAAACAAGGGAGAAGGAGTAGCTGGTTTTCACCACAAGGGGGGGGGGGGGGGAGTACTGCTTCTCTGTCTTTAACCTGCTGAGCAGAAAACTTAATTCAAATAAAAAAAATTCAAAACTGGTTTAAATCAAAATTTAAAATAAGCATGTATGAATTAAAAGGAAAATCTGAATAATATCCTATAATAACCATTGATAGCTTGTAAGTTATCATTAATGATCATGAAATTAATCAAACAGTGTGAGATTAATCAAAGAGGGTAAAAGTGGACATTCAATTCAAAACAGAATGGAAAAGACATAGGTCTGTTAGTCGGTTTAACAGGAGACTGCCACTAGATGGCTTACCTTCTAAGTGGGTCAATCAGTGGTTGACCTGAAACATCTAGATTTCCACTATTAAACAATTACATTTTAATTCAAATCATGTTTGAACTAAACTCAAAGTAAATGTAAACAGTCAAAGGCAGGGAACATTCTTTTGTTTCCCTGTAATAATATTCGCACGAGCAAAGCTGTAAATGCAAATATTTATCGAGAATTTAGACATCTAATTTAAATACATCAAGGGGAAAGATTAGCAATTAGAGCGCATTATCTGAAACAGCCACGGGATGGCAACTTTGCACTCATGCAAGCTGGAATCAGAAAGCAGGGCGTACCCTGAAATTTTTAACCCACACGTTCCCTCTGGTGTTTAGATAGCGGAACTACAATTTCAATATGACTTAGAAATTATCTGATCGTTTGTCAGGCTGATTTTCTGCATCAAAAATCACAAGTAACAAACCAAAGGTTTTCATCTCTGAGGTGCTATATTAACATAGGTTGAAGAAGGATCCGTTCACTTCCAAAACACAACTGTAATAAAAACAGGAATTTTCCAACTGTTGACTCCAATAAACATTTATCAAAATAGCACTTATGATTTAAATGTTTTAGGTTTAAAAATCGGGTAGCTAAGCCAATTTTAGACCAGGAGTTTTTATCGTTTTATTTTTGAATATTACTGTGGTTTACCACAAATTCAATAACGATATTTAATAAGCAAGGCCTTTTTAACTGAATCAGAGGAACATCGCTCAGGTTCAGATTTACATGTTGCAACTATTAAAAGATTTCTTTATCTAATTTATTTAAAATGTTCTCACTGTAAAAAGATTTTGGTCTTTCTTAACAGGATACTTTTAACATTATACTGCAGTTTACTTTCATTAAAAATAACAGTGACTATACTGTTAAGTTTCTACAAATATCTAGCGCGCTGACTGACCAGCTTTTTGCCTCAGTCAGTTGAGTGAGTTCGCGTCTTGCGACTTATCTCACAAGTAACGTTACATAATTTCATAGCGCACGTGCAGAAATGATTAAAAACCATATACATAGATTGATTGCTCACAAAACGAAGTTTGAAATGCCCGCGTTCCTCCACCAATTCATGTAGCAACAATGAGTTTTACAGAATAATTAACTCAAATGATATATAGGGAATTTGAATAATTAATCAGGAATATGATTAATTTATATCTCAGATGACAGTTACATTAAATTTGATTGATTATGAAAAATAGCTCAATTGCCTATAACAATAAATAATCACAGGGCACTGTAACTTACTCATTAATATGTCAATATTACATTCTTCATATCAATTATTGTGATATCTCTTACTGTAAATTACTGCAAATCAAACCGTGGTATGTCCAGCAAACCACTGTAGACCAATCAATTTTCAATAAAGTTATCACGCCTTATAATTCAAGGAAAAGTATTCTCTGGCCATGAAAATATTATCCTATCCTTATGATAAATTTAGTTTCTAAATTTAGAGCTTGTAGCTATAGATCAGACATCTCAGTGACTCGTAATGTGAGTGGGGTGGAGTCCAAGCCAATCGTCAGTATATGGGTTTTTAATAATTAAACTAGTAATACATCAAACTACAAATCACACAGAGTAAATATGCGTACGACAATACAAACAGTAAGCTTTATACAATACATAACGAATCCAAATAAAAGAGAGAGAGAGAGAGAGAGAGAGAGAAAATAGAATGAGATCACATAAGGAGCTCAGGTATGAAAATCATAGTCAGTAACTTTTGGAAGCCAACAACAAATCAGATCATAACAACACTTTAAAGCAGCATTTAAATCTCCATAGAGAAAGTGATACTTGCAAAAGTGTCCAATGTGAGCGTGGCGTGAGATCGGCGTCGAGCTTGTGAGCTTTGCGCGCTGTTCCCGTTGAAACAGCCATGTGCCATGAAACGGAGGCCATGTGACGCGCGTGCACGCTGCGCTGGCTCTTGGCGTGAGCGTGGAGCACGTGGTCCTTTGTTCTGTCCTCGCGCGGTATTTGAAAGGTTCAACAAACATTGTTCCAGAATTCGTCTTCCTTGCGTGGAGAGGCGAATAGTTGAATAAACTTAGTAAAGAAAAGAAAAGAAAAGAACGAAAACGAAAGCTTCTAAAGGAGCCATTAAAATGGCTTTTTCTCTCAGCCCCTGTGCTGAGGGGGGGGGGCTGAAATGAGCGCGGCACGAGGCCGCGCAGAGGGTCGCACAGGAGAGCAGCGTGTCCGAGAACCAAGAATGAGAAGAAGAGGAAGAGCAGAAGAAGACCTTGTTTGGTCAATTCTTATAGCTTGAAATAGTTCACACCCCTTTTTCGCGTAAACAGCCAATGAAAGTCCGCGATCTGAGGCGGAGGGAAAAGTTCCTTTGTCTCTGTGAAGACAACCCCCCCCCCCCTGGAGATCTAGGGCTTGTCCAAATTCCAGGGATTATTCTAGCAAGTTTGTAATTCAGATTACATACATATTTCATTACTTTGCGCTAGATAAATGGGTCTGTCAGAGCATGACGATTAGAACAAGACTAAACATAATAGATATATGTGATCAAAACATGAAGTTACATTCAAATGTAGAATTACACATATTTAAAGATTTGCTTAACACATGATAACACTGCAGATGTTGGGAAACATCTAAATGTACCAAAAGGGAATACGTAAAACATGTATAAAACATAAAAACAGAAAGTTAATGAATACATTCCATAGAATGCATTGTTCAAAAGAAGCCAGTGATTTGGCTTCTCTCCTGTCCTGTGTGGTCGTAAACTTTTACAACCTGCAAAAGTGGGGGTTGCAGAAACATGGCTCTCTTTGAGAAGGTTAAAGTGAGGAGAGACATTTCCTAAAGTATGAGCTTGCAACTTATACTCTTCACATAATGCTGTTTTATAACAAAGTTCGGGAGGAACAGTCGCAGTTCATTAACCTGATTAACACAAGTGGAGACCAATCAGTAATCAACTCATGACAAGGTATAAATAACAGCAGAACCTATCTCTGTTCATCGACGGTTTTCAGCATCCCTCCTCCACCCCATTTCTCCTCACTTATAGATCCATCTACTCTTACCACAACCGGGGGGAGTACTCTGGGTTCGGGCCACATCCCGAGCTCGGAGCCCTCCACCCGGACAGCACGCCAAATACGCATAAACTTACGGTATTAATATACGTAGATGTGAACTCGTGAAACAAGGATTAACCATTTTATGCAATCCATAAACATATTTAAAATACATATTAATAATAAAATGAAAGTAAGGAACTTATACGAAAGGTTTCCTTTTGTGTATGTTGAAATGTGGTTGGGGGTTTTCATTTCTTCTTTGAAACTCGCATGGGCATCGTAAATAATTTAAGTCCAGCCAGGCTGGCGCCAGGCCAGGCACTTGGTGCAAAAAGAGTTTCATTTGGAAAATCTGAATTAAACACATGAATCGATGATATGCATATCCGTTACACACTTCCCCCTTTCGTCAGATGAAGTCCCTGTGTGGACATCATCGGACGGCAATCATCAGGATGGGCAGATGACAGGTGAATCGTGATGGTCATGCAGCAGGTGGGTCATGATGACAGGTGGTTCCTGAAGCTGAGGATTCAGCTTGGTGAGGTTCGGTATTGTCTTTGACTTTGCGTCCCTTTTCCGGGGATTCCATCGGAGACCTCCAGCCACAGTTGTCGTGAGTTTGGCTGTAGAGGTTTGCATCTCGTTGAGTATCCTGTATAGGATGAAGGTCACGCCAAGAGTCAGGGCGGGACCACTGACAGTGGAGATGCCCCGTGCAGTGTCGGCAGCAGTCCAGGCTAGGACCGCAGATGACTGGTTCAGAATGGGCTGTCGAGACAGTGCTTGGAGGGCTGTGTCGACAGGAGTAATGTCAATGTGTTGGGTGGTACCTTTCAGTACTTGGTCCAGCAGGTTGGCACGGGTGGCGGTGTCATGCTGGTCGTAGGTCAGCGTAGCTGAGCGCACAGGAGTGTTGACGAGCCATCTGTTACCCACAATCTCTGCTTGCGTTTCTGTGACTTGTGTACGAGGCTTGGCTTCGGCAGCGCAGCGCGTATCGCTGACCCAGGGTTGCAGCTCGCAGATTCCTTCAGAGTTGTGTCTGAGGAAGGGTTTGCTAAGGCAGAGATAATGAATGTCTTTGGTTAAAGTACACATGTGCATGTTTGGGGCCAGGTACAGCTGTGTGTCGCCGTCGTGGTAGGCCACCACATTTGGAATGTGTGTTTTGGTGTGGGTGTTGCTCTTCCACATCCTGACACTGACAATGTCTTTAGGTCTGTAGACTTGGCTTGACTCGCTGATGAGTTGGTTCAGGAGCACGTTCACTTCTCTCTGTTTGGGGTTTACGTGCCGTAGGAAGGCGCTATCCAGAGAGTTGGCCAGGTGTATTTGTAGCAGGTCAGCTGGCATGGTGATGGCGTAAGACAGCACAGTTAACACAAGGCTTAAAGGTATCATGTACGGTGGGGTTTTACTCGTGGTTAGGCTGTCATTGGAGGAGCTAACCTCCCACAGCATGTCTGTTGTTAATGCTGTAAACAGCTGAGTCTGGGTAAAGTCCTTCTGGAAGACAGTAAACAGTGGTTTCAAGGAGTTTACAGTCTGGTTCACTGCATTGACACTGGACATAACAATGTTAAACATTCTGGCGGCAGCAGCGGCTCTAAGCAAAGCTCCCGGGAACTGTTTGGAGCGGTGGTGGTGTCCACTTAACTCCATTTGTGTAACAGTCACTTTCTCATGTTGGCTGAACATGTGTTTTACATCGGCCTCAGTGTGAGTGAGGGAGTCCTCTCTCCATCGGAACCTTGTACAGCTGTATTCGGTTACAGTGCTGGGGTAGTGTGCCCTGTCATCGGTAGTCAGGAGTCTCAGCGGTTTTCTCGGTGGCAGCTGTCCTCTCTTTGGCTGACAGCACGGCACGGCAAACCACAGCAGCATCCTGGTACAGATAATAGGGAGAGAGAGAGAGAAAGAGGAGAAAGAAACAAACGAGGGCTGTCTTTGGTTGGACAGGGCAGCCTCTTTGCTTAGTGGGCGGCGACTGGGTTTAGCTCGCCCTCGCCCATGTTTTGCCACATCTTGCTGCTGGCATGACACTTGCTTCAGTGTTTTGTCAGTGGCTCTGGTGCTGCGTGGTGCAGCACATGCTGCGTCATGGAAATATATTGGCAGTATCCCCCTTTTGCTCCGTGGCATTACAAGCCCTGGCATTGTGATTTCAGACGGTGCACAACCCACAATATTGTTCTGTGCACGCAGCATGGTTTGTGTATCATGCAGTGGTCTGGGGCTTTGGTTGTCAGTGACTGTAGACTGGTTGCCAGGGTGGATGGAGGGGTCAGAGAGGTGGTAAAGCAAAGTCATTATCGAGGTTTCAGAAGCCCGCATATCCGCTATGTTGGTCTGTGTAGACAACGGAGCCGGCGTAAGCGATTCTGATGTAGGCAGGTTAGCTAGTAAAGTTCTTGTGCTGTGTGTAATCACTTCAACCTTGAATGTGGGTGGGTGGGTTGGGAGTGACCACAGAATGTTGTTTAGTGTGCCAGTTTTGGCAAGGGTGTCAGTGTGATCTTTAAAGTCCTCGTCTAGACTTGGTAACTTCGAGTGTCCTTTTACCTTCTTCCAGTACACGATCACATTGTGTGTTTTTGTGATGTTATCACATTGCTGGAACAGGTGTTGGTGTTTGACATGCTTGTTGTTTGCAAGTGTGAGTCCGAGTTCCACACATTCAGGTGAGGATTGGAAGAAACCCAGCGTGTGGTGTAAGGTTTGACCACCTTGCAGGTTGAGCCGAACAGCGACCCCTTTGGTGTAAGCTAGTACCACCGTACCCTGTTTGTTGACTAAGGTACAGAGGCTTGAACTTGGGCCTGTTGTTAGGGCATTGTACTCATGGCTGGCTGCTGGGGTTCCCGTGACCTCTGTGACCTGACCGTCTGGCTCTGTGGGAATTCCCGTGACCTCTGCGACCTGACAGTCTGGCTCTAGCAACCTGTGTGGCTGGAGAGAAAGAGGTTCTCGCACTTGAGCAAAGTCTTTTAGCTGTTTGAAGTTCAGAAAAGGGTCAAAGTGTTCTAGCAGGTCTTTGTCAATGAGCAATGTATGAGTGTTCATTGGTGGGACATACATGGGATGTATTAGACTCATCGGAACGAATGTCAGGTGAATGGAAACAACCTGTTCAAACTGGATGTCATCCTGTCTGTACACCTGTACATTCAGTTCATAAGTTTGAGGTGTAAGAGTTCGATCTTGTCTCTTAGCTTCAAATTGGAGTCTTTTGAAAAGGTAAGATGAGATCACCGTCAGGTTTAATCCTGTGTCGATCAGGTCTTCCCTGTTGACTCCTTTTCGGCCCACCCCCTTTTTGACAAGGCTGCCCAGGAATGTTGGCATCAGGGCAGGTGTGACGATCGGTGGTTGGTGAGGACCGGTCTTGTGTAGCTCGCTGCGAAGGCAGGTAGTCAAAACAGCATTTTCTGGTACCTTGTGTTTGTGGTACCTGGTGTGAGGACCTGTGCTGTCTCGTTCAGGGTGTGCAGCTGTTGACTGTGGAGCTTGGGTGTTGTTGTCACTTTGTGCTGTAACAGTTAGCTCTGTGGTCTGTAGATGACGGGCAGTGTTCTGGGTGCTTGGCTCATCTTCCTTGTGAGTTTTCATGTGAAGAAGCACTTTCAGCACCCTCAGGATCTCTGCTGTCTCAGACGTGGCTGCACTGTGTTGCCCTCTGCTGGCTTGGAATGGTATTGACTCTCTGTAAAAATGTCTGTGACTGTGGTGTTGTAGGGCGCCATCTAGGGTTAACTCCAAGCAGTGCTCAGAGACAGAGACTTTGGGTTTTTTCACAGTCTTTTCACAAATAGTCTTTTGCTTGGTGCAAGCTTTGTGGGCTAAGTTCCGTAACTCTTGTGTAGTCCTGTTACGGGGACACGCTGGGACTCTGAGATGAAAACTCCAACTGGCATGTAGGTTTGGGAGGAACAAAGTTTTTAAGTTGACATTCTGTTCCATACCTGGTTCGTTGCATGCTCCGAAGTAGGTGTTTCGTAGCTGACTACAGAAAGTCTGTGGGTTTTCAAATCGGCCCTGTTTGAGGTCCATAGCAATAAGGAGCCCATGGTCTGAGTTTGGATCAGAGAATTCAAGAATCAAAGTCTGTAGCAGTTGCTGGTAGTACGCTTTGACAGTCTCTGGTTGACGATCCAGAAAGCAATGCACATCACGGCTGGCCGTGATTTTTAACAGGTACAATGTGTTCACATCTGTCACGTTGGCGACAGTTTGCAAATGAAAGTCAGTGGCTTGTAAAGAAGCATGAACATCATGTCCTCCTGCAGGATCTGGAATGAATGTAGAGATGCTTCTGGCTAGCTTGTGAAGTTCTCTGTGAGCAGTGCAGGGTTTGGTGACATGCTTTCTCTGGAAGGGTTCTCTTCCCTCCGTTGTTGACAGATGTTCTTGTAAGCTGGCTGGTGATTTCCTTAGAAGGGAGATTACACCCCCTTTTCCAGCTCTGGGTTCTTGGCTGAAAGGGTTGGAGTGGCGGCCCGGGAGAAATTTTGTGGTGTGCGTTTCTCCGATCCAGCCACTCTGTAATCTGTGAGATTGTCTCAGTTCGGTGTGAACAGTGTCAAGTTCATCTTGGAGCTCATCTCTCTGCAGAGTAAGCTTGTTGAATTTAGCTCGGGCCGCTTGCAAGTGTGTTTTGCAGGCCCAGGTTTTATAGTCTCTTTCTTTCAGTTCAGTCTCTGCTCTTTTTAGGAGAGCGTCGCCTTGCTGGAGTTTTTTGTTGAGTTCTTTTCTGGCTTCTCTCTCCAGCTGTTCTCTTTGATCTGTGTCGAGGCGAAGATCTTGCAGGGCATTGTGAAGTCTTTCAACTCCTTTCTGTAGCTCTGGATCTGTGTCGTCCTCTTTCTTTCGCTGGTTCTGGGTCTCGAGGAGGAGCTGATCAAGATGACTCTGGGTTGGGGCCTGGTCCTTCCAGGCCTCCTCCGCGATGTTGCTCCGTTCACTGAGCCGTGCCTGGGCGACGAGAATGTGAACTAGGCTTCCGAAGATCCTGGCGAGTTCTCTGTAGCAGTCGCTTTGGTTTGGATCGCGTGCCATCAGTTCATCTAGCTCGGTGTCTAGTTGCTCTGGGTGCTGCAGGTTACTGGCGTCCTTGGGCAGGAAGGGGGTCGTCACTGCTTTCAACCATGTCGAGAGGTTGCCCCCGTGGACTGCTGGACTGGATGCCTGGAACATCCTGATTCTCTGTCGGCGAGAGAAGCACAGCACACACACACAAAAAGACCAATGCAAGTTCGTTCTACATTTAACGAGCTATATTCATACGGGCTGTGCCGTTCATGAGAATTTTGGGGCTGACTGATGCAAACAGTCAGACAGTTAAGTAGCCAATTAACTTGGGTCAACGAAGGACCTGAAATGGAGATTTGACAGGCAGTAGCCTAGCGGGTCGTGTGATGACACCGGCTGCTGGTGGTCGCTCTACTATTTAACTTCGTTGGTGGCTCCCAGGTTACTGTCTCTATGTGAAATGAAAGAAACAAATCACAACAGAACAGAGGGTAGAAAAAGATCAAAGTGAAACACAACACTTGAAATGAGATGAAAACAATAGAAACACAACGTGTTAGTGAGAATAAGGAGGCCTAAGCCTACTGCTAGGTTTTAAGATAGGGCCAACAGGTGAGTGGGCTATCTGGGTTGGAAACCTAGAAATATGGTGTGGCTTAAAGAAGCAAAAGGGTCAGAACACTTAAAATATATCCCGGGGAATATCTAATATTCTGTGGCTTATAATAAGTGGATAGGTTTTATCACTTTTGGTTCACCTGGTTGAATTGAAGTCATTCAGGTGGGAACCAGTGGCTTGGTCAACCTCCCCGGTGCTCCCCAAACACTGAACCGCAGTGTCCCCGGTCCTCCGTTACTCTGGCGTGGCGCCGTCTCGAACGGCTTGTGACTTTTAGCACAACCTTTGGAGTGCCAAAATTGCTGATGTCTCTTGAGACAAGAGGAACACCGGTCGGGCAGCCTTGCTCACTGGAAACCTGAGATGACTGTCCAATCACCGAGGGAGTTCTACAATCAAATACACAAAGGATGAACAAAGGAAACTTAAAGTTAATTAAGGTTTGGTTTGTTTAACATCAATTGAGTAACTATATATGTAGAGAGGAGAGGTAACAGCTTTACCTAATAATAATAAAACAAAACAAAGGAATTATGATAATAATGGTAATTATCAAAATAACCTAAGTCAAAAGAGAGAAGAAAAATAATAAACATCAAATAAAACAGGAATGAAACAAGGGAGAAGGAGTAGCTGGTTTTCACCACAAGGGGGGGGGGAGTACTGCTTCTCTGTCTTTAACCTGCTGAGCAGAAAACTTAATTCAAATAAAAAAAATTCAAAACTGGTTTAAATCAAAATTTAAAATAAGCATGTATGAATTAAAAGGAAAATCTGAATAATATCCTATAATAACCATTGATAGCTTGTAAGTTATCATTAATGATCATGAAATTAATCAAACAGTGTGAGATTAATCAAAGAGGGTAAAAGTGGACATTCAATTCAAAACAGAATGGAAAAGACATAGGTCTGTTAGTCGGTTTAACAGGAGACTGCCACTAGATGGCTTACCTTCTAAGTGGGTCAATCAGTGGTTGACCTGAAACATCTAGATTTCCACTATTAAACAATTACATTTTAATTCAAATCATGTTTGAACTAAACTCAAAGTAAATGTAAACAGTCAAAGGCAGGGAACATTCTTTTGTTTCCCTGTAATAATATTCGCACGAGCAAAGCTGTAAATGCAAATATTTATCGAGAATTTAGACATCTAATTTAAATACATCAAGGGGAAAGATTAGCAATTAGAGCGCATTATCTGAAACAGCCACGGGATGGCAACTTTGCACTCATGCAAGCTGGAATCAGAAAGCAGGGCGTACCCTGAAATTTTTAACCCACACGTTCCCTCTGGTGTTTAGATAGCGGAACTACAATTTCAATATGACTTAGAAATTATCTGATCGTTTGTCAGGCTGATTTTCTGCATCAAAAATCACAAGTAACAAACCAAAGGTTTTCATCTCTGAGGTGCTATATTAACATAGGTTGAAGAAGGATCCGTTCACTTCCAAAACACAACTGTAATAAAAACAGGAATTTTCCAACTGTTGACTCCAATAAACATTTATCAAAATAGCACTTATGATTTAAATGTTTTAGGTTTAAAAATCGGGTAGCTAAGCCAATTTTAGACCAGGAGTTTTTATCGTTTTATTTTTGAATATTACTGTGGTTTACCACAAATTCAATAACGATATTTAATAAGCAAGGCCTTTTTAACTGAATCAGAGGAACATCGCTCAGGTTCAGATTTACATGTTGCAACTATTAAAAGATTTCTTTATCTAATTTATTTAAAATGTTCTCACTGTAAAAAGATTTTGGTCTTTCTTAACAGGATACTTTTAACATTATACTGCAGTTTACTTTCATTAAAAATAACAGTGACTATACTGTTAAGTTTCTACAAATATCTAGCGCGCTGACTGACCAGCTTTTTGCCTCAGTCAGTTGAGTGAGTTCGCGTCTTGCGACTTATCTCACAAGTAACGTTACATAATTTCATAGCGCACGTGCAGAAATGATTAAAAACCATATACATAGATTGATTGCTCACAAAACGAAGTTTGAAATGCCCGCGTTCCTCCACCAATTCATGTAGCAACAATGAGTTTTACAGAATAATTAACTCAAATGATATATAGGGAATTTGAATAATTAATCAGGAATATGATTAATTTATATCTCAGATGACAGTTACATTAAATTTGATTGATTATGAAAAATAGCTCAATTGCCTATAACAATAAATAATCACAGGGCACTGTAACTTACTCATTAATATGTCAATATTACATTCTTCATATCAATTATTGTGATATCTCTTACTGTAAATTACTGCAAATCAAACCGTGGTATGTCCAGCAAACCACTGTAGACCAATCAATTTTCAATAAAGTTATCACGCCTTATAATTCAAGGAAAAGTATTCTCTGGCCATGAAAATATTATCCTATCCTTATGATAAATTTAGTTTCTAAATTTAGAGCTTGTAGCTAATCAGATCATAACAACACTTTAAAGCAGCATTTAAATCTCCATAGAGAAAGTGATACTTGCAAAAGTGTCCAATGTGAGCGTGGCGTGAGATCGGCGTCGAGCTTGTGAGCTTTGCGCGCTGTTCCCGTTGAAACAGCCAAGTGCCATGAAACGGAGGCCATGTGACGCGCGTGCACGCTGCGCTGGCTCTTGGCGTGAGCGTGGAGCACGTGGTCCTTTGTTCTGTCCTCGTGCGGTATTTGAAAGGTTCAACAAACATTGTTCCAGAATTCGTCTTCCTTGCGTGGAGAGGCGAATAGTTGAATAAACTTAGTAAAGAAAAGAAAAGAAAAGAACGAAAACGAAAGCTTCTAAAGGAGCCATTAAAATGGCTTTTTCTCTCAGCCCCTGTGCTGAGGGGGGGGGGGGCTGAAATGAGCGCAGCACGAGGCCGCGCAGAGGGTCGCACAGGAGAGCAGCGTGAACGAGAAGAAGAGGAAGAGCAGAAGAAGACCTTGTTTGGTCAATTCTTATAGCTTGAAATAGTTCACACCCCTTTTTCGCGTAAACAGCCAATGAAAGTCCGCGATCTGAGGCGGAGGGAAAAGTTCCTTTGTCTCTGTGAAGACAATCCCCCCCCCCCCTGGAGATCTAGGGCTTGTCCAAATTCCAGGGATTATTCTAGCAAGTTTGTAATTCAGATTACATACATATTTCATTACTTTGCGCTAGATAAATGGGTCTGTCAGAGCATGACGATTAGAACAAGACTAAACATAATAGATATATGTGATCAAAACATGAAGTTACATTCAAATTACACATATTTAAAGATTTGCTTAACACATGATAACACTGCAGATGTTGGGAAACATCTAAATGTACCAAAAGGGAATACGTAAAACATGTATAAAACATAAAAACAGAAAGTTAATGAATACATTCCATAGAATGCATTGTTCAAAAGAAGCCAGTGATTTGGCTTCTCTCCTGTCCTGTGAGGTCGTAAACTTTTACAACCTGCAAAAGTGGGGGTTGCAGAAACATGGCTCTCTTTGAGAAGGTTAAAGTGAGGAGAGACATTTCCTAAAGTATGAGCTTGCAACTTATACTCTTCACATAACAAGGATTAACCATTTTATGCAATCCATAAACATATTTAAAATACATATTAATAATAAAATGAAAGTAAGGAACTTATACGAAAGGTTTCCTTTTGAGTATGTTGAAATGTGTTTGGGGGTTTTCATTTCTTCTTTGAAGCTCGCATGGGCATCGTAAATAATTTAAGTCCAGCCAGGCTGGCGCCAGGCCAGGCACTTGGTGCAAAAAGAGTTTCATTTGGAAAATCTGAATTAAACACATGAATCGATGATCTGCATATCCGTTACAGCTAACATTTGTTTTTTTAATTTCATTAAACGTTTATTGTCCACATAACATTTACTCTCATCATCTATAATCTTATACAATAAAAAAAGTTATTTCACTCTTAATTCTTTATTTAAAGATGAGTTTTTCCAGACAGTTTGTGCTGCAGAGGTTACCCATGTCCTCCCCACGGTTAATCAGAATCAGCAGGTGTACTCTTCTTCCAGCTGTCAACAGCGTCGTAAATGGCCTTCTCGTAAGTTTCATCCACAAGTTTCGTCCGGAGTTCTGCCAGACCTTCCACTATGTACATCTCATCTCTGAGCTCGCACAGAACGCCATTGACAACCCCCTGAATTCTTTGCTGATGCGGTGTTAAACCAAACAGTTTCAAGGTTTGTGCCAGAATGAGTTTCAGATCAGGTTTACACAATTTATGCAAGAGTTGTTCAAAACATCCCAGAAAATAGTACGCAGGTGCCTCAAAGAGACATGAATTTTGTGTTTGCGAAGGATGATCGACCTGACATCCGTAACAGTCTTTCTTCTGCTGCTTGTCAACCAGATGTTCCAGAATTATGGCAACAACAGCTTTAATGATCTTATGTCCAATCACCCCGATGCAACCGTCGATGGTGTCCAAGACGTTTTCAGAATTTGCTGTGCCAGATGGACCAGCGTGGGGAGGTGGTGGATTGTACTTTGTGAGGAAGGCGAGGTTATGGTATCCGAGCTCTGTACAGAATTTGTTCATCCAGGCATCTTTGTCCGTCGTTGACCACGGTGCGGATGCGTTGTCATCGCATACATAGTGTGGAGCTGGCGAAGTATTTTCTTGAGTCATGTTGGTGGTGGTGATGTCGCTCGAAGTCTATTTCCACAGAGATTATAGATTGTAGGTGGGGCCACATGAACCACTCTCCGGCTGGCCACACACCATTCAGGGTGTTGTTGTATCTGTCAAACGCCTCGCACCACTTAAACATTTTGTCTATCTTTCCAAATATCTCCTCTAACGCAGGCACGTCTTTCCACTGAAACAAAAATTTTATGTTATAGTATTTAAGATGGTCCTCTTCAGATATTGGCCATGCGCGTTCAGGTAAATCCAGAAGGCAGTCGCTGCAAAGAATATATATATATAATCATCAGCATACTTGTTAATGTGATCCCCGAGCACTCTGTAACGCATTCCTGGAGTGACACCGTTCCATTCGCCTATCAATAGAGGATCATCACCTCCATTTTTAAATCACGCCAGACATAATTGTAAAATAAACACCAATCTTTTACTGTGAAAAACAGATCAGGATCCTCGCTCGTGTCGTACGTGACCCTTTCATCACTGTCCACGGTGCTCAGTCTGACCTCGCGGTTGCTTCTGTCAAAATCGTAGCTGCAAATATGATTACCGGATAGATGAAACTCACGCTTAACATTCCACGAACATAAGGTTCGTGGAGGAAATTGGCCAGACACGGACCATGTTTTATCTTCCTCGGTGCCAGCATTAGCTGTTCCATAGATAACTCAACACTCTTCTCAGGAGTTTTAGGTGATGATGTTGTGGCCATTGTTACAGAATAGTTCTCCAATTTTTCCAATTCAAAAAAACACCTTTCGTATTTTGCAACTAGGTGCGGATAAATTAGCTTCAACAAAACCCTCTTTTTAAACACTTTTTACAGCCAAATTGACGCTGCTATCACGCCTCCAACGCTAGAGAGGGGCAGGGCTGTAGGCGTGGTTTATTTCCGGAGCTTTCCCGGGCCTCATTCTAAGTTTCCTGTGCTGTGAGGTCGAACCAACGGAGATGCATTAACACTTTGCTGTGAGATCTTTTTTTCTTTTGTTTAACTCTCTGTCAGTAACAGTCTCGGTTTTTTAAATTGTAGTTAGTGGTAAAGTACAGCATAGATTTGACAAGTATCTTGTCTGATGTATTTTATTTTAAATCCGCGTAAAAAACTACCATCTTTTTTCTTTTGTTTTAAATTTTTCTAACATCGTGACGAGCACCAACTTTTCTGGTTTGTATCCTTACTTTACATTCACTTCTTTTTTTTAGTTTGAGGTAAGGTATAAATGCTATAAAATGCTGTAACCTAGTTTTCTAACTGGTAACAAAAAATCTTTTTTAAATTATAATGCTACAAGCTCTCGCATCTTTTTCAGGTGTTGCTTAACGAAACATATCTGATAGTTTTTGACTTGTTTGGTTGTTTTAGATAAATAACCACTAACCTAGTTTTCTTTTATTTAATTTGTTACAACTTTAACAACGTTTTTACATTGTTTCCATTTCGTATGTGTTTATAACCTTTTTTCTTGAAATGCACTGTGTATTTAAAACCTTAATAAAAACTTCCCTTATGGGAAAGGTGTGTACAAACAGGTGTCCAGAACATATTCCTTTTATGACCCTCATCAATCAAATTTTTGGAGACAAGGGACCCTGGATCCTCTCTAACAGAGACAGCAAATCAAACGATCTGACACTGAACCTGACTGACACAGCCCTACATATAGGGCTAATAAATGAGACACACCTGCAACTGATCTGATTGCTCATCAGCACAGCTGCTCACAAAATGAGCAAGCAAACCTGCGAACCTTGACACTTACATAGCATGAAACTACTCTGAGACTATGTTTACAAATTTAGCTTATATTTTAAAGGTAAAAACATTATAATTTTTATTATTTTGTAATTTAAGCTAGATCCTGTCTGCAGAAACCGCACAGACCACTGGCCCTTGCATGCATCTGAGAAGGGCAGATGCAAAATGCGAGGATGCAAGGGCATTGTGAGAAGCAAGTGCTCCAAGTGTGCAGTTTTCCTCTGCTTCACTGCAGAGAGGAACTGCTTTGTTGACTTTCACAAGGCATGAAGAGAATGAAATGAAATGAAACTAATGAATAATGTATTTCAGTGAGACAGGTTCCAGGTTCCAGGTTCGTGGTTGACTACGTTTACATGCTGTTAAAATTCGGGTTATGGTCGGGTTAAGGTCACTATTTGGGTTTCTGAAACATTCGGGATAACCCGTTTACATGCGTGAGCAGAGAGAGTTACTCCTGTATACATGGAATGTGTAATCAGTCGCCAAATATCCCGATGTAAACAGCGACGCACGGTTAGCGTCTGGACGTAATACGCAATATGCGTCATTTCCGATTCTTCTTCCTGTATCCAAAGACTCAAAAGACCAAGATTCCTTGCGAATAGAACATGTGCAGAACACACATTTTGATTGGGATATGCCGAAACGCGTTTACAAGACCAAATATTCGGGTTAGAAAAGGGGTACCCCAGGTATAATATCATATGAGCATATCCGGGTTTTTGCCGGTGTTTACATGGCCGTGCACGATCGGGTTATTGCTAATATCCCGGTTTTGAACGGGTTATTGGCTGCATGTAAACGTAGTCGTTGTTATTACCAGACATTTCAGATAATTGTTGAAATTATATAACGTTTTCACTGTATAAATGTTTGTTTAAACATTTCACTAAGTATGAGATGGATTTGTTGAGTATTGTTTTAAATAAAATTAGTTTTTTGAAATATTTTTTGATTTTATGGTACTTTCCACAATTGCATATTGTTGATCCATATGATCCATATGGCAACAATTTACCAACGACCCCCCTTTAAACTTGAAAAAAAATAAAAAAAAGATATATCTGTTATTTAGCTAATTTTAAGAAATGAAAACATGCAAAACATTTTTTACCATGTCTAAGTAATCTTTCATGCAATAGATGGCTAACCATTTGCCCACAACTTCCCCCAAGAAGAGATTTAGAAATTAAATTATAATTTTTGAAATGATTATGATCAAATATCCCTACAGAGAAATCACATTCAAAACCTTTGGAAATATTCACACATAATGTATAGCTGCACATAATCACAGTTGTTTAAACCAATGGTCATCAAGTGTTGTCGCCTGCCAGGTGTTTCCCATCACGCCTGAAGTCATTAAGGGTATCCGATCTCCCATTTTTTGTTTTTGTTAGCAATGATTTCTGTAAGGGTGAAAAGGAAACTATTTTTCGTTCATTTTTTGTTCATTGTGTACATATAAAAATATGTTTGATTATATGGAGCCTTTTATAAAGATTAAAGTAACATTTATCTGCAGTTGTGTGGTATTGATGTAATAATGCACTTAAATGATCATGGATTTGATCAGGATTGCCATTGTATAAAGTGAGGCCCTTTTTATTTATTTATTTATTTGTATTTCTGTTACTGTCCTCTGGCACGGTTTCATTTATTAATGTTTAGGCTATCGTTTTTTGTTTTACATTTGAATATTTCTCATGGTACAGTTCTGATGTAAGTCATTAACAGCAACAATAATAAGAATAAAGAAGTCAGCGCTGTCAGAGGATTCTACTTGGTGGTTCTGCAGAGATTTTGCTCATCTCAAACAAATTCTCTCTCTCACCTGACTCAAAAGACTAAAAGGAACGATGGTGATACAGTGTTCGTTCCTGATAACGCTACGCAATGCTCACTAGCAGTGTTGGGCAAGTTACTTTTAAAAAGTAATTAGTTACAGTTACTAGTTACTTCTTCCAAAAAGTAACTAAATTAGTAACTCAGTTACAAATTTTTAAAGTAACTAGTTACTTAAGAAAGTAACTATTGCGTTACTTTCAAGTAAAATTAAATTTTAAATGCTCAAACGTGACCCCACCTCTACCCCTCTTTAAAGGAACTTAAAATACATGTGCATGTTCAATTATTTATGATAAATCTGAATATTATAATGAAATGGACACTTAATACAATACATTATTAACAGAAACATGAAACATTGTACACACATCTAAAAAAAAAAAGTTGCTGTGGGACAAAGTGAGACTAGCCTCCAATCAAATGGCATGTATGTAGATATTATGTTTATATAGTGGATCAATGCAAATAACACGATAGATTTTTGGGAACTTTTGATATTTCCTTTTATTGTTTCTTTAATTTCTTGAAGGAAAAAGTAATGTATATACTTCTATTTAGAGAAGGCTACTTTTGGATTATTTGGGCTCGTCGCCATACCTGTCTCTGGTTGACTGACTGGCTTGTGTTGTTCGTTGTGTGTCCTGTCCTGTCCGATGATGGGTCGTTCGCGAATGAGCGTTAGTGATGATGGATCGACTCGTTCCTGAATGAGCTTTTGATGAGTCGTTCGCGATTCGCGAATGAGCCGACTCTAAGAGCCGGCTTTTTTAGTTGAACTTCGGGAGCTGGCTCGCATATCTGAAGAGCCAACTCTATTTTTTTTTTTCAAATTTAGCCTATAGAAATTAAATAATTATGTAATAAAAATTGAAATATTATAGTCAAAGTCATTTAAAGAGCCGTTTGTGAGCCAAAGAGCCGGCTCTTTTCAGTGAGCTGAGTCAAAAGAGCCGAATTCCCATCACTACTATGCGTGCTTTCGAAAACCCGCCCAACTCTACCTCTGATTGGCTTACAATGAAATTTTACTCTACCTCAGCCAATCGTCAGCATTTATGCGCTTGTCTCGTGCTCTGCCCACTAACCAAGGAAGAACAGTAAAAAAAAGTATTTGCCTCTCGCTCAGAGATCTAGTTGGTCTGATGAAAAAAAAAAAACAGCTTCATCATCAGTTATAGTAACGCGCCGCATTTTTTGGCAGTAACGGTAACGGCGTTATTAAGATGAGAAGAGTAATCAATTAGATTACTCGTTACTGGAAAAAGTAATGCCGTTAGTAACGCCGTTATTTATAACGCCGTTATTCCCATCACTGCTCACTAGACAGCACACATGTCTGCAAGATGCTCCTTGAGGTTTTGTGCTCTTCAAAATGTTTGATTTTAAACTCTGATATGATGTTTTCATAACCATTCCGAAACACGGTGACAGTACATTGTCTGTGTGGAATTGATTATTGTTGTCATATAGTTAATTAAGCCATTTAAAACGAACACTGCAATATTGCATAAAAATAAGAATGTCCGTTTTTAATTAATGGTGTCTTTAAGCTATCTCGCAACAAGCGGTTTTCTGCTCTGAAAGTACACATTACGGATCGTGAGGGCAATAGTCAACCCGATCTGGCAACCCTGGGAAGCACTTTGTGTGTTTTCCCACATGTGGGAGTCACATGAAATTGGACACCTTCCTCAGCGCACGGGACGCTCGACGATTGATTGAGGCAAGAATATATTTGCTCTGTACACAGAACACAGAGAAAAACGTTGCGCAGATCTAATGTCCTTAAAGCACGGCAATAAAACCGAAGCCTGAAGTTTAACTCGCGGATCTTTGCGCTGCTCTCCTTCAGTGAGCATCAGCTTGAGCGAGAACCTGCGGCTCTCCTCCCACTGCACTCCGGTAATGGCACAAACGGCTTGTTTCTTCTGCTGATGTGATGTCGCTCAGAGTTGACAGATCAAATGTTTTATGTACGTTCTGTAGACGTCTTCGGTTTCTGTGCGCGTTATTGTGGAGTTGTGTTTCTGTTTCGTGACCCAAAAGTGGTTGCGATATTTATACAGGTTCTGTATTTTCTGTTAGTGCACGTTTTATGTGAAGTAAATAATAGATAATCGGTGCAATTCTGCAGAAATGTTTGCATTTGTCTGCTACTGGAATGTCACCGCTTTTCGTATCTTGCGCGATTTAAGGAACTAAGATGGTATATAGAGGAGATGTTATGTATTTGGCATCTAAATCTATATTATATTCTTAATATTGCAACAGTGTTAGTCATTTGAGATTTTGTTTGCAGAGATGTCACCCTTTTTTCTTAGCGTGGTTAAGTTAGTTTTAGGTTTTATATTCGCTGGATATTCGCCTAGGTTTGCTTTAGGGACCGTCTGCAAATTTACTTCTCTCTACAAAACGAAGCCCAATAATTAATACAAATTATGTTTCCAACGCCACAGTAAATGCCTTCTGGGCAAACTAACAGAAAATATTTAACCAACATGTCGGCTACAGACAATATCTCCCTTACTGTATGTACAGTACGCACAAATTATTTTCTTTAAAAAATTACCATAATTCACCATAATGTTTTTATTTTTTTATTTTATTTTTTTATGTTCCATAGGTTGTATGTTTGTAGTTACAAGACTGACTTACTATATTTGCGAGGTTGTAAATATCAGCCTAACTGTACATGCAGTACATAATCTTCAAAAACCATGACTGTAATTGACCAAAAGGATTTTATCTTGTTCCAAAGGCTGTTGTACATAATAGACTGATTTACTGTAGGTGAAATTTCCCATTTCTATCGTACTGTACGCACAGTAAATTAATTATTCTTTGAAAACAATTTGTGGTTTGCAGGGACTCTTATAGTTTTTATACTAGCTAAACAATTTTCCATCACCCTACACCAACACTACACCTAAAGGGAAGTTAGGAAGTTAGGAAGTTGTGGCCTAGTGGTTAGAGAGTTTGACTCCTAACCCTAGGGTTGTGGGCTCGAGTCTGAGGCTGGCAATACTACGACTTAGTTGCTCTTGAACAAGGCACCGAACCCCAACTGCTCCCCAGGTGCTGCAACATAAATGGCTGCCCACTGCTCTGGGTGTGTGTTCACTGCTGTGTGTGTGTGCACTTTGGATGGGATAAATGCAGAGAACAAATTCTGAGTATGGGTCACCATACTTGGCTGAATGTCACATTCACTATACCTACCCCCTCACAGAAAACTAATGGCAACTTTTGAATTTCAGAAAACACCGTTTTGTTAGTTTTTTTTTTAAGCCTTTTGTTTTACTGGCACACAGGAAGTTTCCTCATAACCCATGTTTATGTTGTAGTACCCATGACATTATACACATTTGTGTTCTCATAAACCATATATACCAGTACACACAAATAAATAAATAATAAATGAATAAATATGAATATAAATATAAATAATCTATTGTAGAATTAAAAAAACAACAACAAGGAGCATACTACAAGCTTTAGAACATGAAAAAAGTGAATTAGGTGAATTTTTTTATTGAAAATATTTGTGTGCTGTACAAGCAGTAAATGTGTTATTGTGAAAATGTAACCTTTAGTAAGTCAGTCTGGTCCCTACGAATGTACAGCAACCTTTGGAAAAAAACACTTGGTAAATGTCAGTATTTTTTTCTAAGAATAATTATGCACTGTTTGTACAGTAATGGAGATATTGACAAAATTTTACTTGTATTAAGTCAGTCTTGTAACTAGGAATATACTACAGCCTTTGAAACATGAAAAAAAAAAACCTCTTGGTGATTTACGGTAATTGATTTTCAGATTTTATATTTAGGAATATGTACTGTATGCACAGTAAGGGAGATATTGGAAAAAGTTAAACTGTAGTAAGTTACTTGAAACTACAAGCATACCACAACCTATGAAACATAAAAAACCCTTTTGGTCAATTACAGTAAATGTATTGGATAATTAATTATGTTCTATATGTACAGTAAGGGTGATATTGGCAAACTTTCACCTGTTGTAAGTTAGTCTTGTCACTAAGAATCAGTGATGCGCAGGTCAATATATAAACAACCCGCACCCGACCGACGTTTTCAATTTACCTGCCGGCAACTCGGACCGCAAAAAAATAAATTTTTTTTTTTTTTTACCCGACCCGCTTCCTGACCAGCATTTTTAAAAAGTAGTAAATGCGTCGCCCCTTTATATTAATTGAATTACTTAAATATCCAGGATAATAAGGGTTATGACCACACACATAAGACTTGCTACAAAGAACCGGTTTAAGTAATGATTATTAATGCAATTAGCAAGGAGACATTAAATTGTTTAGTAATAAACTGGTGTTTTCTGTGTCGCTGCTAAGATGAAGTTGACGATGCGGACTCGCCATGAACTCCAGAGAGAAATGCACATTTCATATGGATTACTTAATCAGAGAGTAGCCTATTTATTTTGGTTGGAATATTTTCGTTTAAAATAGACATTTCAAGCTTTCTGTAATATATTACCTATATTCCTTTTAAAACCCACCAACTAAAAGATTAAGACACTACCTGACCAAATTATCACCCAAAGTTTCTACAGCTTTTTTCTTAGCTATTTCAGAATCTCTAAAAGTTACTGGGGCTAACTTGTTACTGCAGTCGAACAATATGAATGTGTGTGATGTACGGCATGATAAATGCTCGTCACTTCTGCTGCCGAAACTTTGTCAGCCTGTGGGTCATTTGGTTTATTGAAAAACATGCTTCTTGATGACATGCTTTTTTCTGTGGTAGGCTACTCACATGCACCATGTGGCTTCACATTGTATTCTCCACCATGTCCCACAGAAAAACTGCTTTTGAATAAAATGCAAAAAGCTCTCTTTGCTCTCTCTTTGTATGTTGCGGTCCATTCGCTATTAAAAGCTTAGCTAATAAGGGAAAATTTTTTATTTCATAGTTGTGATTACCTGCATTCTGGTGCATTTTAGGACACCCATGTCCCTTGCTTATAGCTCAAACCAGTCAATACCAATGGTCTAAAAAGACAATATTAATTGAACTGCCATGTAGAAATCAACAGTTTCACAGGTAATGATAATGAACAAGTTGCAAGTTTATTATGCTCCGTGTCCAGATAGAAAAAGTGCAAACGCATAACAATAAATTATAATAGGGAATACAACAATCTAGTTCTTTAATCAATCCCCAACTGTAGACTACATATCTTTAAAAGTTCACTGTAGACAAATTGGATAACAGTCTGTGTTGATACTAGAGAAAGAGAGAAGGCTCTCAAAGAAAGGGTGGGGCAACATCCTTGAAGAACACCAAGTATGAGAAGAGAGAAGATTTCAACATTTTGACTATTATGGAAACACAGTAATCCAGCTCAGAACTTCAAAACAAAAAAAGCAAACATACGGTTACATTTCATATTGAGATCACTATTTTAATTGCAAATGTGTGTGAAATATGATGTGTGTGAGTGAGTGAGAGACTGAGTGAGTAAGAGAATGACAGCATAAAAATGAATAATACGCTATATTTACAATGTAATCCAAATAATTTCTAAAAGGTTTCTCTTATACAAAAAAGAGAGACACAGACATCAAGAATCAGCCTGTGAATCTCAACAATGGTGACAATTATAAAGCATGTTGCAGTGCATTCTGTGCCCAGAATGCACTGCAACATGCTTTATAACATCATAAAATGGATTACATTGTGAAAGTTAAAAATATTACGCCGTACAAGGCCAGTGCTGCTATAATTACTAAAGTTAAACTAACTCAGAAGTTAATTAACTCTGCTCGTTAACATCAGGTGTCTTCAATGTTGGCAATAAAAAATAAAGAATTTTTAATTCAGATATTTGTGTTTAAAAAAATGTATACATTTTACTCATTTTAAATGGTTAACTTTTAAGGAATTAATTTAATGACTAAATTATATTTTTTTTATTTAATCAATAATATTGATTGTAATCTGTCGGAGAGATAGATGGGAGGGTGAGAGAGAAAGAGAGAGAGTAAAGAGTAGAGGGAGACTAACATGGTGTCTGTGACAGTTAGATTTGTGTATGAGAGAAGTAGATGGAGTGAATGTGTGAGTGAGAGTGAAGGGGATGGAGAACTCTTATTTGTACAGGAACTTTGCTCGTCTGTCTTTCTGAGTGGCAAATCTCTCAATGACCCTTGTGTTGAAATCTGGAATGTCCCATGTGAGTTTTTTCTCTATAGAGAGCATAGCCAGAGCGTTGAGGCGATCTTGTGCCATCGTGTTCCTAAGGAAAGTCTGTATCCTCTTTAAAGTAGAGAAGCACCTCTCTGATTCTGCTGTTGTCATTGGTGTGGTGATGAGGATCTTGAGAAGACTTACAGTTTCGGTGAATGTGTCTTGAAGGTTATTTTCCATTACAACCTGAAAGAGAGCCAGTGCACCACTGCAACCCTGGAAGTCCTCATTTTCATAGATCAGGGACAGTTCTGTTTTAAGTCTGGCTTTGTCCAACATGGGATAGGCATCCACCGTGGTTCCTAGTGCTGAATCCGTGAACTTTCTGCTGTGTTGTGGAAACAAGTCTCCTTGCAACAGAGTGGCACTGATGAGATGATTGGTGAAAGAAAACCTCTCCTTGGCATGGCTCATAATGGTATCACATACCTATGCAACGATACATAATTGTAGAAAAGTAAGCACAAAACATTAAGTTTTCACATTTCTCAGTTCAACAATACAATAAAATCAGCATATTCACAGCAGTTACAATTTTGTTATGAACAAGTAAGTTTTATTAATTATAATTCACACACTAGCTGTCATTCTCTTATCCACTCAGTCTCTCTCTGTCTCACTCAAACACACACACACACACACACACACACACACACACACACACACACACACACTCGCTCTTTCTCTAAGCTTTATTGGCTGTCTGTGTCATTCTCACACATACACACCATATACACAATAATTAATAAAAGCACAATTGTGAAAAAAAAAAAATCATAATTTCTGCATTCTCCAGTAGATAGATATGTCTAATAATTACAATTCAGAATACAAAAATGTTCAAACGAACACGAATACATATAGGCTAATAGAATACAGAAATAGAATTTCTGTTACTGCTTACCTCTATTGCCAGATGCTGTTGCGTTTCTTCTCCCATTGCCCTCCGTTTCTTCAGGGGTGGTTCCTGTACAGGTCCCCTATACTCCTCATCCTCAACTAGAGAAGGAACGGAGTCCCTGATCCAAAATAAGTTTCACAAGTCACTGTCCACCCTGAAATTACTGTATCAGAAACCAATTTGCTGGAGATATAAAAATAATTTTAATAAAATTGTATTAAAATATGTGCTATTGTTGTGTTGGGCCTAGTCAATGTTATCTAGATTCATCACAAATAAATTCACTAGTCTAACATGTTGGTGAAATTGTGATATTTATGATAGGCTGTATTGTACTCAGCCATGTGGATTTATGATTTATTGTTTAGGCTACATAAGCATGTTTTCAGCCAATATGCAAAATCATAGCCTACCTGATGGCCTGAATGCTGTGAGTGAACCTCTGGGTGATCCCTGCGATGAAGACAGAGTCTATGTTCCTCTTCTGCAGATGGTTAAACAGCATGTCTACATGTGGCATGATTTTGTGGAATAACGCCAGGATGAAACAGAAAACCTCATCTTCCAACATTCTCATACAACCCCAGGCCTCTCTCTTCGATATGGCATCAAAGTCTCCTCTGTCTCGAATGGTTTGGAAGCACTTAACCAGTTTGTCTTTGTGCTCGTAAACGGTGTTAACAGCTCGACTGTGGAAGTTCCATCGCGTTGTTGAAGCACCTGGAAGTCTGTGTGCCACCACTTCATCCAGCACTGCCGTTCGTTTGAATGACTTGGAAAAAAATGTAGAAAAACCCCCCTACATCTGAAAAAAACTGGCCGATCTTTGGGATGTGGGATGTTGCCTGCTGCATAATGAGGTTCAACTGATGCGCATAACAGTGAACGTAGTATGCACACCCGTAGACGTCTTGCACTTTACGCTGCACTCCACCAGTAGCACCCCTCATCACTGCGGCACCATCATAGGCCTGGGCAATTAATTTTCCCTCTCGTCCCGCAGGAAGGATGGTGCTCAGTCTTTCCAATAATGCAGTGGCAATCATATCAGCGGTCGCATTTGGAAGCGCGATAAACTCAAAAAAGCGTTCTTGAATGTTGTTGTGGCCATATATGTACCGTAACACAAGCACAAGCTGACAATGAGTGCATATGTCGGTTGTCTCGTCTGTCTGAATGGCAATATAGTCCGACTGTTTCACCTCTTCCAGAATGCGGTCTCTGAGAACTGACAACATGCAGTCTAACAGTTCATTCTGCACGGTTTTCAAAGTGCCTTTAAAAACAGTGGCATTCTCCAGGTGCACCTCCAACTCGCGGTCGATTGAGGCCAAGAGATCAATTAGACCCAGGAAGATGCCAGGGTTTTCTGATGCGTCACTCTCATCGTGACCATGCAAAGCAAGTTCAAAGGCACCACAAAATTTCACGGCATCAATGATCTTTGACAAAATATGCCGATTCCTGTCCACCTCTTCGTTGTGCCTTCTTATCGCAACGAGGTGTTCCTCATCTAGCTGTGTGGCTATGCTAATTCGGCCTAACATGGCTAGCTTCACAGAGTTGTCCATATGCACTCTTGCCCGTTCGTGTTTCTTAATGTGTTCTGACATATGTTTCAGGTCTGTTACCCCGTCTGTGTCCACGAGCTATCACAAGCACTTGATTTAAACAGTAAGCAAGGAAAGCAAAAGATTGCATTGGCGTAACCACAGCTAGTAAGCCAAAGCTTTCGATTGAACCAACCTCGGGAAAATGATCTCTTGTAGGTTTTCTCCTTTTCTCGCGCCTGTTGGGTTATATTCACTTCTGGCTTGTCTGGTCCGAGTTCTTTTACAATTAGTTTTTCCGCTAATGTTCTTCTTTCAAATGGATACAGGTGTAGAGATTTAACTGAATTTGGGGCTAGCTCAACTCCCACGACTTCATCGGCGCCTCCATACTGCACTCGTACTCCTCTGAGGTAAATATCCCGTGGTGCAGCAGGTGCACTGCTCTAATCACGGGCGATATTTTCAGAGCCCCCAAACCATAAAATTTGACGCCGATGATTGGCAAAATATAAACTTTTTTGCGTAGCAACAGGGTATCCATTGGCTTAAATTCCAGCACTGTTGGGCTGAGCGAACTGGAGCCCAGGGAAGACAGCCTATTGGCTACTACTACACCAACATGAAGTGAATGCAAATATCATTCTGGAGAGTTCTAAACACATTCTAAAGTAAAACCATTAATAGCATGTCATTAACACAGATTATTTTTCAAAATGAGAGATTTAAAAGCTTATTACTATTAAATAAAAAATTTAATAAAAATAAAAACTGACAGGGAGGTCGGCGCCCCAGCGCCCTCTATGGGCGAGCCGCTGCTGACTGTATGTACATTTAGCATTTGGCAAAATGTCACCTGTATTAAGTCAGTCTGGCCACAAGGTTTGTTATTCAACCTTTGGAACATAAAAAAACCCTTAAGGCGAATTTTTGGTGAAATACAGTAATTGTTTTCTAATATTATGTACTGTATGTACTGTAAGGTTGATATTGGCAAAATTTCACCTGTAGTAAGTCAGCCTTGTAACTACAAACATACTACATCCTTTGGAACATGAAAAAACGCTTTTGGTCAATTACAGTAATTGTTTTTGAAGATTATGTACTGTACATACAGTAAGGGAGATATTGACAAAATTTAAACTGTAGTAAGTCAGTCTTATAACTACAAATGTCCTGCCACTTTTGTAATAATAATAAATAAAAAAAACTTGATGCATTATAGTAATTCTTTAACCAAAATAGCTTGTTTGTACTGTACATAAAGGGAGATATTGTCTGTAGCGACATGTTGGTTAAATATTTTCATTTAGCGAATATCAAACCTAAAACTAACTTTACTGTGCCTTTTTAGCGAATACATAAGAAAGTAAGGTGCACATACATGCATACATACACATGTAGAAAAATCCCAAAAAACATTGATTTAACTTGGATCGTAATTGCAGATTTTAGCAATGTAATGCCATGAATGTAGAATGTAACATTGCATAGCAGAAAACGTGTAGAATGAGCAAAACATAGGCCAATCTAAATAACCCCAGTGCACCAATATTGATCGCCCAGAATGTTCCTATCTTATGACATGGCTAAGTGGGGTCCTTTATCAGCATTACGAATGAACCTGTCCTGTCTCAGAAGTCACTGTAATGATGATGACGATTGCTATTTTACTTTAGTTTTGAAACAGAATGCTGCAACAAAGATATGCAACTTCTCATGTAAGACACAGTCAAAAAAAAAAAAAAAAAAAAAAACTAAGACAAATATTAGAGACAGATGTGGGAACAGAGAGAAAAGGAGGTTTGCTGAGCAGTGAGGTTGGCCTTTTTTCCCTGGTCTCCATTATCCAGTAGATTTACAGTAATCGGAGTTGCATAGCAGCCACATGAGCTCACAGCGCTGTCCACACTTTGTGCCAAACTGTCAGTGTGCACTTGTATAATCAGAGAGACCAGATAGAGTGCTTTTTAATGACATTTTCAAACTGGCCTCTGTTTGTTTTGCAAGTAGACAGTGGTTACAATGGCAATACAAGCAGAAGTGTATTTGTCAAACTTTTCTTTTGTTTGAGCTTTCTTCTCATAGTAACAATGTGCCAGTATTGCAGTGATGGAGAATAGACCCATTTTTAACTATATTATAATGTTACAACATGCACTATATAAATTAAGATTGTGATCATGTTTAATCAACAGTATGTTCTTTTGTGTATATTTCCTTTAAGGATCAGTGAAGGCATGCTCATTTTGATGCTCTAAACCAGGAATAGGCAATGTCGATCCTGGAGTGCCTATGTCCTGCAGACTTCCACCTTGAAAAAAACTCCACTTCTAAACACACACACACACACACTTCTGTAAGCATTTCCCCTTGGGGGAATATCGCTGCTGCCATTTTGAAGTGTGTTCCATGTCGCAAACTGGACAAATTAAGGTAATATGGACAAACCCTCGACCCATCGATTTTTACAGAGGGAGCGAGTCTGTTTCGTATGCACACTTCAGGCCGCTCCATAGAACACAATGCAACTTTTTTCTTTTTTTAACTTTTATAACAGCCCAGACATACCTATTTACATATAGAATACTGCACCAAACTAATTTGTAAGGGGAAAAAGTAAACAACTAACCAACTATATAGTGGATTTGAAGTGTTCAAGGGCTTAGGACGTTCCAGTTAAGTCCATTGCAAGGGTTCTGAAGACCTTGATTAGCTCGTTCATGTGTGTTTGATTAGGTTTGGAGCTAAACTCACTCCAGGACCAACCTTGCCTATCCCTGCTATAAACAAATGCTAAATATAAAACTAAGTATAATTTATAAAAAATGCATTTAATGACTCAACTATATAGTCTTTAAGGATTAATGCAAATATTTAATATCCTGCAATTCAGGAAAATATTTTATGCTTGTCATGCTAGATAACTTTCCACACCTAAAATAAAAACAAATTTAGCAGCAGTAATAAAGTAAAATATTACTATAAAAAAGTAATATTCTTTTAGCATGTGTCCTTACAAATGAAGGACACTATGAGCAATTAGTATTGAACAGGTATAAACTTTTTTTTTTTTAATATCACATTGTTTTCCTTATTGTTAGTGCCCTGTTAGATTTTTTTAATTGTGTTGGATGTCATGTGGTTTCATGTCTGTTATTAGTTTAAATGTTAATAATTATCATACATCACACATGTAGTCTAACTTTGCAGTTTATACTTAAGTATTTTTATAAGATATGGAATAAAATCACTGTCAAATATAATCGTACGTAATTCAAAACATTTATGTGTAATTTTAATATACTCGTGCGTAATTTAAAACTATTGTACGTAATTCTGTTTTTTGTGAGAGTTGGATTCCAAAATCTACGGCCACGACAGTTTACAGATACGCGATTTTGTGTGTTTTTTAGAGTACAACTCTAAAATGTATGACTGTGACAGTCTACAGACACGCCGCTTGTTTTCACAATAGCTCTGTTACACACACGACATGCGAATTACGACCACGAAATGCGGTGTGCGAAACGACTGTCAAAAATACGTCATCAAGGTCACAGGCATTACTATTCGAGGGAAGATGAATCGATTCAGCGAAGAGTCATACTCTTAATCGCTATTGGCCTATAGATTCATAGAAAGCGATAAATTAAACACATGATCCTATAAAACAAATTTAAATTTATCCAATGTAAAAACAGCGTTAATGATGTAAATAATATTATTTTAAATTATTTTCGAAAGTACCTTCAAAACGGCTTACTGACGTAATCACCACCGCACGTTTAGATCTTAGTTTATCAATAATCAAAAACAGATTGACATTATTTTTGAGAATACAAACGTCTCTTAACACGGTTAGTCGCACTTGATGTTCTTAAGTTAAAGTCATTTAAAGTCAGCTGTATTTGTTAACATTAGTGAACTAAGAAGAACAAACAACGTACAGCTGTATTTTTATAAACTAACAAAGTTTAATAAATACTGTATCAAATGCATTGCTCATAGTTAATGTTAGTTAATACATCAGTCAACAAATTAAACTTTATTGTAAAGTGTTACACTAGAAAACTAGGTTTTGCCTGATAGAGAAAAATTTGTTAAAAAAAAAAAAAAAAACTAATAAATTTAAAAATTAGTCTAAAGACTTTAGTACTCTTGTTTTAAGTGACATTAACCAATTAAGCAAACAGACACAGGTTTATCCACTAAAACATTTATTTAGCTTTCAGTTTCAGTCACCAATTCAAGTAAAAAGATAGATAGATAGATAGATAGATAGATCGATAAACCACTCATTCATTAATTCATTCTGTAGTAGCAGTCCATAGAACAGAATCCAGCAAACTCTTTGTCTGAATAGAAAGCTGTGAAGATGCCCTTCTTTCCAAGACCACATTATCTACAGCATCACACATCTGCTGAGCTCCAGCTCCACTCTGTGTCTTCCTCACATCTGGACTGACAGACTTCCAGTCAACCATACCTACACAAGAGAAAAACAAAGGTTGAGAGATTCAAACAAGAAGTAACCAATAAGTAGAATAAAATATCCAATAAAAAAAGAAGCGCAAGTGTCTGAGAGTTCAAGTCTGTAGCCAGACCTTCTCCATTATATTATAATACAACTGTACTGCTGACTCTTCACTGAGTAACAAAAGTACATATGCTTCCTGTGCATGGTTTCTAAAAGAATGGAAACAGAAAAAAGTTGACTGGCACTCATCTATACCACAGGTTATGCTAATACTTACATTTATTCATTTAGCAGACGCTTTTGCTTTTATTCAAAGCGACTTACAAATGAGGACAGAGTTGAAGCAATCAAAAACAACAAAAAGAGCAATGATATATAAGAGCTATAACAAGTCTCAGTTAGCTTAACACAGTACACGTAGCAAGGGCTTTTAAAAAATATAATAAATAACAAGAAAACAGATAGAATAGAAAAAGAATAGAGCAAGCTATTTGGTTAATGTGCATGTACCACTCCAACATGTTGGGTTAACTTCAAAAGAGTGAATGTCCTTCGAGTCCACTTTGGGCAATGGTACAGTCAAGGCATGAGGATCTAATACAAGAGGCTAATCATTCAGAGGAAAGTTACTGACAGAGCTCGTCTCCATCTTCTAATGTTGACAATGTGCCTCTGAAGGAAAGTCAGTGTCTTTCTCTGGTGTGGTGGATATGCAATGTTGAAAACAGAATACATCCAGAAGGCTGTTATGAAGCTTCATCAATGGCACATATTTAATTAGATTATGTACCATTTGTCCATGTTAACAAACGATTAATATCTCTGTAATATTGATACTCTCTGTTATTAGTTATAGCTAACGTTAACCCTTAAACACAGGGGTCAAGTTCGGTCCTGGAGGGCCCGTGTCCTTCAGAGTTTAGCTCCGACCTCAGGACCGGCTGGAACAAGTTTGATGACCCCTGCTTAAACATGTCAGATTAAAAAATTATAATAATAATAATTAACTTAACTGAGACGAGGTGTGAGTGGTTTAAAACGTTGGTGGGGCGCATGCGCAATTCGTCGAATCGATTCATCTTCCCTCGAATAGTAATGCCTGTGACCTTGATGACGTATTTTTGACAGCCGTTTCGCACACCGCATTTTGTGGTCGTAATTCGCATGTCGTGTGTGTAACAGAGCTATTGTGAAAACAAGCGGCGTGTCTGTAGACTGTCACAGTCGTACATTTTAGAGTTGTACTCTAAAAAACACACAAAATCGCGTATCTGTAAACTGTCATGGCCGTAGATTTTGGAATCCAACTCTGACAAAAAACAGAATTACGTACAATAGTTTTAAATTACGCACGAGTATATTAAAATTACACACAAATGTTTTGAATTACGTACGATTATTTTTGAAAGTGATTTTATTCCATAATAAGACAAACACAGTGAATAATTGTATTTGTATAATTCTGTTTTTCATCATTACAGAAGAAAATCAATAATGGGTCTTTTTGTTTTTCAATGATTGATCGATCTTTAATGTCAATTTAGAAAATAATCAATTACAAGTGTCAATTTTTAATAATATTGGTTATTTATTTTTAAATTTGGGGTGATCAGATGGGTTTGTAAAGAATATGATTATTGGCCTACCATACAGCCTTATAAACCTAATACCTTGTAAAACACTAGAGTAAATATGTATTCTGTAGATTGATGCTAATTTTAAAAGGCTTTACACATTTAAAAGTTAGTGATATTATTGTGAAGATTCATCTGAATGGTGTACACTCATGAGATGGAGACCGTACTCATAAATGTTTAATATAAAAAGTTTTAGTGACCTATGTGATTGTGTACTTATACTGCAGTCAGAAGTTCGGTTACACATTCTTTAGCGGTTTATTTTCATTTTGATTATTTTCAGCATTGTACACAGTAAATTTCAGAGTGTTAAATTAACACTGCTCGAAGCATATATGGCACGGCTATTCAAATCTGACCTTGGAGGGCCAATGCTGTTTAGAGTTTGGCTCCAACTCCAGTCAAACACACCTGAGCATGCTAATCAATGGTTTTGAGATAATTAGAAAATCAAAATCACAGCAGGTGACTCTGATCAGGGTTGGAGCCAAACTCTGCACCGCATTGGCCCTCCAGGGCAAGATTTGAGTAACCCTTATATATGGTCCCACTCTAAAAGAGTGTTTGATTAAAACTGAAGCTGTGTTAAAGTTAATGAGATAATTAAGTGATTAATAAAGTGATGATTGAGCATTAGTGATGAACACCTGCTGTTAACAAACAGAATCACTGATGAAAAGAGAGACAAGAACTACAACTGACTTCTACAGAGCCCTGCCCATGCCATGCAAGATAAAAAATAATAAATTGTGCATACGTTTTAATAATTCATTGCCTTAATGTACTAAAATGTGCACACAGTTGTGTTCCCTCAATTTGCTAAATTGTGTGCACGATTTAGCAAATCGAGGGAGGGAACCAGTGTTAATTTCGTTGACTAAATATTTTCGTCATTATTTTCGTCACGAATATATTTTTGCGGACGAAAACGAAACGAAAACTAAAATAGAAGGCACTGATGGAGACTAAAACTATGACTAAATTGATTGACATTATCATCAACGAATAAAGGACGAGACGAAAATAGACTGTGACGAAAATCAAATCAGCAGACGGGAGAGATGCGAGGAATGAACAAAAGAACCGGCAAAACGGAACAGGCGAGACTGCATGAGAGAAGAGAACCAATCAGAGCCTGACTTATTGAGACGTGAAGCGAAGGTTTTCAGTTTTTAAATGAGCTCCCGGGAAGACGGCATTCGAAGAGGTGATGTCTAAAAAAGCGACAAAATGTCCACAGCTCACTTCACGTTTGACAACGAACAAAACAAAACAAAGCGTAAAGCACGCGGATCGCTCATTTGTGGCAAGAACACAACCAATTTGAAAAGACATTTACAGACGAGCCACCCGGACATTTTCTCAAATGTAATTTCACAACGATGTTCTTTTGTTTATTGAGCTAAGCAAAATTGGAAGACTGCAGTGCGTAAATGTTGTAGCATTAAATATTACGAACTGAAAAGTACTGTAAAATAGCCCCTTCTTCAAGTTAGATGAGAGCACAATACTAACTACGTATTATTATGATACATACATTTGATTAATACTAATGTTTAGTATATTTTATAATGTTCTACTTGTTGACAATATCACAAATATTTCTATATTAGTCATGTGAAACGTGAATGTTCACATCCTATCATTATACATACAAATCTAGCAATATTGTTGTATTTAAAACATACAATATTGCTAGACAAACGAATACCTTATAAAATCTTGTTACTTTTTTTTATCCACCTAGCTGCCAACTTATTAAATATTTACTTTAAATGTATGCACTCCTTGTTCAGCTCAGCTGTAAGCTTTAAGGTCCTGGACCTAACTTTATTTTTCTTTTATTGATGGTCAATTGGCAGCTAGTTAATTGTTTACATTATCATGACAGTGTTTGTTGCTGCATAAAAGCTTTTGAATCAAAATAAAGACACAGTTGTGTTGAAATAAAGTTGAATTTGTGTTTTATATATTTTGGTTAAGTTTGTTTCCTATACCAGCTGTAAAAAATTGTCTAGTAAATCTGTTATTGATTTTAGTCTTATTTTAGTCGACTAAAATACCAAGCAATTTTAGTCGACTAAAATACCAAGCAATTTTAGTCGACTAAAATAGGACTAAAATTCAAACAAATCAGATGACTAAAACTTGACCAAAACTAAAAAGAATTATAGTCAAAAGACTAAGACTAAAACTAAATTAAAATTTCGTGTCAAAATTAACACTGCGAGGGAACTCATTAGCAAATCGTGTGCACAATTTATTAATCGAGTGAACGAAATAGTAAACTGAGGGAATGCAATAGTAATCGTATGCACATTTTAGTACATTGAGGGAACGAATTAGTAAATCGTGCACATGATTTAGCCCACTATTTCTTCCTGCATGTCATGTGCGGGGCTCCGTAAACTTCAGCCACAGCCTTAGATGAAATCAACTGAAATAAAAGAAGACATTAAATCTCTCAAGATCTCAGCAGAAGATGATTAAACAACTCCACAAACACCATCACCAATTTCATGCATTACTAACCAGTTAGATTATCTAAAACAGAAGTTCTTTATTGTGAATAATTTTTTTTTCTTACATTTTTGTGAATAGTGGTTACTTCAGCTGCATCTTGACATTTGACTTTTTAAATTTAAGTGTCTCTTTGGCTGTCTCAATTTAGTGTATTAAACACATATGTGATAAGGATTTTATGATAAAGTCATGTATCTGAGTCTATTATTGCAATTTGTCCAAAACTGTAGTGCATTTATGCTTTTGACGTTGTTGCAGTTTAAAATGACAAAAATAAAAATGCAGCTGCATAATTTATTAATGTTGCAATGCATCTAAATCTCTGTTAATTCTTAATACAAAATTTTTAGACAGATGACAAACAGAAATTCAAACTGTTTAATAATGTGTGTAGTTGGTGATGCTGTTTGTGGAGATGATTCATTGTCTTCTGCTGAGATCTTTAGATATGTAATGTTGTCTTAGGCTACGTCCACACAAAGACAGAGCTTTCCCTATCTTTTTTTTTTTTTTTTTCTTGTCTCAAGAAATATCTACGTCCACACGAAACCACAAAACGATGTAGTATACAGCACATGGCACTGTAATTCTGCCACAGAGATACACTAAAAATGGAGAAGAAGACCTAGACTATGCACATAAACCTTGCGCGTGATACACAAACGAACATGGAACAATACAATTATTCATGTGTGTTAATATTAGTTTATAAAGACAATGATTCAGTGTGTGTTCATGTTTTTGTTGCTGTTACGTGACATAGAGATGTCTGATTGGGGCAAAACATGGGTTAATGATGTCATTGTTTCAGAAAATATACGGATTCGCTGTCCACATGAAAACACAAAGGCTCGTTTTCAAATTGATCCATTCTGGGACCCAGTTTAAAAAAATATATATAGTTTTCAATTTAATTAATTTAACACTGGATTTTACTGTATATTAATAATGAAGTCATCCAAACTGTGAAAGAACATGTATGGATCTATGATCATTAAAAGTTGCTACAGTACATTTAGAGTTGTCATCTGGAATGGCTTTCACTTCACAGGTGTGCCTTGAAAAGTGTTCATTTGTGACATTTCATGCCTTCTTAATGTGCCTTAGACCAGTTGTCTTGAGCAGAGTAAGAGTGGTTACAGAGTCAATAGCCCTATTAGTGCTACTACAACTACTGTACAAATTCATATTATGGCAAGAAACACTCAGTTAAGAAACTAGAAAAGGAAGTCCATCATTACTATAAGATACAAAGGCAGGTCAATCCCAAAAAATCTCAAGAACTTCTAAAAGAAAATCTCAAGTTCAGTCGCCATCAAATGCTATGATGAAACTTGGGGTGCTTCTCAATTCTTATTTGTGCATCCTCGTTTCCTTTCCTCGCTTCCTTTTTCTCGTGTCTTAGCTCCACTCTTCAGGATGCGAGGGAAGGACGCAAGAAAAAGACGTGAGGATGGAGGACTTGAATCTAGTGAAATGATTAATCCTCGCTCCCTTCAGTGTTACTTCAAAGTGTCATCAGCTGTGATTAAAGGGATCTGCCATTTTGTTGTTAAAGTTTGTTAATTAAGACATTCATAATAAATATGTATAAAGCAAGATGCCCTGTTTGAAATATATGACATGCATGGTTTATTTTAAGTGGAAAGGTAAAATATTTAAAAAAATTATTACAACAGATGTGAAGGGGGAGGAGAATTTATACGTGCGTCACGTTAAGTCGATAAAAGACTTCCGCATTGGATACACCTGTGTATCCTCGCACATTGCTCCTCAGGAAGCGATCCTCGCCTCCTCGTGGTGCAATTAGAAGGCGTTTCTCAATGTCAAGGATACTTCCTTGATAGGACTGATCCTTCCAAGTCACTTCCTTCAGAGGCTAGGCGAGAGTCCTCTTTAGCATTCGGAGAACACGTAAATGGAACAGGCTAGCAAGTGCACGTAATTGCGTCATTACGTCAGTGAAAAGCTCCGTTTGAATAACGCTGTGAATGGTATCATTAAATTACTTTGGACAACTTAACTAGTTATTTATAAAAGAAATGCCGTTGACGCAACCAATTGTTAAATGACAGGTCCGGTTCAGTTAACAATTTGTATTTGTATAATTTACAATATCAATACGGTAGTAATTTGTACTGGCATTTAAACGTCAAACTTTACTTATATTTACTACAGTTATAACAAATGTTTGGTAACGTAAATAAAAACCGTTAACGCTCCGACTACGTTAATGTTCGACATTTGAACTAACATTAGATAGCAAAGCTGCGCGCATAGGATTGTGGGTGATTTGAGAGCGCGAAGACCGCGAAGGATACACATATGCATCCTTTCCTGTGTATGGGATATTCTTCGAACGAAGGACTCAGTCCTTGGTTGAAATTCCGAGGATCCTCGACATTGGAACAGTCCTTCGACGGATGTCGATGACGTAGTATCCTCGAAATACTGGCTTCCGAGGATCCTTCCTTGACATTGAGAAACACAGAGAGAATTGAGCCGTCCTTCAAGATGGCTGTGCTCAATCGGTTTCCGGGTCATATGATGGAGGACGGAGGAGCGAAGAGACGGGGAGGGATATTGAGAAGCACCCTTGCTCTCATGAGGAGCGACCCAGGAAAGGGTGACCAAGAGCTATCTCTGTTGCAAAGGGTAAGTTTTTTAGAACTACCAACTAGGGCTGGGTGATATGGAGCAAAAAATATATATCGATATATTTTGCTATATCTCGATAAACGATATATATATCTCGATATCTTTACAGGACAAATAACCCCCCAAAACCTACTGCAAAAGGGGGCCTATGAAACATTTTATTTTTTTTCTTCACCATATGTTTTATTGGTACCTAATTTCAGTGTTTTAGCATGTGTAATTATTTAAATGCATAAAAACAACTTAATTAGTTAAAAAACAAAAATCTTAAAATAGCCTTGTGAAATGTTTTTTTTTCCCCTTCAGAAATTCTGTGTATTTACATTTTTCTGGTTATCAAATGAATGCATACAACATTCATTTAATTGATCTTTTAATTATTTTAAATTAAGCAAACTTTATTTTTTGGTAAACAAAGGGGATTTGCTATTACAAATAAAACATGGAAGAAATGTTGTGTGATTATTCCTTAAAAAAATATGTTCGTTTCATTTTTATAGTAGTAGTGGGCTATGTACATTCTGCTGATCAATAGTGATAGATTTCTGTCAAATACTTTTATTTTGACGGGTTTACCTTTACAGTTCTGTGTATGTGATACTACAGTCTATGATGTGATATTTGACGCTAGTTTTACTTAAATCAAACGTTCAAATGCTCATGAAGTGACTCTCAGTGCAGTTCTGGAGACGTTGTTCATGTGTTCACGTCTTAATTTGTGAGAGGAAAGACGCTGAAATCACCGCGAGCGTCACGTGCGTTTCCGTGTGTTTAATGAATGAAGACGCGCTTCTGCTCCATTCATTAACACAGACACGCAGAACATGCAGGATTCATATTTAAAAAAGAATTTCCGGGTTAATATTTGCAGATATTAGTCCATATCGCGATTTGATGTAAGTGCATGACCTACTTTTGATTAATTCATTAAAAATTTGAAAATTCAGTTTTTATGACTGGATTCCGCGATTCCCTCCGCGTTTTCTGCATCGCGGAAATCATAGGCCCTACAGTAGACATCTGCCTGCCGTTCGCCCTACGCCTTAAAACCGAAGTATCTCCAGATAATGGAGCCAGTTGTCCTTTTTTTTTTTTTTAAGACTAGTTCTCTACACGCGAGGGGGGAGGGGACAAAAGCAAGGAGGCGGGGGCGAGCACAGCACAGAGAAGGCAAACAAGCAAAGTGGTGGAATCAGAATTAAATATAAACAATATATCAGTATGATATGTCAAAATCCATATCGTGTTTAAAAAAAATATCTCTATATATTTTAAATATCGAGATATCGCCCACCCCTTCTACCAACCTCACCTCAGATTACAGCATAATAATCTGATATATAAATGAGTGTAATAGTTAAAGAGACAAACATAATTCTCCACTGTTCAGGGGAGACTGTATGAGTCAGGCCTTCAGGGCCCTATTGTGGCAAAGAAACCATTATTTCCTAAGACAAGCTACAATCTTGGGCCAAGAAGCACAAGGTTCCTGAAAGTGTACCTAGTGAGACTGACTGAGAGAATGTCACAAGTGTGCAAAGCTGTGTAGCAACAATCACTTTCTGGGGAATAATTAACTCAAATGAAGTGAATATTCATGAGTCTATGAATATAAGGTGCTTATTGCTTACAAATATTAAATTACCCAAAGAGGGAATATTTAATCATTTAAAGGTAACCTTTACTAGAATTAATTTAAGTTACTCTAGACAATCTGTTCGTCCAGCGAACTGGAAGCTAGACTTCCTTATCAAAATTCAATAAAAATACCCTTCTTACAAACTCCAAGAAATATTAATCTTCTGATCAGGAAAAAAACAATATTTTCTGTGTCTGTACTACTAAGATTACTGAAAATTAATTCATATAAAACAAAGCTCGTAGCGTAGATCACACGATTCAGGGACTTCGATCTCAATGAGCAATAAAACAATTCAATTCAAGCAAATTATAAGATTTAATAAAAACAGACTAAAGAGTACATAACTACAATTCACACGGAGTAAATATGAGTATATAGCAAAACGAAAATACAATTTAAACAAGGTAAATGAACAAGAATAATAATGAGATAAATGAGAGAGAGAGATAAAGAGAGAGAGAGAGAGAGGGAGAGAAAGTGAAAGTGAAAAGCAATCTCAGCGTGGCAATTTCAAACAGTTAACTTTGCAAGAGACCCCAAGTCATTGAATGATTTCACAAACATGGAATAGCCTAGACAACCTTAAACAGCAATTTTAGTTGCGATATAAGAAAGTACTTGCTTTGATCTGGCTCTTGTGCGTAGCTGCGATCAAATTGTCCGGTCTGTGCGGCCTCAGCGTGGTTCTTTCCAGAGCAGATGATACGCGAGCTCGATGGTTAACGCGAAGGTAAACTTTGCCAAAAGATGACTAGACTTAAGTTCGTTTGGCTCGTGAAGGCAATTGAACGAAGTCGAATATCAGCAGACAATAAAGAAAAACTAGAATGAAACGAAAAGTAAAGAAGAATAAACGGAGAACTTCTTGAAGTCCGGTTGCAAAGCTGGGAATCCTCTTTTCTCTCTGGCGGAATGCCCAGAATACAGGTTTCCCTGAGCTTTTAAGTAAATCTAGGTTTACACCTATTTGTTTAGTATGAGCCAATGAAGTGTAAACAAACTAAGGCGGGAAAAATCTTCTTTGTTTGTTGATCTCCGCCCACTGGTCTAATTTATGGCGATGTCAAAGTTAAACATTTTTCTTAAGCAAGATCATTCCTCTGAAACAATGCATCTTTTTGTAATTTGCTATCAAGATTCGTTACAGTCGTGTTTTTACGATTATACAGACACCAAGAACTATGATTTTACCAGTCCCGTATCCAAAGGTACAGAGTTATTCTTAACGAAATGCATATAAAGTTTGCATTAAACACACAGTAACATTCATATATTCCACTATGCCGCATACATACATTTGAGCACAAAAAGGGAGACATTAAAATACATTTAGAGGTAGTTTTAGTAAAAGAAGGTCCATGGGCCAGCCAAAATGCTTGTGCCTGTTTTTGAGTGTGTGTGCGTCTCATGAATGTGTGTGCGTCTGTTTCACTGGAATGTGCGATCAAGAAGGGGGGGTGTTTGTCTTCCCTTTTGAAGTTCGATATCGCATCTCTGGATAGTCTCCAAGGTGTTATAACTCTCATCCCCGCCAGGACGTTGCTGTCATGGTGGCGCCCAGAGTGGTGAGTTATGTTGTAAGAGGGTTGTAAAACGAAAGTCCTTGTTTTTTCTTTAACTCACGTTCTGGTCTTTGAGTGTAGAATGTGTCAAAAGGGTCAGGATTCATTAATATGGAACAGATGGTTGAATACCATCCGCTCATTGGTGTTACATTCCCCCTTTGTGGTCGGATGATGCCCTGTGGTCATTATCGGACAACACCCACCACCATGGTCGGATGGCAGGTGAATCCTGACAGTCGGATAGCAGGTGTTTGTTAGGGCTGAGGACTCAACTCGATGAGGTCCTTATCCGTCTCTGGTGTGGTACCTTCCCTTCGGGGTTTCCATCGGAGACCTCCAATCCTAGTTGTCTTGAGTTTAGCTGCAGAGATTCGCATCTCGTTGAGTTTCCTGTATAGGACTAAGGCCACGCCAAGGGTCAGGGTGTGGCCGACGACCATGGAGATACACAGTGCTGTGTCAGCTGCAGTCCAGGCTTGGACAACAGGTGAGGTGTACGGGATGGGCAATCGAGACAAGGCTTGGAGGGCTGCGTCGACGGGAGCAATGTCAATGAGCTGAGGCCCGCCTTTTTCAATCCACAGTTCCAACTCCGGACCTAGGGTAAAGTTGTAGTTCTTGAAGAAGGATGGGATTTCTAGTTCTGATTGGTACTCTTCACTCGGAAGATGGTATAAGGCCAGATCGTCGAGGTGGAGGATGGCCCCTCGTGGGACTTGAATCCACATGCTCTGGTCAAGCAGATTGACACGGGTGGCTGTGTCATGCTGGTCGTAGGTCAGTGTAGCGGTACGTACTGGAGTGTTAACGAGCCATCTATCACCTACAATCTCAGCTTGCGTCTCAGTGACGTGGCTGCGAGGCTGGGCATCGGCAGGGCAACGCGTGTCGCTGATCATGGGTTGCAACCCGCAGATTCCATCAGTATTGTCTCTGAGAAACGGTTTGCTGGGGCAGAGGTAGTGAATGTCTTTAGTTAGGGTGCACATGTGCAGGTTTGGGGCTAAGTACAGCTGGGTGTTGCTGTCATGGTACGCCACCACCTCAGGGGTACGTATCTTGATACGAGTGTTATCCTTCCAGAACCCCACATTAACAATGTCTTTGAGTCTGTAGATTCGGCTTGACTCTATGATGGGTAAGTTCAGGAGGAAACTCATCTCCTTCTGCTCAGGATCCACGTAAAGGGGAATAGCACTACCTAGAGAGTAGGCAAGGTGGATTTGCATAGGATCAGTGGGTGTGGTGATGGCGGAAGCCAACACATTTTGCACCAAGCTTAGGGGTATCAGGTATGGTGGAATTCTTCCCATGGCTAGACTGTCGATGGAAGAACTCACTTCCCGTAGCATGTCAGTCATTAATGCTGTGACCAGCTGCGTTTGGGCAAAGTCATTCTGGAACACAGTGAACAGCTGTTTCATGGAGTTCATGGTCTGGTTCAAAAGCACGCTGTGGGTGTTGAGAATGACCACCGTTCCTTTCAAAGTCTTTCCAATGGTTTGCAAGGATGCACTCTGTGTAGTGAGTTGCTCTTTTAGCTGTGGAAGTTCAGTCTGAATTTCAGCCACATGCCGTCTCACAGTGGCTATATTTACTGCATTGACACTGGACATACCAATGTTGAACAGAGTTCCAACAGCAGCGGCGGCTACGAGCAGCGCTCCCAGGAAACGTTTGGGGCGGCGGTTGTGTCCACCTAGTTCCGCCTGGGTAACAGTCATCTTCTCAAGTTGGTTGAGCATGTGCTTGACATCGGCCTCGGCGTGCTGGAGGGAATCCTCTGTCCAACGGGCACCAGCCCAGCTGTACTGGGCTACTGCGCGGGGGTAGTGTGCTCTGTAGACGTTGCGGGGGTCGAGTCGAACGTATACTTTCTGGGTGTACGTCCGACAATTCGTGATCAGGAGTCCTGGTTGCTCTCTCAATACAATGCCCGAGGCAGGACCCGGTGTGATAATGTCTGATGACGGCTGGCCTCTGGTTGACTGGAGGCACAGGATGAGAATCCACAGCAGCATCCTGTTACAGGCCAGAGAGAGAGAGAGAGAGATGGGGAGGAGAAGGGAAAAGAGAGAGAGGGAACAGGTCAGTGAGGTTTGTCCCGAGTTGGATGGGACAGTCTTTTCACTTCGATGGCGGCGGTTGGTGTTTAGCTTGCATTGGCCCCTCCCTGTCTTTCTCTGCTAGTGGCCACATGTCTCTTAATCTGGTTATGTTGGACCCATTTGAGAACTGGTTCTCTCGATCCCCGACTTAGCTGGATTTGGTACGCAACTGGGGAGAGTTTGTTCATAATCTCATGAGGTCCCGTCCAGTGTGGCAGGAATTTCTTTGACAGCCGCTGGGGGCCTGTCTGAGTTGGCGGGGTGAAGCGGTAATACAAGACCCTGTCGCCCACATTCAGTTCCTGGTGTGACGCTTTCCGATCATAGTATGCTTTCTGGCCTTCAGGGCTTTTTTGCAGGTGTTGCTGGGCAAAAGCAAACGTTGTTTTCAAGTGTCTATGGAGCTCGTCAAGGTACTGGACTGTGGTGTAAGCAGTGACAAGGTTGGAGTCTCCTGGTTGATACAGCAAGTGTAGTGGTAGGGTCATCTGCCGCCCAGTCATGAGTTCAAAAGGGGACACCCGTGTTGATTCCTGTGGGGTGGCTCTGATGGCCATCAACACAAGGGGTAGTTTCACATCCCAGTCTTTCTGATTAGCAGACACATACTTTTTCAGCATGGCGACCACCGCTCGGTTCGATCTCTCTACCTGGCCGGATGCAATTGGATGGTGGCTGATGTGTAGTTTAGCTTGTACCCCTAGGCATTTCCAGATCTGTTGCATGATCTCGGCCGTGAAGTGGGTACCTCTATCTGAGTTGACTCTCAGTGGCAATCCGAACCGGGAGAAGATATGGTTCATCAGGAGGTATGCAGTGGTTTGGGCAGTGTCATTGGGTGCTGGCAGACACTCTACCCACTTGGTAAACTGGCACACCACCGTGAGGAAGTACTTGTTGCCTCTTGTTGATCTGGGCAGGGGCCCTACCCAGTCGATTTGGAGGTCTGACCATGGGAACGTGATCCCTCTGCGTTGCAGTGGGGCTCTGTGGTTTGGGTTTGCTGGTGTGAACTGGCAGCACACAAGACATTCTCTGACGTACTCTGCCACATCTTGTTGCATGCCGGGCCAAAATGCCACCTGTCTCAGTGTGTCATACGTGGCTCTGGCACCGTGGTGTCCAGCACATGGTGTGTCGTGGGCGTACATTAGCATTACCCCCTTTTGGCATCGTGGCACCACGAGCCGTGGCGATGTGCTGTCATCAGGTGCAAACCACAGAATGTCGTCTTGCACACGTAGCATGTGTCTGGTGTTATACAGGCGTCGGAGGCACGAGTCATCATTGAGCTCAGCTTCAGTGATAGGGTGGTTGGAGGGGTCAGAGAGGTGGTTAAGAATTGTCTTTATGGCAGTGTCAGAGGCTTGCATATCCGCAATGTCGTTGTTGGAGATCTGCGGAGTTAGCGATAGCGACTGTGAGGCGGGCACTGCCACAGGTGAAGGTCGTTTGCTGCGGGTTAATACTGCAACATCGGGGCTGGGTGTGGGTTCTGGGGGTGACCACACCTCCCCGTGTAGTGCGCCTGTTTTGGCGAGGGCGTCGGTTTTATCATTTAAGTCTTTGTCCAGCCCTGGTAGCTTAGAGTGTCCTTTTACCTTCTTCCAGTACACAGTCATATTGTGCATTTCGGTGATGTTATCACATTCTTGGAACAGGTGTTGGTGTTTGACTGGCTTGTTGTTTGCCGTTTTGAAACCATTCTGTTTCCAGCCGGTAAGGTGGCACACAAAACTGAGTCTGGCATAGTTAGAGTCTGTACAGATGAGGATTTCTCTGATGTCATGGGCTGATGCGATCTGCAGAGTTATGAGAATGGCTGCTATTTCTGCATATTGTGATGACTGGGGACCTAACTTGAAGTGTTGTGGGGAACACGGCTGGTCGTTGACCCACAGCACTCCTGCACCTGCCTTAAGGATGCCATCGTGGTTGTAGGAGCATCCATCGACGTAGGCTGTGAGCATGCCCTGACACGCATTCTCTTCAAAGTACCTGTGACAGGTCGGTTGTTGCTGTTGGGGTTCTTGCACGCCCATTTCTTCTGCAGATATGTTATCAGAACAGTTTTGGCATGCGGCCAGGCCATTGCCCAGTGCAGACCAGTGTTAATTTTGACACGAAATTTTAATTTAGTTTTAGTCTTAGTCTTTTGACTATAATTCTTTTTAGTTTTAGTCAAGTTTTAGTCATCTGATTTGTTTTAATTTTAGTCTTATTTTAGTCGACTAAAATTGCTTGGTATTTTAGTCGACTAAAATTGCTTGGTATTTTAGTCGACTAAAATAAGACTAAAATCAATAACAGATTTACTAGACAATTTTTTACAGCTGGTATAGGAAACAAACTTAAACAAAATATATAAAACACAAATTCAACTTTATTTCAACACAACTGTGTCTTTATTTCGATTCAAAAGCTTTTATGCAGCAACAAACACTGTCATGATAATGTAAACAATAACTAGCTGCCAACTGACCATCAATAAAAGAAAAATAACGTTAGGTCCAGGACCTTAAAGCTTACAGCTGAGCTGAACAATAAGTGCATACATTTAAAGTAAATATTTAATAAGTTGGCAGCTAGGTGGATAAAAAAAGTAACAAGATTTTATAAGGTATTCATTTGTCTAGCAATATTGTATGTTTTAAATACTACAATATTGCTAGATTTGTATGTATAATGATAGGATGTGAATATTTCATGTTTCACATGACTAATATAGAAATATTTGTGATATTGTCAACAAGTAGAACATTATAAAATATACTAAACATTAGTATTAATCAAATGTATTTATCATGATATTACGTATTAGTATTGTGCTCGCATCTAATTTGAAGAAGGGACTATTTTACAGTACTTTTCGGTTCGTAATATTTAATGCTACAACATCTACGCACTGCAGTCTTCCAATTTTGCTTAGCTCAATAAACAAAAGAACATCGTTGTGAAATTACATTTGAGAAAATGTCCGGGTGGCTCGTCTGTAAATGTCTTTTCAAATTGGTTGTGTTCTTGCCACGAATGAGCGCTCTGCGTGCTTTACACTTTGTTTTGTTTTGTTCGTCGTCAAACGTGAAGTGAGCTGTGGACATTTTGTCGCTCTTTTAGACAGTAGGGACTTTAAGCAACAGCTGCGAATGGAACGGCTACAGCGACCGGAAGTTTGCCGTCACACCGCTGTAGCCAAGAACGTAAAAGTCACTAAGCAACGGTAAAACAGAACAGCGCAACGCAGCATTAATTCATTTATTGAGATCCAAAAAAATATATAATTTAAAAAAGCAAGAGAAGGATTGCTTTTGGCGTTAAATGACAATCTTTTGTCAGAAGAGGAGTTTTTAATATTGTATGATGTAAATAAGTCTAAAAACATAACATTTATTTACCTAACCTCTCACGTTGTAGCGACTCCGGCAAATCAGCTGTTCTCCCGTAGTAGACCGTTAAATTAGAACGTCACAAAGTAGCAGTTAAATTCGCGCAGGCGCAATACAACGCCAGAATGGCGTTGCCGTTCCACCAGAGGCTGTTGCTTAAAGTCCCTATCACCTCTTCGAATGCCGACTTCCCGGGAGCTCATAAAAACTGAAAACCTTCGCTTCACGTCTCAATAAGTCAGGCTCTGATTGGTTCTCTTCTCTCATGCAGTCTGTTCTGTTTTGCCGGTTCTTTTGCTCATTCCTCGCATCTCTGCCGTCTGCTGATTTGATTTTCGTCACAGTCTATTTTCGTCTCGTCCTTTATTCGTTGACGATAATGTCAATCAATTTAGTCATAGTTTTAGTCTCCATCAGTGCCTTCTATTTTAGTTTTCGTTTCGTTTTCGTCCGCAAAAATATATTCGTGATGAAAATAATGACGAAAATATTTAGTCAACGAAATTAACACTGGTGCAGACTTGTGATTCTGTGCATACCGTGCCTCAACATTGCGTCCTTGGAGAGCCATTAACCATGTGGCTATGCGTGAATTGGTGACCACGCCATCTCGGATTCGCTGGCTGTTGAGGAACATTACTGGCTGGTGGCAAGTCTCTATGATAACTTTCTGTGCCCCAATGTAATTGGAGAATCGCTGAATGGCCCATACAGTGCAGAGCAGAGCTTTTTCACAGTCTGAGAACTTACACTCTGGTGGAAGCAGTGTCTTGCTGGCATAGGCAACTACTTTCTTGTCTTGATCATGCTGTTGGTACAGGCCAGCACTGAGACATTGGTTGGAGAACCCAGCTTCCAGGTAGAATTCCTTTTGTGGATCGGGGTAAGCAAGACACGGAGCTGTGCATAAATGTCTTTTTAGTAGATGAAGTGACCCCAACTAAGAAAGCCAGAGGTGATGGCGGAAAGGAACCGAAACTCCATCAGTGACAGAAAGGAGAAAAAAACCTTGGATGTAGAGGTCTTTTCTAGGTGCTGATCCACCATCTGGTCTGGATACGTACTGGATCCGGGTGACTGCAGTGACCCTCTGATCTGGACACAGATTGGATCTGGTGGCTACGGTGACCTCGGAATAAGAGAGAAACAGACTAATATTAGCGTAGATGCCATTCTTCTAATGATGTAGCAAGTACGGTGTTATGTGAAGTGTTTCCGGTTCCGGTTTACCTAATTAATGCAGCCTAAAAATCCTTTAACGGATTTGGATATTAAAAGCATATTAGTATGTGTATGCCAGGTTAAAGAGATGGGTCTTTAATCTAGATTTTATACTCTCAAGAACTACGAACTGTGTCACATAGATACCTGATTGGGCAGATAGCTGGTCAACTGGTAAAAAAAATAGGCACATGTATTTTACTATGGCACAGTAATATAGTAATAATGTACTACTTCTAATTTTTTTTCTGATCATTTGGAATGAGAATTAAAAGAAAAAAAACAAAAACAATCAAATAAAAAAATAAAATAAAAAAAAAAACCTTGCAAATAAGTTCGTTCAAACATCCATTCAATATCTATTATTTCCTGAATATTACTGATGAACTGATCAAAAATTAGGCTACTGTTCACATGTGTTTTACTACTATATAGTGTAGTAATATAGCAATAATTTAGTACTTTCTCCTGTTTTATTGTTGGCTTCCTCTCTTCCTAATTTGGAATGAGGATTAAAAAAACACACACACACACAAGCATGCAAATATGTTCAAACATCAATTCAATATCTAATATTTCCTGAAAATTATGAAATTCGAGGTAGTCGCCCATGGTGACGTCATAATATGCAAATTCGATTACAGTTTTTTTCAGTCGCTAACAAGCATTTGTCCAAGCAGTTGTCACATTTTAAAAACTCTAAACACAATTAGCACAGCATCTGTCTATTGTGCCCATACCATTCACACATTTCATGTCGTTTCCACACAATATGGAGTCATTGAACACATTTCCACAATGCTTACATTTTCTGAACAGACAAGCTATACCTCCCAAAAAAATGATGGAGCGTTTTTGTAGTATTTACAAATGTTAACACACAACATCCCACAATAGCAAAAACAATGTTCCAAACCTTAGATAGAGTATAGAAACCTCTGCTTCCGCGATGATATCAGTTAAAAAACAATTTATTTTAGCTGATTTATGTTGTGTAAATTGGGCCAACCACAACTGATTCCAATCTGGCTTAGACTCAATGGCGGGGTTATTTTTTTCTATTACATTGACACTTACACAATAAAAGGAGGATTTTGAAGAGTGATATTTTTGGAAACAGAAACAGAAAAAGACAAACACTGTAATGTATGGACGAGGAAGAGTAAGAGCAAGGGGCCCAGAGAGAAGAGCAGGCCCAGTGAGAGGAGCAGGAGCAGTGAGAGGAGCAGGAGCAGTGAGAGGAGCAGGAGCAGGAGCAGTGAGAGGAGCAGGAGCAGTGAGAGGATCAGGAGCAGTGAGAGGTGCAGGAGCAGTGAGAGGATCAGGAGCAGTGAGAGGATCAGGAGCAGTGAGAAGATCAGGAGCAGTGAGAGGAGCAGGAGCAGTGAGAGGAGCAGGAGCAGTGAGAGGATCAGGAGCAGTGAGAGGTGCAGGAGCAGTGAGAGGATCAGGAGCAGTGAGAGGATCAGGAGCAGTGAGAGGAGCAGGAGCAGTGAGAGGATCAGGAGTAGTGAGAGGTGCAGGAGCAGTGAGAGGAGCATGAGCAGTGAGAGATGCAGGATTAGTGAGAGGAGCAGGAGCAGTGAGAGGAGCAGGAGCAGTGAGAGGAGCAGGAGCAGTGAGAGGATCAGGAGCAGTGAGAGGTGCAGGAGCAGTGAGAGGTGCAGGAGCAGTGAGAGGAGCAGGAGCAGTGAGAGGAGCAGGAGCAGTGAGAGGAGCAGGAGCAGTAAGAGGAGCATGAGCAGTGAGAGGAGCAGGAGCAGTGAGAGGTGCAGGAACAGTGAGAGGATCAGGAGCAGTGAGAGGAGCATGAGCAGTGAGAGGATCAGGAGCAGTGAGAGGTGCAGGAGCAGTGAGAGGAGCATGAGCAGTGAGAGATGCAGGATTAGTGAGAGGAGCAGGAGCAGTGAGAGGATCAGGAGCAGTGAGAGGATCAGGAGCAGTGAGAGGAGCAGGAGCAGTGAGAGGATCAGGAGCAGTGAGAGGATCAGGAGCAGTGAGAGGAGCAGGAGCAGTGAGAGGATCAGGAGCAGTGAGAGGTGCAGGAGCAGTGAGAGGAGCAGGAGCAGTGAGAGGAGCATGAGCAGTGAGAGATGCAGGATTAGTGAGAGGAGCAGGAGCAGTGAGAGGATCAGGAGCAGTGAGAGGATCAGGAGCAGTGAGAGGTGCAGGAGCAGTGAGAGGTGCAGGAGCAGTGAGAGGAGCATGAGCAGTGAGAGGAGCAGGAGCAGTGAGAGGAGCAGGAGCAGTGAGAGGTGCAGGAGCAGTGAGAGGATCAGGAGCAGTGAGAGGATCAGGAGCAGTGAGAGGTGCAGGAGCAGTGAGAGGAGCAGGAGCAGTGAGAGGAGCATGAGCAGTGAGAGATGCAGGATTAGTGAGAGGAGCAGGAGCAGTGAGAGGAGCAGGAGCAGTGAGAGGATCAGGAGCAGTGAGAGGTGCAGGAGCAGTGAGAGGAGCAGGAGCAGTGAGAGGAGCATGAGCAGTGAGAGGAGCAGGAGCAGTGAGAGGTGCAGGAGTAGTGAGAGGAGCAGGAGCAGTGAGAGGTGCAGGAGCAGTGAGAGGATCAGGAGCAGTGAGAGGATCAGGAGCAGTGAGAGGTGCAGGAGTAGTGAGAGGAGCAGGAGCAGTGAGAGGAGCAGGAGCAGTGAGAGGATCAGGAGCAGTGAGAGGAGCAGGAGCAGTGAGAGGAGCAGGAGCAGTGAGAGGTGCAGGAGCAGGAGCAGTGAGAGGACAGGAGCAGTGAGAGGTGCAGGAGCAGGAGCAGTGAGAGGAGCAGTGAGAGGAGCAGTGAGAGGACAGGAGCAGTGAGAGGTGCAGGAGCAGGAGCAGTGAGAGGAGCAGTGAGAGATTGTTTTTATCCCCCCCCCCCTTTATTTGTGCTTTTTGTTGTTGTTTTTTTGTTCAGAATGCTCTTATGTGTTTCATGGATATTTTGTTCACTGTAAGCAATACTGTCAAACCTTTTCTGTTATATCATACCGTGTTTCTACTGTACCTCCTGCATTAAAAAGTAAAGGAAAAAAAAAGCTTTTTACTGGAATGCTTTTGAATGTGAACATTACTGTACATTTGGACATACAGTTCCTAACCAAGAAATTTAGTGTAAAACAGTGAATTGCATGTTTTGCATGCAAATACCTGTAAAACTGAGACTGAAAAGTCAATGCAGTTTTTGTAATGTCAACAATAGCCAGTATTTTGAAACATGGTGTACTTTCATTGACTGCATGTACCTTTTGAGGTGAAAACAAGTGTTATTCTTTGACAGAATAATTTAATTTTGAGTCAGATTTCCAGTGTTTTGGTAAAGTTGGTTTGTGCAGAGAAAGATGTGTTCTATTTTGAAATGAAGATTTAGTATACATTTAACAAAATGTGTTTTTGAGAAGAAAATTATCTATTTGGCCAATTGTGTTTTGTAGGTGTTAGTCGGTGTTAAGAGTTTAGAAAAAGTATCTGAAGTATGGTTAAGCGCTTGTTAGCGATTGAAAAAAACTGTAGTATATTTACACCCCACATAAACTTTCGATCATGCCAAACATTTTTCTAATTGACAGTAGATCTCTATCTGTAAGCCCTTTCAAGCCAAAAGCTTTTGAAATATTCATGTCAAAATACAAAAAAAAATTCCAAAAAAAAAACCCTGGCACCTTAAGGGTTAACTGCAAGAGTGTGTCTACCTCCAAAATTATGTTAGGTAGATTATTCCAGAGTTTAGGTGCCAAATAGGAAAAGGATCTGCCGCCCGCAGTCAATTTTGATATTCTAGGTATTATAAAATTGCCTGAGTTTTGAGAACGTAGCAGACATAGAGGATTATAATGTAAAAGGAGCTCATTCAAATACTGAGGTGCTAAACCATTTAGGGCTTTATAAGTAATAAGCAATATTTTAAAATCTATACAATGTTTGATAGGGAGCCAGTGCAGTGTTGACAGGACCTGGCTAATATGGTCATACTTCCTGGTTCTAGAAAAAACTCTTTGCTACATTTTGGACTAGCTGTAGTTTGTTTACTAAACGTGCAGAACAACCACACAATAAAGCATTAAAATAATCTAACCTTGAGGTCATAAATGCATGGATTAACATTTCTGCATTTGACATTGAGAGCATAGGCCGTAATTTTGATATATTTTTGAGATGGAAAAATGCTGTTTTACAAATGCTAGAAACGTGGCTTTCTAAGGAAAGATTGCGATCAAATAGCACACCTAGGTTCCTAACTGATGACGAAGAATTGACAGGGCAGCCATCAAGTCTTAGACAGTGTTCTAGGTTATTACATGCAGAGTTTTTAGGCCCTATAATTAACACCTCTGTTTTTTCTGAATTTAGCAGTAAGACATTACTCATCATTCAGTTTTTATATCGACTATGCATTCCATTAGTTTTTCAAATCGGTGTGTTTCACCGGGCCGTGAAGAAATATAGAGCTGAGTATCATCAGCATAACAGTGAAAGCTTACACCATGTTTCCTGATGATATCTCCCAAGGGTAACTTATAAAGCGTGAAGAGTAGCGGCCCTAGTGCTGAACCTTGAGGTACTCCATACTGCACTTGTGATCGATATGATACATCTTCATTCACTGCTATGAACTGATGGCGGTCATATAAGTACGGTTTAAACCATGCTAATGCACTTTCATTAATGCCAACAAAGTGTTCAAGTCATTCAAAAAGAATGTTGTGGTCAATTTTGTCAAACGCAGCACTAAGATCCAATAAAACTTTCAGAGAGACACAACCACGATCAGATGATAAGAGCAGGTCCTTTGCCTTTTAGACACGGCTCATGTTCATAACAGTAATTTTGGGGGGTTGACTCATTTAAAATAATGTAATCATCAGGTTTTAGACAGGTTTCTGTCAAACAGAGCACATCTAGATTATGATCAGTGATCATATTATTTACAAAAAGTGTTTTCGTAGAAAGGGATCTGATATTCAATGAGCCAAGCTTTATCATTTGTTTATCCATATTGCATCTGTTTTTTATTAAAAACAAATTAAATTGTTAATCTTAACTTGGTTTGGACGTTTTTTTTTGTACTAACAGACACAGTCTCTATAGTGTGATATCTAGGTGAAAGAGTCTACTGAGAATTAACTGACCTCTGTGATGTGAGGCAGCTAGCAGACGGTCGGTTTAGCCAGTCTGTCTGCTTCCTAACCTGGGCCCCAGTTAGTCAAGTATAAACACTAGACTATTTGCCATATTTCTAGAGAGAAGAGTGGTGCCACCCCAGGAGGGATGAAGACCATCTCTCTTCAACAGGTCAGGTCTGCCCCAAAAGCTTGTCCAATTGTCTATGAAACCTATGTTATTCTGTGGGCACCACTTAGACATCCAGCCATTGAGTGATGACAATCTGCTATGCATTTCGTCACCACAGTAAGCAGGGAGGGGACCAGAGCATATTACAGTGTCTGTCATCATGCTTGCAAGCTCACACATGTTATTTTTAGAGATCTTTGACTGGCGAAGTCGAACATCATTAGTGCCGGCATGAATAACAATCTTACTGTATTTACGTTTAGCATTAGCCAGCACTTTTAAATTTGCCAAGATGTCAGGTGCTCTGGCTCCCGGTAAACATTTGACTATGGTGGCTGATATCTGTATATTAACATTCCGTACAAAAGAATCGCCAATAACTAGAGCACTTTCATCAGGTTTCTCAGTGGGTGCATCACTGAGTGGGGAGAACCTGTTTAATGTTTTGATCGGAACAGAAGAGCGGGGGTTTTGACCCACGACTACGCTGCCTCACTGTCACCCAGTTGCCCTGCTACAGGGGCTCTGTTGCCGGAACCGAGGAATGTACAGGAATCCCTGAGCTAGACGCATCCAAAGCCGTATCTAGAGCCCTAACATTCTTACTGTCCTCAATTAAAGTTTGGATGTGTGTCTCTAATTCTGAAATCTTCTCTGTCAGCCTTACTATTTCCCTGCATTTATCACATGTGAATCCCTCATCTGTGACAGAGATAGATAAACTGTACATGTGGCAAGAGGTGCAAATAACAATAGCAGGAGAAGCCATTACTCACCGTGCTTGATGAAATATTCTTACCTCGGTTGTTTGATGAACTTTTCAAAAACTGGAGCGAGAGAGAGGAGAGAAGAAAATAAAACAGCGATAGTTTGAATGATAATGCCAATGACAAGTGTATGTTAATAAACTCTTTCCAGTTGTTTCCATTTACATTGTAGGGTGTTGTTATTTATGAGAAAGTCAAACAGTACACTTGAAGTGTACATATTACCAGATTATTTGTTAAAATCTAAAAATCTGTATAAATCTAACTAAATATTGTAAAGGTAATTGTATAAATATGACTAATAAAACTTTTGGTCACAGCTTGCCCTGTCTTTCAATTCATCAGCTACGTTTTGTACCTTTTGTTTGTCATTTTGCCAGTGGGTTTTGAATGGAGAACAAGACAATGTATCTGACCACCAATGAGGACAGGGATAACAGCTCATTCTATGAGGAGGGCTATGATGGGATGAATCTTTCAAAACTCAACCTGTGTGAAGAAGGTAAGGATCTTACAGCACTCCAGCTCAGCATCTATCACAGAGCTCATTTCCTATAGTATGTGTACAATACAGCCTTCTTTCATATTATCTTGAAATTGCTGCTGACTCAAACTCTTCATGATCCTCAATCAGACCCTGGAATTTTTGTTATTTGTTATTGTTATTTGATATTTTATTATTTCTCATAAAAGTTTTAGAAAATGTCATTGCCCTATAGCTGCAGTCTTACTTGGAAGAAAATAAACTCTTATAATCAGGCACTTAGGCTGCACGGCTCAGGGTAATCAATGTCCTCCCATCTGAGGAATTTAGGGTCTCTTACTATTCTATTGCTTAATCTCATATCTCTGTCACACAAAAGCTCATTGGCAGTCTTGCATGTCCTGGTACTAGACTTTCCTGGATCATAGTTTAACTCTTTGAATTATAGAACAATACTTCATCTCCATTTGAAAATCTTGTTGAAAACAGTAACAGAAACTATAACATAGCCAGAGGTGTAAAGAGTTCAAATTCCTGAAAACCATCCTTGAGTAAAAGCACATATACCATATACTGCTTGTAATGATAAAATCTCCATATTCATCTGGAAGAAGGAGGCGGGAACCGGCGCACAATCAAACAGAAACTTTAATAATCACAAATAAACACAAAACAGCGCACCAGCCCCTCACGGATGTAAAATATAAAATATTGCCCAGGCCTGGTCCAGGCCTGGTCCCCACCGCTCACGGGGACCTGTGGGAACCTGGGGGTAGGACAGAGGCGAGAGAAAATATTTATTCTATATGGAAAAATGCTTTGCGTTTATTCACCACCACAGCTTCTTGTCTCCATTGGCAACATGCACGATTTGTGTCGATTGCAAGTGTCGCAGGTAGCAGAGAGTGCAGGTAGCAATTGCAAGTGACATTGTAATTTAGTTTATTTTTTCTTGTCTTCACCTGCTGACTACTGTAATAAAATGTTGGGAAATTCAAACAAAAAGTTTAAAAAATTCAATAAGTTCAATAAAATAAAAAATAAAGACTGCAAGTGCGTTAAGCTTTTTTCCATATAGAATAAACTGTCTACAACTCGTTTATATCACTGTCTTTGTCCATTAAGCTACATTATGTGTTTTATATATAATGATTTTCTAAAGGAGGAAAACGTTTAATGTACAATTTAACGCACTGCGTTCTGTACTCGTCTGCTTGCCTGTACGGAGCTGATCCTTTTAAAATCACTTAATGCATTTCATAATGCACGTTCATATTGGCTGGTCTCTATATATGTTGAGTCAACAACAAGACATATAGACTATGCCTACTAAATTGTCTTTATCATCTTAGTCTGTTATTAGGCCACATTGTGTCCATAGCCATCTGCTTGCCTTGTTGTACATTAAATAATAACTATATCGAATTTGGTCTTGTAATTGAACTTAACGTATCCTAATACATTATGCCATATTAAGTGTTTGTTTTTTTCTAAAGGAGGAAAACGCTTAACGAAAGACTTTGTGTATAGTAGTAGGCCTACTACTTTAGTTTTAATAGTTTAATCACCACCACAGCGTCTTGTCTCCATTGGAAACATGCACGATTTGTGTTGATTGCAAGTGACGTCACAGGTAGCGGAGAGTGCAAGTAGCGACTTGCAAGTGACATTGTAATTTAGTTTCTTTTTTCTTGTCTTCACAACCTGGCTACTGTTGTAAAATGTTGAGTGATTCAAAGAAAAACTTGAAAAAAAAGACTGCAAGTGACGTCGCTAGCGGAAGCACAAGTGTCTGAGAGTGCAAGTCTGAGAATGCAAGTCTGAGAGTGCAAGTGCAAGTCTGCAGCCAGACCCTTCTCGCACAGGATGCAGTTTAAGTGAAAGGAGACACGTTTTAGGTGCGCACACTCTCTCCGCGCAGAGCAGCATGTATCGGAGCAAGCTCGTCTGGTTTTGTGACAGCGCAAAGGAAATCTGCGTGTGAACAGAGTGATTCGCACTCGTGCAATATTTTAATGTGCTTTCATATTATATTTATGCACTCTCGCTGCTGACTGCATACAAATACTGTATACACACTGCAAACACCTGAGGCACCGCTACAATTAATGAGCTCTATGAACAATGCATGGCAAAAAAGAAAAAAAAGTCCCTGTACACGGGATTAATTTTCTTTTATTATTTATTTATTTTTTGCCATAAGTCTATACATTTTGTTACATCTTTACTATAGTGATACTTTTGACTTATGTCTGTTCTAGAGATGTTACAACTTTTTGATAATGCTTGGTAATTGGTTTTCTTTTGGAAATATCTTTCAAATTAATCCTGAATGCATTCATGACTGTAAAAGCATATAGGTGTGTGTCACGATCGCAAAATTGATCAAAGAAATCACGAAATGTGTCTCCGTGTGGATGGGGCCTTAATCTGTATTAGTAAACACTTCTCCTTTGCAGAGATAATCATCCACCTCACAGGTGTGGCATATCAAGATGCTGATACGATAGCATGATTATTGCACAGGTGTGCCTTAGGCTGGCCACAATAAAAAGTCACTTTAAAATGTGCCGTTTTATCATACAACACAATGCTACAGATGTCACAAGTTTTGAGGGAGCGTGCAATTGGCATGCTGACTGCATGGTGGACTACATGTCCACCAGAGCTGTTGCCTGTGAATTGAGTGTTCGTTTCTGTACCATAAGCCATCTCCAAATGTGTTTCAGATAATTTGGTAGTACATTAAACCGATCTCACATCCGCAGACCACATGTAACCTCACCAGCCCAGGACCTCCACATCCAGCATCTTCGAGATCGTCTGAGACCAGCCGCCTGGACAGTTGCTGCAACAATCGGTTTGCATAACCAAATAATTTTTGCACAAACTGTCAGAAACAGTCTCAGGGAAGCTCATCTGCATGATCGTCATCCTCATCGGGGTCTCGACATGACTGCAGTTTGTCATCGTAACCGACTTGAGTGGACAAATTCTCACATTCTATGGCGTCTGGCACTTTGGAGAAGTGTTCTCTTCACGGATGAATCACGATTTTCACTGTTTAGGGCAGATGGCAGACGGCGTGTATGGCATCATGTGGGTGAGCAGTTTGCTGATGTCAATGTTGTCGATCGAGTGGCCCATGGTGGCAGTGGGGTTATGGTATGGGCAGACGTATGTTATTGACAAAAAAAACAAGTGCATTTTTATTGATGGAATTTTGAAAGCACAGAGATACTGTGACGAGATCCTGAGGCCCATTGTTGTGCCATCATCCACGACCATCACCTCATGTTGCAAGCATGATAATCAGTGTTGGGCAGTTACTGTAATTTGATTACTTTTTTTAGTAACGGACTAATCTAACGCGTTATAATTTTAAAAATAGTAATTAGAGTATAGTTACAAGCCAAGGTCTCTATATGTTACTGCCGCGTTTCATTGCTGACTGAATGCTTTGTTTTATAATCCAGAGATTGTTAAAAGTATGTAGCACACGCACTGTCAACTCAAGTGCCAGTGGATTAGAGACCTTCTCCCGCGAGATCCGACACAACATAGTGAAGCGTGTGGGACAAGACTTGATAGGCGAGTGCAGAGATGTATGTGTGTGCGGGATTTGGGAGAGTATAATGATTCAAGGGACTCCAGTAAAATATAAATATCCAAACATAAAATATCTAAAACAAAATAAATAGTTATTCATCTATTGCAGAAAAGCAACATGAAGTAATATAGAATATAAACAATCAGCACGCGCAAGTGTATGGAGAGTTTCTAATTACAGTAGGTTAGGACACGTGTTTGCAGCATTGAGCAATGCATTGCTGAAATTTTCATGCTAACGTTTCCTCTCATTATAACACACGAATTATAGACATTATAAAATATTAATTATGCATATATTTATTGTGTTATAACAGAGATTTGTGAGATTGCATGAACTGAGATCATAGGCTGAGGGTGAACCAACTCCAGGGTAAGGCTAAAAGCAGCCAAATGTATTAACAGGGTGGCCACCACTAACGAAAGCATGGCCACTCCTTTGGCCACCCCACTCAAGACTGCAGTTCTTGTCCATTTTTTTCTAGACAAGAAATGTATTTATTTAAATGCGGAACCACCGTATCGCTTTAGGCTATGACTGTCACGTTCGGCGTTACAGGAACGAGGCGAGAGAACCAAGTGCAGGTATGTTTCTTTAATAAGGGTAATCCAAACGGGTAAACAAGCCAAGCAGGGTCAAAACCAGAATATCCAAAACAAAACATAAACAGGACACGAACCCGGTGCAAGGCAAGGCAAGACAAGGCCAGAGGTGACGGACATGTAACGCTCAGACATCAAACAAGGACTCCGTGACAAGGACAGAAACAACCCAGGTATTTAAAGACAGGTGCAAACGATGTAAGTGGAAACAGCTGAAAACAATGAACAGTGACGATAAGGGGAAGTGAGACCTCTAGTGGACACCCAGGGATACACAGACCAGACACTGTGACATTACCCCCCCTCTAAGGAGCAGCTACCAGATGCTCCTCAGACACACCAAACAAACCAAAAAGACCAGGTGGGAGGAGGACCGGAGGAGGTTCAGGGGGAGGGATGGAGGGCCAGACAAACTGAGGGGAACAGACAGAAACATAACCGAACTCAAGTACACAAAACAGAAGTCCATAAGGAACACCATATGGTGCCCACCAGGGCAGAGCAGAAGACCACCACAGCCTTGTGGTCAAGGCCAGAGCCCTCCAGGGCAGAGCGGAAGACCACCACGGCCTTGTGTTCGACGTCGGAGTCCCCCAGGGCGGAGCAGATGACCAGTACGCCCCCATGGTTGAGGCTGGAGTCCCCGAGGACGGAGCAGCAGACCACCCAGTGACTTGACTTGGCTCTGGAGGGTCATCGAACACCTGACTCGACTCCGGAGGGTCCACTGGCACCTGACTTGACTCCGGAGGGTCCACTGGCACCTGACTCGACTCGGGAGGGTCCACTGGCACCTGACTCGACTCCGGAGGGTCCACTGGCACCTGACTCGACTCCGGAGGGTCCACTGGCACCTGACTCGACTCCGGAGGGTCCACTGGAACCTGCCTCGACTCCGGAGAGTCCACCGGAACCTGACTCGACTCCGGAGAGTTGACCGGTACCTGACTCGACTCCGGAGAGTCCACGGGAATCTGACTCGACTCCGGAGAGTCCACGGGAACCTGACTCGACTCCGGAGAGTCCATGGGAATCTGACTCAACTCCGGAGAGTCCACCGGAACCTGACTCGACTCCGGAGAGTCCACCGGAACCTGACCTCGACTCTGGAGAGTCCACCGGAACCTGACTACACTCTGGACTGTCTGTGAAGACCTGAGGCGCCTCGGCTTCGGGCACTGCCTCTGGAACGGTCTCGGGCACCGCCTCGGCCTCCGGAACAGCATCGGGCACCGCCTCGGTATCGGGCACCACCTCGGTCTTTGGAACAGCATCGGGCACCACCTCGGCATCGGGCACCACCTCAGCCTCCGGAACAGCCTCAGGCACCACCACTCTGGAACAGCATCGGTCACCGCCTCGACCTCTGGAACAGCATCGAGCACCGCCTCGGTATCGGGCACCGCCTCGGCCTCTGGAACAGCCTCGGGCACCACCTCGGCCCCGGTATCGAGAGCGGCCTCGGGCACAGCATCGGCCTCCGGAACAGTCTCGGGCACCGCCACGGGGACGGCAGCGGTCCACTCGGGAACTTCCTCCTGGACGTTCTCCAGGCCTTGAGGAACGGTAGCCGCCTGTCTCCTCGTCCTCTGCCCTCTATGATGGCGAGTCGGTGGCCCCTTGACTGGCGACTCAGCCATTGAGTCGGCCATCTTGTGCGGTGGCGCTGGGTTGGCGGCCATCTTCTGCTGTGGCTCTAAGCTGGTGCCCATCTTGTGCTGTAGGTCTAGGCTGGCGGCCATCTTGGGTTGTGGCGCTGGCTCAGCAGCTTTGACGTGAAAAGTCTTGGGAACTTCTAGGATCTGTGACAGCATGGAGAAATACTCCAAGAATGAGTCAGCGGCCATCTTGAATGTCGGGGCTGAGCTGGTGGCCATCTGGTACTATGGTGTAAGGCTGGCTTCCATCTTGCCTCGTGGTGCGGGGTTGGTGGCCATGGACTGCAGCGGCGCTGGGTTGGCCATCATGGGCAGTGGCGCCACCATGGCGGGCGTGCGCTTCTTCTCACCTCTCCGTCCGCCATGGTGAGACGGTGGCTCTGACCCATTCCATAGAAGCCCTGGATCGAAGGGAGGCCATGGTTGAGAGCGATGCAGAGTCTCCTCTCGACCACTCCCTCCTCGGCGACCTCCCCTGGTCCCCCGGAAAACCACCAGGCGAGTTCCCTCAAAACCGCCTCTCTCCCGCTCTGAGGCTGGGGATGAGACATGGGCAGACATACCGCTGGTTCTCTGTGTGACGGATTCCTTTTGTCACGTTCGGCGTTACAGGAACGGGGCGAGAGAACCAAGTGCAGGTATGTTTCTTTAATAAGGGTAATCCAAACGGTTAAACAAGCCAAGCAGGGTCAAAACCAGAATATCCAAAACAAAACATAAACAGGACACGAACACAGGGCAAGGCAAGGCAAGGCAAGAGGTGACGGACATGTAACGCTCAGACATCAAACAAGGACTCCGTTACAAGGACAGAAACAACCCAGGTATTTAAAGACAGGTGCAAACGATGTAAGTGGAAACAGCTGAAAACAATGAACAGTGACAATAAGGGGAAGTGAGACCTCTAGTGGACACCCAGGGATACACAGACCAGACACTGTGACAATGACCACATCAAATGAGATAATTTTCAGACGCGCACTTGAGCTTCACCTCAGTGCAACGGCGGCACCAGGGGGGTCCTGGGGGGTCCCTGCCAAAAAATGCCTTGACCCTCCATTTGACCCCCCACCCTCTTCCTGATTAAATATATATATATATATATATATATATATATATATATATATATATATATATATATATATATATATCCGGGATAAATATTTTTTTTTAAATATCTTCAAACTACGCAGAACAATAATAAATAATAATTATTTAGACATTTATTCGTACACTGAACTGATGCTGGAGCTGGTGTTCAGGAGCTGATGATACTGCGCATGTGTGATTCAGTGTGAAGCAGACTGACTCACAGCTCGTCTGAACCAAACTGATTCTTTTGGTGATTGATTCTGAACTGATTCTGTGCTAATGTTATGAGCGCGGGTAAACCGAAGGCTTAAATGAAGGGCAGTCATCACCAATGACATTACATCGAGCACAAAAGAACCGGTGAACCGTTTTTTTTCTCAACTGTTTTTTTTTATTTTTTTTATTAGAACTGTCTGAAAGAACCGGCTCACTTCATCACCTGCTCCTTTGCCCCTTAAGTGCCCTTTTGTCAAAGCAAAATTTCAAATTTCCTCAAATTTTTTTTGTAATAACATTCCCTTTTGTGAATGCCTGCCCACGCCCAATCATAATATTAGTACAATTAATTAATAATAATTTAGCCGTAAATAAATTGACCAACATGATGACATTTCACCTGACGACGACGACCTCATCTGACCGGGATGATTCCTCACGCCGCACACGCATTTTTTAATTGCTAAAGGATATTTTCAACACCGTGGCAGCTGGTAAGTGGTGCTTATTCAGATTTTCTCATTCTCTGAATTATCATAATAAAAATAAAAAACTATTCAGAAATGAATTAAAATATAATTATATTTTAAATGTGACGCTTTTTTTTCTTTAATAGCAACAGTGTTTACAACAGCAAGACCACTTTAGCCTGTAAACTCAATAATATCTCTCTGGAAATTCATGTAAAAATATCAATGTAAATAAAAAATGCACAATACACCTGACATCAAAGTGCAGTGTGAAGGATATGAATAACAAATGTAGCCTGTCATTTGTTTACATTGCAAAGGTGTTCAATTTTAGACAACAACAACTACAACAGTAATAATAATATTGATCACTATATTCCAGTGTATCAGTTTTTTATGTTTTGTAACAATATTTAAGGTGGACTTATTGATTAGGTGCAAGAGTAGTAGTGATGGTTAAAATAATAGATTAATGCTGAAATAGTAAATTGAGCCTTGTTCCTAGATGGACAGAGAGTGGAAAGTAATAGATCAAATGAGGAGATGGAGATAGAGGAAAAAAAAGAGGGAAATGTAGAGGCACAAGTGAAAGAAAGAGAGCAGGGAACAGCAAGCCAGGAGACAGAGGCTGGTGAGAAAGAGGAAAATGTAGAGGCACAAGTGTTTTCTATAGTTTTTACTATAACCGCTGTTCTTAATTATTCTGTAGAACAGAGAAGAAAAAGCCATCAGGTTGGGACAATTTAAGACATTTCAGTTTCTAATCCCAGAGCTATTATTATTTTAAACTTAAAATTGTCTTCTCTTGTGTTTCTTTTTCAAAACTGCATCAAAGCATTTGCTATTGTATCAATACATAATCATCCATATCGATACGTGAATCAGCAAGGAATGCATCACAATATATTGCTGTATTGATATTTTGAATAGGGCCATTTAAAGCCTTTGTAATGGATATGCAGGTCATCGATTCATGGGTTCTGAACTAATGAATCAGGGTTCATTGAATCTAAAACAATGCAAACCCAACACTTGTAGATTTTGAATTCAGGCATATAAACACAAGTCTTTCTAAACTAAATGCCTGGCCTGGCTCCAGCCTGGCTGGATTTAAATTATTGACGACACTGGACGAGACATTCCAAAGTCACGTGAGCAGCCTCAAAGGAGAAACGACCACATTCCTACACACACACACACACACACACACAAACTTTTCTTTATGCTCTTTATGTAAGCCCTTAATAATATGTATTTTTATTAGGTTTGTACTTTGCATAAAATGGTTAATCCTTGTTATGTGAGGAGTATAAGTTGCTAACTTATAAATTGGAAATGTTTCTCCTAACTTTAATGTTCTCAAATAGAATCATGAGTTGTAACCCTACCCCCTTAGCAGCTCATAAAACTTTATGATCCCACTGGGAAACAGAACAGGAAAAAGCCAGCCCACTGGCACCTTCTCTCAATGCATTCTAAACTGGTACCTTTTCTCAATGTATTCTAAAGGTATTAAGTATTGCTTTTTGGTGCATTAGATGTTTTCCATAATCAAAAATTGGAGTATCCACAATTTTATCGTGTGTTAATCTTTAAATGTGTGTAATTCTGCATTGAATGTAACGTTGTGTTTCTATCAGTTATATATGTAATTTTTGGTGTCTTTGGAATTGTCATGTTGTGACCCAACTATCCACCTATTTGAAAGGTGTGTGAAATGTATTAATCTGGAATTACGAACTTGCTAGAATATCACTGCTGAAATCTCATAAGACAGAATTTATTAGAGTGGGTGTTTCCCCAGAGACAATGGAACTTTTGTCACGGTAGGAAATCCATTGTTTCCTCCGTGTCATGTTTTGTGTTTGTATTTGTACTCCCGTAGTCTCCATGTGCTCGTTTGGGTTATTGTTGTCACCTGTGTGTTGATTGTCTCGCTCAAGCTGATCCTCATCTCCACTCAGCTACATATACTCACTCATCTCTCTGTCTGTTGTCAGATCCTCATTCATGTCTCCGCTTCCTAGTTGGATTACCGTCTCCCGTGTCCGTGTGCTGGACTGTGTTCGTGTTGTCGTCTTCGTGTCAGTGTTCCGGTCTGTTCCTGGTTTCATCCATTGACCGTCTTCACCTTCACCATCGACTTCACCATCCAGCTCTTCTCACGCCACCGTAGACCTTCTTTTCCATTGCCTACATCCTGGACTCTGATATCAATAAACTTCTTCTGATTGCCTGCATTTGCTTCCTCCTCTTTTAGGAGCCGTCACAACTTTTTCCCGCTTCAGATCGCGGACGTTCATTGGTTGTTCACGCGAACAGAGGCGTGAACTATTCAAGCCATAAGAGCTGACCCAGGAAGTTCCTCCCCCTCTTCTCCTCTTCTCCTCTTCACTTCTCCTGTGGTCCCTGTCTGGTCCCTCTCAGCACGGCGGCTGAGAGAACAGTCGTTCTCATGGCTCCTTCGGGAGCTTTCATCTCAGTTGTTTTCGTTTCTTTTCCTTACTAAGTTTATTCACCTATGTGCCTCTCCACACGAGGAAGACGAATTCTGAAACATTGCTTTGTTGGACCTTTCAAATACAGCGCGAATCTGCAGCAACCCCCTGAAGACACGAAAGAACAAAGGACGCCACTCACACTGTTCACACGCACGCTGTTCTGTCGAGTCCCAAAAGACCACGCTCACACGCATGCTGGTCACATGCAAGTATCATTCTCTATGGATATTTAAATGCTGCTTAAAGTTTGTCTATGATTTGATTCATTGTTGTCTTTCAAGGGTTACTGTCTGTGAGTTTGCATAACTGAGCTTATTCTGTGATCACGCTCTCTCTCTCTCACCTCTCTCTCTCTCATTCTCTCTCATTGTCTCTCATTCATTCCCTCTCTCTCTCTCTCTCCCTCATTTGGATTCCGTTATGTCTTGTACAAAGTTTACGGTCTGTATTGTCGTACACGTATTTAATCTGTGTGATTTGTAGTTTGATGTATTATTAGTTCAATTATTAAAAACCTATATATATTAATGATTGCTTTTGTCTAACACGCTCCGTTATGAGTCAATGAAATGTCTGATCTTTAGCTACAAGCTTTGACTTTCAGTAACTAAATTTCATAATGATAGGATAATGTTTTCATGGCCAGAGAATATTTTTCCTTGAATAATAAGAAGTGATAACTTTATTGAAAATTGATAAGTTAATCTTACGGCCGTTTGCTGGACAAACCACTGTTTGAGTTGCGGTAATTTACAGTAAGAGATATCACTATAATTGATATGAAAAATGGAATATTGACATATTAATGAGTAAATTACAGTGCCTTGTAATGAGTTATTGATATATGCAATTGAGCTATTTTTCATCTTCAATAATTTGAATGTAACTGTCATATGAGATATATACAGTCATGCCCACAAATATTGGCACCCTTGGCAAATATGATCAAAAAAGGCTGTGAAAATTCATCTGAATTGTTAATCCTTTTTATTTTTTATTTAAAAAAATTCACAAGAATGTATCCTTTCATTGGATAATAAGAATTTAAAATGGGGGGAAATATTATGAAATAAATGTTTTTCTCTAATACACACTGGCCACAATTAAGGACACCCTTTTATTGAATTATTTTTTAAACCTCCATTTGCCAGTTTAACAGCTCAAAACTGTCTCCTATAATGCCTGATGAGGTTAGAGAACACCTGACAAGAGATCAGAGACCATTCCTTCATCCAGAATCACTCCAGACCCTTCAGATTCCCAGCTTCTCCTCTTCAGTTCACTCCTCTCATGTTCTGTAGGGTTCAGGTCAGAGGACTGGAATGGCTCTAGCAGAAGTTTGGTTTTGAGCTCAGTGACCCATTTCGGTGTTGTTTTTGAGGTTTGTGTTTGGATTATTGTGCGGTTGAATGATCCAAACATGGCCCATTATAAGATTTCTAACAGAGTCAGTCACTTTTTGATTTTTTATCTGTTGGTATTTGATAGAATCCATGATGTCATGTGTCTACACAAGATGTCCAGGACCTCCAGCAGAAATATAGGCCCACAACATCAAAAATACAGCTGTATATTTCATTGTACACATGGGGTACTTTTTATCCCTGTTTTCACCAAACCCATCTTGAGTGTTTACTGCTAAAAAGCTCATTTTTAGTTTAATCTGATCATAGAAGCCAGTCCCATTTTAAGTTCCAGTCGTGTCTGATAACTGAATATGCTTTAGTTTGTTTTTGGATGAGCTAGGAAATTTTTCTTGAAACCCTCCCAAACAACATGTGTTGATGTAGGTTCTGTTTGACAATTTTTTTAAAGGTTTTCTGAACCAGAAACTCAACTATTTTCTGCAATTCTCCAGCTGTGATCCTTGGAGAGTCTTTAGCCACTCAAACTGACCTCCTCACCATGCATTAGGACGATATAGACACACGACCTCTTCCAGGCAGTTTTCTAACATTTTCTGTTGATTGGAGATTCTTAATTATTGTCCTGATGGAGGAAATGGGAATTGTCTAAATAAAAAATCAAAAGGATTAACAATGCAGATGAATTTTCACAGCCTTTTTTTATCATATTTGCCAAGGGTGCCAATATGTATGGGCATGACTGTAGATTAATCATATTCCTGATTAATTATTCAAATTCCCAATATATCATTTGAGTTAATTATTATGTACAACCCAGTGCGGCTACACCTCCATTTGCCCCTTTTATACTTTGAGCACCTGCCCCTCCAAAGGTCTCTGCATGGCCCTGCTCGGAGGGAGTGTCAGCCATTTGTGGATTAATGCTTATTGGTGACACGAACCATTTAAAGGATGAATTTTGAGATTTTATGTTTTCAAGTTATATATAACTTCTAAAATGTGATAGAGAAAAAGGCAACAAGGAAGTCTTTTTTTTAAACAAAGGTAAAAACTCCTTTTGTAATGTAGATTTCTCAGGGTGCACTCTTGTCATAAATTAATCTATTACTTTTCCTACATAATTTTTAACAATAATACCTTTCCATCGATATATAGTTTGTCAAGATTAGATTAGATTTGATTGTAATATAGTATAGTCAACGTAGGCGTCCCGTATACGGGACGGGGTGACATTTAACAGGTTGAAGTGCCAACCCTTTAAAGTTTGAGCATATTGTTTGCAAACTGCAATTGATTAATTAATTAAAAACAAAGTAGTTGATATGCTTTGTTGTTTTTGTTGTTTAGTAGCAGTAATATGCCGTTATTAGCATGTCCAGTTATTTGTTGGTTTTCATGAGACCCCCCATTGCCCCCCCAATCAAAATTGTCTGGAGCTGCCTCAGCGTCAGGCGTGAATCGAACGAGCATGGAAAAGCTACAGCAGCCAAATGAGCTTCAGTAGAACAACTGTGAACTGTGGGTCTGATGAGATATTGTTAGACTATTTGTCAGTAAAACACACTTCCCTGTCCCATCAGCCATTTTACTGTGCTCACAGTGCACACTCTTCAACAGTACACAGATATGTGGCGCACGCTCTATATCACTTTAAGCATAGGCTACATACCTCGTTCTGTCATCAGCTAAGTCATGAAATCACCAAAAAGGTGATTAAAACTGCAAACTGCATGTACACAGCACACAAGAACATCTCTCAAATGCATATATTAAAATATATTCTGCAATTCCAGATTAGCCTACCATATAAGGCAAAGATGATATGTATTTTTTTTTTTTTTGTAATTTAATGCACAAATAAATGTGAGCACAGTGAACTTATACTAGAAAATATGCTAAAATTAAAACATTTAAATGCATAACATTTTGCATTTATGACTGTTGACCGGCGTTTTTCAAATTCTATCATCACTAAGCATGCCTCATCCAGGAGTATGCAATGTTGGAGAGCAAGCATTTGGGAGTTTCTAGAAGCTGAATAAACAATAAAGCTATAGTGAGCCCCTTTATTAAAATACCTGAAGGTGAGGAATAATAAAAAAAAATGTCATATTCACCCAGTATTGCTTGACCTAATTTAGAAATATCTCAATTACAGTTAAGTAGAAATTAATTGTGCTCAGTGTTTTAGGTACTTAAACAGTTAAGTACATTATAATCAAACATATTTTTATATTGAAATAATGGAGATTTCTGTGCTACCCCAGACTGGTTGCTGACCCTCCCTGGCCACCCCATACAAACATCCTGGCTCCACTACTGTGTATTTAACATCATAAGCACGTCTTTTTTGGCAAGAACCAGACATTGGTGTCATGTAGGGTAAATCATTTTTTTTTTTAATGGGACATAATTTTTATTTAATAATAACGTCAGAAATGTATATGTGTATGTTTCCTTTCCACGATTATTTCAAACAGCAAATAAATTATATATAGGTGACTATCACTAACATTGATGTATTGCGAGTTTAAGCACTTTATTCTGTTAAGTTATTCTTATTAGTTTAAGTTATTCTTATAGTTATTGTTTGGCAGATTTTCTCAAAAAAACAAAACAAAACTATCGTTATAATCATTAAAGCTGTATAAATTGTGAAATAAATCTCTTACTTTGTTCATACATCTGCGCTTTGTTGTTTATGATGAGGGAATTCGCAAGAGTCCAGAATTCAGTCATTAAATGTGCACATGCTCAACAAAACTGATGAGTTTCAACGAGGACTCATCTGAACGCTTCTGTTTTGCTATTGCATTCCTAATTTCAACAGAATTTTGTGTGATTGGTTAAAATGTGAAGCACTGTAAAAACGCCTAAAATAAAATATGGCGCAACAAGAGAAGATCTTAATTTAATGCTGTATTCGACACGGTCTATTCATATTCACTTTGTTAGCAACAGATGTAATAGATAATATTTGTTTGTGCAGGTACGTTTTTTGTCCAATTAAGTGGTATTTTGTCCCAAGTCCCCATACGTGGCCGCAGCCTTACACACGCTCCGCCTACAACTGAGATGCCTTTTAGAGATTATAAATGGAGCGCTCTTTGCTTGTATTCTGCTAAACCATGCATGCAGCAGCCACTTGCTTTAGTTAAAAATCATAGTGTTCTGTGAATATTGATGCTTTAATAACAATTTTTATCAGGAACATGTATGTATTTCACAAATTTCATAGAGGAAAAAGTAATGTAACTAGTAATGTAACTAATTACTCTTGAAATAAAGTAATCAGAACAGTAACGTGATTACTTTTAAAAGGAGTAATCAGTAATCAGTAATTTGATTACATTTTCAGAATAACTTGCCCAACACTGGCAGTCAGCATTTGAAACCCTCCCATTTTGGCGAGCTGAACTACCATTTGTTCAGGTTTTCAGAAGAAACATAAGTGTGTTAAATGCAACGCTCATTCCCTTATCTCAGGGAACTGATGTTACATTAGTAACCGGGGGCGTTATTTGTAGAGTTATTTTACTGATTAATAGATTAACTCACTTCTTAACTGATCAACATTATAAAGTTACTGGACTGAATTAAATCAACATTTAACAGATTCAAGCTGAATAACAACACTACTCTCTTCATTTGAGATGATTATTACTGAATTGTTCATCTTTACACAGTTAAATTAAATAAACATTTTATAGATATTTCATATTAAATCATCTTGAGTTTCACTCTAAACCAGGGGTAGGCAAGTTAGTTCCTAGAAAGCTGCAGTCCTGCAGAGTTCAGCTCCATCCCTGAAAAAAAAAACCTTTACCTGCCTGTAGCCTTAGTAATCCTGAAGACATTGAGGAGCTTATTCTGGTGTGTTTGATTAGGGTTGAATCTGAACTCTGCAGGACTGTGGCTCTCTAGGACCGAATTTGCCTACCTCTGCTCTAAACTGTATTTACCTTCCTAGTTCCTGATTTAAAATCTGTGTTTCTTTTATAGACTTTGTGTTGATGCGTTTTTATCTTTCACAGTAGGTTCAGCAAAGGGCAGGAGAAAAACTAATAATTGCTGTTGTCAATTGGATTCCTTCTCTGCAATCAAATATGCCATTGTGTCCCTTTATATTCTGGTACTGCTCACCATATTTGGCCTCTCCATAGCAGGTAGGCATGTTTTATTTTTCTCTCGTTGTCATTGTCTCTGTCTTAAACCTTACATATTTGTTGGGCCGAATGCTTTTCCACATGTTGGTCTCATTATTTGACATTTAGCTTTAACATAATTTTATACTTTATTTAACTCATTATTTATTCTAATCAGGCAGACTGGTTCTTTCTTAACCCTTGTGGATTGTTCAAATTGACTACCCTTTCGGTATGTTCTGGATGAAAACATCCACTCAATTAAACTGCTGTAAAAATGTATCAGATTCATATTTAATTTAATTTTTTTTTTTGCATAAATCTGTTAATCAACTTCAGTCCTGATCAAAACTACCAAATGCTTTTTAAAAATCCAAGATTTTAACTCTTTAATTGCCAAGTTCATAAATTATGTCACTGATTTGGGGTGGGGGTGGGGGTGGGGGGGGGGGGGCACACAAAATTACTTATTTTCAATTTAAAAGTAATTGTGGCTGGATTTTTTATTTATTTTTTTTATAACAGTCTTGGGCATGTCAAAGATTGGTAGCAACATTGGCTTTGATGCATTTTTAGTTTTTGCGCAGCATTAAATTTAAAAATTTTCTCCACAATTTGTTGTTGGTGGCTGTTTTTGCCCCATTGACTTCCATTATAACTAAATTTTTTGATTGCAAAGCCATGACACCATATAATCATGCATTCTTGATTGTTTGTGGTTTTCCCTTTTGGGAAGAGGCAAAATTTATTATTTTTCGATCACTAGGTGGGACCATTAACCCTTTAGATAGGCCTGTGCAAAAAAAAAGGTTAGTTTTCTGACTTGTATATGAAGCTATATGGAGTATAACAGCATATTATATTATGTGTGTATGTGTGTGTGTGTGTGTGTGTGAGAAAGAGAGCGAGAATGCGTGTGAGAGAGACCTTTGTGCACTTACCTTGATGTATTTAAAAAACAAAACAATGTACACCTCAGCTCTCAGAAATACATGGAGTAAACAAAAGTGTATTTATGCACCTTCTGCCTTTTAATGATGGTGAAAGTATTCGGTTGTTAAGTGATGACGTAAGAAGCGCTGTTTCCGAGTCCAGGCCTCAACTCGCTTCAGTTGAAAATACGACCTCAGCAGCTGTTTATGAGCACTGTTTATTCATATTGATAATTTAAGTTACGATATACACTACAGTCTCCGTGCTCACAGCGTCCCAAACACAAATAATTTTTATATATATTTTTTTATATTTATATTTTCATTGTCTGGCTATCTGGGACTTCGGTATGGAGTTAAAGGTTAATATTATAACTTTTTCGCTAGTATTCTATCACATTGTGAGTTTATATTAGCACCTTTTGTTGTTTTCTCGTGGTAACTGATGGAAACGTTTGGACACGGAAGCGCTGCTACGTGACGTCAGACGTCAGGGGAAGTCGTGGCCTAATGGTTAGAGGGTTGGACTCCCAATCGAAGGGTTGTGGGTTCTAGTCTCGGGCCGGACGGAATTGTGGGTGGGGGGAGTGCATGTACAGTTCTCTCTCCACCTTCAATACCACGACTTAGGTGCCCTTGAGCAAGGCATTGAACCCCCAACTGCTCCCCGGGTGCCGCAGCATAAATGGCTGCCCACTGCTCCGGGTGTGTGCTCACAGTGTGTGTGTGTGTTCACTGCTCTGTGTGTGTGCATTTCGGATGGGTTAAATGCAGAGCACAAATTCTGAGTATGGGTCACCATACTTGGCTGAATGTCACTTCACTTCACTTAACTGGCGAATAGACTAAACAAAAGCAAAGTATGTGGATTTAAACAATTGCATGCCATCGTGCTGGTCATGTAATGGTGAGAAGAGCAGCAAGCAACACGAGAAAGGGCTTGACTTGTACCAAAGTTTTAGAAATGATTATGTAGCTTGACCCCTCCAGCGAGCTGCAGCTTATTTGAAGTTGGTATTGCATTTTGGTTCATAATACATTATGTTCATAAATTTGATGCAAAGTAGATTTTTTTTACAGGATTTTAAGGTTTTAAACTGGATTTGATCATTTCACATATAGGCCATCTGTACTTTTCACCATCAAAAGGCAGCAGGTGCATAAACACACTTCTTTTTTTATTGTTTACTCCATGTAGTTCTGAGAGCATGAGGTGCATATTTGGATTTTTCAGATACTGTACATCAAGGTAAGTGCACAAAGGTCTCTCTCACACCCCCCATGCCCAAGACTGTGATAAAAGGTAAAAAAAAAAAAAATCCAGTCCACAATCACTTCTTATATTGAAAATATGTAATTGTGTGTGTTTTTTTCCCCAAATCAGTGACATTGTTTATAAACTTGGTCATTAAAGAGTTAAAATCTTGGAATTTTTTTAACATTTAGAAGTTTTGATTAGGACTGAGGTTGATTAATAGGTTTATGCAAACAAAAATTGAAAAAAATATTTATCTGATACATTTTTACAGCAGTCTAATTTAGTGGATGTTTTCATCCACGAACTTACCGAAAGGGTAGTGAATTTGCCCACAGTGTACCGTTGAATTTTTGAAAATTTCAATTTTAAGCATTTTCCCTAAAGATTTGTCACCAAAAATAATTGCATTAGCTCAAACACAGAGAAAGTTGTGGCCAAAATAAGACTCAACTTTACCCCCTAGTGGACGAAAACGTCCCCAACAATGCATAAGGGTTAAAATAAATACACAAAAAATACAATATTAAAGTGAAAAAAAGTGACGTGACACACACACACACACACACGCTGCGGGGCCCAGGGAGCAGTTGGGGGTTCGACGCCTTGCTCAAGGGCACCTAAGTCGACGCTAACCGTCAGGTCACAACTTCCCCTTAAATATTTAGACTTATTTGATTAAAAAAAGTTCTATGTATTTTTGGCAATATAATTGAATGAGTTTTGACATGGAATGAATTTTTTTAATTAAATGGATTATAATAGCTCCACTTGCAATGTTAGTCAATATGCTAGTCATTTAATTGCTGTTTTTGTTACTGTAGATTTAATATGTCAATGGCATCACATGTGAAATAGTGTTTGAGAAACCTTGTGACAGTAATGTAACAGTAACATAACTTCTGCAGGTGTTATAAGAAATAGACAAATTTATATATATATAAATATCAAATCAAATCAAAATTTATTTATAGAGCACTTTTTAAAAATGACTATTGTTTTCCAAAGTGCTGTACAAGCATGATCAAAGTAAAATAATTTTACACATAACAAAAATAACAAACAATAACACTAACCAAATACATAAACATCTGCCATGCTGCATTAAATGCCAGAGCATAAAAATAAGATTTAAGACTGGATTTAAAAAAAAAAAACAAGTGATTGGCACTGTCTAACATATAGAGGCAAGTTATTCCAAAGCTTTGTGGATGCAAAAGAAAAAGCCTGGTCACCCCTGCTTTTCAGTCTTGTTTGAGGTACAACATAGAGTAAGCAGTCAGCAGACCTAAGTGCTCTTGATGGATCATGCGGTTGTATTAAATCAGAAAGCTAACTTGGTCCATTTAATGACTTATAAACTAAAACTGAAACCTTTAAAATCAATTCTAAAACAAACAGGAAGCAAATGAAGGGAAGCCAATATTGGTGTAATTTGTTTGTGCTTGCGTGTCCCTTTTAACAGATGAGCAGCAGCATTTTCTACCATCTGTAAATGTGTCAGGATCATGGACTTGTTTCTACGTGTGTTTTCCCAGCTACTATTGTGGTTTAACCCTGTGCTTTAACCATTAACCCTCTGAGGTCTAGAGTGTTTTGGTGCATGGAGAAGTTTTTACATTTGTGTTTTTTTTCAGTTGCTTCTAAACATATACATGGCTAAAGTCTGAAAACACTGTATTCAGTACAAACTGGGCAACAATGATATGTAAATAGCATGCATGTACTTGATATTGTGTTTTTGAGAAAACATACATGTTTAGTGAAAAACTACAATTTTGAAGTCACTGAAATAAGGTCATAAAACACATACAAAGCGTTTGTTCACAAGACTTTCAAACCTTAATCTTTTAGCATAGAATTTTTGCTTCAAAACGGTGTGATCAAAACGGTGCGAAAATAATCTGTATTTAATCCCTCAAATAAAACAATAGATTGATTAAACTTTTCTAAGACACTTTTTGTCTCAAATGGGTATATGCGAGGAGGCATGAATGACCATGTTTATTAGTGTCATTTACACCTGAGAAGACAAAGGCCTGCATAATGAGCCTTTCAGTCAGATGTGTGGCTGAGAGGTAAGAGTTACAAGAAAGAATGTAAGTACAAAATAAATGTATGTATTTCTATGGTTGTAGTTTACTTAGAATATATTTATCCCACAAAATAACTTGAGATTCACTTGCAAGTTCAGTTAAACAGTTTATTAGGAACAATCAAAACAGACTTTCGAAGCTGAATTTTTAGCATCATCACATGTGATCCTTCAGAAATCATTCTAATATTCAGATTTTCTACTCAAAAAATATTTATTATTATTATTATAATTATTATTATTATTATTAACATTGAAAAGATCTGAGTATAATTTATTCATTTTTTGATTAATAGAAAGTTCAGAAGAACAGCATTGTTTGTAACATGATTATTGTATTTATCATTACGTGTGTGCTAAATAAAAGTTTTAATTTCTATATATACTGACTCCAAGCTTTTGAATGGTATATTGTATATTGTTACTCTTGGAGTAAAGGTGCGGACACACTAGCCTTTGAAAGTGCGAAATTATTTCGGACGCTGCTGTGAATATGGGTGGGAGCAAGATATAAAGGTTTCCCCTTAGTTATCACAACATGGCTTAATCTGTGCTTTTACTGTTTATTTGGCAATGGCGTCGAAAGCGTCTTATTATATTGTACTCTGTCCCTCTCTCTCTATAAATATATACACACTAAACAATAAAAAAAATATAGAATGTGTTCTCATTCAAATGTGCCATCTGTTCCTGTTTCCATTGACACTGCGAACCATGCAGCTTCTTTTTTTATTATCTTTTAAATATGTATTATATAAAATAGGATGCTGCCCTACGGCTAAAATTAGTACTTCATTTTTTAAAATCTGTACAGAGAGGTCACGCAGTGACGTATCGATAATCTACTGGTCACACGACTTGAATGAAACTTTATGTATTTTGGATCAAATAAATACAGGCTTGGTGAGCAGAAGAAAATTCTTTACAAAAACATGAAAATTCTTACTGTTCAAAAGATTTTGACTGGTATTGTGTCATGCTGAAATATATAAATGATCAAATTCCCCATGATTAGTATTATTATCATAGTATTATCATTATATTTTTATTATCATTAAAACCATATTAGATTACTGTGATGTTGAACAAATGCAATAAATGAATACTGTCCAGCATAATATTGACAGCTTTGTACCGCCAGTCTGACAAGTGGGTCTGTGACCAGCACCGTAGGGCTAATGGGCCAGATGGCTGCTTGCCTGTGCTGGATTACCTTGACCCCTGTTGCAAAGTTGCGTGTATTTGCTGCATTGATTATGTGCTTTTGTTGCTGAGGTGTTTTTCCTGTTGTCATACTGTACTCCCAAAGGAGCATTGTCTGGGTGTTGGTTTCTTCTCCTCACTTCCCCAATGTTATGCTGTACCCTTCTTCCCTCGTACTGTATTTTGTTGCCTTGTACCCAAATGTGCATTGACAATAAAGTTGAATCTAATCTAAGATAGATAGTACACATAGGCGTACACTTTATTGGCTGAATAACTGGCGCAAAGATGACGCATTAGCTCAGTCTGCAGGTAGAGATGAAAGCGGCAAGAGAAAAGGTGAAGACTGGGGAGCAACGGCGCTGTTTTTGGTAAAACATGATGATGACTTCATTAAGTGTTGTTTTATAGAAAACTCTTTTCAAAAAGAGTTTTCGTTTTGTATAAATTGTATCTTAATTTAATACTTAACAGTGTTCCTGTAGCTCAATTGGTAGAGCATTGCGCTATTAAGCGCACGGTTGGGTTCGATTCCGCGGGAATACATGATAGATAAAAGATAAAAGCATCTGCTAAAAGCATAAATTTAATTTTAATTTTAATTTTGATCAATGTTTTATCAATCAATTGCCCATATTTAATAAATAAGAAGCAAATATATAGCAGACAATGTAATAAGGCACCGGCATGATCACTTGCATTGCATTTGAGAAATATAGGCTATATATTACAAAAAGCTTGAAATGTCTACTTTTAAATGAAAATATTAAAACTACAATAAATAGGCTACTCTCTGATTATGTAATCCATATGAAATTAAATGTCCGCATTGTCAACTTCATCTTTGCAGTGACACAGAAAACACTAGTTTATGACTAAACAATTAAATGTCTCCTTGCTAATTTAGACACATTAATAATCATTACTTTAACAGGATCTTTGTGGCAAGCTTTATGCGTGCTGTCATAACGCTTATTATTGTGTAGGCTATAGCCTATTTAGTAATTAAATTAATAGAAAGGGGCGATTTGTCCACGAATGGCTTAAATGAACAACTACTAGTCAACTAGAAAAAAAAAAAAAATTGTCTATGGCAGCCCATATTCCAAATATATTAAAACCAGCAGGCCATTCTGGGTTGAGCAAGCACCCAACGGAATGAGTGAGCCAGGGATGTAGTGGAGGCTAAACGCACGTAAACGCCATTTACGCACCTCCCAAAATCGGAAATAGCATTTACCCACCTCCAAAGTGCGTTTATCCACCTCTAAATTGAGTTTATCCACCTCTAAATAGCCTACAGTTCCTATGACATTTTTAAATTAAGCTTATGTCGTTTTAGTTTCATATTGTTCATTTTTAGTTTCATAGGTTGTTTGTTGTTAAAGATGAAGTCTTTCATATTGCGCTGCAACTTGTCAGTGTTGACCAATTGCTTGCGGTGTTGCCAGTAGTAGTGGGAAGTTCGGATCATTTTACTGACTTGGATATTTGAGTCTCGTTCAGCAAAATGAACTAATCTTTTCTCTTCCCGTCTCTATTGAACTAACAGGAAGAATAAAAAACTCGGACCTCACCTGTCAATTCAGAACATATATGTTGTGTTATCCGCATGTGTAGTCAACACAAAATGAACGAATCATTCTCTTAGACAACTCGGTAGTCCTGAGTCATATTAAAGATTCGTTCAAAATGAACGACACGCAACAGACTGCATCAAAATTCAAAAATGGATATCAGGCAATTAATGATAATAATAAGCATTTCTGCTTGTTGCACCTCCGATGGTGCCATTGCGGGTAGCTGCAGGGTCATCAGCCGGGAGCCACCCTTCATTGATTTTTCGCTCCATTAATCCCGGAACATCTCACGGTGGTGGAGCAACGACAGGGACGTCTCCCTGCCGCCCCCTGCAGCTAGCCCTTGGAACCATGCTTTCCCCACGCCTGGTCCTTCCTTCTTAACCAAAGCTTCCCTGCTCTGCCTCCTTGGTCAGGTCTTTCAGAGCCTTTCTTAGTTTGAGGCCGGTAACTCCCATGCTTTTCAGGAAGCGCTGGGTAGATGCTCCCACGAAACCCCTGCAGCCGACTTCCACCGGATAGCTGACAGCTGACCACCCTCCCTTTCTCCATTCGGCTATGAGGTCGAGGTACAGATCTTTTTTCCTCTCAAACGCTGCCTCCATTCCTCCTTCCCATGGGACAGTGAGCTCTGCCAAAATTACTGCCCGGGCTGTGCCAGACCAGAGAATGATGTCCGGACGAAGGTTGGTTGTGGTGATCTCAGTTGGAAACCTGAGCTGCTGGTCGAGGTCCACTCTCAGTTTCCACTCACAACTGCCTGCCAAGACTGATCTCTGCAGCTGCGTGATGTTAGGGGCCCCTCCTCCCTATCTCACGAAGTGGATCATCCATCTTGATTTCGGTGGTAGGCGCTCCCTGGCTAATTCCACCCTGCGTACCTCCAGGATCTCCGCCAGTTTCCGCAGGACTCGGTCATGGCGCCACCTATACCGACCCTGGGTCAATGCTGTTTTACAGCTTGACAGGATGTGCTGGAGGCTCGGGTTTGGGGCATTGCAAAGTTGGCAGCTCTCCTCTGAGCCATACCACAGACAGAGGTTGCTGGGGCTTGGGAGGGTGTAGTAGGTGGACCTTATAAGGAAACTCAGCTTGGCTTGGGGGATCTTCCACATGTCGGCCCAACCCACGGTCCTACTTATTAATCCTTACCAGGTCGTCCAGCGTCCTTGCTGGCATTGGCTTATAGCTTTGATCTGATAGCTCTCCTCCCCTATCCTGACCACCTCAGAAATCACTAGGTCTTTCCTCTCCTTCCTTGTGGCTTTGGACCACATCTTCGGAGTAGTCCCCCAACCCATGCCCGTTCTCCCTGACTGTGTCCTGCCAACAATTTCTTGGTGTTTCAGCCTGCTAATTGCCTGGTCGACTGCTACACTAACTAGACATCCAAAACGCCGCTTTTAACGCCACTCCTACCGCCGCGGCGGCGGTGTAAAGTGCATTTGCAGCCTTTGACCGCTGAGTGGTGCTTTAACCACAAGTTATCAAACAAGCGCATTAAAGCACATTTTACCGCAAATAGACGTCAGTTTTGCCTCGCTGATGTGTTACATTTGATGGCTTCAGTCAAGGAAAATGAAAGAAAAACACTTTAGTTTAAATATTTAATATATTTAATATTCACAGATGAAAGTTTGGCATTTATGAAGTTATGTGCATTTCAGAAAGAGAAAGAGTCTGTGCTTATATTTTCTAAGCTACATGGTATTAAACCATATTTTAGATTGGACAAATTTAAAAGGTGTGCAGTATTATTTATATTATATTAATTATGCGTTATATTATTCAGAAATTGAGAAATTGAGATTAAGAAATTGTTGCATGTTTAAATGTGAAGCACTGTATAATTTCGTTCCCATTATTTAGGCATAATTTGCCTAAAACAAGAAACGAATAAAATTAAACCAGCACGATTAAATCTTTGAAACTCTAAAGAATTAATAAAACGTCCTCACAATTAAACTCAAGTTCTCTCATTATAATCAACAACATTCACACAATGTAAAAAAAAAAAAAAGCTTTAGTAATTTACAACTAAAGTAATTTTAGAGTAATGTTAGAGTCTGCACTGCGGATCATTTCAGAAAGATAACAGCTTTAACACCAGTATTAAAGACTTTTTAAAATAAGTTGAGCTCAAAACTCACTCTTAGTTAGCAGCAAGTGTTTGAAATAACTTGATCTGATGTGGATTATAATCACTAAACAAGGCAGAAATATTTATAAGCGATGTAAAAGACTGTGCACGCTAAACATTAAGGTTACCATAGTAAACATGGTAAATATGACAGCTTGGATAAATCAGACGTAAGCTTTTTATTCTCTATCACAATTGTGTATTTATTAAGTAACATTTTATCTGTCGTCTCGTTTCGTGATTTTAGCTCCACGTTGCATATCATCAAAATATAATAATGATTTTTGTTCGGGAGCTTTTATAAAAATAGAGAGTCTGCACTGCTGATCATTTCGGAAAGATAACAGCTATAACACCAGCATTAAACACTTTTTTTAAATAAATCAAGCTCAAAACTCTCTTTCAGTCAGCAGCGAGTCTTTGAAATAACTTGATCCAATGTGTAGGCCTATTATAATCACCATACAAGGCAGAAATATTTATAAGCGATGCAAAAGTCTGTGCAAGCTAGGCATTAACATTACCATAGTAAACATGGTAAATATGACCTTTGAGGAAATCAGACGTCAGCTTCGTATTCTCCTGTATTTTAGTAATGTATATCATCTGTTACAAGTCTCATCTCTAGAGTTTAGCTCATGTCATAAAAACAATATAATAGCCTAATGTTTTTGTTAGGGAGCTTTTATAAAAATAGAGATATTATCATTCATTCTAAATGTGAAGGCTACTGTGGCTAATAAACAGAAACAGACTCGACTGAATAAGCAGGCTATTTTCATAAGCGTTAAAAATAAAGAAATAAAATAGAAATAAGTGTATTTATGTGTGATTAATTTTGAGTCCTGATAAATTAAATCAATAGCTTATGATCAATGTATCACTTATTCTACATTGATGCTTTTGAATGTGAATATATAACAAAGCATGCAAACAAACGGCCGCTTTTATCATCTTCGTTTTGTGATCGCGCATGTTCCAGTTACTTTTTCTGATAACTTCTCTTTGTTGGTGAAATAATGAGTTTGCATGACGTTGTTCTGAGAGGCGTGTAAAGGGCGTGTTTTAGTGATGTGCAGCGGAGCTTCAGGGTCCACTGTGGAAACCCTGCGCTATTCTGGCCTCGGTGTTACTGGCCTGAGGCTATGAGCCCCGCCCGGCCGCTTTAAGCCCTGGCTCACACTGGCCCGAAATGCGGCTATTGATACCAGAAACAGGCTCCGCCTTCACTCCTGAATAAAGTATTTCACTATGTTTGAAATGTTATGTTCATAACATAGCATATAAAATAATAATAAAAATTAAAAAAAATAACAGGAGAGTTTCAAAGTGGCTTAAGATATGTGTAAACTTTTTCCCTATATCACATGCCAAACTAATCTTTAATTGCTGCTTTCTGCTGTGAAAATTTTGTTTGTGATGAAAATAACATCTTTGTCAGTTATTTTATCTAAACAGATCGATTAACTTCAAGATTTCAAAATCAGATAGCATGCTGATAATGTAGCACTGTAGGATTACATTTGTTTGAACGCATTATGAAAGCGATTGAGTGTGAATCTGTTTAAATCATGCTTTAACCCGAAAATAATCAGTAAAAGAAACAGAATAACTCTTAACATCCCGCTCGACTTTTGCAGTCAACCTTCTGATCAAGCTAAATATGTTGGCTGTTGGCATGAATTTTACTCGTGATAAGAAGCTTATATTCAAGTGTTTGTGCAAAAATTATTAATGTGCATTAATGACAGGGAGGCGCCGTCTCATCACTTTAATTTTTCATGATAATGAATGTATAATTTTTTAAATAACATAATATCGTGGTGTCTCACATAGGTACATTAAAAATATAGCTACAGAAAGCTTGAAATGTTTTTAAACGAAAAGGAATAGTGTAATGTGTGAATGTTGCATTTCTCTCGTCGGAGAGAGCCAGCACTGTGAATATAACCAAAACAACAGTCCTATATAAACCGGTTCAGCAAGTGAAAGCCTCATAAGACACTGTCCATATGAAAGAGCAATTCACACCTTTATCTCGATCCCACAAGCCATGAATAACTATCCAAAACCCAACCCCCTCCAGCTGAACACAATTCAGTCTGTGTTTTGTCTCTGAGGGACGGTGTGTTACTGGGCTGAAACATGCCTGCACTACACTTCATAATTTTCTCGCAGCCCATATTATTATTTTCACAAGACCATAATGATAATAACGAATCATCAATTAATAATTAATCATTATTTTACGAAAATCATTGTTATTTGTGATCGTGGATGTTTGAAAATTCAGGAAAAATGTCAGGAAAATTCTAAAGGAAGGAAGACGTATATCATTGAGCTAATGCTGTTAAAGAGAGAGAGAAGTCTAGGACTAATCTTAAACTTGGAGCTCATTATATTGAAGTACAAATCCAAACACCAGAAACTTTATGCATTTTATGAATAATGAAATGTTATGAAAATTATGCATTTTATTTATTCACATGCTGTATGGTTGAAATAATATTTTAGTACACAACTTTAAGTTCCGTTGTTTAAAAAAAATGCTTTATTGGCTAATGTTTTTTATTGACGGATTGCACAGGTTCGAGTAGCAATGAGCTTCTTCACTCTGCCTGGCTGCACATCTGCAATTTTGCTTTTGATGCCAACTGACCACGCGCACCTGTCCAGCGTGGTCGTCTGTTAGAGCCTCTGCACACACTCTCCAATCACGCCTACCTAGCGGATATAGCGGACTCGCGAACGCAGAAAGTTTGACAGAGGGTTTAAGATGCAGGCTTGCATAACCTGACGCGCAACATTTCAGAAAATGTGCGTTCACAAATGTAGCCTATTTTGACCAAAATATGGAAAAGCACTTTTGAATTTGATAATATGAGGTTCTCTCTTGAGATATTTTTCCATTTATCTGAACTTCTTCAAGTGAGTTGCAGGGCAAAAAATAAAAAAATAAAAAAATAAATAAAACGAAAATCCAGCACTTTTCCTTCAATACTGATACTGCGACTATTGACAGTTTGTACATGTTCATTCGCTGGCATTTTTTGAATTTCTTTTTTTCTCCCTTAAAAAACAAATTTGTCCATTCTGATGCGCAATTTTACCTTACAGGCAATTTACCTAATGGCTGTTGATGACTATTTGAATTGAATTCTGCCAAAGTGCGCGCTTGTATATGTTAGTTAAATGCTTATGCCAGTGCTCATGTCTGAAAAATAATATATGAAGAAGAAAAAAAATCACGTAAAAACATTAGGATATAGCCTATATTTCATTAGTTGCATATTTTTTTAAAAATTGATGTAAACAATACAATTTTACAAACTGATAAAGTTTTTTTTTTTTCTTTTTTTTTTAAGCATGTTGTGCAGACCGCATTAGAATTCTTGACCTGCCGCAGGTTGAGAACCACTGCTTTATATCAAACATTTTTAAATCGTCCACAGCTGAGCTTTGCAGGAGGCTGATCTGGGCCAGATCGCGTGAAGTGAATGTAATGAACAAAGTCGTTTTCAGATGCAATGAAAAAAAAAACCCCATGGATAACCTAGATTAGTCCCAGGCTCTGTTCTGAAGTAAAATTATTATAATTAGTACTGTTAACCAAGAGTAACACATTTTAACGGATTAATCGCCTATTTTCATTTGCTGAATGTTTTCTTTATTTTTTATTTTTTTAAACACACTAAAAATAAAGATTGTCAGAGGGAAAAAAAATATCTGAGTCGTGTATAGGTTTCATTTTAACGGATCAATCACCTATTTCGTTTGCTGTATTTTTTTTTTTTTTTTTTAGTTTTTGAGAGGAAAAAAATAGGCTATAGGCTCAATCGGGAGAAATCAAACGTTTCCATATTTGTGATGTTGCCCATTTGAAGCTTAACTAGGCTATTATTCATGAGGTAAATAGGCTGTGTGCGTTTCAGTATTGATGAAAAAAAAAATCATAATTAACAATATGTCAAAGTGCTCACGCCGAATTGTAACGACAGATAAAAGATGAGGAAGCAATTGCAGGCAATCAGATGTTGTTTATTGATAAAGAGTGTCCAGAGTGTTGGCAATGGCAAGGAAGGTCTACGGTGGCGTGAGAAGAGCGGGATGGTGAAGTCAGCGGTGCAGGTGAAGGTGGTCAATGGTTGGAACCAGGAACAGACCGGAACACTGACACGCGGACGACAACACGAATCCAAACCAGCACACAAACACGGAGGACGGTAATCCAGCTAGTGCATGGAGACATAAGAGAGGATCTGACAACAGAGAGAGAGCGAGGTGAGTATAAGTAGCAGAGGTATGATGACGATCAGCTGGAGCGAGACAATCAACACCCAGGTGATGACAATCAACTAAACGAGCACATGGAGACAACGTAAGTACAAAAACAATAACAAAACATGACACGGAGGAAACACTGGATTTCCTACCGTGACAGTACCCTCTCCCCTAGGACGTCACCTGACGTTCCCAGCCTGCTTTACCTGTAGATTGTAATCATCTATAAGGTGGTGATCCAATATGTCCCGAGCAGGAACCCAGCTCCTCTCCTCCGGACCGTAACCTTCCCAATCCACCAAGTACTGAAAACCGCGTCCCCTCCGTCTAGAGTCCAGAATACGATTAACCAAATAGGTGGTTTCCCCATTAACGAGACGAGGCGGGGGGGGAACCGGAGCAGGCGGATTAAGACGGGAAGAAATCACCGATTTAATTTTGGAGACGTGGAACACGGGATGAATCCTCCTGTACGCCGGAGGAAGGCTAAGACGCACGGTAACCGGATTAATAATCTTGGTAATAGAAAACGGGCCAATAAATTTGGGAGCAAGTTTGTTAGAAACGGACCGCATAGGAATATTCTGGGTAGAAAGCCACACTCTTTGACCGACGACGTAACGGGGAGGCTTCGACCGGTGGCGATCGGCCTTAGCCTTGGTGCGCGACCTAGCCTGGAGCAGAGCTCTGCGAGCTCTGGTCCAGGTGCGGTGACACCTCTGGACTAATGCGTGTGCGGAGGGGACCGAAACCTCGGATTCCGTACTGACAAAATTAGGTGGTTGGTACCCTAAACTACACTTAAATGGAGACATGCCCGTAGATGACACTGGCAAAGAATTGTGTGCGTACTCCACAACTGAGAGTTGCTGACACCAGGACGAAGGATTATTGGAAACCAAACATCGCAAAACCCTCTCGACATCCTGATTGGCTCGTTCGGTTTGACCATTGCTCTGGGGATGGAACCCGGAAGAAAGACTAACAGTCGCTCCTAACAATTTACAAAACTCTCGCCAAAATTTGGACACAAATTGGGGACCCCTGTCAGAAACCACGTCTGTCGGGAGGCCATGTATGCGGAAGACGTGGTCAATGACAGCTACCGCTGTTTCCTTGGCTGAAGGTAATTTGGGCAAGGGAATAAAATGAGTCGCCTTCGAGAACCGGTCCACTACGGTTAAAATCACCGTATTGCCTTTAGAGGGCGGGAGGGCGGTGATAAAATCTAGCGAAATGTGGGACCAGGGTCTTGAAGGGACAGACAGCGGTAAGAGTAACCCATCTGGAGGTCGATTGGAAGTCTTACCAATAGCGCAAACTGAACAAGCCAAGACGAAATCGTGGACGTCACGAGCCATACCAGGCCACCAAAATCGTTGCTTGACCAGAAATCTAGTTCTACTAACCCCTGGGTGACAAGCAACACTGGAACAATGACCCCACTGGAGAACGTCTGACCGTAACCTCTCCGGCACAAACAATCGGTTCGGTGGGCAACGAGCCGGGGGCGTTACCCCTTCTAAGGCGGTCAACACCTTCGATTCGACCTCCCACCTGAGCGCGGAGATAATGATGGTCCCCGGTAAAATGGGCTCGGGAGTAGCAGTACGATCGGAACGCTCAAAAAGACGGGATAAAGCATCGGGTTTGATGTTTTTGGAACCCGGCCGGTAAGAAAGTGTAAAATCGAAACGACCGAAAAACAATGCCCACCGAGCCTGCCTGGAGTTAAGTCTTTTGGCGGTTCTAATGTATTCGAGATTCTTATGGTCCGTCCATACAATGAAAGGTACACCCGACCCCTCAAGCCAGTGACGCCATTCTTCCAGTGCAAGTTTGACTGCCAACAACTCTCGATTGCCAATGTCATAATTAACTTCTGCAGGAGATAAACGGTGAGAATAATACGCGCACGGATGCACCTTTCCGTCTGAGGATGCGCGTTGGGATAACACTGCTCCTACCCCCACCTCTGACGCGTCGACCTCCACTATGAATTGACGTGAGCGATCAGGGGTGACGAGAATGGGAGCTGAAACAAAGCAGCTTTTCAGTTTGGCAAACGCAGCCTCAGCTGCGTCTGACCACCTGAACGTCAAACTAGGGGAGGTCAAGGCGGTCAGAGGAGCGGCTAGTTGGCTGAAATTGCGAATGAAACGCCGGTAAAAATTGGCGAACCCCAGAAATCTCTGCAGGGCCTTGCGAGACTCTGGGGATGGCCAATTTACCACAGCCTTAACCTTCTCAGGATCCATGCGAACACCCTCAGTCGAAATGATGTGTCCTAGAAAAGAAACAGACTGTGCATGAAAAACGCATTTCTCCGCCTTGACAAACAATCCATTCTCTAGCAACCGCAGAAGCACTCGTCGTACGTGTTGCACGTGTTCCTGGAGAGACGAAGAAAAAATCAATATGTCATCCAGGTAAACATATATGAACAGATCGACCATGTCTCGCAACACGTCATTAACGAGTGCTTGAAAGACTGCCGGCGAGTTGGTTAGCCCGAACGGCATAACGCAGTACTCAAAATGGCCTCTAGGGGTGTTAAAGGCAGTCTTCCACTCATCCCCCTCCCTGATGCGGACCAAATGATAAGCATTACGTAAGTCCAATTTAGTGAAAACGGACGCTCCCTGCAACCTCTCAAAAGCTGAAGACATAAGCGGCAAAGGATAGGTATTCTTTACCGTTATGTTGTTCAGCCCTCGGTAGTCAATGCAAGGTCGCAAGGATCCGTCCTTCTTTCCCACAAAAAAGAACCCCGCCCCCGCTGGAGAAGAGGAAGGGTGGATAAACCCCGTTGCTAGAGAACTGGATATATATTTCTCCATGGCCGCCGTCTCTGGAACAGACAAAGAATATAACTTGCCCTTAGGCGGAGAAGTACCTGGCAATAACTCTATCGCACAGTCATAGGGACGATGAGGAGGAAGAGAATCAGCACGAGACTTACTGAACACCTCCTTCAGGTCGTGGTACTCCGCGGGCACGCTAGCCAAATCCACTGCTTCCCCCTGAAACACAGACTCAGAAACATTAACACCAGCAGACAAAAGACAAGACAAATGACATTCCTCGCTCCAGCTAACCACAGATCCAAGGCGCCAATTGATGCTGGGGTTGTGTTTCTGAAGCCAGGTGTGACCGAGAACGATGGGGGATTGAGGTGAGTCCGTAATGTAAAATGATATCTCCTCAGTATGATTGCCAGATGTGGTGAGGGAAACAGGTAAGGTGGTCTGAGTGATGACTGGTAGTCTGTGTCCATTGAGAGCAAAGGGTGCAATGGGGTGTTTGAGGGAGGTGAGAGGAATGTTAAGCTTACTAGCGAACTGGAAGTCCATGAAATTACCCTCTGCCCCAGAGTCCAACAAGGCGTGATGCTCGAGTGCGTGGGTGGACCACCGTAGACTCACCGGAAGGAGTGTCGATGTAGATGAGGTCTTTCTGGCAGAGATCCCACCCGATAGTAGCCTCCGTCTTACTATCGGGCTTGGTCTTTTACCGGACAACGCTGGATGTGATGTTCTTGACTGCCGCAGTATAAACATAGTCCCAGGGATCTCCGCCTGATCCTCTCCTCCCGGGAGAGCCGAGCTCGCCCCACCTGCATGGGTTCAAGATCTCCCGGTGGGCTGACCGCAACATCTGAGCGCTGATACTGAGCCTCCGGTCTGTTCGCGAGAACTGCTCTCCCCCTCCGTCTGGTGGCTTGATCGAGTCGATTCTCCACTCTGATGGTTAGGTCAATCAGACTGTTGAGAGAAGTGGGGAGCTCGACGGCGCGGATCTCCTGTTGGATGCGGTCAGCCAACCCATGCAGGAAGTGATCCCACTGCGCCTCCTCGTTCCACTTACACTCCGCCGCCAGGGTGCGGAACTCAATCGAATAATCGGAAACGGACCTTTCCCCCTGACGTAGGTCCGTGAGAAGCCAAGCCGCTTCCCTCCCGGCGGCGGAGCGGTCGAAGACCCGTCTCATCTCTTCCGAAAGTGCGTGGAACGAGGCACAGCAGCTGTCTTGGTTCTCCCACACCGCCGTCCCCCAGAGGGCAGCCCTTCCCGTAAGTAGAGATAAGACGAATGCCACCTTCATTTCCTCGGTGTAGAACGTGCGGGGCTGCAGGGCGAAGTGCAGAGAACAATGAGACAGAAATGATCGACAGAACTCTGGCTCACCCGCATATTTCTCCGGGATGGGGAGGCGTGGTTCGGGCTGGGAAATCCCCCCGGAGACGATCGGCGGTGTGGGTGGCGTGGGAGGCGCAGCGGGTGACGATTGTTGTTGTTGTTGCGTCTGGAGAACGAGCTCGGACACCTTCGTCACCATTGCTTGGAAGGCTCGACCCATCTCATCTATCGCCTTGTCTTGGCGATCCATACGACCCACAGCTCGTTGCAGAAATTCTTCGAGATGAGATGGGGAGCGATCGCCTGCTGCTTCCATGATGGTCAGATCCTACTGTAACGACAGATAAAAGATGAGGAAGCAATTGCAGGCAATCAGATGTTGTTTATTGATAAAGAGTGTCCAGAGTGTTGGCAATGGCAAGGAAGGTCTACGGTGGCGTGAGAAGAGCGGGATGGTGAAGTCAGCGGTGCAGGTGAAGGTGGTCAATGGTTGGAACCAGGAACAGACCGGAACACTGACACGCGGACGACAACACGAATCCAAACCAGCACACAAACACGGAGGACGGTAATCCAGCTAGTGCATGGAGACATAAGAGAGGATCTGACAACAGAGAGAGAGCGAGGTGAGTATAAGTAGCAGAGGTATGATGACGATCAGCTGGAGCGAGACAATCAACACCCAGGTGATGACAATCAACTAAACGAGCACATGGAGACAACGTAAGTACAAAAACAATAACAAAACATGACACGGAGGAAACACTGGATTTCCTACCGTGACACGAATGTCTGGTGAACGACTGCTGTTTCCATTATGTGCGTGAGGCACCAGCACGATCAGCTGAAACAAATAATACTTAATTTTTGGTCACACATAAGGCATAATTAAAAAATGCTGGTAGTTTGAAAAATCAAGAATAATAACTAATACTAATTATTGCTAAATGCTGGACCGTTCCCATTTCGCTCTGCATATGGAACCTGAAGATTTTTTTTAAACCAGGAATGAATCGAAATGAAAATGAAATGAAAACATTTAGCTTATATATATATATATATATATATATATATATATATATATATATATATATATATATATATATATATATATTTAGGCCTTATATTTATTTACTGTTTAATAAAATTAGTATGCATATGATCCTTTGTGTTAAGGTCTTCTTTTAATTTTTGTTTAGTAGACTGTAGTCTAAGACTATCCAACATTTTAAAAATTAACAAATTGTAAAAAAAAAAAACAGTTTTTTTTAAATGTTACAATGTTATATCATAATGTTATTGTTGTTTTACTTCCTTCTTTTATCTCATTTTACAATTACATTCATTTCGCAATCCTTCCCTTTGCGCCACCTGGCGGTAGTTTCATGAATGATTTTAACACGCGACTGAATTACAGTTACCACCGCGGCACTGCCACCTACTGTAATTCTGCCCTCCACTTGCGACCTGTTCGTACTGGGGCTTTGGTGTTCTGCACAGATGGGTCAGATGAATCCGTTAGCTCTAAGACAAGCCTCGCCTTCTCCTGTCTGTAGCCCAACAGAATCGACCTCAGTGGCAGTTGGAGTGCATTCCTCCCAAATAGGCCAACACTGGAGAGGCTCCGGGGTAACAATAACATTTCTATTCATTTTACACTGATTTATGCGATCTGAAGAACTAAAACAGCTAACAGAGCTAGCGATTACTCTCCTCTTATTGATTCGCATCAGCTATGACATCAGTGCAATATCATTAGTTTGTAAAGCTGTCAATCATCTCATGTGAACCACATGACCAAAAGGATGTCCTTCTGCAATTAAGCTGTCTGTGTCATTGCAGTCTGTGTCATTGATAAAATATATGAAAGACAAAAGTAAAAAAAATATCTTTGAGTTGTGGACAAAACGAGACATTTGACATTTGAGTGATTTGAGGTCGGGTGCAATATTTTCTATTTCTTTTTTTGCGGTCCGAGTTGTGGGCGGGTTAGTTGAAAACGTCAGACAGGTGCGGGTTGTTTATACATTGACCCACGCATCACTGCTACACATGGACAGAGCACACAAGCTTGCACATAATGTAGCCAACAGATCCTGCGCATAATCAAAACAAAAGGTGGCTACTTTGAAGAAGTTAGAATATGACATATTTTCAGTTGTTCCACACTTTTTTGTTATGTATATAATTCCATATATAATTCCACATGTGTTAATTCATAGTTTTGATGCCTTCAGTGTGAATCTACAATTGTCATAGTCATGAAAATAAAGAAAACCCTTTGAATGAGAAGGTGTGTCCAAACTTTTGTTCTGTACTGTGTGTGTGTGTGTGTGTGTGTGTGTGTGTGTGTGTATATATATATATATATATATACACACATAGTTCAATACAATACAATTCGATACAATAGTTCTGGGTCAATCACAGCACTACCACGGGGAGAAAATAGTACACAGGAAGAAAGCAATCAACAAATAACTGACTGAAAATTGCAATTGGTACCTGCAGCTATAAATAAACTTCTCCTTATGCTACAATGCATGTATTTTACATTTAATATAAATTCTGAACAAAACTGATTTTTCAGGCATAGTGAAATAATTTAGCTGCGGAGCTGTGTTTCTGATCAGTGGAGTGAGGAGTGGCATGGGGAGCGGGAAATGGTGAACCAGGAGCAGAGTGATTTTTGAATGCTTGAAGCACGGAGGGGAAATTGTTGCCACTCCACTCCGCTCACATATCTGGTGCAAGACGTGAATTTAAATATCCGTGTGTGAAGATGTTGTGCAGCGCAAATCCTTGAATGAATGTTCCGAAGTGAGGTAAACTTCAAGAGAGTAGGGAGCAAGGAATATGGAGCCAGAAGAGTCTCAATAAAGATAAATGCACACACTACATTCACATATGCACACACAGGATTCATAGATGCACACACATGATTCATAAATACACACACAAGATGCACAAATGCGCACAAAATTCACAAATGCACACACAAAATTTAAAAAGCACAGAAGATTCACAAATGCATACAAAATTCAGAAATGCACACAAAAATCAGAAATACACACACAATTCAGAAATGCAAACAACATTTACAAATGCACTCAAGATTCACAAATGCACAGGACAAGATTCACAAATGTATTTCTGATGCACACACACATATATCTTGATTCACAAACTGCTTGCGGTCTGTGAACTTCACTGCATTTGTGTGTGAATTTTGAGACTCCCCTGACTTGGCTCGACACACAAATGCTTTTTTTTTAAACAGGGAATGATCAGCAACCAATCAGATGTCTCCCTTCTTTTAGCCAATCACAAGAATGCACCCCATGTGGGGGATTGTTTACTTATAAGCCAATCACATGAACGTGTTCACACAGCAATTGTATTAAATTGTATGAAAATACAGATGTTTAGATTACAATTCAGGTTTATTTTTTATTATTTTTTTACTAAATATAAATTTAAAAATGTCTCAATACATATAGCCCAGTGACTGCAGAAAAAAAGTTAACCATGGATTCATAAATTTGCAATAGGCAATTATTTCATTTTATTGAAATATTTTAATGAAAGTAAAAAAAAAAAAAATGTTTAAACCTTTTTGAATATTTAAATATATCTAAATATTCTTTTGGATGCAATATAGAAGTCACTTTAATTATAATATTCAGTCCCTACATGAAGAGAGAGTCAGTGGTCCGCTGCGAGAGGAAAGTGGCTCTCTGGCTGCGAAAAGTGGGTCTCCGGCTGTCGTTCGCTTAGGAAAGTGAGTTGATCGCTGCATGAGGAAAGTGAATCGTTCGCTCAACTTCGCTGCTTGAGGAAAGTGAATCGTTCGCTGAGGAAAGTGAGTCGCTCGCAGGGTGAGGAAAGTGAGTCGTTCGCTGCGTGACTCGTGAGGAAAGTGAGTCGCTCGCTGGGTGAGGAAAGTGAGTCGTTCGCTGCGTGACTCATGAGGATAGTGAGTCGTTCGCTGCGCAAAGTGGGTCGCTGGCTGCGCAAAGTGGGTCGCTGGCTGCGCAAAGTGGGTCGCTGGCTGTGTGAGGAAAGTGAGTCGTTCGCTGAGGTAAGTGAGTCATTCGCTGCGTGAGGAAAGTGAGTCGTTCGCTGATTGGCTTATAAGTAAACAATCCCCCACGTGGGGTGCATTCTTGTGATTGGCTAAAACAAGGGAGATATCTGATTGGTTGCAGATCATTCCCTGTTTAAAAAAAAGGCATTTGTGTGTCGAGCCAAGTCAAGGGAGTCTCAAAATTCACACACAAATGCAGTGAAGTTCACAGACCGCAAGCAGTTTGTAAATCAAGATATATGTGTGTGTGCATCAGAAATACATTTCTGAATCTTGTCCTGTGCATTTGTGAATCTTGAGTGCATTTGTAAATGTTGTTTGCATTTCTAAATTGTGTGTGTATTTCTGAATTTTGTGTGCATTTCTGAATTTTGTATGCATTTGTGAATCTTCTGTGCTTTTTAAATTTTGTGTGTGCATTTGTGAATTTTGTGTGCATTTGTGTATCCTGTGTGTGTATTTATGAATTATGTGTGTGCATGTATGAATCCTATGTGTGCATATGTGACTGTATTGTGTGCATTTATCTTTATTGAGACTCTTCTGGCTCCATAAAGGAACACTGTATAGAGCTCACTTATAATGAGCTGATTATCTGAATCAGGTGTGTTAACAAAGAGAGATGTGTGAAATATACAGAGCTTGGGGGAGCAAGGACTGGAATTGAGAACTGCTGACCTAAATAAAGTGTTCTTAATAGCAATGCTGCTGTGATCGCGGAGGTTTTTAAGCAATTCTAATTTTGACATATAACTCTTTATTTAAAGGCTGAAATGTGAGGTTTACCTTTTTATTAAACTTTTTCAAAGCTTGATTTAAACATTTTCATTAGATATCTCAATCTTGAAATCTTGAATTCTATTAAACTGTTGTCAGTCAAGTTATAATTTAAAATCCACACTTCATTGATAATGTTATTGTTTTAGTGAGTATCCAAACAAAAAGTCATTTTGTTTGTTGATTTTTAAGTATAAAACTTGGTTAAGTGACTTGTGTATGTACTTTATAACATCTCCAGCACATTATAACAATACCGTGATAATACTGATAGCCATTTTGTCACTATAATCATGATAACTTGAAAAAATGTTTGAGGGAGGCCTGATTAATATCAACATAGAGGTCATTAAAATAGTCAAGGTAGGTTAAGATAAAGGCATCTATGAACAAAAATCATTTCAAAATCATTAAAAGACAAAAAAGACTTGACTTTTGATAACTGGAATGCAAAACAATGCATAACAATGGAACGAGATGCCACATTTCCTAAAAATGGATCTTAATATAAGTAGAAATAATGAGAATAAGATAAGACCGAGAATGGAACCCTGAGGGACACCACATTAGAGAGATGCAGAGGATGACATAAAATCCCCAGGGCAGACTGAAAAACTTCTGTCAGATTAATATGATCTAAACCACTCAAATTCAGTTCCCCTAACTCCAAAGCAATGCTCCAATGGAGAAATCAGGATGTCATGGTCTACAGTGTCAAATGCAGCCATAAGATCCAGGAGCCAGTAGCTAGTAACTGTCACGGATTTACGCTGCCTGAAGGAATACGGAGTCGAGGATAAACAGAATAAGGCTTTTAATATATCCAACACAGGGGATATCCAACATGGAGCACAGAGGTAGACACACGTAAGTAGCAAGTGAAGACCCGACAAAACAGAACTGAAAGGACAAGGCTTAAGTACAAAGGATAATGGGGAAACACAGGTGGATGGAATAACTAAATTAACAGGGACATGGAACACATGAGGAATAGAATTGACACACCTGGGAACTAATCAAACTAAACACGGAAGACAGAAACTGGGTCACTGGGGCAAAAACACTAAATGAGTCCAGGTGTGTGACAGTACTCCCCCCTCCCGGTAGGTGCGTCCTCGCACCGTAGAAACAACAGAGGGAGGCGTGGGTGGGAACTTGGGAGGAGGTTCCGGTGGAGGACGGACTCCCAGGAGGGGGCCAGCAGACAGGGACCACAGAAGGAGGAGCCAGGGAGGAGACAGGAGCAGGAGGAGCCAGATGGTCCACCAGAGACCAGCCAGGACGGAGATCCAAGGTGGAGTCGACGGCGGGAGGAGCCATGGTGAAGGAAGGGTCGACGACACCAGGGGGCCGACAGGCGGAGACTGCACCGGTGGGTGAGGAGCCCAAGATGGAGCAGCACAGCCGCAGAGCCAGGGGGACGTCGAGGTTCCGGAGGGCCTAGGTGGAGCAGAAGGCTCAGGCGACCAAGGCGGAGGCAGGGTCCTGGCAGACCGATGTGGAGCCGGAGCGACCGAGGATGGAGGTGGAACCGGAGGGAAGGAGGAGCCTGACAGAGCCGGAGGGATGGAGTGACGAGGTGGAACCAGAGGAGTGGAGTCCCGAGGCGGCGGATGGTCGACGACTGACCAAGGTGGAGCCGGAGGAACGAGGGAGCCCGGTGGAGCAGGTGGGATGACAGGCCACGGTGGAGACGAGGGAGCTAAGAGCCAAGGCGGAGCCGCTGGGTCGAAGGACCGAGGAGGAGTCCAGGGCTCGGAGGCTGGAGGCGGAGACAGGGCCTTAACACGCCAAGGCGGAGCTGGAGACTGGCAGTCCAGCAGCGAACCACCGCGCCCCGATGGCGCGGACTGAGGGTGAGCTGCGGGACTGACTGGCACCAGCAGGGATGACGAGGAACTGGCTGGTCTAGGAGGAGGAGAGAGGAGAAGGATGGGAGGAAGGACAGGAGGATCAGGACTGGACGGAACCAGCGAAAGTGGAGCAGAGGGACCAGCAGGTCCTGGAGGAGGTGGGAGAGGGAGGCCGGGAGGGAACACAGGGGATACAGAAGATTCAGAGCTGGGCGGAACCAGCGGACACACAGAAGATTCAGGGCTGGGCGGAACCAGCGGAGACACAGAAGATTCAGGGCTGGGCAGAACCAGCGGAGACACGGAAGATTCAGAGCTGGGCGGAACCAGCGGAGAGACAGAAGATTCAGGGCTGGGCGGAACCAGCGGAGAGACAGAAGATTCAGGGCTGGGCGGAACCAGCGGAGACACAGAAGATTCAGAGCTGGGCGGAACCAGCAGAGACACAGAAGATTCAGAGCTGGGCGGAACCAGCGGAGACACAGAAGATTCAGAGCTGGGCGGAACCAGCGGAGACACAGATTCAGAGCTGGGCGGAACCAGCGGAGACACAGATTCAGAGCTGGGCGGAACCAGCGGAGAAACAGGAAACTCAGTGCTGGGCGGAACCAGTGGAGAAATAGGAAACTCAGGGCTGGGCGGAACCAGCGGAGAAACAGAAAACTCAGGGCTGGGCGGAACCAGCGGAGAAACAGAAAACTCAGGGCTGGGCGGAACCAGCGGAGAAACAGAAAACTCAGGGCTGGGCGGAACCAGCGGAAATGGAGCAGAGGAAATGACTGGAGGAGGTAGGAGTGGGAGACTGAGAGGGTATACAGGGGAATCAGGGCTGGACGGAACCAGCGGGGAAACAGGAATATTAGGGATTACCTCCGTAGACCAGTCCATCAGATCCAGAACTTGCTCCATATGACTTTCAGAGACTGCATATAGCTCACCCTCAGTCGCAGGAGTGTGGGCAGGGCTTTCCTCCACGCCCTCGATCTCCACGAGGACTCCCACGATGCACAGTGTTGCCGGCTCACATACCTGGTCAGTCGCGCTCTCGAGATCCGGCTCCCTGTCAGTGGATGGCTCGGACTCTGCGGCTGCGGTGGGCTCTGGCTCCGTGCGGCGTGATGGTGGCTGGCTGGTCTCTGGGTCGGGAGTGGGGCTGGCGAGGTCCTCTATGGGGCAGACGGTGAGAGGTGACCCATTTCTCGCCAGAGTCCACTCCACGAATGCGGCGAAATCCTCTCGAGGACCATCTTCGGACGACAACGCTCTGCATTTGGAGTTCAGGCTGGTGTTGTAGAAGGTGCAGAGCGCGTTGTCCGGGTAGCTGGTGGCATTAGCTAATAGAATAAACTGTCTGGTATGGTCCTCAAGAGAACGTCCTTCCTGCTTCAGCAGAAGGATGAGGAATTCGGGACGATAGAGGGGATCCATAGAAACACTACAAAACAAAAAGACTGAGAAAAAACGAAAGCAAAACGGAGGGAAAGACGCAGTTTTCTACTTTCTCTTTTGAGGTCGGGTCTTCTGTCACGGATTTACGCTGCCTGAAGGAATACGGAGTCGAGGATAAACAGAATAAGGCTTTTAATATATCCAACACAGGGGATATCCAACATGGAGCACAGAGGTAGACACACGTAAGTAGCAAGTGAAGACCCGACAAAACAGAACTGAAAGGACAAGGCTTAAGTACAAAGGATAATGGGGAAACACAGGTGGATGGAATAACTAAATTAACAGGGACATGGAACACATGAGGAATAGAATTGACACACCTGGGAACTAATCAAACTAAACACGGAAGACAGAAACTGGGTCACTGGGGCAAAAACACTAAATGAGTCCAGGTGTGTGACAGTAACAGGTCATTGTAAACTTTCAAGAGGGCCATTTCAGTGCTGTGAAGTGATTTCAAACCAGACAAAAATACTTCCTGCAAACCATTTTGACTTTAAAAAGACTGAAATTGTGTAAAAACAACCTTCTCTAATATTTTTTAAAGGTACTGATGTTTTTGGTCTAAAATTATCAAGAATTGAGGTATCCAAATTTGATTTCTTAATCTATGGATCCACTATTGCATGTTTGAAATTTAGAGGTACAACTCCAGAGGCAAGAGTACTATTTATGATTTCCTTGATTTTAGGTCCAATGGTTTCAGTATTTTTTATTTTTTTAATTGAGAATTATATCTATGCAACAGGCAGATGGTTTAATTTTAGCTAGGTGTCTATCAAAAAAGAATGTGACACAGGCACAAACTGGTTAAAAAGAGCAGAGCACACAACAGTGATAGAAGAATCAACAGAATGAAGTGAAATATGTGCTCTAACATCAGCAATCTTCTCAACAATTTTAAAAAAGGTTTTACACATCTCAAAAGTTGAGAAAACAACTTGTTCTCAACAAGTTGATTGAGGAGTATTCAAAGCAGCATTAATTGTACCAAAAATAACACACACACACATACACACAAATCTTTAATTAATGGCTTAGAGGGACAAAAACATTTGGATATTAAAATCTTAGTCTTTAAAAGGCAAGGCAAGGCAATTTTATTTATATAGCACATTTCGTACACAATGGTAATTCAAAGTGCTTTACATAAAATAAAGTAAAATAATCATGAATAAAAATAATAAAAATAAAACAAGCAATTTTAAAACTTTTAAAATGATTAAAACATTTACTTAAAATGAATTTAAAAACAGTTAGAAAATGATTTTACATTAAAAAAAAAAACCGGGAAAATATAGTGCAATCAGTTCGGACAATGTACAGTGCTCATTCAATAAATGCACAGCTAAACAGATGGGTTTTGAGTCTAGACTTAAATGTGACTAGTGTTTTAGCACATCTGAAGCTGATTCCAACTGTTGGCGGCATAATAACTAAAGATGTTATGTTACCCTTTTTCTCTTCCCGATACCGATTCCGATACCTGGGCTAAGGGTATCGGCCGATACCGAGTACTGATCCGATACCTGGGTGTGTACAGTAGGTGGCCAGCCTAATTTGGCATTACTGTAACTGTAATTCAGTAGCGTGTTAAAATCATTCTTAATGTTTTCATTTCATTTTCATTTCGGTTCATTCTTGGTTTAAAAAAAATCTTCAGGATTCATATACAGAGCGAAATGAAAACGGTCCAGCATTTAGCAATAATTACTGTTAACACTGTTATTATTCCTGATTTTTCAAACTACCAACACTTTGCATTTTTGAATTACGCCTTATGTTTGACCAAAAATTAAGTATTATTTGTTTCAGCTGTTTGATCACGCTGGTGCCTGGTGCACATATTCACTGGAAACAGCAGTCGTTCACCAGACATTCAGCCTTAGCACTTTGACATATGGTTAATTAACTGAATTATTTTTTCATCGATACTGAAACACGAGTGAATCCCACAGCCTATTTACCTCATGAATAATAGTTAAGCTTCAAATGGGCAAAATCACGAATATGGAAACGTTTGGATTTCTCCCGAAGGAGAAAGCCCAACCTTACCTTATGCTTAGCTTTAAATTATTATTATTATTATTATTTTATTACTAACCCTATATTATTATATACTGCAATTATATTTATCCATTCGAATTATATATTTTTAATTCTTGTTTTTTTATGATAAATTTGTTAAATTTAAAGGATTTGTTATAAAGTTAAGGGAAAAATAAAAAATAAAAACATGCAGCAAATGAAAATAGGTGATTAATCAGTTAAAATGAAACCTATACACAACTCTTTTTTTCTGACAAACTTAATTTATTTTTAAGCGTGGTAAAAATAAATAAATAAATAAAGAAAGAAAATATCCAGCAAATGAAAATAGGAGATTAATCCGTTAAAATTTGTTACTCTGGGTTAAAAATAATTATAATTAACAGAGCCAGCGCCTAATCTAGGCTATCCAGGTTTTTTTTTTCTTTTTCATTGCATCTGAAATTGTCTTCGTTTATCACATTCACTTCACGCGCTCTAGCGCAGATCAGCAATGCTCAGCTGTGGACGATTTAAAAATGTTTGATATAAAGGTTGCTGTCCCATTTTATACATGAATTGTTCATTTAAAAAAATAAATATTGTTAGTTCTAATTATATTGTTAACACAAGTTCATTTAAGCTATTTTATGTATATGTTTTACTTATAAACTCCTTGAGAATGTAAAGGTAGTTTAATAGTATTTAGATTCAAGTCTAAAAAAAGTTTTAATTGCGTAATTTTTTTAAAATTAATTAATAACACCTTATCGTGTTTATTCTTGTATAAAATACGTGTTTATTCTTTAAGAAAATAAGGGAAAAAATAAGGGATGATCCGAATATTTGTTTTGCTATTTACTATTATGTAGGCTACAATTATTCAAAAAAATAAAATAAAAAATAATAAAATAATGTCATTAAAAAATACCATTGGTCTCATCATGATCAATAAGTTGTATTCGCCTCAATCTGATTCAGTACTGCAGTCAAACTACAGACAGTGAAGCCTGTGCTGTGAGGCGGGAACAGAGGATTCCGCTTGGTCTTAAAGCCTTCCGCAAACATCCACTATCACAAATAACAATGATTTTCATAAAATAATGATTAATTATTAATTGATGATTTGTTATTATCATTATGGTCTTGTGAAAATAATAATAGGGGCTGTGAGAAAATAATGATTACAAAGAGTAGTGCTGCTGAGTGCAGGCATGTTTCAGCCCAGTAACACACCATTCTTCACAGCCAAAAAACAGACCGAATTCAGTTCAGCTAGAGGGGGTTGGGTTTTTGGGGGTATAATGTATGACTTGTCGGGGTCGAGATAAAGGTGTGAATTGCTCTTTCATATGGACAGTGTATTATGAGGCTTTCACTTGCTGAACTGGTTTACATAGGACTGTTATTTTGGTTATAGACTAAAAAATGGTCTGCGCCCATGTAAGATTTTTCTAGTTCTAGTAGTTTGTTTGTTATTTTCAACTATTCAGAGGTTTATATTAAATTTACATAATCAAATCTTAGTTCCGCGCTCAAGCACATGCATTAAGTTTGCCACAAAGCACATGCAGAAGTAGCCTAATAATTGTGAAAAATTAGACATTTTAATTATTCATTAATAAACAAATGTTTTCTTGTCTGCTGCAAGATGAAATTGACAGTGCTGGCTCTCTCCGACGAGAGAAATGCAACATTCACAGATTACACAATTCTTTTTAGTTTAAAAAACATTTCAAGCTTTCTGTAGATATATTTTTTATGTATGTGAGACACCACGATATTATGTTAATAAAAAAAAATTATAATTTCATTATCAGGAAAAAATTAAAGTGATGATTATTATTATTATTTGTTTTTTTATTACTAACACTTGAATATGAACGTCGTGGTTTTCACTCGATCGCTCCAAGAGCGCTCCATCATGAGTACAATTCATGCCATAATATAACTGCATATTCAGTAAGAATTAATGTTAAACATATTTATCAGAAGGTTATGACTGCAAGAGTCGAGCGGGATATTAAGAGTTTGTCTGTTTCTCTTACTGATTATTTTCAGGTTAAAGCATGATTTAAACAGATTCAAACAAATGTAATCTTTCAACATTATCAGCATGCTATCTGATTTTGAAATCTTGAATAAGGTAATAGATCTGTTTGGATAAAATAACTGACAAAAAAGTAATGTTATTTTCATCACAAACAAAATTTTCACAGCAGAAAGCAGCAATTAAAAATTTAATGCTTACGATGTTATTAGTTTGGCATGTGATATAGGGAAAAAAGTTCACACAAAATAGCTTAAGCCACTTTGAAACTCTCCTGTTATTTTTTTATTATTATTATTTTATATGCTACGTTATGAACATAACATTTGAAACATACTGAAATACTTTATTCACGCAGTGAAGGCGGAGCGTGTTTCTGGTGTCAGTGCGGGCGGAGGGGAAGTTGTTGCTGCTCACAGACTGCGAGTGAGAGAGACATTTCACCTGACGAAATGAAGACGATCGCTGCAGCACAAGCACAGCACATCCGCCAAAAATAAACCTGCAGGAATGCTCGTTGATTGACTCGCCAAACTTTACTTTTGTAGGTCGCATGGCAGTAAATAATATGATAATATGACCATGCAGTCAATACAGATATTTAACCCTCTGGAGTCTAAGGGTATTTTTGGGGCCTTGAGAAGTTTTGTCATGCCCTGACATTTGTGCTTTTTTCAGTTTCTTATAAATATCTAAATGGGTAAAGTCTAATATCACTGTAATCAGCACAAACTGGGCTATAATAATATGTGAAACCCATGCATGTACATGATTGTATTTTTGAGAAAAAAAATGTTATGCATGGTTAGTGAAAAACTAAAAATGTTAAATCACTTGAATAAGGGAATAAAACACATACATAAAATTGGTTGCCGGAAAAGTTGAGAACTGGAGCTTGTAGCCTAGAATTTTTCTTTCTGAATGATGTGAAAATCATCTTGTTTACTCACTCACAGAAAACAATATATTGATTTAAATTTTCTAAAACACTTTTTGTTGGTAAAGTCATATGCGAGTAGGCGTCAACTATCATGAATATCATTGTGATTTACACCTGAGAAGACAAAGGCCTGCATAATGAGCTGCATAATGAGCCTCTCATTCAACTGTGCTACTGTGAGTGAGGACTTACAAGAAAGAGAACAAAATAAAAGTATATAATTTTATGTTTGTAGTTTATTAAGAATATATTTAATTATCCCACAACATAATTTAATATCCACTTGGGGGAGCAGTTAAACAGTTTATTAGGAACAATCAAAGCTGACTTTCAAATTTTTTGGCATCCTTTCTCTAGTCACACAATCCTTCAGAAATCCTTTTAACAATCTTATTTTCTACCAAATAAACCCCATTTATTATCATCATCATTATTATTATTATTATTAATATTAATGTTGAAAAGAGCTGATAATATTTTTCAGTTTTTTTAGGGGGAATAAATCGAAAGAACTGCATTGTTTTTACATTTGTTAGAGTTATCTCTATTTGTCACATTTATATTATTTACATCAAGCTTTTGAATGGTATAGTATTGTATATTGTTATTGAAACTTCATAATGTTTCACTTGATTATACATTTAGTCAGGAATTATAGTTTGGAAAAAGTATTTGGAAAAAGTCTAACTAGTAAAATGTTTACACGTTATGTGAAAACTAGTACAAATAAATAAAGAGAGACTTACTCTGTTTATGATCTCTGCTGAATAAAGTGCTTCATTCTTTTTTCTGAGGAAATCCATTTCTCAAATCCTCAACCACATCACATCTTTTTGGGGTGAATTATGTCTTAGTCCTCTCATCGCGAAGCAAACAGTAAAATAAAATAAAAACTTGAAGAACAGTCTGGCTGCTTTTTCTTCTGTGTGGGCGTATTCAAGCCGCGCGCTTCAGTTTGAATCTGAATAGCGTGTTCAGCGCGGGGGCGTGGTCACATTAAATATAATGAGCGGAGATATGAAAAATAGACATCGCGTTGTTTTCATATGGATTACTTTATCTCAGAATATTTGTTTTCGGCAGCACTTGTTTAGTTTAAAAGTAGACATTCCAGGCTTTCTATAGATATCTCTCTCATGTCTCTTCGTTGAGTATTCACGGAGTTACAGTTCATTTTAATGAAATGTTTGTACATGACGATCAGCGGAGACAAAGACTGTAGACAGCGCACCTTGTTTGTTATCTTTATTTTATAAGTGCACAAAGGTTTTTTGTTATTATGTCTGTATCCAAAAAAAACTAGACCCTTTACAGATTCGATTGATGTATTGCTCTTATCTGTACGATTAAAACTGAGAGTGTAATTTAAGTTCTTTTCGGGGTTATCAGGTGAAAATGACTCAAAACGCATATATGCGTTAATCGACTCGAAAGGGTTAATAAAAACTTTAAAACAAGCAGGGCTGTAAAATAAAACAGTAAAAAACGCACGCCTGTTCTACACCGCACACAAGTGGAGCGATCCAACAAAAGACAGCAGAACACAGTGATGGATACACTGGACATGATCCCCATCATTGAACTGATGCTTGTTCTGTCTGTGATGAAATGTTCTGACACTGTGTTCATATGATTTGACACTATAGTGTGATGTCATCAAGTTTAGACACACTTTTCGCTGTGGGGCATGTATGACTACTCTCGTGTCTGGTGTAGACACAGACAGTGACTGCTCTATTTACAAATAAGTTCTATAAGAAAAAAAAAAAAAAAACTAAAGCAGCGGCATAATGAGATGGAAATATAGACAAGAAAATATATTAACAGGTTTAAAAATAAAGGTCTATCCAGCATTAAGGTAATAAAATTACTGTTTTTTTAATCATCTTGTTGCAGTTCTAAATTTGACTGCTAAATGAATGATAAAGAACTATATTAAAACTTGTTTTGTAAAATTTCTTCATCATCTGAATATTTATTAAAAAATCGGTTTAAATCATAAATCATTTTTCTAAAATAAAATAAAAATCTGGGATTTTTTTTTTAGGCCATATGTTATTGCCCAACTTTAAAAGCAAGTAAAGAAGGCTCCCTTTAAAATCACTTAAGTTGTCAATTACTAAAGCTCTTTTTTAAATTGTGTGAATTTTGTTGATTATAATGATAGCACTTGAGTTTAATCGTGAGGACGTTTTATTAATCCGTCCATTCTTTATAGTTTCAAAGATTTAATTGTGCAGGTTTAATTTTTTTCGTTTCTTGTTTTAGGCAAATTAGGCCTAAATTATGGGAATTAAATTATTAGTGGTGGGCATAGATTAATTTTTTTAATCTAGATTAATCTCACTGTGATCTTTAAATTAATCTAGATTAAAATGGCTCATTCAAATTCTGCAAAAGTCATTCAGAATATGTGTGTTACCCAAATAAAATTGACAAACAGTAAGTCTTTGAGAAGGGGTTTATCAAGCTAGGTGGTGCATTCAAAAAGGGGCTCGTCTCCTGTTTCCAAAATGCATCACAAAGTGCTTGAAAAAAATGTAAACTAATTCCACATTGCACAATTTGAAAACAACCTTACACCTGTTTCACACATACTCTGTCTGCTTTGCGTATGCTTTGCATATTTTTTTATGCACCCATGTTAACGTATTCCAGTTGCGTTCCAGGAGCGTGGCGTCTGCAGCAGTGCAGCGATCGTTTATGTACCGAGTAGCGAACTGCAAATGCGTCCTGTGTGAAAGCACATAGAGTCTGTGCTGCACCACATACGTAACGCACACGGACTGCATACACACTGCAGACAGAGGATGTGTGAAACAGGCGTGAGCAGGACCGTAGCTCGGGTCAGCGGGGACCCGGTGAAGGTTGTACCAGTGGGCCCTGTTTGAAATTGTTTAATTTGTATGTTTGTTTATTTTTATTTATTTGTGCTATTTACACAATGCTTAAGTTTTTAACCCTCTCATGGTCTTCGTTTCCTGTCCAGAGACCCCAGACAATAACATTTAATTTTGTAACAAGATAATAGCTTTTTTTTTTTTACAAATGTAATTTTACTCTGTTTGTTAATGTTTTTACTCAACATTTGTGCAGTTTTTGGAGGATTTATGATATCTTTTAAATTTCTATAAATAAATACATTAATATTTATTTAAATAGGCTTTTTACAAAAAAAAACAGCATTTGATGTAAAATTCATTTTATAAAAGACCCAGATTACTAACTTTCATTCATGGGGATAACATGGATAATTTTAAATGATTTAATATAACATTTATACCCATTTTTTGGAAAATACAGTTTTAAAATAAAAATAAAAATCACTTTAACCAATAGATGGCTATAGAGCACCACTATATGCTATTTGCTATTTGACTACCTGAAAGATATCGTTTCACAAGTTGGATTCAGTTGGATTCATATCTAAATATTATAAAATCACAATTATAACAAAAATAAAATATTTTTTGTCAAAGTTTAGTATTTTTTTTACTGAAAAAACCCAGTTTTCCAATAATGTTACATTACAATGCATTGCAGGCAGTAAGCATGGTAAACCGCATGACCTCTGTAGACAGGGTTGGAGCAGGTTTGTGTGTGTGTGCTAAATAGTTTTGTCTCATCCTGTCATTTCTCTCTCACCCCCTCTTTGGTGGTTCTGCATTTTGCATGGTTATTTTGAAATTATTATAAGAGAGCAGTTGTTTTATATTCTCACAAGTGTGTGTGTGTGTGTGTGTGTACACATTGTCGGTGTCAGTGTCACCACTTTATATTTGTGTTGGTTCTGCATTTTGGATCATTATATTTGACCAATGATAAGAGAACAGTTTTTTTAGTCTCAAAAATGTAGTCCTCTATATGTGTGTGTGTGTGTGTGTGTGTGTGTACGCGTGTTGTGAGCAATATAATTTAGCATTGTGGATGTTTTTTGCATTGGTGGAAGTGTGCCACTTTATTTGTGCCATTTCTGTCGATTTTTTCTGCGTTGTTTCTGATTTTGATGATGAATTTAGTCTTCGTTTGATTCAGAAGACCACGAGTGTCACAAATTTTGTCACGCTAACATAAAAACAGATATCATTCCAATTTATTTTATTTATTTTTTTTGTAGATCTAGAAAGTGTTGAGAGCCGTAGAAGGTTTCATACCATTTGGACAAATTTGAGCAAAAGTCATTTTGGGTCAAAAAGACCCCGAAGACCATCTGAGGGTTAAGTTTGTAGGTGTCAAGGTACAGAAACCAAATAATTAAATGTAAAATAGCACTGGATAGTCTTCAATGTAAAAATGAAATATACAATCAAACCTACATTTATTCAGTTTTGCTATATATATCAAATGATATCTGGTGTCTGAATAATTTTTGGTTTGACTGTTAAAACTACAAAGTAATTCAGTCAAGAGCAGTGAGTGATTTCTTTCATTTTCTTGGATTAACATTACAGCAGCCAGTAGCTAAATTAGCCGTGGTCACTTTAAGAGACGATGAACGCATCCAATATAATACACATCCCATTTTTTCCTCAATTGTTTACTTTCACTTAACTGACAGTTTTTTCTAGCATACTTTCCAAGGTGGATATTTTGACTATTTTGTATGTATTTGTCTTCACAAGAGCAAATTCGATGTTCAAGTGTTTTGAGACGCCTTTCTCTGCGTGAGCCCTCAACACCAGAACACCGTGAGTACCGAATTGGGCTCTTTCACATCTTTTTGTTTGTATTTGTTCGTTCAGGTGCAGGAAGGACTTCGAGGAGAACTTTGCAGAAGAGAGCTCGCTTCCCTTTTAGTCGGTCACGTTCAAAGTTACGAATGGGATGTTGCCCGAGAGCCCAATCACCTTCGAGTGGTACAAAACAAGCCAATGGTACACAAAGTACCTTGGTCTGCGGGATTTGCATCGCGAGCTCCGCCCCGCAGAGCGGGTATATAAGAAGCAACGCAAGCAACTCGCATTCAAGCTTTCGCTTCGGAGCCGAGCACATCTCTTGTTACAAGCAAGAGCTGGTGTTGGTGTGACAGCGTGATTCAGCGGTTCGTCTGGGTTTCCTGCGACAGCTCCCGCGTTCCCCTGAGCGCTTCAACACCTCTGAAAGAGCTAATATCTTTCACAAAAGAGATACGGGCCGATTTGTGTTTTTTTAAAGATGTCATTTCACCCGTGTGTTTTTGGTGCGGTCGATACATCGCTCCTCATGACGGCCACAATTGCTGTGTCACGTGTGTCACTGGCTTGGCTCCTCAGCGAAGACTTGAATGCAAGTTCCTCACGTTGCTCCTTATATACCCCCTCTGCGGGGCGGAGCTCGCAATGCAAATCCCGCAGACCAAGGTACTTTGTGTACCATTGGCTCATTTTGTACCACTCGAAGGTGACAAGAGCCCATTCATAACATCTCCATTCCCTCCTTCAGGGAACGAGGGTTACATACTTAACCAAGACGTCCAGTGTCACTGTCCGTGATACGCGGCTCTCGATCTCTCTCGTGCGCACCGAACACAGCGCGCGAGTAACCAGCTACTCTGTTCAGCTTTTCCGCGTCTTGTCTTTTGATGCTTTAATGTTTAAATCAACAAGCAGTAATAATAATAATAATTCCTTACATTTATATAGCGCTTTTCTAGACACTCAAATCGCTTACATAGTCAGGGGGTATCTCCTCATCCACCACCAGTGTGCAGCATCCACCTGGATGATGCGACGGCAGCCATATTGCACCAGAACGCCCACCACACACCAGCTTACTGGTGGAGAGGAGACAGAATGATGAAGCCAATCAGTAGATATGGGGATTTTTAGGAGGCCATGATGGTCAGAGGCCAATGGGCGAATTGAGCCAGGATGCCGAGGTCACACCTCTACTCTTTTCAAAAGACATCCTGGGATTTTTAATGACCAAAGAGAGTCAGGACCTCGGTTTAACGTCTCATCCGAAGGACGGTGCTTGTTGACAGTATAGTGTCCCCATCACTACACTGGGGCGCTAGGACCCACACAGACCACAGGGTGAGCACCCCCTGCTGCCCTCACTAGCACCTCTTCCAGCAGCAACCTCGTTTTCTCAGGAGGTCTCCCATCCAGGTACTGACCAGGCTCAGCCCTGCTTAGTTTCAGTGGGCAACCGGTCTTGGGCTCCAGGGTGATATGGCTGCCGGCATAAGTAAGGCTTAAAAACACGTGAAAAAGATAAGCTTTCATGACGATGCGCAGCAGTGGCCTGTCAACTGTCCTGAGCATCTTTTTAGGCTGGCCTCAGCTAGTTCTTTTTATAAAATATCAAGGTGAAAGTCATCATAGCTTGCTTAGTATAGACCCAGCTCCCAACCCAACTTTGATCAAGTCAAGTCACCTTTATTTATATAGCGCTTTAAACAAAATACATTGCGTCAAAGCAACTGAACAACATTCATTAGGAAAACAGTGTGTCAATAATCCAAAATGATAGTTAAAGGCAGTTCATCATTGAATTCAGTGATGTAATCTCTGTTCAGTTAAATAGTGTCTGTGCATTTATTTGCAATTAAGTCAATGATATCGCTGTAGATGAAGTGACCCCAACTAAGCAAGCCAAAGGCGGCAGCGGCAAGGAACCGAAACTCCATTGTTGACAGAATGGAGAAAAAAACCTTGGGAGAAACCAGGCTCAGTTGGGGGGCCAGTTCTCCTCTGACCAGACGAAACCAGTAGTTCAATTCCAGGCTGCAGCAAAGTCAGATTGTGCAGAAGAATCATCTGTTTCCTGTGGTCTTGTCCTGGTGGTCCTCTGAGACAAGGTCTTTAAAGGGGATCTCTATCTGGGGCTCTAGTTGTCCTGGTCTCCGCTGTCTTTCAGGGATGTAGAGGTCCTTTCTAGGTGCTGATCCACCATCTGGTCTGGATACGTACTGGATCCGGGTGACTGCAGTGACCCTCTGATCTGGACACAGACTGGATCTGGTGGCTACGGTGACCTCAGAATAAGAGAGAAACAGACTAATATTAGCGTAGATGCCATTCTTCTAACGATGTAGCAGTTTTTCTAAGCGTTTGCAATACATTCTGAGCAGCGAAGAAGAAATGTGCAGCAGTTAGACAAAGCTAGCGGTCATAATTAGGTCTTGTTTAAGAAAATGGTATCAGGTTGGTTTATGGGTTCATGTACTCACCGATGCCAGTGCCAGAATTTGTTGTGATATCGGTGATATTTCCGATAGTAGTATCGGTATCGGAACAACTCTAATAGTAACTAAAGGCGGACTCCTCTTGTTTTGTGTGAACCCTTGGTATTTCTAACTGACTCGATCCTTGTGATCTGAGTGCTCTGTTAGGTTTGTATTCAGTGTACATATCTGCAATAAATTTCGGTCCTAGGTCATTTAGTGACTTATATATGAGTAAAAGTACTTTAAAATCAATCCTAAATGTAACTGGAAGCCAGTGTAAGAACCTGAGGACTGGTGTGGTATGATCCGATTTTCTGGTTCTAGTCAGAATCCTGGCAGCAGTGTTCTGGATGAGCTGCAGCTGTCTAATGGTCTTTTTGGGAAGGCCGGTGAGGAGCCCATTACAATAGTCCACCCCGCTGGTGATAAAGGCATGAACTAGTTTCTCCAAGTCTTGACTGGAAACAAAACATCTAATTCTTGCAATGTTTTTTAAATGATAGTATGCTGATTTAGTTACTGCTTTGACATGACTACTGAAACTAAGGTCTGTCTCCAGAATCATACCAAGATTCCTGACTTGATTTTTAGTTGTTTGACCCCTAGAGTCAATGTATGCATTTCCAAATGCAATGACTTCAGTTTTTTCCTTATTTAACTGAAGAAAGTTCTGGCATATCCAACTATTAATTAAAACCGAATCTTTGGCATAATTCCAGCCAAAAATTCTGAAAAGTCATCAGTAAAGTATTTACTGTATTTGGGTGGAAGATAAATCACAGCACACAGCACATAACAGCAATCTAGCATTTACCATACTCACCAATACGGTTGCATTGTTTTTGAGCCTGAGTGCAATTGTCCATCTCTACACTCCCTCACTGGCCTTCACTTACATTGCTTGTGTCATTATGGTGGAACTTTTCTTTAAGGAGAAAAGTGTTTTCACTAACAATAATAATAATAATAATAATAATAATAATAATAATAATAATAATAATAATAATAATAATAATATAAGGGAAACAGGTCAATTTAGCTCAAAGGGAATCATTTAATAATTTAAAGGGAATTTGAACAGAATCACTGTTTCACGGCTGATCACTGCGATTCACTGAACGAGCCGTTTAAAATCAAATCTGCGCTGGATACTAATATCCAAACTATAGTGAAAACACTATCAATTAGCAGAGTAACAAGATTGGCAGTTTAAGACATTAACTTGTAAGCACAAAACACAAGATACTTCTCTTTTCAATATGAATAAGGCTTTATTAGATAAATCTAAGACATATAAACTAATCTAACACATAAACGCACGCACACACACATTCACACAAGTTGCAGGAAGGTCGAAAGTTAGGGAAAGATGAGTTTAAGAGAATGGAAATATGGAATCCCAAGTTTACAGCAAAACGTTAAATTGCATAGACATGAACAACCATCAATCACGTAATTAACCCTTGCATTGAGTTCCTCAGTGAGGTTAAAATTATATTAGATACACCAGCAAAGGTCACAGTCTGGAGATAAAGTTACTTGCGTCTCCCGTGAAAGAGTCCAGGTGAAAGGGCTATCCCGAGGTCGTTGATTGGCTGGAAGTTCAGTCGCTGAAGTGACGTCTTGGGGAGACCATGCTTGGGCGTTGGCTGAAGCTGGAGTTGTGTGGCTGGTTGGAGTTGAAACGCACAGACGAGGTCGACGTTACAAAACTTAACTCAGAACACGAAACTCTCAAACGGAAAAGAAAAGAAATAAAGTTTGACGAGACAAGGTTGTGTTCCTTCTCATCGTGGCTAAGTAGCAGCAGGCAGGCACGCTGGAACCGCGCTCAAAGAACAGTGATGACTACTCAGCATGGCTAGAAGCTACAAGCTAGCAGAAGCATAGCTAGAGACTAGAAACAGACGTGGCTAATAGCAGCATAGCTGGAGACAAAAAACAGACTAAAAGCCGACTAAAAGCCGACTAAAAGCTAGATTTCATCGTGTCCAAAGTATTTAAAGTGGCCTGTTGGCCACACCTCAAATGTTGTCTTGACCAATCAGATATTGTCTTGGCTCGGGGGTATCATAAATCATTTGTTTATCTTACCAAGCATGTGGTCCAAATTTTCCTGCTCTGGCAGGGTTTAATTTTGGACATGATTCCTATAACACGAATACGATACATGGGACAAATAAATTATTGTCAGAACTAATTCAAGCAAGCAGATTGGATCACAGACATACCAAACACAATTACAAATCGTTAAGCTATGCCATAGTTATAAAAAAAAACATACACAATAAGTGATTATAACATGGTAGTCAAATGTGTGGGTTACACACATTTCTATTCATTTATAAGTCTTTTTGAGTTCATTCTGGTCCATATATCTGTACAAAAGAAGTTTCTTTGCCATTCTCTGACAAAGGGATGTTCTGTGAAGACAGAGGTTTAAAGCCCTTCCCCCCTTTAGGAATTTCAGTCTGGTTCTGCTGGGTGGGGGAAGTCAATGGAAGTATTTAACTTGATCTCCTGGGTTTACATGTGATGTCCAGCGTTGCATTTCAATTACGAACAACACATTTGGCACCAAATTTCTCTTCTTTGAATTGAAATTGTAAATAATTGTTCTAGTGGTGTTAATGTTGAAGCTGTTGTGTGAACAAGTTGGTTGGTCATCTTGCTTGGTTCTTGTGGCACTAGAACTGATTTATGACTTCCTGAGGAATTCGGCTCTCGTGTTTCAAATGCACACAGCTTTGATAGACTCTTTAATTTGTCTGGTTCGACTCATTTCTGTTACAATAATAATACATTTTATTTATAACATCTCACTCCCAATTAAAATACAAAGATACAACATAAAACAGCAAAATAAATTACATCAAAACTCTAAACAATAGCTTAATTGTGATTAGCTTTTTTTCTGACTTACGGCTTCACTACCATTCTGACGTTCTTTTCTCAGATTTTTCTAAGATTTTTACTTCAGCAGCACAGTGCTCAAATAACAGACCCCCTATACATCCCGAGAACAGATTTGACTTCTAATCTAATAATCATCCATATGGGGAAAAATGATATTTGGAAAGAGCAGTCAGAACTCCTTAAGGAGGACTCTAAAAAAACTTCAAATACTCAAAGTTCAGTCATTCATTAATGGACCACTCCCAGCAAGGGGAACAAATATGTTTTCACAGTTGCTTGGGCTGAACACATGGCTACAAAGATCTTGTAATATAAAAGGAGTGAATTTTGTTGAAAACTTCAATCATTTCTGGGGCCATAGACAATTGTTTAAACCGGATAGCCTCCATCCAAACAAACGTGGTGCTCAAGTGCTTAAGGATTAAATGTTTACTTTTCCCTCCACCATCCTTCAGCAGATTGTGTCAATTCATTCAGCAGACACACACCAGGTCCGAGTCATTATGTGGTTGACACATAATAATAATATTAATAATAATAATAATAATAATAATAATAATAATAAATTATATTTATATAGCGCTTTTTCTAGGCACTCAAAGTGCTTTACATATTCAGGGGGTATCTCCTCATCCACCACTAGTGTGCAGCATCCACCTGGATGATGCGACGGCAGCCATATTGTGCCAGAACGCCCACCACACACCAGCTTACTGATGGAGAGGAGAGTGATGAAGCCAATCAGCAGATATGGGGATTGTTAGGAAGCCATGATGGTTGGAGGCCAATGGGCAGATTTAGCCAGGATGCCGAGGTCACACAGCTACTCCACAAGGACACTGACAACACCATGCAGCCAAAACAAGCATTGCTGATGGACACTCTCCCGGCTGAGCCCTGCCCACAGAGCTCCTCACAGACAGACTGTGATGTATCGAAACAGCTACAAGACTCAGCACCCAAGGACACCTTTCTGGAAAACAGCCAGGGAAGACACGAAAACATATCACAGTCACTGGGAACACCAGAGACACAGCCCCGCTCACCGGATACATTATCCCTCTCTCTATCATCTCCACTTCTGTGCTTCTCACAGAAAATGGAGGAATTGGTGTATGCTGGGACTAAACTCTTCCCAGCATACGCCATGAATCTTCTGAATCTCAACAGTTTATACCAAGTGTAGAGGAACAAGCTGAAACTGATCGCCACACTGATTGATGGCACAAACATGGAGCGAGACCCAAAGGAACACGAGATATCAGATTGTCACGAGTTTCTCATATAGCTGCAGTAGCTTCCTCTACCCCAGATTCAACTATGACAAGGCTTGTAAATACCTGTATTCTAACTCCCCCTATGCATCTTGAGAACAGATTTGAAGCATTAATGAATGTGAGGAAGGAATCCCCAAATAGGATTTAACATGGATCGGATCAGCCAGCAGCTAGCATTGCTACTAACAGGTGCTCAAGGATGAGCAAACAGCAGCATTTAGCTCAGAGCGCAGCCGAGCCAAGGACTCTGATAGTGGGTGACTCTATTATCAGAAACATTATTAGCAGGTAACAAAAACATGCTGCCTTCCTCAAGCAGTGGTCTCTTATGTGAACAAGGAACTTCAGAACATTCTGATGAAGCACAAGACTGCAAATCAAATCATCATCCATGTGGGGAAGAATGATATTCGGAAAGAGCAGTCAGAACTCCTTAAGAAGGACTTCATTGAACTCTTTGAAACACTTCGAGGACTCAAAGTTAAGTCGTTCATCAGTGGACCATTCCCAGCAAGCAAATATGTTTTCATGGTTGCTTGGGCTGAACAAATGGCTACAAAGATCTTGTCATATAAAAGGAGTGAATTTCATTGACAACTTAAATCTTTATTGATATAATGTAATATTCACATAGTTAATGCAGAAAACAAAACTACAAAATAAATGATAACGGTTCTAAACACGTTTCACCTGATTCAACATGTGCATGGACCCACACACAAAGGTGGACACTGTGACGTTCGTGTACCAGAGAAACACAAGGAGAGGGAGAGATCCAATTACGTTTTATTAACAAAAAGGGTAATCCAAAACAAACAGTCCAAGGAGACAAACAAAACAAAAGAGGGAACCGGAAGGAACGAAACGGGAACTCTGAGGACGAGATAGAAAGGGTAAGTCTCGGGAGACGAGAACATTGGTAACACAAATGGTAAGGACTCCATTCAAACAACAGGGAAAGACAGGTATTTATATGGAGACTAATGACAGTAGATTGCTTGCACCTGGTGCAATTAATTGGAGTGCAATTACTGTGAAGACAGGACCAGACTAGAGGAATTATAGTGCCTATGGTGAAGTGTCTAAGGAGAAGTGAGCTCACTAGTGGACACCCAGGAAAACAGAGACTGACAGCGTGACATTACCCTCTACTGCACGGAGCAGCTGCCAGATGCTCCACCTGAAACCAAGGGAAAACCAACAGATAAAGAAACTAGGAGGGAGGTGGAGCGGCGGAGGACTAGGGGGAGGGATGGAGGGCCAGAAAACATGATACACAGAGACAGGAGAACCGGGTAGAATAGGGAAACAGAGACAAAACAACCAGGTAAAATGCTGAAATAGAGACAAGACAACCAGGTAAAATGGGGAGACAGAGACAAGACAACCAGATAAAATGGGGAGAAAAGAGAAGTGTAACACAAAACAAGGAGTCCAGGTGGGTGGTGGACCGGCGGAGGATCAGGGGGAGGGATGGAGGGCCAGGTCCAAAGAAGGATTCAAAGCTTATTTCATTAACAACACTATTCCTAATGTCTGGAAATCAGAAACCACGGATGACAAAGTGGATGAGATGGTGAATACTGTTGCACACTTTGAAGACATTTTAAGATCTGAGTTGACCACGATGCGGAACCAGTTTGCTTCTGACATGTCATTTCTTCAATCGCTATGCTCCGAAATGGATCGTCTTACAGGGGAGATGAGATAACAAAAGAAAGTTTTTGCAGATCACAATAGGCGAGTAGCAGTGCTCGAGCAACAGATTGTTGATTTACAGGATCGCAATAGGTGCTGCAATCTGCGTCTGGTTGGATTGTCTGAAGGGTCCGAAAAGGACGACCCTATGGGCTTTTTGAAAAGATCCCTACCGGCATGGCTCCCATCTCTGGCAGGCAAAGAGATTGAAGTGGAACGAGCGCATCGCGTGTACACCAGGCCCTCCTCAGATCGCGCTAAACCATGGGTTTTCATCTTTAAATTGTTGCGGTACACGGACAGGGAGCTCATTTTGCGGGCCGCCAGACTTCACGCCCCGGTGAAGATATCCGATGGAGCAACGCTGTCTTTCTTTCCAGATTTTTCGCCGGCCACCACAAAAAGAAGAAGTGCATTTGCGCCAGTAAGAAAGGAAATGAGAGAGGCAGGCATCCAGAATTTTCTTCTCTATCCTGCAACGCTGAAGGTCATTCTCAATCAGGGTTATTCTAAATTGTTATACTCTCCAGAAGAATCAAGAGTGTTTTTAGATCCCATTCATCCATCAACTCTCACTGAACTTCAGCTGGGAGCTTATTATCTAATCGGAGAAGAGATGCTCTCAGGCGACTGTGTCTTTCACTGTTTACTCTAATATTTACTTCTGAACTTATAGTTACTATATAGTTTCATTGAGCATACAGTATCGCTTACTGATTATGGTGGTATAATATTTATGGTCTAGTTGTATTCCTTCTCTCTTGTTTTAATTAATTAATTTAATTTTAATTTTAATTTTAATTTTAATTTTATTTTTTATTTATTTATTTATTTATTTATTTATTTATTTATTTTCAACAGAGATACTACCTAGTCAAAGTGTGCATTTGGGGCCAATGTTGGTTCTTCTGTAATGTGCAGGTTTTTGTTGACGCCACGGATCATATTAAGGGGTCCTGGCAGATCAAGGTTTTTTCTTGGTTTGGTCTGCCATAGTTCATGGAAATGTGTTAAAATATTTTTGAAAACTGACGGGAAGGGTGGGGGTGGAGGGTGGTTTGATGGTAGACTCAACTAGTTTTGTTTTCAAATTTGTATTTTGTCTTATTATGCAGTAATGCTGTTTGATACCTATGACTGACCTTAATATTCTAAGTTGTAATATTAATGGCCTAAATGGCCCCGTACATGTTTTCTGGATTTTTTGCGAAGGAGAAAGATTGATATAATGTTAGTTCAAGAATCCCATTTGAAAGAGGAGGATGTACACAGGTGTAATAATACGTTTTATGAAGTGGTATCTCATTCATCTTCGGATGGTAAAACCAAGGGTGTTCTAATATTGGTGCGGAGGACTTTAAATATTACTATTTTGGATAAAGGTTGTGATACGGACGGTAGAATAACACATATAAAAACAATAGTGGAGAAAAGGAATATTGTATTTATTTCAGTTTATGCCCCTTGTACTCATGAACCTACTTTTTTCTCTATTTTATCTTCCTATCTTTTAAAATGTTCAGATTTGGAAATTGTATTAGGTGCAGACACGAATTCTGTAATGTCCCATATCCTAGATAGATCTGGACCAAAGGAATCACATTCTCAAGCCTTTTTTTCTGACAAACTTAGGCAATTTATAACCTTGTCATCATTGGTGGATAGTTGGCGTTTACTAAATCCTTCTGCTAAGTCTTTCACTTTCTTTTCTGCTACTCATAAATCCTATTCGCGAATTGACCATGTTTTCATTTCTACTTCTTTCTATTCAGCTGTTTGTGATGCCGATATCTGTTCCTTATCTTTGTCTGATCATGATGGAAATTTGTGCAGATTATCTTTGATCCCTTGACCGTCTCGTGTGACTAGATGGCGATTTAACCCTAAGCTGTTAGATGAAAACTTTTGTAGTCAATTCAGGAATAATTTTGCTGAGTTTATTGAAATTAACCAAGCCTCAGTGGATGATCCGCGAACACTTTGTAACGCTGTTAAAGGATTTATATGGAATAACTCAATTTCATATGCCTCTTTTCTTCAGAAAAATGGACATAAAAAGATTTGGAATCACAAAAGAATTGTAATCACAGCTCCAGAATCTGACTAGAGACAATCAGCGTTGTTTCTCAGACAATACACTCAGCAAAATCATGGCGGTTAGATCCGAGCTTAATTCATTACTGAGATCAATAGCAGAATTCCTGATTCAAAGATGCAGGCAGAATTATTATTTTCAAGGAAGTAGACCAAGCCACCTTTTAGCTTTAAGAATACGCAACAGTGAAAAGTTAGCTAATATTTCAGCAGTGAAATCCCAATCCGGGCTTATTGTGACAGATCCAAAAGACATTAATATTTATTTTCATTCTTTTTACTCTAACCTCTATACATCTTCTGCTGTTGGTGACCCTGACTCTTTTGCATCTTTTCTGTCCAACCTTGATTTACTAGGCTGTCAGATTTGGACTCTGATTCCCTGGCTGAACCGGTTATCCTTCAAGAGCTGGAGTCAGCAGTTCGATCTATGAACAAGGGGAAAACCCCAGGTTTAGATGGTATTCCTGTAGAATTCACCCATCTATTACTATAGCTGTGATTTCTCTCTTGTCAAAAAAGATAAGGATCTGACTTCATGTTCTAGTTACCGGCCACTCTCTTTGATACGGACTGATGTTAAATTATATGCTAAGGTACTATCTCGTCGTCTAGAGAAATATATGAACAGGCTAGTTCACCGTGACCAAACATGGTTCATTAAACCTCGCTCCGCTTCAGATAACTTACGCAGGTTATATCATATTATTAATTCAACTAATAGTTCATCCTCCCCTTGTTCAGTATTACCTCTAGATGCAATGAAAGCTTTCGACCAGCTAGAATGGAACTACAGTACAGACCAAAAGTTTGGACACACCTTTTGAGTTTTCTTTATTTTCATGACTATGAAAATTGGTGAGTCACACTGAAGGCATCAAAACTATGAATTAACACACATAACAAAAAAGTGTGAAACAACTGAAAATATGTCATATTGTAGGTTCTTCAAAGTAGCCACCTTTTGCTTTGATTACTGCTTTGCACACTCTTGGCATTCTCTTGATGAGCTTCAAGAGGTAGTCACCTGAAATGGTTTTGACTTCACATGTGTGCCCTGTCAGGTTTAATAAGTGTGATTTCTTGACTTATAAATGGGGTTGGGACCATCAGTTGTGTTGTGCAGACGTCAGGTGGATACACAGCTGATAGTTCTACTGAATAGACTATTAGAATTTGTATTATGGGAAGAAAAAAGCAGCTAAGTACAGGAAAACGAGTGGCCATCATTACTTTAAGAAAAGAAGGTCAGTTAGTCCAAAAAATTGGGAAAACTTTGATAGTGTCCCCAAGTCCAGTCACAAAAACAATCAAGCGCTTCAAAGAAACTGGCTCACATGCGGACCGCCCCAGGAAATGAAGCCCAAGAGTCACCTCTGCTGCGGAGGATAAGTTCATTCGAGTTACCAGCCTCAGAAATTGCAGGTTAACAGCAGCTCAGATTAGAGACCAGGTCAATGGCACACAGAGTTCTAGCAGCAGACACATCTCTAGAACAACTGTTAAGAGGAGACTGTGTGAATCAGGCCTTCATGGTAGAATATCTGCTAGGAAACCACTGCTAAAGAAAGGCAACAAGCAGAAGAGACTTGTTTGGGCTAAATTACACAAGAAATGGACATTAGACCAGTGAAATCTGTGCTTTGGTCTGATAAGTCCAAATTTGAGATCTTTGGTTCCAACCACCGTGTCTTTGTGCGGTACATGCCTGGTTCCCACCGTGAAGCATGGAGAAGGAGGTGTGATGGTGTGGGGGTGCTTTGCTGGTGACACTGTTGAGAATTTATTCAAAAAGGCATACTAAACCAGCATGACTTCCACAGTATCTTGCGGCGGCATGCTATTCCACCCGGTTTGCGTTTAGTTGGACCATCATTTATTTTTCAACAGGACAATGACCCCAAACACACCTCCAGGCTGTGTAAGGGATATTTGACCAAGAAGGAGAGTGATGGGGTGCTGCACCAGAAGACCTGGCCTCCACAGTAACTGGACCTGAACCCAGTCGAGATGGTTTGGGGTGAGCAGAGTGCTAAGCATCTCTGGGAACTCCTTCAAGACTGTTGGAAGACCATTTCAAGTGACTACCTCTTGAAGCTCATCAAGAGAATGCCAAGAGTGTGCAAAGCAGTAATCAAACCAAAAGGTGGCCACTTTGAAGAACCTAAAATATGACATATTTTCAGTTGTTTCACACATTTTTGTTATGTATATAATTCCATGTGTTAATTCATAGTTTTGATGCCTTCGTGTGAATCTACAATTTTCATAGTCATGAAATATAAAGAAAAATCGTTGAATGAGACGGTGTGTCCAAACTTTTGGTCTGTACTGTATATATGGGCAGTTCTACAGGATCTGGGTCTAGGATCAAGTTTCATAAACATGATAAAAGTTCTGTACGCCAATCCAGCAGTCTCTGTTCTCACAGGTTCTGTCTGCTCTAACCCATTCTTTATACATAGAGGTACTTGTCAGGGTTTGCCCACTTTCTCGTCTGTTATTTGCCTTATCCTTGGAACCCTTAGCTCAAGCGGCCCGACTATCTGAAACTATTTCTCCCATAAGTATAAAGAATACTCATCATCTTCAATAAACAGAGGACTTAATTTTGGTGGATGATAAACAATAAGAACAGAGGAGGCACATTTAACTCTAAAAGCAATACCCTCAAACGATGTTAAACTAGTAGTGGCAAGATCTATAGATAACAGCAAGGCCTCCTCATTTCCTGGTTAGCTGTGGTCTTTCGATGTACATATAATCAGATGGAGTTGTCAAATTAAGATTTAGAAAGTCATTTTGCTAATGCCAAGTTCCACAAATACAGAATAAATCAACTTTTTTGTCCAAGATGATATCTTAAATAAGTACAGTATTATTGTTCAGTGAACAAGCATTAAAATGTGTGAAGTTAAAAGAATCAATTCGAGCTTAACTCCAATGCCAGTTGTATAAAAGCTCCGCCACGACCCTCTGTGACAATACTTTGGTCAACCCAGGAGTTGAATCGACCGTAAAGTACTTTGAACACAAATTTCTGGAGGCAGTTCATGTTTCAATGAGAGGAGTTCAGAAGGAGAGTACCTTATCATGTCAGGATCCAAGTTCTGAAGGATCCACTCACTACAAATTCCAGTCATAGTAGAAATGAAGATGAAAATGGTTACCAAGCAGATGTGCTTGACAGAAGCTATAGATCCAGCATGTTACATGTAGTAATAACCAAGTATGTCAACACTCATCACCATAGATGGAGTACACAATCCAAAACATGAAGCAAGTTCAAGCTCCGGTCAGACTCACAGGAACTGAGGGCTCCAACGCAGTAGTTGTGAATGATGGCAAACCATAAATCAAAGTACTTGTACACAGTAAAATCCAAATTCACAAGGTGGCCAAAGTCATACACAGTGATGCAAAACAATGTGTAAAATAGTCAAATATACAATTGTTTTTAAAACAAACAACCAATCAAAACAAAAAACTGGATGAAGAAGCAGCAGCCACAATGCGGCAACATTCTCTTTTTCTGGAAAAAAAAGGAGAGTACATTTTAAGTGCACATACTGTAAAATAAAATGCAACCCAAATAATGTAATTCCCATTTAATGGACAGTGAATTGTTTAAAGGAAGACAAATGCTGACTGTTCTTATATTGTCCTTTACCCTGACCTTTGCAGCACAGGCAAAATTTAATCAAACCCACAGCAGGACTCCAAGACCAGGTTTCAGTGCGTATATGTGGGGTGACCCACAACAAACCCAGGAGACCATATGAGACCATTTAGGTATTTCCCTAGCATGTACAGATTATTTTGTTATTGTTCACTAAAGTTCTACACAGCTAGCATCCATTTCCATAGTAACTCCTGCGTTCAGCACCCAGTTTCTGTGTTTACGGTGGGCAAGTGTGAGTTTTTACCTCAATGTCGACTGATCTAACTAGAACCACATTTTTTTGGAACTGCAAATAAGCAATGTTTGGTTAAATCATTTCAGAGCTTAGAGAACATAATCTCCGGAATATCTCTGTTTGCTGAATTATTACCTATTGTGCAACTCTGTGTATTTATTGCCTTCACTGCATTTGAGCCATGAATTTTTATATTTTTTAGATACACAGTGTTTTTTTTTACCCAGTGCAACTCAACAGACAACAATTTTGCAATAACATAGCAACATTGTGTTGATAAATGTATTTACAGTGCATTCTCATTTTATTTTCTGTAGTACTTCTGTAGTTCGGCATTCAGTGCACCAAGAAAAAAAAATTGGCTCCGTGCTTTATCTATTCTTGTAGCTATCCCTTACGAAAATTAACCATGGTTTTACTACAAATAAAACCAAAAAACCATGGTTACTGTAGTTAAACCATGGTAACCACAAATTAACCATGGTTTTGCTATATTAACCATAGTTTAACCATGGTATTTGTAGTAAATCTGTGGTTTTACAAATGGCAGTCAATACACCAAAAAACCATGGGTTACTACAGTTTTACTATACTAAAACCATGGTTATTTTTCGTAAGGGATGCTGATGCTAGCCAGAACTGCTGTACTCAGATTTAGCATGAATGTTTTTATTTCTTTTAAAATGAACTTGTTATTGTCACAAGCCATGCAAAAGAAGAAACAAAAAATAGGAAACAGGGTTAACTTTGCTTGCTATGCGAAAAGTGCAAATGTATTTCTGGGAAAGCTTCTTTGATTCGACCCGGAGGGGCAGGTTCTTGGTGGCTAACCAGACTCTTTGACCAGCTCAGAAATTAGGGGCCATCCGGTGGAGAACTGACATTCAAAGGGGTTATTGTCCAGTGGCCGAGGACTGGAGGGTGTTATGGGCATATGCAGCCCACATGATGTAGGTAGCCCAAGAGGTGGGGTTATTGACTGCCATACACTGCAGAGTGGTCTCCAGATCCTGGTTAATCTGTTCCATCTGGCCAATTAGAATCTGGATGGAACTCAGATGATAGGCTGACCGTGGCCCCATCACTTTCCCTGGCTACACACTGGGAAAGCCTCCACATATACCTTCTCATCCTCCTTGATGCACAGGCAAAAAAAATGCAGCTGGAGGAAGTCAAGAGTGCAAGCTTTTCCTGGATAGCATGTCAAGGGAGACTCATGACCCCACTTCAAGATTGAGGAACATACAGGCATCCCAGGAGACCATCTCCTGGATCTGGCTCTTGGGCTTGAGCCTCTTGCACCACCCTTTCCAGTTCTCACTGAAAGGGTGCAACAATTCTAGACCTATGAAGAATCAATGCCAAAGGCTTCTCCTATGTCTCAGGAGAGTAGGCTTGGGGCAGAGCATCTGGATTGACATTCTTGGTGCTGGGTCTGTAAGACAGGAGAAACTGAAATTGATAAAAAAAAAAACAAGGACCATTAAACAGGCCGAGGGTTCAGCCGCTTGGCCTGCTGGAGATATTCCAGTTTCTTGCTGTCAATGAGAACCTAGAAAGAGTGCTGAGCCCCCTCAAGCCAGTGTCGCCACTCCTCCAAGGCAAGTTTCACCACGAGCATCTCTCGATCCCCAATGTGGTAGTTGCGCTCGGCATCCAACAGGCGTCGAGACATGAAGGCACAAGGGTGTAGTTTTCCATCCTCCCCCCATTGTGACAGAATGGCCCCTACACCCACCTCCGAGGAGTCCACCTCCATCACGAAAAGTATTTCTGGGTCGGAGATATTAGAGAATGGGAGTGGAAGTGAAGCATTGTTTAAGCTCCTTGAAGGCCCCACTGCCTCTGGAACCCAGTGAATCTTGATTCCTGCTCCCTTGGTCAGCACATTCAAGGGAGCCACCACAAAACTGAAGTTCATAATGAACCTCCTATAGAAGTTTGTGAAGCTGATGAAATGTTGAACTTCCTTGACTGTGGTGGAAATAGGCCAGTTGAGGACAGCTTAGGGTCCATCTCCACGTAGCCAGGAGTGATGATGAACCTGAAAATCTGAGCCTTGGTAACATGAAACTCATCCTTCTCAGGCTTCACGTAGAGATGATTGTCAAGGAGTCTCTGGAGGACCCTGCTGATATGCCCCTCATGCTCCTCCAATGACCCCGAGAAAATGAGGATATCGTCAAGATATAAAGACTGTATTATCTGTGTTTGGAAAACAGCGGGGCTTTTGGTGAGCCCGAACTGCATCACCAGATACTCATAGTTGCCTGTGGGGGTGTTGAAGGCCGTCTTCCATTCATCCCCCTGTCGGATCTGCACAAGATGGTAAGCGAGTCGCAGGGACTGAGTTGCCTCTGTTACTCTGCCCAGTTCTATAGGTCTTCTATCAAATGCCATAACTGTCTGGAGATGATGAAGGAGGTGGGTAGAGATCCCAAGATCCTTAGCTAAAGATAGATCCAGCACCGGAATCAATCATAGCCTGGACCAGATGTTGGTGGCCCTCCCAGGACAGAGTAACTGGAACAGCTAGGACATCATTAGTATGAGGAGCTCTAATTTTCCCCATCAAAGCACTATCCTCTGTTCTCTTGGGCGATTTTTCCGGCAGATGGCCATCGCAATGAGGGACTCGAGATCAGCAGTTGGTTCGCAACTGGCTAACTCATCTTTAAGGGGCTCGGACAACCCTACCTGAAAGCAGTCCATCAACACCTAATTGTTCCATCCGCTTCTTGCCGTGATAGTCCGAAACTCAACGGCAAAATCTGCAGTGGTGTGGGAGCCTTGATTGAGAGTAAGCAGGCACTTGGAAGCTTCCCGACAACTGACTGGATGACCAAACACTCGCTTGAACTCTTCTTCAAAGGCAGCGTAGGATTCACAACAGGCATCCTGGGATTGCACACCGCGGAGGCATAGTAGGCAAAGCAAGGGAAGTTTATTTATATAGCACATTTCGTACACAATGGTAATTCAAAGTGCTTTACATAAAAGAAAGTAAAATAATCATGAAGAAAAATAATAGCAAAAAGAAAACAAACAATTTTAAAACTTAAAAAAAAAATGATTAAAACATTTATAAAACAGTTAGAAAATGATTTTACATAAAAAATTAAATTAAATTAAACAGTGAAAATATAGTGCAATCAGTTGCACTATAAATCTTGCAGTGTTTTACTGCACAGTGCTCAGTCAATAAATGCACAGCCAAAAAGATCCATTTTTAGATTTTAAATCTTTAGTTTAGATTTAAATTTGACTAGTGTTTTAGCACATCTGATCTCTTCTGGAAGCTGATTCCAACTGCGGGCAGCATAGTAACTAAAGGCGGACGCCCCTTGTTTTGTGGTAACCCTTGGTATTTCTAACTGACTTGATCCTAGTGATCTGAGTGCTCTGTGCTCAGTGAACATATCTGCAATATATTTCGGTCCTAGGTCATTTAGTGACTTATAAACGAGTAAAAGTACTTTAAAATCAATCCTAAATGTAACTGGAAGCCAGTGAAAGGACCTGAAGACTGGTGTGATATGCTCAGATTTTCTGGTTCTAGTCAGAATCCCTGGCAGCAGCGTTCTGGATGAGCTGCAGCTGTCTAATGGTCTTTTTGGGAAGGCCAGTGAGGAGCCCATTACAATAGTCCACCCTGCTGGTGATAAAGGCATGAACAAGTTTCTCCAAGTCTTGACTGGAAACAAAACATCTAATTCTTGCAATGTTTTTTTTAAATGATAGTATGCTGATTTAGTTACTGCTTTGACATGACTACTGAAACTAAGGTCGGTCTCCAGAATCACACCAAAATTCCTGACTTGATTTTTAGTTGTTTGACCCCTAGAGTCAAGGTATACATTCACCTTGAACACTTCATCTTTGTTTCCAAATGCAATGACTTCAGTTTTTTCCTTATTTAACTGAAGATAGTTCTGGCACATCCAACTATTAATTTCATCAATGCATTGGCAGAGGGAGTCAGTGGGGCTGTAGTCATTTGGAGAAAAGGCTAGGTAAATCTGGGTATCATCAGCATAGCTGTGGTAGGCAATTTGGTTCTTTCACATTATTTGACTTAGTGGAAGCATATACAGGCTAAACAAGAGCGGTGCAAGAATTGAGCCTTGTGGGACTCCGCATGTCATGGACGTCCACTTAGACTTATGCTCTCCTATACTCACATAATAGCCTCTCCCTTCTAAGTATGATCTGAACCATTTGAGTACCATCCCAGAAAACCCGACCCAGTTTTCCAGTCTTTCTAGTAGTATGTTATGATCGACAGTGTCAAACGCAGCACTGAGATCTAGCAATACCAGCACTGATATTTTGCAAGAGTCACAATTTAAGCGAATATCCTTTATTATCTTAATGAGTGCTGTCTCTGTGCTGTGATGCGGTCGAAAACCAGATTGAAAATTGTCCAGGTATCCATTTGAGTTTAAGTATTTGTTCAGCTGATTAAAAACTACCTTTTCTATAATTTTGCCTATAAAAGAAGGATTAGATATTGGTCTAAAATTGCTCAAAATTGTGTTATCAAGATTGGTGTTTTTCAGGAGGGGCTTAACAACTGCAGTTTTTAGGGAGTTTGGAAACGTCTCAGAAAGAAGTGAGGCATTCACCACTTCTAAGAGATCTGCTTTTAAGCAGTCAAGTACACTTTTGAAAAAAGATGTGGGAAGTGTGTCAAGACAACAGGTTGACGATTTTAGTTGCTGCACTATGTCTTCCAGAATTTTGCTATCAATTGTTTCAAAAATAGACATAGTATCTTTTTGATATTTTGGGCCGAATCTGTCTGACCTCTGCATTACTTGAGGATGTGCTAATGGCCTTCCTGATATTTATGATCGTCTCAGAAAAGAAAGAAGCAAACTCATTGCATTTGCTGTCTGAGAGCATATCACTGGGAAACTCATATGCTGACTTGGGGGGTTTGTCAGTCTCTCAACAGTGGCAAAAAGAGTACGAGTGTTATTTAAATTACTGTTTATAAGGTTTGAGAAGAAATTCTGTCTAGCTGTGGCTAGTTTCACACCAAAAGCATGAAGGCTGTGTTTATAGATGCTATAGTGAATTTCAAGTTTCGTCTTCCTCCACATCCGCTCGGCTTTTCTGCATTGTCTTTTCATAGTCTGAACTGCTGTTGATCTTCTCCAAACTGATTTCTGTCTGTTTGTTTTCTTACTGACTATTATTGGTGCAATATCACCAATAACATTCTTAACATTTGAGTTGAAGGAATCAAGGAGAATATCAACAGAGTCTGCAGAAATGCTTGGTGTTAAAGATATAGCCTCCATAAATAGTACACTTGTGTTCTCGTTTATGCATCTCCTTCTGACAGAGAAAGATCTAGATTCAGTGGTAGCAGAGATCAATATATCAAAGAAAATACAGAAGTGATCAGATGCGCAGAGTGCTATGTCCTTAGTAACAATGGATGAAATGTTTAGACCCCTACTGATGATTAGATCCATAGTGTGTCCACCTTTGTGTGTGGGTCCATGCACATGCTGAATCAGGTCAAAAGTGTTTAGAACCGTTATCATTTGTTTTGTAGTTTTGTTTTCTGCATTATCTATGTGAATATTAAAATCCCCTGCAATTGCAAAACAGTCAAACTCTGAGGAAATTATTGATAAAATTTCTGTGACCTCTTCAACAAAGGCTGGAGAGTATTTTGGAGGCCTGTAAATAATAATAAACAGAATGCATGGAGCACCTTTCAGCACAATCCCTAGATATTCAGAAGACAAGTACTGACCAAATGACACTTGCTTGCATTGATAGACATCTTTAAATAGAGCAGCTACACCCCCACCTCTCCTAAGAGTCCTGCAGACACTCATGTAAGTGAAGTTAGGAGGGGCTGCTTCATTTAGGATTGTTGCACTGCAGCTGTCTTCTAGCCATGTTTCATTTAGAAACATAAAATCCAGATTGTTTGTGGTTATAAAGTCATTGATTAGAAATGATTTATTATATTTATTATTATTTATTATTTATTGATTAGAAATGATTTATTTTTTAGTGAGCGAATGTTTAAAAATGCTAACTTGATGGCAGTGCTTTGTGTCTTTACATCAATCTTCGTTTGATGCATAATAGGCCGCAGATTAGATGAGTTTGCCCTACAGGCACACTGGGTTCCCGCTTGTTCTGTAAGCATTTGTGAATATTGCTGCTATTATAGCGGGGACCCGACACATATCACTGACAGCTGCTATCAGTTGTTTTTGGTTCACCTTCAGCAGATTGAGGGTTTGGGCCCTCGCGTTGTGGCAGCGGTCGGAGAGTTCTCATAGGAACAGGGCCCACAGGCTTTGGTGGTTGGGGGGCCCGCCATTTTTTTGTTGATATCTGTGGGCTAGCAGCGAATGAGTGGGAGAGTTTAGTCCCAACATACACCAATTCCTCCATTTTCTGTGAGAAGCACAGAAGTGGAGATGCTGGAGAGAGGGATAATGTGTCTGGTGAGATGGGCTGTGTCTCTGGTGTTTCCGGTGGCTGTGATGTGTTGTCCTGGCTTCCCTGGCTGTTTTCCAGAAAGTCGTCCTTGGGTGGTGAATCTTGTAGCTGTTTTGATACATCACAGTCAGTCTGTGAGGAGCTCTGTCGGCAGGGCTCAGCAGGCATAGTGTCTATCAGCAGTGATTGTTTTGGCTGCATGGTGTTATCAGTGTCCTTGTGGGATATTTCAACCACATGATGGCTCGGACGTGGTGTGTGTGTGCTGAATGGATTGACACACTCTGCTGAAGGATGACGAAGGGAGAAGTAGATATTGTCCTTAAACACTCTTGCACCAAGTTTGTTTGGGTGGAGGCCATCCGGTTAAAACAATTGTCTATGGCCCCAGAAAAGATTGAAGTTGTCAATGAAATTTACTCCTTTTATATTACAAGATTTTTGTAGCCATGTGTTCAGCCCAAGCAACCGTGAAAACATATTTGTTCCCCTTGCTGGGAGTGGTCAACTGATGAACGACTTAACTTTGAGTCTTTGAAGTGTTTCAAAGAGTTCAATGAAGTCCTTCTTAAGGAGTTCTGATTGCTCTTTCCGAATATCATTCTTTCCCACATGGATGATGATATGATTTGCAGTCTTGTGCTTCATCAGAATGTTCTGAAGTTCCTTGTTCACATCAGAGACCGTTGCTTGAGGAAGGCAGCATGTTGTTGTTGTCCTGCTACGGATGTTTCTGATAACAGAATCACCCACTATCAGAGTCCTGGGCTCGGCTGCGCTCTGAGCTGAAAGCCGCTGTCTGCTCGTCCTTGAGCGTCTGTTAGTAGTGATGTTAGCTGCTGGCTGATCAGATCCATGTTTAAATACATTTGGGGATTCCTCACCCACATTTATTAATGCTTCAAATCTGTTCTCCAGATGTATAGGGGTGGTAGAATACCAGTATTTAAAGCCTTGTCATAGTCGAATCTGGGGTAGAGGAAGCTATGGCAGCAATACGAGAAACTCGTGACAATCTGATATTTCGTGTTCCTTTGGGTCTCGCTCCCTGTTTGTGCCATCGATTAGTGTGGCGATCAGTTTCGGCTTGTTCCTCTACACTTGGCATAAACTGATGAGATTCAGAAGATTCATGGGACTCACCGGCTGTATGCTGAGGGGGTCCATGACGACGGTCTGCTAAGTGTTCCGTCTGTTTTGGAAGTCCAGAAAGTAACAAAAGTGTTTCAAGAATCACAATCCTTTGTAGACGTTTGCAGCAGTTCGTGCAACAAGTAGATCCAACAGGAGGCATTTTCTCTCTCTTCTGTTTGAATGTAGGCAGTTGTTATGCCGTCACAGGAATGTAAGCTGTTAGCAGTGGGAGACAAAGTCTTCTTTTTGTAGTATTATTCCAGTCCTAATGTTTTTAGTTTTAGCGTTTGTGCCAAAAATCTGTTGTTTGAGCACTGTGCTGAAGTAAAAATCTTAGAAAAATAAGAGAAAAGTACAGAAATAAGAAGCAAAGCGCAAAGCAGTAAGGTAGAACGTCCGAACGGTAGCAAAGCCGGTAGTAGAGCATCTTGTTTGAGAGAAGGGTAATTATGTAAGCAATCTTGGAGCAGTCTGTGGGAAAACTTGAAGGTTGAAGGCTGAATATCAGGGAGTATATGGTATGGAAACCCTGGCAGGATCAAGGGCTTGGGATGTGGTTAGGCTCTGCAACTGAAGTAGGCCTGTTGCCACTTTGGGGTGAAACAGAGGGAGTAGAAGTCCCCGGGGAGCCATTCAAGGGGCTGGCAGATGGAACCCACCATATCGGCCAGGAGTTGAGAGTGTTTGGTCATTAGCTTCTCATGATGGCTGATAGCACTTTCAAGGCACTGGAAAGATGATTAGTGTTCAGCAATCACTGCCAACAGGTCCTTGTAGGTACATGGCTGACTCAGAAGCCAGGCTTGAACTCAGGTCTCTGGTGTGGTGGGTAAGAGATCTACAAAAGTTTTTTATTCTCATACTGAGGAATTAACCACAGCAAAGGCAATGGAAAAACCAAATGAGAAAATAGAATTTCCACAAGCATTTTTTAGTCGCAAAAGACTAAAAGTAGACTGCCATCCTCCAGGCTGCCAAGGAGAGCAGTAAATTACCACAACCTACACATGAACGCATAAGATTCAAATGAGTAATGATTACATAGGGGAGAGTTGGTTGAGTATTTCTAATTGTTGTTTGAAATGTATTAGTTTTTCTGAAAAAATCCTGTCATATGCACACAAACTGACAGTCACCACTTATAAGCTACTACTAAATATTGTAGAAACGTAATTTTCGTAATATGTATTGTAAAAAGCGCAGTACAAATAAACTTGAATTGAAAAACTTGAATTTAATTAATGTCCAGAAAGAACAATTTACACCACTCTATAAAATCTGTCAGTACAGGACTATGATCAAGATCCTTACTGTTTAAAAGGGAAAAAATCACTGACTCATCCGCAAACTTGATGATATGATGCCTCTCCAATTGTGTTTGACACTCATTAATGTAAAGAACAAATAAAAGAGGTGAAAGAACACATACTTGTGGTGACCCAGATGACGAAAAAAGTATGTCAGATAAAACCTTGTTTACTTTCACACGTTAAGACCTATGAGTTAAATAATCTGTCAGCCAACTTTTCAGCCCAGAATCAATATTAAATCCTATTTAACCTTTCTGCTAAGATATGAGGCTGGATACAGCTAAAGGCAGATGAAAAATCGATAAAAACAAATTGCACAAAAGTCTTTGCACCTTCAAGATGTGCTAAAATCATGTTTAATAGAATACTTATCACATCATCAACACCCCTAACAGACCTGTAGGCAAACTGAAACATAATATAAATTTTGTTGAACCATGGTCAAAAGCTTATCCTTCACAACCTTCCCAAATGTTTCCATAATCAAAGAGGAAAGTGCTTCTGGCCTGTACTAATTTAAACACTTTGGTAAATTATTCTTAGGCACAGGTACAATAATAGTTTCTTTCCAGAGATGAGGAACCTTATGAAGGTTCAGTGACATCCTAAAAATAATTTTTTTTTTTTAATAATACGGCATCCAATACATTCAGGGCCCGGACTTTTCCTCTCTTTAACACCCCTTGAAAAGTTTTAAGAATATCTCCATATCAACACTTGTGCTCTTTTGCTCAAAGGAAGCTTTTCTAAAAGCTTTCAATTCCTGACTAAAATTATGAAGATTAAAACCTTTATCCTTGTAATTAAGCCTCGCTAATTTAAGATCCTTCTTAAAGGGTCGTGAAACCCCCCTGTTTCAGAGGTGCTTTTTGAAGAACTTTCTGAAAAGGACCGTTGCTGGTGTGGGGGTACACCACATAATGATCTGACATACCTAAGGGAGCTCTACAAAAGATTTAAATGCTCCTTTCACAGATCCATAGCAAAGATCAAGACATTTCTTATAACGTCTAAAACAGGTTGCATACTGATAAAAACCACTCAAGGACTTCCCCATTTTACAATGATTAAAATTCCCAAGTTTTTGCAACAATTCTAGTTGCCTTTCAACATTAGCCTTCAGGTGAATATAAACAAGCAGTACAAACAGCTGTGGGAACTATCTTGGTAAATAATAGGGTTGTAGGGAAACAGATAAAAGATTGATGTGAGGTGACAATAAGTTCAGACAGGACCACTTTGGCAAGTTACTTGAGTTTATTGAACACAATTTATCTTTGGTGGTATGGTTCTTTATGGTGAACCTTATAGACTTATACGGTGGGTACTGTAGGTTCGGGCCATTCCTGAGTACAGAGCCCTTCCCCGGACAGCACACCAAATATGCATTACAATACTTCTGCAAATTATATGCAAGTAGAGTTGTCAAAAGACCCGGTACTTCTGTACCAAGTCGGTACTAAAAAAATGAAAATGTCACGGTACCAGATTTCTTTGAGTACCGGTGGTACCGAGTACCCAGTCAACCCGGTTCTTGACGAATACAGCACTATGATTTCTGTGAAGCGGAAATGTGGATGGAATCTCAAAATCCAGTCAATGAAAATGAAACTTACATTTTCCAATGAAGCCGATTGTTACAAAGACATACACAGTCTAAGATACTACAGTGAAAACAGCTGTTGCCGCCTTCTAATTAGTACAGCCAATAGCCTACAGCAGGGAAATTGCTCAAATCAAAACTACAGTTCTTATGAGGAAAATGAAGAACAACAAATGATGGAGTAAGAGATGTTTAGTTACACTGAATTGTCTATATGATATGCAACATTATTAACTCCTTTCGCATCAGTTTCACAATATGTTCTAAAATTGTGCCCTGGTTAATGTATGCACTCTAGAAATGTACTCTTTCACACAGTAACAACAGACACCAGATCTTGTTTTTCTTTTTCCAGACAAAGCATTAGTTCAGTTGCCTCTTTGGTCTGTGCTCTACGCCACTCAGTTTTAGAAAGGTGCCAACATGGACCAGTTGCATGAAAACATGTTCTCATCCTTGAAAAGTGGAATATAAATATATATGTTTCAGTTTTGGATATGTTTTCGGTTGTCCTTTATGTAAGTGCATAGTGTAAACTCTTGCTCTTAAAGCAATATCCCTGTGTTAAAACACTAGACTGCAGATTCATTCAGTGTTTTTGTATTAAATGCTGGGCAGCACAGTTGAATGAGTCATTCACAGCACAAGCCATGACATCATTCATCTGTTTGCTTGAAATGTAATATGAGCAATGGGGGAGAAAGATCTAGAAGTGAAGGAAAACAGAGGTGGGGGGAAATTAAGTGCCTTTTTGAAATGCAGTGTTTTAGAACATGACTCATACTACCTAAATTTCTCCCACACATACTGAACATGTTGTTAGCAGCAATTCAGGCATTTCATGAAGTGATTGAACTAGACTGATTCAATATAACACATGCAAGGACACTGCATGAGTTACTTTAAAACCCTCTGGAGTCTAATGGTATTTTTGGGGCCTGGAGAAGTTTTGGCATGCCCTGACATTTGTGCTTTTTTCAGTTTCTTATAAACATCTAAATGGCTAAAGTCTTGTCTCACTGTAATCAGCACAAACTGGGCTATAATATGTGAGCTATGTGTATGTACATGATTGTGTTTCTGAGGGAAAAAAAAAGTTATGCGTGGTTAGTGAAAAACAAAAAATGTTTAATCACTTGAATAAGGCGATAAAACACATACAGAACATTGGTTCCCGTGACTTTTGAGAACTGGAGCTTATAGCCTAGAATTTTTCTTTCTAAATGATGTGAAAATCATCTTTACTCACTCACAGAAAACAATAAAATTTTCTAAGACACTATTTGTTGGTAAAAGTCATATGTGAGTAGTCATCAACTATCATGAATATCAATGTGATTTACACCTGAGAAGACAAAGACCTGCATAATGAGCTGCAAAATGAGTTGCATAATGAGCTGCATAATGAGCCTTTCAGTCAGCTGTGTCACTGTGAGGGAAGAGTTACAAGAAAGAATGTGAGGACAAAATAAACATATATAATTTTATTTTTGTAGTTAATTAGAATATACAGTATTTAATTATCCCACAACATAATTTAATATTCACTTGAGTGCAGATAATCAGTTTATTAGGAACAATCAAAGCTGATTTTCAAACAGATTTTTTTGCATCATTACTCCAGTCACACAATCCTTCAGAAATCTTTTTAACAATCTGATTTTCTAAAAAAAAAAAAAATAATAATAAAAATATTATTATTAATGTAAATAAAAATTTCTTATTATTAATGTTGAAAAGAGCTGAGAATATTCAAATCTCAAATCCTCAAACCACATCACATCTTTTTTGGGTGAATTATGTCTTATTCCTCTTATTTTAAAGCAAACATTAAATAAAAAAAAAATGGAACAGTCTCACTGTGTTGTCTTCTGTTGTGTGGGCGTATTCAAGCGGCACGCTTCAGTGAAACATTAGAATATGAATAGAGCGTTCAGCGCTGGGGCGTGGTCACATATAGATATAATGAAGAGACATGTGAAAAACGGACATCACGTTGTTTTCATATGATTACTTTATCACAGAATATTTGTTTTCGGCAGCACTTGTTTAGTTTAAAAGTAGACATGACAGGCTTTCTATAGATATCTCTCTCATGTCTCTTCGTTGAGAATTCTCAGAGTTACAGTTCATTTTATTTACGCGTTTGTAAATGAAGATCAGTGCAGACAAAGGCTGCAGACAGCACACCTTATGTTTATTTTATGTTTATAAGTTATGTTTATTTTATAAATGCACAAAGTTTTGTTGTTAAAATGTCTGTATACAAAAAAAGTAGACCCTTTACAGATTCGATTGATGTATTGCTCTTATCTGTACGATTAAAACTGAAAGTGTAAGTGTAATTAAAGTTATTTTCTGGGTTATCAGGAGAAATGCCTCATAAAGCGCATATGCATTAATCGACTCTAGATGGTTAATGCAGGGCTGCTGCAGGACCTTTAAGAGCCAAACAAATGCAGGACGTACATTAATAAATATTTTCTATATTTAATACAATCACACCTGTGTGATTTAAATCATTCAGCGTGTCATATACAGGTAGACTCTTAAAAAGGTAGCTAGCTAGTGGACTTATCTATCTGAGAGAATAATTGGTTCAAATAGTTTCATCTCATTGAACATTTGTAATGTAATTGCTGTTATTATTGCGTCATCTAAATTTTCACATCTGTTAATGTTACTGGTGCTATTGTTATCATGTAGTTGCACTCAATCTGTACATGTTACTGCATTATTGTTTTTTTTTCACATAAGTTACTGTACTGTACATTGGAATGTATAGATATCATATACTATATTTCTACTCTATCCTCATATATATATATATATATATATATATATATATATACATATATATATATATATATATATATATATATATATATGACAATGAACGCTTTGAATCCTTGAATATAATAAGTGTGTATTATAACCAATCATACACAATGCTACTGAGCTTATAAATGCATGGAATAATCAAAGGTGTTCTGATGAGTCATCACTAAAATGCAGATGTTTTCTTTATTCGCTCACTGACTGAATACCTCTTTCTGGTGATTTCTCTCATCAGAAACGTCATTTAACAGTTACATTTTAATAATTTAGTTGACACTCTTATCTAAAGCGACTTACAAATGAGAACAATAGAAGCAATCAGACCATGCCGTGACAAGTCTCAGTTAAGCCTCTTTCACACTGCACTTCGGACCCGCAATATTTCGGGAACATTGCCGGGTCGCCTTCTGTGTGAAAGCAACCACGTCCCGGAATTGATTACCGAATTGAAACCGGGTCGGGGACCTAGTAACATTGCGGGGTTCGACCCGGGACGAGCGCTGTGTGAACAAAAGCCAGATCTAATTCTGTATCGAAGTGATAACGCGCGACTCTTTTACCGGCTGTTTTGAAGGAAGATAAACGTTCGCGATGAAAACATATGTGCAAACTGTAATGAAGCAGAGATCAGTTAGTTCCTCACTTTCCGCGCTGACGCCGAGATCGTTCGCTTGCTTCAGTGAAAGTATAACGTGCCTAACGTTTTCAACTCATACATTAAACGTCACGCGCTGATGTCACGTGCCATTACAGGATCTTCAAGGGTTGTGTGTGAAAGCACGCACATATACCGGGTCATCACTGGCAGTGTGAAAGTGCCAAATCTAGCGACCAGGGAACAATTACAGGAACACTTTACCCCTGTATTTGCCGGAATGGCAGTGTGAAAGGGGCTTTAGTCTAGAACAGAACACATAGCTATACAACAAAGTGCAAATGTGTGTACATATATGTAAGATTTTAATTGCATGTGTAAACTGTGTAAGTGATTTTAATAGTAGTTTTTGAGAGTGTCTGAAGTAGATTTTCAGTGTAAGTGATTTTAATAGTAGTTTTTGAGACTGTCTGAAGTAGATTTTCGGGGACAATAAAATTGTTATCAGTAGCCTAACTTGCAATGTTTTTTTTTTTCACTTTAATTTTCTATGTTTTATTCACATTAAATATAAACTCAGTCATATAAAAAATATGTTATGGTATCACATCCATATCTGTTGTCACATGACATCCCCCTCACCCACCCAATTTGTGCTCCCTCAAAAATAATGAGTGCATAATGCCCCTGAAATCAGGTAAGGAAAATCACAATACTGGCAAAACTCCATATGGTTGTCACAGAGTGCTCAGGCTCATTCCCCAGCCTATCACAGCGCACCCCATCTCCTGAGTTTTAATCACCGGCACCTGTTGGTAATTCACTCACCCATCAACCACCGCATATAAGCATGCACCTCAGTCTCACTAGTTGTCCGATCTTGTGACTACACAGTTGAATCTGCCTCTGGTCTAGTTACTAGCATCGACTTAACAGTCTACCTACCTCCTCTCCAGCGAGTATCTCCTCTTCTCCAGCGAGTATGTCCTTTTCTCCAGTGAATATCTCCTCAGATCTCCTGCCAAGAATACTCCTACATAGTCACTGAGGTGTGTGCCCCTATCACCCTATCTGTCTGCCTTTCAGTTCTCCTCTAAGACATAAGAGATCAACCACGCATTCCGTTTCTAAGTAACTATCTCCGTGATGGATCTGCTCACCTGGTGATCTTCCCTTCATTCTCATTGCTCTCTTGTTTAAGTAAATAATTCCAGTTCATACTAATCTTCTGTTTCAGAGTCTGCATGTTACAGAAGATCGGATCGTGAACAGAACTACAGAATGAGCAAACCGGACCGATTCCAGGAGCTCAGATTCATCCATCGGTGTGAAATTATACAATCTCAAACAAGGCAAAATGACCATTCACCAGTACTCTCTTCAGTTTAGAACCCAAGCCGCTGCCAGTAGATGCAATGAGGCCTCACCACTCACCACTTTCCGTCAGGAATTGGAACCAAAACTCTGACTCCAACTGGGTTTTTACAGTGACTCTTATGTCTTTGAACGAACTTGCTATAAGATGTTCCAACCGGGTTCAATCCAATCCCACCAGCCAATCCCATTCCCTGTTACCGTTGACTGAACCCCATAACCCTCCTGAAACCGGCCATGAACCCATGCAAAACGGACACCTATCGAATAACCAGCTGAGTAGCAGAGAAGGCTGACCCAGGGTCTATGTTATACTGCGGCTCAAGTGTGCATATGATCCTGGCCTGCCCACTTCATCCTCCACACCCGGTGGTGAGTTTCATTAAACCATCTCCCATAGAGATGAATCCACTCACTACTATTGCTCAACTTACTGCTGCCAATGTTACCATTTTCCTAGACTCTGGGTCAGCGAGAAACTTAATCTCCGGAAACCTCTGCTGCCAACTCCATCTGTCGACGACTGCCACCAAAACCCTCTTCCAGGTCATGACAGTCATTGGAAACCCATTAAATCGTCAGCATTTAGTCACAGCGTGGGTCCCGTGCATCTGACCTTGGGGTTGCTACATCAAGAATCCATCTATTTCTTGGTCCTGGAGCGTTCCACGGCAGAAATCATTTTGGGGCGTCCTTGGCTGGTGCAGCATAACCAAATCCTTTCTTGGTCCAAGGGAGAAATCTAATGGTAGGGTGACAAATGTACGCCCAGTGGTGAGTTTCATTAAACAATCTCGCATAGAGATGAATCCACTCACTACTATTGCTCAACTTACTGCTGCCAATGTTACCATTCTCCTCGACTCTGGGTCAGCACGAAACTTCATCTCCGGAAACCTCTGCTGCCAACTCCATCTGTCGACGACTGCCACCAAAACCCTCTACCAGGTCGTGACAATCACTGGAAACCCATTAAATAGTCAGCATTCAGTCACAGCGTGGGTCCCGTGCAGCTGACCTTGGGGTTGCTACATCAAGAATCCATCTGTTTCTTGGTCCTGGAGCGTTCCATGGCAGAAATCATTTTGGGTCATCCTTGGCTGGTGCAGCATAACCAAATCCTTTCTTGGTTCAATGCAGAAATCTAATGGTGGGGTGACAAATGTTTTCCTGAGTGCTTCCCTAATCTTCCTGTTCCTCCTGTAAAGAACCCTGAAACCCTCGCTGTAAACACCACATCCATTAAAAGTTCTCCTGAGAAGCGCTCAGTAGAAATACCGCCATGTTTTGAAGAATTCCTCAATGTATTCTGTCCCCAAAAAGCACCCCAATTGTCACCTCACCATCCATGGGATTGTGTGATTGATCTCATTCCTGGTGAGCCAGTGCCCTGTGTTAAGATTTATCATTGCTCGAACAGAAGGCCATGGAGGAGTATGTGGAGGAGGCCCTCAAACAAGGCTATATAGTCCCATCCACCTCACCTGTCATGTCAAGTTTCTTCTTTGTGGCAAAGAAGTATGGAGGCTTTAGGCCCTGCATTGACTACCGGGCACTGAATAACATAACCATCAAGTTCTGTTATCATCTTCCCCTCATCCCAGCCGCTCTGGAACAACTCTGTGGAGCCACCAACTTCACCAAGTTAGATCTTCTCAGTGCATATAACATCATCTGAATCCACAAGGGAGATGAGTGAAAGACAGGAAGATAGAGGCAATCTCATCCTGGCCATGACCCACCACCATCAAAGAGCTTCAACGCTTTCTGGGATTCAGCAATTTCTACTGACATTTCATAAGGAATTACAGCACCATCACCAGCCCTATAACCAATCTTCTTCAAGGAAAGTCCAAGTCTCTGTCCTGGACACCAGCTGCCACTAAAGCCTTCGCTACGCTTAAAGGAGATTTCACCAGTGGACCACTCCTTGTTTACCCTATCCCAGAGATCCCATTCGTGGTTGAAGTCGATGCCTCGACAACAGGAGTGGGAGCAGTTCTCTCTCAGCGGCAGTGGAATTCACCTAGACTCCATCCATGTGCAGCCTTCTCCCAAAAACTCAGCCCAGCGGAGAAGTATTATGGCATCGATAACCACAAACTTTTGGCAATCAAACTGGCGTTAGAGGAGTGGAGACATTGGTTAGAGGGAGCAGCTCACCCTTTTGTCTTATTAAACGATCACAAGAATTTACAATACCTCCGAGAAGCAATAAGCCTGAATCCCCACCAGACTAGATGGGCCTTATTTTTCACCAGGTTTGAATTCACCGTTTCCTATAAACCTGGTTCCTGCAATATCAAAGCCGACACCTTGTCCCCTATCCATGCCTCAGAGGAGGCCGTAGACGAACCAGAAAAGATAATCCCCACTCATCTTATCTCCAGACCCATCCAGTGGATATTGCTGCCAGTCACCACTGAGAACACTCCCGCCACTCCACCGGGCTGCCCCCCTGGATGCCGATATGTGCCACAAAACAGCGCACTCCTCTCATTCACACCACACACTCTTCCTTGGGCACTGGCCACCCCGGGACTGATGCCACTCTCTCACTGCTGAAGGAAGGCTTCTGGTGGCCCAACATGGCTAAAGATGGTAGAAAGTTTGTGCAAGGTTGTCCTGAGTGTGCCATTTCCGAGATCTCCCGTCACCTCCCTGCCAGCAAATTGTACCCCTTAGCCATACCCAACCGTCCCTGGTCTTACCTAGGAGTTGACTTCATCACCAACCTACCACCCTCTGACTGTGTCTGTTCCCTGAACTAGGAAATACAAAAACGTCCAAACCAAGTTAAGAGTAACAATTTAATTGAGGTTCAACAAATAAAAAACAGATGCAATACAGATAAACAAATGATAAAGCTTGGCTTATTGAATATCAGATCTCTTTCTACGAAAACACTTTTTGTAAATAATATGATTACTGATCATAATCTAGATGTGCTGTTTGACAGAAACCTGGCTAAAACCTGATGATTACATTATTTTAAATGAGTCCACCCCAAAGATTACTGTTATAATCATGAGCCACGTCCAAAAGGGGGCAGGCTTCAAGTAAAAGTCATTTGAAATAATGGTGCTTCATATAACATTACCCAGAAAAACAAATGTTAATAATAAATCCCCTGTGATGTTTGTACTGGCTACTGTATACAGGCCACCAGGGCACCATACAGACTTTATTAAAGAATTTGCTGATTTTACATTCCGAGTTAGTGATGTTGACAGTGTTGAAATTATGCAGCCAAGTGATGATATCTCAGATCATTATTTAGTTTTGTTCTCAGGAAGCATCCAACTTCTTGTATTTTACGTTCAGTTTGACCATTAGATTGGGGGTGATAACCAGAGGACAGACTTATGGTCACACCTAGGAGTTTGAAGAATGACTTCTATACATGGGATATAAATTGTGGCCCACGATCAGATACAATGTCTTCTGATAAGCCATACTGTCTGAAGACCCAGTTGAATATAAGTTCAGCTGTCTCCAGAGCGGTGGGTAGACCCTTGAGGGGAATGAGGCGAGAGAACTTGGAGAATCGATAGATTATGACTAGTATACAGGTGTTACCATCAGAGGGTCAAGTCAAGTCACCTTTATTTATATAGCTTAAACAAAATACATTGCGTCAAAGCAACTGAACAACATTCATTAGGAAAACAGTGTGTCAATAATGCAAAATGATAGTTAAAGGCAGTTCATCATTGAATTCAGTAATGTCATCTCTGTTCAGTTTAAATAGTGTCTGTGCATTTATTTGCAATCAAGTCAACGATATCGCTGTAGATGAAGTGACCCCAACTAAGCAAGCCAGAGGCGACAGTGGCAAGGAACCGAAACTCCATCGGTTACAGAATGGAGAAAAAAACCTTGGGAGAAACCAGGCTCAGTTGGGGGGCCAGTTCTCCTCTGACCAGACGAAACCAGTAGTTCAATTCCAGGCTGCAGCAAAGTCAGATTGTGCAGAAGAATCATCTGTTTCCTGTGGTCTTGTCCTGGTGCTCCTCTGAGACAAGGTCTTTACAGGGGATCTGTATCTGGGCTCTAGTTGTCCTGGTCTCCGCTGTCTTTCAGGGCAGTAGAGGTCCTTTCTAGGTGCTGATCCACCATCTGGTCTGGATACGTACTGGATCCGGGTGACTGCAGTGACCCTCTGATCTGGATACAGACTGGATCTGGTGGATATGGTGACCTCGGAATAAGAGAGAAACAGACAAATATTAGCGTAGATGCCATACCAAAAGTATGTTTTTTAATGTTTTGAAAGAAGTCTCTTCTGCTTACCAAGCCAGCATTTATTAGATCCAAAGTACAGCAAAAGCAGTAATATTTTGAAATATTTAACTATTTAAAACAACTGTTTTCTATTTGAATATATTTGATGTGTATGTTATATAAATGTAATGTATTCCTGTGATCAAAGATGTATTTTCAGCATCATTCCTCCAGTCTTCAGTGTCACATTAATCAGAAATCATTCTTAATATGCCGATTTGCTGACTATCAATATTTAAAACAGATGAGTACATTTTTTTCAGCATTCTTTGATGAATAGAAGGAACCACAGATCAACATCTATGTGAAATAAAAAGCTTTGGTAAAACATCATTCATTCATATATATATATATATATATATATATATATATATATATATATATATATATAATAAATTATAGAAATTAATTCTTTTATTTAGCAAGGACTCTTTAAATTGATCAAAAGTGATGATATTCATCAAAGAAATCAGAAAATAAATCTAATCTGCTGTTTTCAACATTATCACAATAAGAGTTTTTTTTTTTTTTTTTTTTTAGCAGCAGCAAATCAGTATATCAGAATTATTTCTGAAGGATCGTGTGACTGGAGTAATGAAAATCTCAATAAATTACATTTTAAAATATATTCAAATAGAAAACTGCTATTTTAAATATGCTAATAAAAATATTTCAAAATGTCACTGATTTGCAGTACTTGGATCAAATAAATGTAGGCTTGGTGAACAGAAGAGACTTCTTAAAACATTAACAAGCTCACAGTTCAAAAACTTTTGACTGGTAGTGGATACTATAGGCAAATTAAATATTATTTATCACATGCTGGAGATTTTTTTGGACTTGGAAAAAACAAACCAAAAACAAATGTTTTCATACAGCAATAGCTGGACACTGTTGTCCATATTAGGAGTTTCCAGGTATGACTTTCTGCACGAGAGCGCCCTCCGGCTTTGAGTATGAATGAAACACACACACACACACACTGCCGGAGAGTTTAGCGCTCCGTGATGTTCATTTCGCCTTCTGAGTCCGAAAAAAACATCAGGTCATGCGCAAACTATCCTGTCTCTTTGAGTTTAAATCTTTATTTATACACACTAGCTCTTGAAAATCTCTATACGAACACACCTGCCGAAAAAGTGCGGGGGACGAATTTCTGTGATGAATAAAGTGGGGGACGCGTCCCCCGCGTAATCTACGCCACTGAATCTAGATTTAAACTGCGTTTAAAGTGTGTCTGCCTCCCGAACAATGTTAGGTAGGTTATTCCAGAGTTTGGGCGCCAAATAGGAAAAGTATCTGCCGCCTGCAGTTGATTTTGATATTCTAGGTATTATCAAATTGCCTGAGTTTTGAGAACGTAGTGGACGTAGAGGAGTATAATGTAAAAGGAGCTCACTCAAATACTGAGGTGCTAAACCATTCAGGGCTTTATAAGTAATAAGCAATATTTTAAAATCTATACGATGTTTGATAGGGAGCCAGTGCAGCGATGACAGGACCGGGCTAATATGGTCATACTTCCTGGTTCTAGTAAGAACTCTTGCTGCTGCATTTTGGACTAGCTGTAGTGTGTTTACTAAGCGTGCAGAACAACCACCCAATAAAGCATTACAATAGTCTAACCTTGAGGTCATAAATGCATGGATTAACATTTCTGCATTTGACATTGAGAGCATAGGCCATAATTTAGATATATTTGTTAAAATGGTATGTTCAAAAAAAAACAAAGTGTTCAAGTCTATGCAAAAGAATGTTGTGGTCAATTGTGTCAAACGCAGCACTAAGATCCAATAAAACTAATAGAGAGATACACCCACGATCAGATGATAAGAGCAGATCATTTGTAACTCTAAGGAGAGCAGTCTCAGTACTATGATACGGTCTAAATCCTGACTGGAAATCCTCACATATACCATTTTTCTCTAAGAAAGAATATAACTGTGAGGATACCACCTTTTCTAGTATCTTGGACAGAAAAGGGAGATTTGAGATTGGTCTATAGTTAACTAGTTCTTTGGGGTCAAGTTGTGTTTTTTTTTGATGAGAGGGTTAATAACAGCAGTTTACATCAAGGCACTTGAAGCAGCTCACCCTCTCTACAGGGGTCCCGATGATCATAAGAGGAGTATAGGGCCACTGCTGTCTCTTCCTGAAGTCCACAATCAGCTCACATTCATAAAGAGACAATTGTCCTGGCACCATGATGTGAGTTTCTCTACCAAGTATGTGGCTTCATTATTGTTGGAAATGAGGCCCAGAACCACAGTACCATCAGCAAATTTGATAATAAATGTGGAGCTGTGGGAAGACACACAGTTATGTCTGGTCCTACGTTCAGGGTGATGGAGTTGGAGGTGAACAGACCTACTTTCACCACTTGAGGTCTGCCGGTGAGGAAATCAAGAATCCAGTTGCAGAGTGAAGAATTCAGGCCGAGGCATGTGTTGTTTTTTTATAAGTTTCTGAAAGACCTTATCCTGTGTGCTGACGAACATGCAATATATTTTTACAGAGGTCTCAATTGGACATTTTTTTCCGTTTGGTGAAATATTGATTTGGATTTCTCTGGGCAATGGGCTCAGTAACTGATTCTAACATTTTCAGCGACATTCTAATTTGGATATCTATTAGACATTGCTGTTTTATTGCATTGTAGACTCTACATACTGGTGCTGATTTTTACGCCACATTTTTTAAGTTTACATTGATTTGATAAGGTCATAGGTTTTACATCCTATGACACTTTCTATAATTTAGTAAAATAGTTCATGGTGCCAAATTGAGTCAAACGCTTTTTTAAAGTCAATAAAGCATCCATATGTTTTACCTTTATCTTTGTTAACATGTTTTTCAATTAGAGTATGTTATGTATAGATGTGGTCAGATCTGATATGATACGGTAATTTGGGAAAAATCCAATTCTGCTCAGTACATTGTGTGTGGTGATGAAGTCTAATTGTCAAGCATTTATTAAGCTACAGAATAACTTTCGCAGGTTGCTGCTCACACGGTGAGCATCATTTCACTAAGTACAACATGTTCCTGGATCAACATCCTTGTTGATCCTGGAACAACATTACAATCAACCAATCAGAATTGAGATATAACTTTTCAGGAAATATCTGTTTTAGGCTTTTGATCAGGATTAGGTGCTTCTTCACTTGTTAATCAGCAGCTATCATTTCCCACTGATCTGCATTTCTCACATTCACTTACCACTCCTGTAAGGCTGGCCAAACTCACATCCACATCTATCACCATCAGCACTGGCGCTCCCCAGGGATGTGTTCTCTCCCCACTGCTCTTCTTTCTCTACATGAATTACTGCACTTCAATGGACCCCATCTGTCAAGCTCCTGAAATTTGCAGATGACACTACAGTCATCAACCTCATTAAGGGATGGATTTGAGTGCAGAACCTGATTTTACCAAGTGAGAAATGTTCCTGGGATAACATCTTTGTTGACCCTGGAACAACATTGTGATTAACCAATCAGATTTGAAGAACAAGTTTATAGATTTTGTGAAGTTTACGCTTACAATCACTGTTAGGTGCTTGTACATCAGTGTAATTCATCTATCATTTACTCTGATTTCAAGGATCACTCATGGTTAAGGTTAGGTTTAGATGCAGGGATATGGTCAAGACTACATTTTTTGAGTAAAATGTTGTTCCAGTGTCAACAAAATATGTTGACCTAGGAACACATCTAACTCAGCAATATCAGGACGTGTGATTCGAGTCTGCTTACAGAAAGGAGGTTGAGCAGCTGACAGTCTGGTGCAGTTTTAAACACATGGAGCTAAACACTATCAGAACAGTGGAGATGATCGTGGACTTCAGGAGAAATCCCCCTGCTCTCCCCCCACTCACCATCATGAACAGCACTGTGACTGCAGTGGAGTCATTCAGGTTCCTGGGCACCACCTTCTCTCAGGACCTGAAGTGGGAAACTGAGGACATTGCAAAAAAGGCCCAGCAGAATTTGTACTTACTTTGCCAGCTGAGGAAATTCAACCTGCCACAGGAGCTACTTAAACAGTTCTACTCTGCCATCATTGAATCTGTCCTGTGTTCATCCATAACTGTCTGGTTTGGTTCAGCTACCAAATCAGACATCAAGAGACCACAACGGACAGTCAGGACTGCTGAGAGAATTACTGATGTCCCTCTGCTCAGCCTCCAAGATCTTTACATCTCCAGAGTGAGGAAAAGGGCTTAAAAAAAGACCCTTGAACCCCTCACACCCAGCCCATTCTCCCTTTGAACTGTTGCCTTCTGGTCAGCGCTACAGAGCACTGACCACCAGAACAGCCAGGCACATGTTTTTTTCCTGCAGGCTTTATTCAACCTGAACAATTAATCTTCAAAAATATACATTATCCATCACAATTAACATAGTTATCTGACATATTTATATTAAATTGAACACTTTGTAAAAACATATCTGCATTTCTACAATTCTACATTTATCTAAACAATTTTTTTTCTGTACATCTATTTCTGTATTTTTAGTACATTATTTAGGCACATTGTTTTTTTTTTATATTTTTTATATATATGTTAGTGTTATATTGCATCCCTACTGTGTTATTTCTATGTATGTCTGCATTTTAATGTATGTCTACTATATCTGTACTTTCTTCTTCACTGGAAGCTCCTGTCATCAAGTCAAATTCATTGTGTGTGTAAACATACTTGCTAATAAAACTCTTCTTATTCTGATTCTGATTATTTGTTCTCCTGAGTCTCTTCCTTGTCAGACTGTGTTGAGTGATGGTGGGATGATTTCTCTATAGTTGGGTGGGCAGTGGGTGATTTTGTCTGCCCTTCTCCATGTCTCCTGTAGAAGTATAATATCAGTGGCCTGGAAACAGTCTTTCTCCTTGTATGAACTTCCCCTTGGACTCCAAGAGAATGCCAATATCAGCCTTTGTTTTCACTGGCTGTTTCTCAGCTGGGGTTATAGCTGTACTGTTTTTCGGAGGGGTCTCTGGGTTTGGGGGCTGCAGGTGTTTCTGCTTCTAGACTCCTCCCTCTCTCTCTGGTGCGAGAGCCTGTCTGTGCATTGAGCATGTACACAAATCTAGACAATAACAACAATAACTTTAGAAGACTATTTAAATGTTAAGGTAGTATCATCTCGCATAAAATAGTATGTTAGGTTAGGTTGTGAGGTCAATGCTACTATAGTGAAAAATAAATATACTTAATTGTATTTAAAATATATTTATTTCATGTAAAGTATTCTATAAATAGACTGACATGTCTATATAAACTGAAAATACATTCTAAATGTAGTTATTTCATGCTTTCATCAAGCACAAACTTAGTGCACTACAAATTCATTTGTAAAATACTATACTTTTTACAAATGCATTTGGGGATGAAATATATAAATTTATATTTAATAAAGTACACTGACTGGGTTCTTAATTCCATCTACTACGTTTAAAACTTGTTAAAATTGATTTTCACACATACTTACTCTATATAAACTAATTTGGACGTAACCTTTGAAAGAGGACACCACTTCATAACCCCAATGACATGTCCTTGCTCACTCATCCCAACAACTAGAGTCAATAGGGGATGAATGAAGCAACACATCTTGCATTGTATGTTGTAATATAATTTAAGTTGTAGGCGTTCTCACCTAAGACTATGGCACAAAAAGCAATATAACATACTGTGTATTGATATTTGTTTGCTCTTTCACCCCTTCAAAATGTCTCAAGTATTTTAATAATGTTATTTTAACATCGACCCTAAATATAGTCTACAATATGTTCAGTGAAGGAGGCTTGATAAATCAGTGTCTACTCACCTTATATTTCTCTGAAGCTCTGAAATTCACCAACAGTCAGTTTTGCTGTACTTCTGCTAAACATCTGAACTCAGTAGATTGCAAATTATTGGGAAAATCTGTGTTTCAGATTTGGCACATTTTTTTCAGAAGAAACCTTTAGAGCCTAGAAACTCATTGCAGCTAAAGGCTAAATTAAATGTGAGAATGATTAAATTATTTTAAGATGATGCTGTGTAATTTATTTATTTATTTATTTTTTTTAAGATGAGACTTTCTTTTTTTGGGCAAACCAAAGAAAATGTGAGGTATATTTATTGAAACATCCAGTATGTTTCTCCTAACAGGTGCTCTAAGTGTAGAGTTTACAAACACAACTTTTGCCTACAGCACAAATGCATCAATGGGTGATTTGCAAATAAAACACATTGATTTGTTAAACACTGAAGTAACACTTCAGTAATTTATTGTAGTTATGATTAAATGTACAATACAATACACTGTATTTGAGTTATACTTGAGTATAAAAGTAGTATGGATAAAAAAAAAATGTTTTGAGTTGCAAACAATTATAATCATAATTCATAAAGATGCAGTACTTTGTGTAGTTATGACTTTACTTTTTCAATAATTTAACCACATGCCAAATAGTTTCAATTTTGCATGGTTGTAAAGTAGCTTTACATTTATATATGACCTTAGACTAACAAAAAAAAAAAAAAAAAAAGCCTCAGGAGCACCTTAGAAGACCTTACAAGATTTATTTTATTTCCTTTTGATTAGTAATATGCATTGCTAAGAACTTCATTTTGACAACTTTAAAGGGATAGTTCATTTTCAAATAAAATTTTGGTATGTTTTAGCTTACTTCAAGGACATCCAAGATGTATGTGTCTTTGTTTCCGTAGTACTTTCCATTTTGATATTTTGATAGAGGGGCCCAATGGCATGCTGTCAATAGAGTGAGTAATGTGTTGTATTTGTATTATTATCGCAACGATTATAGGGTGCATTATAAACCAATTCATTAATTACAATTACTGCATTGTATTTCAGACAGTGCAGACAATGAAACAATGAGTAAACAATGAGTGACGTACACACGCGAGAGATCACTTCCAGCGATTGCACAGACTAAGCCAGAGCGCGCACGCACGTCACATCAGGACGCACACGCGCCCTCAGATCACTTGGATGTGGTTGTGTATAAGATGTAAAAACTATATAAATACAGTTCTTTTATCTCACGCAAACCGCTCATTTCGTGTCTTAAGTCATCAATGTGTACTTACGATGGGGAATTGTTTAATTTGGACTTCTCTGTGCATGCTCTTTTTTTTTTTTTTTTTTTTTTTTTTTTGCAGTTTTCAAGTTTCATATAGCTGCATTTCAGCCAAATGGTGTCCTATCCTAACAAACCATACATCGACAGAAAGCTTATTTATTCAGCTTTCAGATGATGTATATGACCCTTATGACTTTTGTGGTTCAAGGTAACATATACTTATATACAACATCTAGTCAAGGATTTGAAATGGTGAAAGAAATTCATGAACTTGATCAGAAGGTTTATTACTTTAATATATTCCCAATACTCTCCAATGCACCTCTACTGACACACTTTCTTTCCATTAACAGTTATTTATTGTCCCGACTGCAGAACTAACAACGACAACATTGCACTTGGCAATGTACAGACCTTCAGGCTGTCAAAATATTATGATTTATTAAGCAAATTATTTAAATTATTCTGTCCAGCAATCAAAACTACACAAAAAGTTAAAATGTAAAATAAATCCAAAGACGTTAACTACATGAAAAGTGACAAAAGTATTAAAACAATTTAAATAAATCCACTACCAAACCGCTAAAACATTTAAAGGGGGGGGGGGGGGGGGGGGGGGTGAAATGCTATTTCATGCATACTGAGTTTTTTAAAATGTTAAAAAGTTGGATTCCCATGCTAAACATGGACAAAGTTTCAAAAATAAAGTTGTACGTTTGAAGGAGTATTTTTGCTCCAAAAAAAACTCTTCCGGTTTGTCACAAGTTTCGGAAAGTTTTTTTCGAGTATGGCTCTGTGTGACGTTAGATGAAGCGGAATTTCCTTATATGTGTCCTGAGGCACTTCTGCCGGAAGAGCGCACGCTCCCGTATAGCAGAGCACTGAGAGCACAACAGACTTCACTGATCAGAGCGAGAGCGTCGCCAAATGTCACAAAAGAAGTGTGTTTTTGGTTGCCAGGGCAAGACAACCCTGCACAGATTACCAAAAAAAAAACAGCATTAAGGGAGCAGTGGATGGAGTTTATTTTTACAGAGCATCAACGGAGTTGTGCAAGTGTTTTTGTTTGTTCCCTGCATTTCGAAGATGCTTGTTTTACAAACAAGGTCCAGTTTGACTCCGGATTTGCACATCGTTTATTTCTTAAGGATGATGCAATCCCAAGGAAAAAGGGTCACGATCGTGTGTTGGAACCGCAGGCGGTGAGTAAAACTGCTTCAAATATCTCTGGGTTGTTAACTTAGCTATCGGCGCGTAAGCACATCAAGTAAACAACATGCGATGTTGGCATCAAACTGCACTTTCCACATGTACACCTTAAAAAAAAAAAAAGACGACATAAAGTGGAAATTAGTCATTTTCCAAAACCGCTAAGCAAATATATACAGTTTCAGTACATACCACATAGAGCCGCTGTTGTTGCTGCTGCTCTTGTTAAATTTCAGCCTCTGGATCATAAATATACGCTGAATCTGACTGTTAGCAATGGTTTGTTTTGGTTGGTTTTGTCCTCACGTAATGTCACAGCTTCCAAACGCTCTCAACGCAAAAGCCTACTCGCGCTCGTGATTCTTTAGCCCCGCCCACACGTCACGCCTCCAGTCAATCGTGTTTTTCCGGGAAAAATCGGTACAGACTATCTTTCTCTTATAAATATACTAAAACTAAAGACTTTTTGGAGTTATGAAGGATGCAGTACTACTCTATAGGTACTCAAGATTAACAGGAGATTGAGTGAAAACGAGCATTTCACCCCCCCTTTAATTGCATTTTATATTAACATTTGTGCAGCGCAGTGAGAGTCGAAGCATGCAGAGACAATGGGCAGATATGTTACAGTTGGGTTTATTCCTTCTGCATGCACTGAAACATAAGCAGTTCTGTACATTCACATTCTTTCACCAACTAACAGAACTGTCTGTGTTTTAGTGCATGTACAAGAACTATTGTTATGTCGGATTATCCAGTTGTTTTCTGCAGAGTTAGTGACAGATCATGTCAGATAAAAGGGAAGCAAAACATTCTGCAGATGATATTAAATGTTGTATCCGCTGACTTTGTAACAGCTTCAAGTTTAACACTTTCGTGTTCTACATGTTTATTTCCACGCACCACTTACTGCGCCTATATTTAGACTTTTTGGTGATTCACAGTCTTTAAGTCCATATAATTTGTGCTGTCACTGATAGAAAAAAAACTGTTTACTTATAGTAGTATTTGTAACATTACAGAAAGACTGCAAAGTAACTGCAGTTTATCACAGCACATGTCTGCTTCGGTGGTGCTTAAAGTGAGTGCACAGGTGTGGCAGCGACCCAGGTTTGAATCCAGTCTGCAGAGTTTCCCTCAGCCAATGTTAAAATGTCTGTGTCCAGTGTTCCACTGATGTTCTCTGGATAATTGAGTTGACTTGTATGCTTGGGTTACGGAGCCCCGCACATGGCATGCAGGAAAAAAAAAATAGGCTAAATCATGCGCACAATTTACTATTTCACTCCCTCGATTTGCTTAATCGTGCACACAATTTACTAATTAATTCTCTCGATTTATATATCATGTACACAATTTAGCAAATCGAGGGAATAAATCAGTAAATCGTGCCTATGATTTTTTTTTTTTTTTCTTGAATGTTATGTGAGGGGCTCCATATTGGGGTGTTAGTAAAGGCCATTTTGTTTATAAAGGTTTATTTATTGTATAAGAAGCACACAATAATTGTCCCAATAGCAAACTCCAAGTTTACTTGGAATGCTATTGCAATATTTTTTAAAGTAAGGGAATAGTATAACCTCAGTTTGTTATTAGTAAAATATTAATGTATGTTCAATACTCTTACAGTTTAACTGAATTGTAATTATAATGTCACCAAAACACATTTGAAGTTTATGCTGAATGAATACTGCATTTCAAAAATGAAATAAAACAAAGGATATTTAAAGGTACTTAAATACAATTGGAATAGTTCCACTTTAGCACAAACAAGTATATTTAATACAACTTCAGTTTATTTACTTTAATACAACTTCGAAATTAGTTGTCTCAATTTAGCAGACTTTAAGTATACCAATTTATAGTGTCTCTCACATTAATTTGGTTATACTAAAGTACAGTATACAGTATACATATGAATAAATGTACTTATACAATAAGTACAGTAATGTAGTGTATACAATTTTAGTTAGTTATCTAAGTAGTTATCTAAGTTTAGTGCAAGTTATGTATTAGTTTGGTTGCAGTGATTAAACTGTGCCCAGGTAAGTAGAGTTGTGGGATTTGTTTCATGAATGTCAATATAAAATAACTATTTTTTTTTTTTTTTTTTACTTTTCACCTTTTCCAGTATCAAAATCCCATGCATCCTCAAAGAGGGAAGAGGCACTGCTGGAGAATGTGACTCGTCTGGGGGAGCACTCTGAGACCTTGCAGAGATCTCTTAGCCAATTGCCCTCCCAAAGTGACCTTCTGGAGAACATCTGGAAGCTTGAGAGCCTCTTCCATAATCATAGCGAACAGCTGTTGCTGTTAGGTAACCGCCAAAATATGCAGCAAAAGAGTCTAGAAAGTTATTTATACTTACTTGATAGTAAAACATGTTTTTAATAACTCTAATTACATCTACTAATTTATTTTGCAGTATATAGAGGAAATTGTCTTCTTTTTATATAGGGTACAGTATACAAAAACTTATTTGTTAATATTAGTTTGTAAAAAAAAAAAAAAAAAAAAAAATACCACTACAGAAGGGGCTAAGGACAGTCAGTCTAGAGTCTAAATGTAAGTCTCACTTCATCAAGAAATATTAACTCTAGGATTTGAAGCATGTTTTTCTCCAGCTGTATGCTGCAATTACATTTCATTGAAAATATGTAGTATACAATGAGATGTGGGGTCATGTTGTTAAGCCTGCATTAAGAACCGGAAATATATGTATGTATATATATCAATCAATCAATCAATCAATCACCTTTATTTATATAGTGCTTTAAACAAAATACATTGCGCCAAAGCACTGAACAACATTCATTTGGAAAACAGTGTCTCAATAATGCAAAATGATAGTTAAAGGCAGTTCATCATTGAATTCATTGATGTCATCTCTGTTCAGTTGAAATAGTGTCTGTTTTAATTTGCAATCAAGTCAACGATATCGCTGTAGATGAAGTGACCCCAACTAAGCAAGCCAGAGGCGACAGCGGCAAGGAACCGAAACTCCATCGGTGACAGAATGGAGAAAAAAACCTTGGGAGAAACCAGGCTCAGTTGGGGGGCCAGTTCTCCTCTGACCAGACGAAACCAGTAGTTCAATTCCAGGCTGCAGCAAAGTCAGATTGTGCAGAAGAATCATCTGTTTCCTGTGGTCTTGTCCTGGTGCTCCTCTGAGACAAGGTCTTTACAGGGGATCTGTATATGGGGCTCTAGTTGTCCTGGTCTCCGCTGTCTTTCAGGGCAGTAGAGGTCCTTTCTAGGTGCTGATCCACCATCTGGTCTGGATACGTACTGGATCCGGGTGACTGCAGTGACCCTCTGATCTGGACACAGACTGGATCTGGTGGCCACGGTGACCTCGGAACAAGAGAGAAACAGACAAATATTAGCGTAGATGCCATTCTTCTAATGATGTAGCAAGTACATAGGGTGTTATGTGAAGTGTTCCGGTTCCAGTTTACCTAATTAATGCAGCCTAAAAATCCTTTAACGGATTTGGATATTAAAAGCATATTAGTATGTTATGTGTATGCCAGGTTAAAGAGATGGGTCTTTAATCTAGATTTAAACTGCAAGAGTGTGTCTGCCTCCCGAACAATGTTAGGTAGGTTATTCCAGAGTTTAGGCGCCAAATAGGAAAAGGATCTGCCGCCCGCAGTTGATTTTGATATTCTAGGTATTATCAAATTGCCTGAGTTTTGAGAACGTAGCGGACGTAGAGGAGTATAATGTAAAAGGAGCTCATTCAAATACTGAGGTGCTAAACCATTCAGGGCTTTATAAGTAATAAGCAATATTTTAAAATCTATACGATGTTTGATAGGGAGCCAGTGCAGTGTGGGCAGGACCGGGCTAATATGGTCATACTTCCTGGTTCTAGTAAGAACTCTTGCTGCTGCATTTTGGACTAGCTGTAGTTTGTTTACCAAGCGTGCAGAACAACCACCCAATAAAGCATTACAGTAGTCTAACCTTGAAGTCATAAATGCATGGATTAACATTTCTGCATTTGACATTGAGAGCATAGGCCGTAATTTAGATATATTTTTGAGATGGAAAAATGCAGTTTTACAAATGCTAGAAACGTGGCTTTCTAAGGAAAGATTGCGATCAAGTAGCACACCTAGGTTCCTAACTGATGACGAAGAATTGACAGAGCAACCATCAAGTCTTAGACAGTGTTCTAGGTTATTACAAGTAGAGTTTTTAGGCCCTATGATTAACACCTCTGTTTTTTCTGAATTTAGCAGTAAGAAATTACTCGTCATCCAATTTTTTATATCGACTATGCATTCCATTAGTTTTTCAAATTGGTGTGTTTCACCGGGCTGCGAGGAAATATAGAGCTGCGTATCATCAGCATAACAGTGAAAGCTAACACCATGTTTCCTGATGATATCTCCCAAGGGTAACATATAAAGCGTGAAGAGTAGCGGCCCTAGAACTGAGCCTTGAGGTACTCCATACTGCACTTGTGATCGATATGATACATCTTCATTCACTGCTACGAACTGATGGCGGTCATATAAGTACGATTTAAACCATGCTAATGCACTTCCACTGATGCCAACAAAGTGTTCAAGTCTATGCAAAAGAATGTTGTGGTCAATTGTGTCAAACGCAGCACTAAGATCCAATAAAACTAATAGAGAGATACACCCACGATCAGATGATAAGAGCAGATCATTTGTAACTCTAAGGAGAGCAGTTTCAGTACTATGATACGGTCTAAATCCTGACTGGAAATCCTCACATATACCATTTTTCTCTAAGAAGGAATATAATTGTGAGGATACCACCTTTTCTAGTATCTTGGACAGAAAAGGGAGATTCGAGATTGGTCTATAATTAACTAGTTCTCTGGGGTCAAGTTGTGGCTTTTTTATGAGAGGCTTAATAACAGCCAGTTTGAAGGTTTTGGGGACATGTCCTAATAACAATGAGGAATTAATAATAGTCAGAAGAGGACCTATGACTTCTGGAAGCACCTCTTTTAAGAGCTTAGATGGTATAGGGTCTAACATACATGTTGTAAGTTTAGATGATTTAACAAGTTTATACAATTCTTCCTCTCCTATAGTAGAGAATGAGTGGAACTGTTCCTCAGGGGGTCTATAGTGCACTGTCTGATGCGAAACTGTAGCTGACGGCTGAATGGTTGCAATTTTATCTCTAATAGTATCGATTTTAGAAGTAAAGTAGTTCATAAAGTCATTACTGCTGTGGTGTTGGGAAATGTCAACACTTGTTGAGGCTTTATTTTTCGTTAATTTAGCCACTGTATTGAATAAATACCTGGGGTTATGTTTGTTTTCTTCTAAAAGAGAAGAAAAGTAATCAGATCTAGCAGTTTTTAATGCTTTTCGGTAGGATATGCTACTTTCCCGCCAAGCAATACGAAATACCTCTAGTTTTGTTTTCCTCCAGCTGCGCTCCATTTTTCGGGCTGCTCTCTTTAGGGTGCGAGTATGCTCATTATACCATGGTGTCAAACTGTTTTCCTTAACCTTTCTTAAGCGTAAAGGAGCAACTGTATTTAAAGTGCTAGAAAAGAGAGAGTCCATAGTTTCTGTTACATCATCAAGTTGTTCTGAGGTTTTGGATATGCTAAGGAATTCGGATACATCAGGAAGATAACTTAAAAAGCTGTCTTTTGTGGTAGAAGTGATGGTTCTTCGATACTTGTAACAAGAAGTAGAATTTACAATTTTGGCTATATGAAGTTTACACAGAACTAAATAATGATCTGAGATATCATCACTTGGCTGAATAATTTCAACACTATCAACATCAATTCCATGTGACAGTATTAAATCTAGAGTATGATTTCGACAATGAGTAGGTCCTGAAACGTGTTGTCTAACACCAATAGAGTTCAGAATGTCTATAAATGCTGATCCCAATACATCTTTTTCATTATCGACATGGATATTAAAATCACCAACTATTAAGACTTTATCTGCAGCCAGAACTAACTCGGATGTAAAATCACCAAACTCTTTAATAAAGTCTGTATGGTGCCCTGGTGGCCTGTATACAGTAGCCAGTACAAACATAACAGGGGATTTATCATTAACATTGGTTTCTCTGGATAATGTTATATGAAGCACCATTACTTCAAACGAGTTATACTTGAAGCCTGCCCTCTGAGAAATCCTGAAAACGTTATTATAAATTGAAGCAACACCTCCCCCTTTGCCTTTTAGACGCGGCTCGTGTTTATAACAATAATCTTGGGGGGTGGACTCATTTAAAATAATGTAATCATCAGGTTTTAGCCAGGTTTCTGTCAAGCAGAGCACATCTAGATTATGATCAGTTATCATATTATTTACAAAAAGTGTTTTCGTAGAAATGGATCTGATATTCAATAAGCCAATCTTTATCATTTGTTTATCCATATTGCATTTGTTTTTTATTTGTTGAACCTCAATTAAATTGTTAACCTTAACTTGGTTTGGACGTTTTTTGTATTTTCTAGTTCGTGGAACAGACACAGTCTCTATAGTGTGATATCTAGGTGAAAGAGTCTCTATGTGCTGAGAATTAACTGACCTCTGTGACGGGAGGCAGCTAGCAGACGGTCGGTTTAGCCAGTCTGTCTGCTTCCTGACCTGGGCCCCAGTTAGTCAAGTATAAACACTAAGACTATTTGCCATATTTCTAGACAGAAGAGTGGCGCCACCCCAGGAGGGATGAAGACCATCTCTTTTAAACAGGTCAGGTCTGCCCCAAAAGCTCGTCCAATTGTCTATATAACCCATGTTATTCTGTGGGCACCACTTAGACATCCAGCCATTGAGTGATGACAATCTGCTATGCATCTCATCACCACGGTAAGCAGGGAGGGGACCAGAGCATATTACAGTGTCTGACATCGTGCTTGCAAGTTCACACACCTCTTTAAAGTTATTTTTAGTGATCTCCGACTGGCGAAGTCGAACATCATTAGCGCCGGCATGAATAACAATCTTACTGTATTTACGTTTAGCATTAGCCAGCACTTTTAAATTTGCCAAGATGTCAGGCGCTCTGGCTCCCGGTAAACATTTGACTATGGTGGCTGGTGTCTCTATATTCACGTTCCGTACAATAGAATCGCCAATAACTAGAGCACTTTCATCAGGTTTCTCAGTGGGTGCATCACTGAGTGGGGAGAACCTGTTTAATGTTTTGATCGGAACAGAAGAGCGGTGTTTTGACCCACGACTACGCTGCCTCACCGTCACCCAGTTGCCCTGCTGCAGGGGCTCTGCTGGAACCGGACAATGTACAGGAATCCCTGAGCTAGACGCATCCAAAGCCATATCTAGAGCCCTAACATTCTTACTGTCCTCAATTAAAGTTTGGATGCGTGTCTCTAATTCTGAAATCTTCTCTGTCAGCCTAACTGTTTCCCTGCATTTATCACATGTGAATCCCTCATCAGCGACAGAGATAGATAAACTGTACATGTGGCAAGAGGTGCAAATAACAATTGTAGGAGAAGCCATTACTCACCGTGCTTGATGAAATATTCTTACTGCGGTTGTTTGATGAACTTGTGGAAAACTGCAGCGTGAGAGAGGAGAGGAGAGGAGAAAAGAAAACGCTAATGACAAGCTAACGAGTGCTAACGCTTTGCAGGTGTGCTGCAGTCACGGAAGAGTGAACGATCAAAGTTAATCTGATAAGATTGATCGGAAATATCAGAAATGTGGTGTGAATTAAGTTATATTTTACAATTAAAAAAACAAACAAACAGACAGTGATAGTAAGAAAGATTATAGAGAAAAAATATAAAATAAAAACAGCTACATGGAGCTATGATTAGCTACAGAAGGCCAACAGGAAGTAGAGAAAACACTGTCCAACAGCGACACCAACAGGCACCAGACTCTGATATATATATATTCAGTATTGGATTCCCACTAGGATTACAGATTACACACTAATTGTCAATATTCCAGTTGTATTGTATTTGTATATGTTTGGAACGTGCAATTTAGATGACGACAATGCTTGAAAGGAGCATACATTTAAATGGGTGGTTTACTGCGATTTCACTTTTTTAATATCAGTGCACTGTAAATACATTTCTGTAGAATTTACAGTATATTACTAAAAAGATGCCAAAAAAATCCTTTAAAATCATTCTAATTGCTGTAAAATAGATTACAGTATAATACAGCGAAACAAATTACAGTTAATTGCTGCATGTGAAATGCACAATGTAAAAAAATTTGCTGTTAAATATCAGTTATCTACTGGAAGCAGGATTGCCTGTTATGTACCTTTAATTCACATCTCATCATGTTTCAAATTCATAAAGGGACAGTACTGTGAACGTATTTTATTTCAATCCACTGAGAGAAAAAATATGTCTTGAAGTAATGTAAAAGTAATGTAACTAAAAACATGACTTTAACTCAAATCGTTGTACTTCACTGTTACATAGTACACGTATGTGATGAAGTACTTAACACAGAGATCATCACTGTATTAACATTAACTCCACATTTACTGTCTTTATATAAAGCAGCAGAACATCAGTGTTTGTGGCTCATCATTGACTGAAGCACAGGCTCTACTCTCCAGCACAATGGTGAACCACAAAACTACATTAAACTAACAGTTAAGTATTTACCCTCATTATCAGTTCATGACTTTGCATAAAGTTTTTTCTATGGACCTTCACCAATATTTCAGTGAAAATAACTTGTTAATAACACGGTTGCCAATAAATAGCTGTTTTTCTGCTGTTGCTGTAAATTATTTGCAGTTTATTACTGTAAAATTACATTTAATGCTGTTTTTTTTTCATCTTCCATCTTGACCTAAAGTTTTAAGCGAACACTTATAATGTGCACACTACAGAGTGTTAAGCCGAGTTCAGACTGCACGATTTTAGCCCAGTATTTGACTCGCTGACAGGTTTTGAGAAAATCACATGCAAATCGGTGCTCGTTAATGTGAGTGACAACCCTGCAGTGTGAATGAGCAAGGACGCGATCTGAGAGAATTGCCGACAAGTCGCTGACGCCCGTGACATATTTGGCATGCTAAATATCTGGACCTGTCTGTGATTCAAAATCATGCTGTTTAAAAAGTGTTCTGAATGAAAACTGCATACACGATGATCGATAGCCAATGAGAGAGCAAGATACAGAGCAGTAGAGTTTGGAGAGGAGTTATAGACCACAATATCAGCAAGAATGGCTTCTTTTCTTTTTCTCGTTGTCTCTGTAAATCAGCGCAAAGGAAATTGGTATTGCAAGCTTCTTGCGGGCTACTATTTTAAATAAAAATCCCAGTCTCAGGTGAGAACTCTGGTCTTATGCATAATATTGCATTGTTTCCTTGTCACATCTCATCGTAGTTTGCGTGCCAGACAGAGTTGTCGGCAATCCTTCATATTGTAAAGTCATGGGTCAAGGCATATTCTGGCAAACTGTTTACCAAATGACAAAGCAATCTGTAGTACACACCACTACCAACACGCAATGGGTAACTCACAAAGCACAATGTTCCTCCATGTTTTCAGCACAATACCATAAAAAGTACGAGGTATGAGAAGTATAAGGCAGGGCAACATTTGAAACATTTCAAAGTTAACGTTTATGCAAACAGATATTAATAGATAAGTTTCAGTCAAATATTTATTGTTTAGGCTTATAACAAGACCCATTATAATAGACAATTCAGTGACCAATTATTAAAGACAGACACTTGAATTTATTCCTGAATGAATCAGAATCTTGAACGAATAGATTGAATAAAAAGCTTTATTAACACAGTGACTTACCACCACCTAGTGGCAATTTTACTTTCATAAGTATCATAAAGTAGACCTATCATTCATTTCATTTAATCATTACATATTTATGTTAAGAATGTTCATATTATTTCATTATACAGTTGTAATTGCTATGTAAATGCATGTGCAGTCATCTGATCAGGATTAAACTGTAAATAGGCCAACATCTAAAAGCAACTTCAGAGATGAGGTAAGCTGCATCTAAAGTTGCTTTAAGATGTAGGCCTTTTTACAGTTTAATGCTGATCAGAGGGCACAAAATATATTTTGCTTTGCAATATAACAATTTTAAAGGTAACAATGTGATAAAAAGGCAATGGTTGACATACTGTAATGTTTGTTATTGTATTTTGCCTGACAATTACTGTATCAGTTAACTATATTACACACTTTCGTTATACTGAATTTGTAGAATAGAATGCCTTTTTGGACAGCTGTACTTTGATATTTAAGATCTAGTAGCAATACACACAAACAGTACAGTATGTCAACCATTGCCTTTTTAATTACATTGTTACCTTTAAAATTGTTATATTGCAAAGCAAAATATATTTTACATGTGTTACGTCCATAGGGACATAAGTTATTCTGTCTTCTATGATTTAATTAACAATTGGGTTTATTGTGTCTGTGTGTATGTGTGTGTAGACTGTGATCTTGTTTCTTTTACTCCTCCTGCTCTCTCTATTTGGCAGTCTAATAAATGCCCCCTGACTCGTGTTTTGAGCTTGTTGGCTGGAGTATTAAAGAACCCCCAAGAGCTGCAGTCCAGGGTGAGGGGCTGAGGTGTTCCATCCTTGCAACTGCCATCTTCCAGTTCCAGTGTTGTGATTTAAGCTCTTGTTTAAACTCTTGTCTACCTTAGTGTTTGTTGATTTCTTCACCTATAGTGTAAAAGGGAAGTTATTTAGAGTAGCAGAGTGTCTCAGTTTTTTGTTTAACTGCTTAAGTGGAAGTGGAATATTTTCTTGTAGGGAGGTGGATGTCATTTATTTTAGAAATTACCCTTTCTTTTGATAGGTAAGTTAATACTTAAAACCTTAGAGGAAACTTTTGTTTATTGTTTTGGCCTTTCCTCTCCTGAAGCCTTACGTATCTTTTTTTCCATTCTGTTAAATAAAATACCTCTGTTTGTTTGCTCAAACTGGTGTTACTGAGCTTTCTTGTGTGTTAGCCCTGGAACTTGAAGATGGCAGTCTCTCTCCACAGTTTATTTGTTACACCCCTTTCATCCCTAGATCTTTTTTTAAAGGGGTACGTAACACATTCAGAAATGCACATGCATCTTCAAGAAACATCCAAAAACACATCTCTTCCATCTTTATTCACCCTCGAACTCTAGTACTCTCTATTTAAACTACAAACCCGATTCCAGAAAAGTTGGGACACTGTACAAATTGTGAATTAAAATAGAATGCAATGATGGGGAAGTTTCAAATGTCAATATTTTATTCAGAATACAACATATATGACATATCAGATGTTTAAACTGAGAAAATGTATCATTTTAAGGGAAAAATCTGTTGATTTTAAATTGAATGGCATCAACACATCTCAAAAAAGATTTGTCAATTATTCCATTCCCTTTTTACTCACAATTTGTACAGTGTTCCAACTTTTTTGGAATCGGGTTTGTATATATATTTTTTTTTATTATTATTAAAAACAAAAAAAACAAACACTTGACCCTCTGGCACTCTTCATTCATTTTCTAAATGTTAGTTTTTCTATTAAAAAAAAAATGAAACAAACCTAAACTTCAACACTAGCTTTCTGTATTATTTTCTAAATTCTATTTACTTGTTTTCTTTGCATTAACACATTAATTAATTAACGGAAACGAACAGGGATGTCCTCACCACACACAACACGAAGATTGCCATGCCATCAACAGCTGAAATGGACATACTGCAGAGGTTGGAAATGCTACTGGTGTCATGACTTAGGTCTGTGTTGCTGTATTTTTGTCTTGTTGTCTGTGTGTCCAGTCTCAGAACACATGGGTTTTGTTTTGACAGCTCATGTGTTCTGCTGTCAGTGTTTCTTCCCCCTCCCACTCATTACCCTTAATTGCCTGTGTTCCGTCACACCTGTAGCCACTCCTTCATCATTAGCTCTCCTCTATTTCAGTTCCTCTCGTGCTCTGTCTTTTGTCAGACCGTTGTGATTGTTTTGTGCTTCGAGTGTGATCGTCTTGTCCTGTCCGCCTAGTCCTGCCTTGTCAAGTTTTAGGCTCCAGGTGTTTTTTGGATTTGTGTTTTTTCCCTCTGGAACTGTTCCTGTCAGTTTAGACTGGTTCTGCCTCCGGTCCCTTCATCACCTTTCTGTTGGATCTTCTGAGACCTGACCCCAGCTCCTCTCTGCACTCTGTCCTTCCATTCAGGGATTTTGGTGAGCCTTTGACGTTGTGTCCCAAGGATTCCCAGCTCCGTGTGACTTTGACGTTGCGTCCCCGATGACGCTCTGGTAGATGTGATTTGACGTTGCGTCACAGAAGACGTTTTGACTGGTCTCCGCAGAGAGGTTTCTTTTGCTCTGCTCTGTGGAGTAGTCATTCTTTTGTTTTTCCTGTTTGCCCAGTGAGGGCTAAATAAACTGTGTTACCTGCAACTGAGTCATGCGTTTCCCTGACAACTGGAGCCCTGCAGGTATATTTTACCTCATACACATATATATATATATATATATATATATATATATATATATATATAATTAATCTACTTAAAATTTCCACCATACCAAAACCAGTGTTAGCGTTATTTCAAAGGACATTTAAACCATAGCTAAAGTTTTCTTATATTGTTATTATGTTGTTATTGGACATAACTATGCAGGTGATCCCTAATAAAATTGTGTTCTTATCCCCGCAATGAATAGCCTACACAGAAGTGACTGCATATTGGATAGCCTACAGTATTATAATGTTCCAAATATAAATGTTCACGCTCCGCTTTAACACTGGGTTTTGTTATAGGCCTAAACAATTATTTGACTGAAACTTGTCTATTAATATCTGTTTGCATGAACTTTAACTTTAAGATCAAAAATATTGTAATTGTTCCCCCGCCTTCTATTTCTCAAACCTTGTACTTTTCTATGGTATCATGCTGAAAACACGGAGGAACTTTGTGCTTTGAGAGTGACCCATCGCGTGTTGGTAGTGACGTGTACCACAGATTGCTTTGCCAATTGCAAACATGATTGATAAACAGTTTGCCAGAATATACCCTGACCGTCATGCAGTGTGAAACCTTCTGCCGCCGATCCATCGTGCAGTGTGAACACAGCAGTGACTGAATGCATGACAAGATAGTCATGCAGTGTGAAAAGAACAGTGACCCGACTACTTTGACAATCGTACAGTCTCAACTCCGCTTTAGAGTAATATTGAATCAGTGAAGTTAATGAGATAATTCTGTGATTAAGTGCTGATTGAGCATTAGTGATGAACAGCTGCTGTTAACAAACAGAATCAGTGAAGAAAAGGGAAACACAAGAACTACTACAACTGACTTCAGACACCACAGCCTTAGATGAAATCAACTGAAATAAAAGGCAACATTAAATCTCTTAAGATCTGATTAAACAAACTTTATAAATGGCATCACCAGCTTCACATTGCATGAATACAAATTGAGAATTAAGAGAGATTTAGGTGTTGTTGTTTTTGGGCACTACCATGATGGTGCAGTGTTTGCTTTAGAATTAGAATACTTTATTGTCATTGTACACAAGAGACAATGAAATTGCAGAGCTTCTGCGTAAGGTGCTTTGTACATAATATACAAAATAAAATAAAAAGAAATATACATGATACAAAAGAGATGTACAATTAAAACGTTTAAGCTAAGACGAGAATGAAATAGAAATAATTGTTTGTGTCTAAAAATAGATTAATATTAAGTGACAGCTTGTTAAAATGATTATTGCACTGATATGAGGTAAACTTCTGGCTCCTAGTAAAATTATTACATAGTATTACAAGCATTACACAGTGCACTGAAGGAATAGATATAAAATAAATGGGAAAAAAATTAAATAAAAACATAAAAACATTACACTAAAAGATATTGAAGATATTGCACTAAAATATATTGCTAAACTGTTCTGAGGGAATAAGATATAGAAAAACATTGCATAATTGCACAGAAATGTGGCCTAGTGGTTAGTGAGCTTGACTCTTAACCCTAGGGTTGTGGGTTCGAGTCTCGGGCCGGCAATACCACGACTGAGGTGCCCTTGAGGAAGGCACCGAACCCACCAACTGCTCCCCAGGCATAAATGGCTGCCCACTGCTCTGGGTGTGTGTTCACAGCTGTGTGTGCACTTTGGATGCGTTAAATGCAAAGCACCAATTCTGAGTATGGGGCACCATAATTGGCTGAATGTCATGTCACTACTTTTGTATGTGTGTGTGTGTGTGTGAGAGACATTATAGCTCTGGTCCTGTTTGTCCATGGTCTTATGCACCTGTAGTGCCTGCCGGAGGGCAACAGGTGGGAACCAGGGTGAGACTGTTCTTTTTCAGTGTTTTGAGCTCTGTTGAGGCAGCGGGAGTTGTAAAGGTCCTTCAGAGAGGAAAGAGGGCAGCCAATGATCCTCTGCGTGGTGTTGATGATCCGCTGTATTCCTTTTCTCTCTGCCTTAGTAAAGCTGCCATACCATACTATGATACAGTTTGTCAGCAGGCTCTCCACTGCAGACCGATAGAAAGTCTCCAGCAGCTTCTCATTCAAGTTGTTCTACTTCAGCATTCTTAGGAAGTGAAGGTGCTGCTGTGCCTTCTTGATGACTGCCATGGTGTTGGCTGACCATGTGAAATCTGCTGAGATGATTTTGCTGAGGAATTTGAATGTCTGAACCCTCTCTATGCAGTCTCCATTGATGTATGGAGTGGGATCTGCCCTGTGGCTTCTAAAGTCAAGGATTTTTTGGTAGTGTTAAATGTCAGGTTGTTGGCTGAACACAACACCACTTTGATAGTCTCAGAATCTCATATCTATAGGCAGTCTCATCCCTCTTTAGTTGGGCTCTTGAACCTTAACTGTATAACATTAACTTTTGTTTGTCTGCCACAGCCATGTGTTTTTGAACACATTTGTTGTGGCAAAAGAATGACCAAGGCAAAAATGTTATAATTGATTATGCTTTTGTAATGACATCGTCTTTAAACACTAGGTTTCCTAATCTTGTCCATTGATTCTCATGTAACAATGTTCTAATATTAAATTAGAGTGAAATAATAAACAGTATTTTATGAAATATTGTTAAGCACATCACTCACTACAAAAAAAAAAAGAAGAAAAAAGTTTAGTCCATAAAGGCTATAAAACACGCACATCAAGTATCAGTGTATGAATCTAAACAATGGTCAAGTCAAGTCACCTTTATATAGCGCTTTAAACAAAAAAAGATTGTGTCAAAGCAACTGAACAACGTTAGTTAGAAAAACAGTGTGTCAATAATGCAAAATGACAGTTAAAGGCAGTTCATAATTGAATTCAGTGATGTCATCATCTCAGTCCAGTTTAAATTGTATCTGTGCAATAATTTGCAATCAAGTCAATGATATCATTGTTAATGAGTGAAGTGACCCCAACTAAGCAAGCCAGAGGTGACAGCGGCAAGGAACCGAAACTCCATCGGTGACAGAATGGAGAAAAAAACCTTGGGAGAAACCAGGCTCAGTTGGGGTCAGTTCTCCTCTGACCAGACGAAACCAGTAGTTCAATTCCAGACTGCAGCAAAGTCAGATTGTGCAGAAGAATCATCTGTTTCCTGTGGTCTTGTCCTGGTGCTCCTCTGAGACAAGGTCTTTACAGGGGATCTGTATCTGGGCTCTAGTTGTCCTGGTCTCCGCTGTCTTTCAGGGATGTAGAGGTCCTTTCTAGGTGCTGATCCACCATCTGGTCTGGATACGTACTGGATCCGGGCGACTGCAGTGACCCTCTGATCTGGATACAGACTGGATCTGGTGGCCACGGTGACCTCGGAACAAGAGAGAAACAGACTAATATTAGCGTAGATGCCATTCTTCTAATGATGTAGAAAGTACGGTGTTATGTGAAGTGTTCCTGGTCACAGTTTACCTAATTAATGCAGCCTAAAAATCCTTTAACGGATTTGGATATTAAAAGCTTATTAGAATGTTATGTGTATGCCAGGTTAAAGAGTAAGAAGGTCATCACTTCCGGTGGAGAGAACGCTGGCATGTTTGGTTGCCGCTTCTCCACTCTGCAATTTTAATTGTTTTTTATTTTTCATTGTTTATTTATTTATTATTATACGTTATTGTTGGATTCCATCCTTTGGTTGTGCTACCACATTCCTGACTGGTTTCGGACACACTCACGCTGTGCCTGGATTTTTCACTCCTGTGTGCTCACACTGCTCGGGTAACCGTGCTTCAGAAGATCTGTTTTATTACAACGCTTTTGGATTTACTCAGACATTTTAGACTGGATCTAACGGTGTCCTGTGTAGCAGTCTCTGATTTTAGGCTCATCACTACATCTTTGTCCTTATTTTGACATTGCTATGTGGATCTGTCTGCTATCTGCTGTCATCTGTATTTTGCCAGTGACTGGGCTCTGTGGAGAGCGGATCCTCAAACACCCGGACCACGCTATGATAAGGTACTCTCTGCCTGAACTGCTTTCACAGAAACACCAGTTGGGGCTCAATATACGTGTTTGTGAAACTTTACGATCACTTCACCTTCTACGTCGGCCTAAATATGTTCATAGGGGTTCACAGCGGAATTTTAACATCACAGGGACTGACATTAAGGTCTTATGTTCCCGTCCCGCATGTACTGATATTAAACAAAACATCTCTCGTGGTGTTTGCCCTGCGAACTTATGTTATCCACAACAAGTGTCTACAACATACTCTGATAAAGTACGCCCTGATTCCATCAGGTCTGCCCATCTCAATGTACGCTCTTTAAACAAAAAGTCTGATTTACTCTATGACATCATCTTGGATAAAAAAACTTGATGTCTTCTGTATTTCTGAAACTTGGCACCAACAGAATGACTTTTTAAATCTTAATTTATGTACTCCACCGGGATATAGATATCTTGACAAATCCAGAGCAACTGGAAAAGGCGGTGGCCTTGCTGTTGTGTACAGTTCTGTTGTCTCTGTAACTGAAATTGTTGTTCCTTCTGTTTTATCGTTTGAGAGTATTGTTTTTAAAATTAGCGGTGCTTCTCCTGTTCTGATCTTGTTTATCTATCGGCCACCAAAGAGTAACCCTCTGTTCTTTGATGAACTCACAGAGCTAATTGCATTTGTGAATCCCCTTTGTCCATCTATGATTCTTATTGGAGATATTAACATTCATGTTGACAATCCCAGTTGTAATCATACTGCTAATTTAATGGAGATTCTAGACTGTTTTAACCTGATACAGCATGTCAAATTTCCAACTCATGGAAAAGGTCCATTACCATTACCACTGGACTTGTTCCTCAAGCCCTTAAGGTTGCCTCCATCACACCAGTTCTCAAAAAGCCTGGGTGTGATGTGTCTGATCTGTCTAATTACAGGCCAATATCTAATCTTCCTTTTTTGGGGAAGGTTTTGGAACGTGTTGTTGTGTCACAACTTCATTCACATTTGTCCATGAACGAGCTTTTAGAACCTTTTCAATCTGGGTTTCGTTCTGGACATAGTACTGAGACTGCCTTGGTCCGAGTTATAAACGATCTCCTCGTCTCTGCTGACTCTGGTGCCCTTACTATCTTGGTGCTCTTAGATTTGAGTGCAGCCTTCGACACGGTGTGTCACTCTATACTGCTTGAGAGACTCGAGACCTGGCTTGGTATTTCTGGAACAGTGTTGGAGTGGTTTAAATCTTACCTGACTGATCGTACCCAGTTTATTTTAGAAAATAATAAATCTAACGTTGGACAGGTGTGTCATGGTGTTCCTCAGGGGTCTGTCCTTGGCCCGATACTTTTTAATATTTACATGCTTCCTTTAGGGCAGATTATCAGAAAGTATGGTCTCGGGTACCACTTCTATGCTGATGATACACAGATTTATATTAGCACAAAAACTATCACAGGTGTATCAGAAACCCTTTCTGACTGTCTCCAGGAAATTAAATTATGGATGTACCAAAATTTTCTTAAATTAAATGGTACAAAGTCCGAGGTTCTTTTAGTTGGTACCCCTGCAGCTACCTGTAATGGTAAAAAATTTAATTTGGAGATTGAAAACAATCTACTGTCTGCATCACCACAAGTACGTAACCTTGGAGTATTTTTTGATTCTCACTTGACACTTGAAGCACATATCAAGAGCATTTCAAAATCTGCATTTTTCCATCTAAGGAATATTGCTAGGATCAGGTCCTTTCTTTCATTACCTGATGCTGAAAGGCTTGTCCATGCACTTGTGACCTCTAGGCTTGATTATTGTAATGCCCTTTATCTTGGGCTACCAGCAAAATATATTAAGTGCCTGCAACATATACAGAATTCAGCTGCTCGTGTTCTTACACATACTCCTTTTCGTCAGCATATCTCTGGGGTGCTTAGGAACCTGCATTGGCTCCCGGTCCATGACCGTATTGATTTTAAAACTCTTATCTTAACGTATAAAGCTGTACATGGAATTGCACCATCATATATATGTGATTTACTTACATTATATATGCCCTCTCGATCTCTCCGTTCTGCCAAATCTCTTCTACTTAAACAGCCTTCTTGTAGACTGAAAACAATGGGTGAAAGAGCCTTCTCTTTGTCCGCCCCCAGGTTGTGGAATGCACTTCCTTCAACTGTTAGGAATGCACCAACACTAACAAGTTTCAAGAAACAGTTAAAAACCCATCTTTTTAAGATGTCTGTGTCCTAATTGGTGACACTCAATGTATATTCTGTTATACTTCTTGTTGTTTTCTTTTTCTTTTTTAATGTATTTTTAATGTATTTATTTTTGCACTGTACTTGTAGCGCTTTGGGTATAAGAAAAGCGCAATATAAATAAAATGTATAATTTTTTTACTATTATTATTATTATTATTAAGAGATGGGTCTTTAATCTAGATTTAAACTGCAAGAGTGTGTCTGCCTCCCAAAAAATGTTAGGTAGGTTATTTCAGAGTTTAGGTGCTAAACAGGAAAAGGATCTGCCGCCCGCAGTTGATTTTGGTATTCTAGGTATTGTCAAATTGCCTTAGTTTTGAGAACACAGCCGATGTGAAGGATCATAATTTAACAAGAGCTCATTCAAATACTGCGGTGCCGAACCATTCAGGGCTTTATAAGTAATAAGCAATATTTTAAAATCTATACGATGTTTGATAGGGAGCCAGTGCAGTGTGGACAGGACCGGGCTAATATGGTCATACTTCCTGGTTCTAGTAAGAACTCTTGCTGCTGCATTTTGGACTAGCTGTAGTTTGTTTACTAAGCGTGCAGAACAACCACCCAATAAACCATTACAATAACCTTGAGGTCATAAATGCTTGGATTAACATTTCTGCATTTGACATTGAGAGCATAGGTCAAAATTTAGATATATTTTTGAGATTGAAAAGTGCAGTTTTACAAATGCTAGAAACATGGCTTTCTAAGGAAAGATTGCAATCAAATTGCATGCCTAGGTTCCTAACTGATGATGAAGAATTGACAGAGCAGCCATCAAGTCATAGACAGTGTTCTAGGTTATTACATGCAGAGTTTCTAGGTCCTGTAATTAACTCCTCTCTTTTTTCAGCATAACAGTAAACGCTAAAACATTTGTTCCTAATGATAACTCCCAAGGATCACATGTAAAGTGTGAAGAATAATGGCCCTAGTACTGTGCCTTGAGGTACTTCATACTGCACTTGTGATCGATATGATACCTCTTCATTCACTGCTACGAATTGATGGCGGTCATTTAAGTACGTTTTAAACCATGCTAATGCACTTCCATTGATGCCAACAAAGTTTTCTAGTCTATTCAAGAGAGTGTTGTGGTCAATAGTGTTGAATGCAGCACTAAGATCCAAAAGCACTAATAGAGAACATAACTCTGAACTTAACAATACAAGCTACTAAAACTCTAGACAAAAACAAAAGCGCATAGTAAGAATTAAATAAATAAGTGGACAATTCAGCTGCATGATTTATTCAAGCCGCAATGGATGCTGGGAGTTATGGTTGAGTTTTGTACTCTGCTGATACCCAGCATGCCTGCATGCATAGGCATGAAGCTTTAAATTGGCATGATTGTTGAGCTTCATATGCTGATTCTTGATGTCGCTGTGTGTCTAATTGATACTGAAGTTCCAAAAATTATATGAGCATATTTTATTTATTTGTTTGATCTGTCACATTAGTTTGTCATCTTTTAGTATCACAGATATAAAAAGTGCTTTACAAACACAGCAAAAAAAAAGAAAGAAATGAAGTCAGATTATAATGTGTATAATGTGAGTTGTTTAATCATCCTCTGATGTTTTATTTCAGTTGATTTCATCTAAAGCTGTGGTTTAAGTCTTTTTTTTTTCATTTCTTGCTCTTTCCATCAGCGATTCTGCTTGTTAACAGCAGCTGTTCATCGGTGCCTGAATTATTCAGTGACTATATTACTAAACTCATGTAGGGAATATTGAATGAGGGAGTGTCAACTCTGAGCGCTGTAACTTCACAGTACTGCAGATGTCTACTTTCTCGAAAACAACAGATATTACCCAGAATGCATTGTTTTCTACGGGATTTTACTGTTTTAATGAAAAAGCAGGTTACTCTCAGAATATGTTGTTTTTTTAACAGCAATTTTTTTGTACAGTGTGTAATGTTGCTGTTTGAGCATAAATAATATCTGCAAAGTTTCAGCAGTGAAAGTTCAGTGCAAATGGAGATATCGTCTTTTAAAATTCTTGTGTGAAAATACAGTGTGGCTGGCACTCCCTCTGAGTTAAAACAAAACCAATATAGGGTCCACCCAAAACCAAGGACCCAAAACCTGTACGAGTTCAGGTTCGGGTTCATATTTTAAACAGTCAGTCAGGTCCCAGTTCTGTGCGTAATACTCGAGTCAATCTGTGAAAGCCGCGGGCATGATTAGAGCCAGTCTGCCCTGATGATGATGAATCATGGAAGTGCTGTGCGTGTGTTTTTGTAACTTGCAAAATTGGAAAATTAAAGTAAGAATGTGCAAGCTGAGAAATAAGGTGAAAAAATAAATAATAATTATACACAAACACCACCTTAACTGTCAGATTCAGAGCGGTCATCTTAAAGCGGGGGTGAAATGCTCGTTTTCACTCAATATCCTGTTAATCTTGAGTACCTATAGAGTAGTACTGCATCCTTCATAACTCCAAAAAGTTAGTTTTATTATATTTATAAGAGAAAGATAGTCTGTACCGTTTTTCCCAGAAAAACACGAGCGGCTGGAGGCATGACGTGTGGGCGGAGCTAAAGAATCACGAGCGCGAATAGGCTTTTGCGTTGAGAGCGTTTGGAAGCTGTGACTTTACCGTGAGGAAAAAAACATCAAAAACAAACCATGGCTAACAGTCAGATTCAGCCGTATATTTATGGTCCAGAATCAGATCCAGAGGCTGAAATTTAACGAGAGCAGCAGCAACGATGTCTCTATGTGGTATGTATTGAAACTGTATATATTTGCTTAGCGGTTTTGGAAAATGACTAAGTTCCACTTTGTCGTCTTTTTTTTTTTTTTTTTTTTAAGGTGTACATGTGGAAAGTGCAGTTTTCAAAAAAAAGTTGTTTACTTTATGTTCTTACGCGCCGATAGCTAAGTTAACAACACAGAGATATTTGAAGCAGTTTTACTCACCGCCTGCGGTTCCAACACACGATTGTAACCCTTTGTCCTTGGGATTGCATCATCCTTAAGAAATAAACGATACGCAAATCCGTCGTCAAACTGGGCCTTGTTTGTAAAACAAGCATCTTCGAAATGCAGGGAACAAACAAAAACACTTGCACAACTCCGTTGATGCTCTGTAAAAATAAACTCCGTCCACTGGTCCCTTAATGCTGTTTTTTTCTGGGTAATCTGTGCAGTTTTTTTTTTTTAATGCATTTTTTAAATGCATAGAATGCAATGCATACATCAAAAATGAACATTTAATTATTACCCATTGTTTCTCTGTCTGTACTTGTACTGTTAACAATGACAATAGTGTTGACAGATGAATTAAGTGCATTTAAGTGCCATTCAGTTGGGGTTTTAAATAAAGCATTTACTGAGATGCACATTAAACATTAAACACATAAAACATTAATTAAATTTATCTTTTAATTATTGAAAATTAAGCAAACTTAACTTTTTGGTAAACAAAGGGGATTTACTATTAAAAATAAAACATTGAAGAAATGTTGTGTGATTAAACCTTAAAAATAATGTTAGAATTTTTTTTTTTTTTTTTTTTTTTTTTTTGTAGTAGGGTATGTACATTCTGCTGAACAATAGTAATACATATCTGGCAAATACTTGTCTTTAAACTAAACCAGACTTTTATTTTGATGGGTTGACGTAACTTTACAGTTCTGTGTATGTGATGTGACACTAGTTTTACTCAAGTCAAACGGTCAAATGCTCATGAAGTGATTGTCAGAGCAGTTCTGGAGATGTTGTTCATGTGTTCATGTCCTTATTTAGTGAGACAGCAGACGCTGAAATCACTGTGAGCGTCACGTGCGCTTCAGTGTGTGTGATAAAGGAAGTCGCTTTTCTGCTCCATTCATGAACAGACACGCAGAACATGCAGGATTAATATTTAAATAAACTGTTCCAGCTTTTTTTTTACAAATATTAGTCTATATCATGATTTGATGTAAGTGCAATGACCTATTTTTGATTAATTCATTCAAAATTTGGCAAATTCCTTGCCATTCCATGTTAAACTGTAACATCCATTTTTATGATTGATTCCGCAATTCCCTCCGCGTTTTCTGCATCGCGGAAATCATAGGGCCCTAGTTGTGGTGTGCCAGCTCTATATTGCAATGGACACATGCCACAACATTCTCTTTACGTTTGCCCGCAAGGTTTACTCGAGGATTCGTTTCAGCCCTAGTTAATAGTATACACATGTGGCTTTTGGGCTGTGTTTTCCAACATAATTTGAAAACATAGGGACGATCAACCACTAGGTGGGTTTAGTGAGAAGGGAAAATTAATAAAGACCAATCAGGGACTGATACAGCTAGATCGTCTGATTTGATCAAGTACTCCTCGCTCCAGACTCCGTAGCGTGGTGACGTCACATATGTATGTGTATGTGTTTACCACACGTGCGCAGTAACATATATGTATTTACTGTAAACACGCATGTGCGTCGTACTGACTGGCGTTAATGCCATAGACAGTAAAAGAAATGGACACAGCGACCCCATTGGATTCAACGGAGACAAGTGAAGTCAATTAGAAGCACGCACTTCCTGGGGGTCAAGCGTACTGCGCAGACTCAAATTGAGCTTGATGAACTAAATGTCACGTGAGCAACCTGTAAGTCTTCTAATCGCTGTGCCAAGAGAAATCTGAATCACCCACCGAATCTTGCAGATGTTGTTGAATAATTTTGTCCCGTTGCTTTTATGGACTCTCTATGGGCTTTTCCCTTGACTTTATACCTCCATGTCCACCTGATCACCTCATAGACAGTAAAAGATTGTCTGCAAGTTTCTCCTTACCATACGGTAATTTCTATACTGTGCGACAGAGAGTCGCAGGTTATGATGCAATCGTTAGCCTATTTTTTACAAAAACCAGGGTGTCCGTGTGCCATGTTCACTGACCCAGTGCCTCCGCTGCAGTGAGATATTTAAAGACTGGCCACCTGGGTATGGGAGGAATGGCAGGCGGGGACCTTTCGTGTGGGGCGAACGTGAAAACCACTACACTACAGAAACCCATGGTCAGGTTTAGGGAAGAAGGCTGCTAATTTTACATTAAGTAAGAAAGAAAGTTTAATTTTCACAACTGTACATTAACTTGTTAATAGCAATTAGCTGTGGAGCCTGTGCCGATCAGGTCCAAATGTGAGTCTTTAGTTTTCCAGCCGGGCCCTGGTAATACATTTATTGCACTTCTCGTTTCTGCACAGGTCTGTGTCCAATAGGGGTTGTATGACTACTGATTTCTGATAGACGATTGCTCATTAAAAAATACTCAAGTTACTCGACTACTTGTGGTTCATTACTCATGGTAAATGAAAAGACATGAAATAGTTCTTATCAATAAACTCTTATTTATTCATAGCCAAATGCAGCAATTATTTAAATTGTCAAAACTTTATATTTATGACATTACATATTTACATTTTCATGTACCAGCCAGTATTTGTATCTTTATCTGTGTTTGTATCTGTAACAATCACTAAATTATTTGTATCTGCATTCGGATAAAACCAGGTGGATCGCTGTACAGTCACTATAGACCATTATGACTATGACTATCATTGAACAAGTATACCATATTAAACTAAAATAATTATTCATTTCTAAAAATATATCTATCTTGCAAGTATAGAGATGTCATGAAAAACTTTTAGTGATCATTTGAACACGAATGAATTAATTCAATGCACACATTTTCATTACGCAGAAGTCCTTAAGCGAGTCCTTTTTTGTTTTTTTTTTGTTTTTTTACTTCACTAAACAAATGTGGATGTGCCACGCAAACCAGCAAAATAAAAAGATGCAAACCTGGAACAAATAGAAAATGTATCTGTATCTGTAAGTTGATTATTAGCCTACTCTTGAGAGAGAACTGGTTTGGTTTTTGAGAGACTAGTAGCCGAATTTCCACTGTCAGGTCAGTGTGAGCCAGGGCTTTTAACGGGCCGTCCAGGCTAATGCCGCGTTTCCACCGAAATTAACCGGAACATTTGTACCAGGAACTTTTTTTCCCAGGAACGTTTTTCCCCCCAGACCTGTTGCTTTCTGCGTTTCCACCACGGTGTAAAGTACCGGGTAAATTAGGCAAATAGACTGGTGACGTAGGTCTGTGCATTTCTCAATACAAAGTACCGCGGATTTAAAAAAAAAAAAAAAAGGTACGCTGATTTTGGACGTGCATCATCGGTAGTTAGTTCTGACTTCGTGCATTCAACTGGGGAGTGTGATGTCAGCGACGACGCGAATCCTGTAATTTTCCTCTCTGTATATTTACAATAAAACGAAATAGGATATAAAATACCACTGCCTCCTTTGGTTTTCATTTAAGCATAATAACAGCTGCAGAAATGTACTTAGTTCAGGGATATGTGTATATGCAACCATTACAATGAATATTATATAAATTTGCCTTTTTGATTTTCATTTTAACATATAGATAAATTGAATACAGGCCAAAGAAAACCTGTTAGATTTACCCCGCAGCTGAATTATGTTATGTTTAACCACTAAAGAGACATCGGAGCCAGCGGCACATATCAGAAGATCTAGCAGAGATGAGGCTGCTCTTGGCGGATACATGAAGACTGAACTCCCGCTGATCGAGTGGAGCTCACCGTCTCAGAGATCGGCGAAACGCATTTTTAAATAGGCGCTGTCTTTATAAATAAACAACAGATTTGAGTTTTAAACAACTACATTCTTGCCTGAAATACTTTTAAAATGACATTTCATGACACAATAACAGTAATATTTTGAAAATGATCCGAATAAATGGTGGTTGAACTCAACCAATGCTGCGTGAACTCAACCAATCAGGATGTTTAGTGCCCAAGTCCCGCCCCCGAAAGTTCCGGAACTTTGAAAAAGTACCACCTCGCCAGCAGGGACTTTCTGAGGGGCATTTTTTTACCCGGAACTTTATTTAGTTCCTGGTTCCTGCGGTGGAAATACACCAAGTACCAGGCCAAAGTCCCTAGTTCCTGGGTAAAGTTCCTGCGGTGGAAACACAGCTTAATAGTCTCGGGCCAGTAGCACCGAGGCCAGAATAGCGCTGGGTTTACACAGTCAGGGCCTGAAGCTCCGCTGTGCTTCACTAAAACACACCTTTACATGCCTCTCAGGAACAACTTCAGGCAACCTCATCATTTCACCAACAATGAGTAGTTATCAGAAAACTAATAAGAAATAAGTCACTGGAACTAGCGTGATAACAAAACGAAGATGATAAAAACCTCTGTTTGTTTGCATGCTTTGTTAAATATTTAAATCCAAAAGCATCATTGTTTTACTATAAGAAGTGTTATATTTATCATAATGAATTAATTTATCAGGATGGAAAATTAGTCGCACAGAAATAAAATGTTATGAACATAGTCTCCTATTCAGTCGAGTCTGTTTCTGTTTATTTGAAGTCACAGTCGCCTTTACATCACATTTAGAAAGAATAATAATTTATATATTTTTATAAAAGCTCCCGAACAAAAATTAGACGAGACTTATGACGGATAAAATATGTTACTAAATAAGTGCACGATTGTGACAGGGAATAAGAAGCTTACATCCGATTTCTTCAAGCGGTCATATTTACCATGTTTACTATGGTAATGTTAATGCCTAGCGTGCATAGTCTTTTGCATCGCTTATAAATATTTCTGCCTTGTATGGTGATCATAATCCACATTGGATCAAGTTATTTCAAACACTCCTGCTGAGTTTTGAGCTCAGCTTATTTTAAAAAGTCTTTAATGCTGTTATCTTACTGAAATGATCCGCGTTGACGTTCTCCAGATGTGGAGAAACTCCGCCTTTGTTCATAAACACTCCTCTAGCCCCAGCTGACCCGCTTTGGCCCAAGGTTTCCGTCGGGCCAAAAAACCCTGGCCATTAGCCCAGAGGAAGCCCGGACGAGGCACGATCAAGCCCCGGAAGTGACAGTGGAAACGCGACTGGCCCTGGCACGCACTAGCACGCCCGCTTTAGGCCCGACAGTGGAAACTCGGCTACTGAGATGCACTACACGGCTGTTTGGTGAGCGCTATGTACTTATTCCATTCATTAGTGTCATATTGTAGCCTAAGATTTAAATCATTGCCTTTTAAATATATACATATAATAGAATGTGTATGGTGTATAATTGTAGGTGATATTACTCTTGCCAAGCTCTTGTTTAAATTTAAGTGTTTAATATTGCGCTTATCTCCTGGCTCAACTGTTATCTAGCGTATACCAGATTGTGCCCGCCTCAGCCGAATATTCAGACACAATTATTCCTGGTCTGTTATTCCTTTTTGAAGCATTTATCCATGCCATTCCGAATGAGGTATTCAGCTTCAGGCACACCCCTAAATATTACATATTTTAATTTTACATGCAACATAGATTAAGTCATAGAAAGTAACAGCTACACACAATATTGTAGTCCTAAAAATCACGTCGTACTTGAAAACTCTAAGTAGTCGATTGTTTCCGACATCACTGACTAGTGGTTGAAGTAATCACTGGACCCATGAAGACTCTTAAATCTGATAGGATGCTTCAGGACCAGTTTAGAGCAAACACAGAATGTGATAAATGTTAAGCAAGCTCACTGACTGAAATATTTCAGGTGTTTTTTTTTTTTTTTTTTTTGTTTTTTTTTTAACCTCATTATTGACGTTTTCCACATCACAGCACAAAATCGTAAAAAGGTCCACATACATTTTTTTTTCAACTGCTTGCATACAAAATCGTTAATTGACACAATTTCTGAAAGCTGACACTTTTTGCACAACACATAATTCTCTATGTTATACTCAAATATCTAACAGGAAGTACTGTATTTTCCGGACTATAAGTCGTACTTTTTTTCATAGTTTGGCTGGTCCTGCGACTTATAGTCAGGTGCGACTTATTTATCAAAATTAATTTAACATGAACCGAGAGAATGGACCAAGAGAAAACATGCTCAGTGCTCCTGTAGTCTACACTGAACACACAGAGCGCCCTCTCGCGGCTGTAGACAGTAATGTTTTCTCTTGGTTCTTGGTTCTAAATAAAGGCGACTTATAGTCCAGTGCGACTTATATATGTTTTTTTCCTCGTCATGACATATTTTTGGACTGATGCGACTTATACTTAGGTGTGACTTATAGTCTGAAAAATACGGTATCTTGATTTCCTTTCTCAAACACAACCAATCAAAATGCCACACTAATTCATCACTAACTCCTCACATGTGCTTCACTGAACACCAACCAATCATGCTTCAGAACAGGCCTATGAAGACACATCTACACAATTACACATGCTTGATGTACTTCTTTTCTTTTGTACACAGTAATACTGTATTCACACGACAAATGCTTACATTAAAAAAAAGAAAAATCAGTTTTAATCTTGCCATCGTATTTACCGTGAAATTTACCGTCTGGTACCTAAATGTAGTTTATGAAAGAAGACCTTAAGGTTTTTAAAAACTATTTGTATATGATCTATCAAAAAATATTATATTATGGTAAAGCTGTTTGCAAAGTTGTTTGCTTGTTATTTTGTGATATTTTGAATGCAGTGCTTCATTTTGGCTTCTCGCATTTTGTGTGTGTAATTCTTTGATTTGTGTGTTAAATATAATTTTTTTTTTTTTAATTAAAAAAAGTAAAGGTTTTGAAAATGTAAGTAGAACTGTAAATCATATTGACACCCACTGTTGTAATATCATATTGAGGGACCACTGTTTTTTTCCACAGATTCTTTTTTTCAGGCAATGTAGTTTTCGTACCTTTTGGCTGTAGTAGACAATAGCATAGTTCCAAATTACAAAATGAGCTGAAGCAACAGTTCCTGAACATTTTGTCACAACATTATTTCATAATCATCCTTTTGCTTTCATTTTTCAAATGGAAGTTAACTTTATAATTTAGTGTTGAGTCTTAATGAACAATTTTAGTTGTCAGAATAAATTGAACAGTGGGTTCGTACTTTTTACATGAAACTGCATTAGAAGGCTAAGGGCCAAAGGAGTGTCCCTTTCTGATGTTAAATTTATGGGAGGACAGTATTTAAATGAAATGATTTACTAAGGTTTGCAGTAGTCACTTTACTAGTAAAAAAGCATCTTCACCAATTTTTCACTTGACAAACCTGCTCTTGGTACACTGCATTAGTGATTATGGATGTGAGTTTCGTCTGCCATTTTTAAACTGTGCATTGTCAGTAGATCATCCGCAGAACTATCTGCGTTTTTATGGTATTGAGGTCCACTTTAATTTGCCCTGTTTAGTAAATTTGGTCAGATTCAAGGTAACACTTTAGATTAAGCTACGTTCCCAAACCTGTCCTGGAGTACCCCCAACACTGCACGTTTTCTTTATCTCCCTAATTAAACACATCTGATTCAACTCATCAGCTCATTATAATATGGGTTAATGAGCTGATGAGTTGAATCAGATGTGTTTAATTAGGGAGATAAAGAAAACGTGCAGTGTTGGGGGTACTCCAGGACAGGTTTGGGAACCACTGAGCTACACTATACACTATTAACTTGTTGCTTAGTAGCATGTATATTACTAGCATATTGGCTATTTATTAGTACTCACAAAGCACGTGTTAATGCTTTATTCTGCATGACCATATTCTGGATCCCTTAAGCGTAACCAATGCCCAAACATAACATTCTATAACATGCTACCTTTCTTACTATAAATAAGCAGTAATTAGGAGCAAAACTCTTTTCATTAATGTGAAATACTTGTAAGTGATGATGATTTGTTATATGGGAGAAGAGTTTTTTCTTTAAAAAACTAAGTTAAATTGAATTCATACAATGTGTTTTTAATTATTAGTTGTTTAAATGCTTTATGATACATTAAACAACGGAAAATCTGGAATGATTTTAACTAAATTTTAAAATGTAAAATAATAAATGATATTATATTCTGCACTACTTCTTGGTCACTTAAAGAATAAGACATTTTGTGACATTGACTGGGTTAATTGCTTTGTACACATAGATGCACTTTCTTGCTTGCAATGAAGCACACAAATTGCTCTTTGAAAAAAAAAATCTTACTGTTTCTCTGTCAAAATGAGATTGAGCATGTCATGAAATTACACTCAAAAAAAAAAAAAAAATTAATTGGATGAACATGATTTAATCATGCCACCTATATTCCATCTAAACCAAGTTAAGTCAACCAACCTTTATCATGTTATTTGAACATAAAATAGATGTGTTGGTTAAACATGATATTATCATTTCCATTAAACTCATTTGCTTTTTTTTTTTTTTTTGTTACATGTTCATTCTTAATTTAGTGAGATAAGTTTGACTGTAGGATTTAATGTCAATAACACCAAATCAATCAATCAGAGTGCAACTGCTCAATACAATTTATCATACAGACTTTTTTTTAATTATAGTTTATCAAACATATCACAAACATATTTGAAATGCAATATAACATTTCAAACCATTTCTTTATTTGTTTGTTTTGTTTTAAAATATATTGGAACAAGTTCATTGACTCAAACTTGACAACTTATTACTCATTTCTATCTAATGGTGCTACACTTCTGCAAGAGGCTGACAGAGCAACAATTACCCATAATACACTGCAAAATCCTAAGCCAATGAGATGCCAGTCTGTATTGTTTTTTTAATCCGTTACTTTTATGCAACAATGTTATGTTGGCTGAACAAATAATTTTGAAGTAAAGCTGACAACACACACTATTTTGTTGAATGAACTAGATTAAATTAAGTTCACATTGTTAAATTAATTTTTTTAAGTAATCACAACATGAACAGATTAAGTAAAATTGGAAAAGGTGAAAGGAGTGTTGAATGCTGGTAATATAACAAAACAACTTGTAATTACACTTATCCATTTGGCAGATGCTTGTAACGCATCTTACTCACTTTATATTAAGTGTCTTTAACTAATTTGTACCAACATTTCAATTAATAATTGCTTTTAATTAAAGTGTTGACCCTGCCCCATTTTTTGAACAAAGCTTACATCACATCAACATAAAATTAGTTTACATGTGCAAGTGTGATTAATACTGTCCTCACACTTCTGTTACTAACTTGAGCAGGGCGTCTGGCACAAGGCTTGGAGCGTGACATCAAAGATTTGCAGGCCTTCTCTGAACACACCACAGACTCTGTGGCTCAACTCTGGGACCATCTGGCCATGATCAGCCACTCCAGCCAGAGGAACAGCAGCAGACTGGGAGAAGAATTAGCCTTTGCTGCTGGCTCTATTCGAAGCCAAGATGCAATTTTAAAGACAATGGTGGTAAAAGTAGAAACACTACAGGAGCGTCTGGAGGAGGTGGGATGGACAGTACAGACATTAAACCATTCGCTTAGTGGAGATGTCAGTCTGCACCAGGTGAAAATCTGTGAACTGCAGGAGAAGATTGGGAATGTGTCTCATGACACCACAAGCATGAGGATCACACAGTTACACCTGGAAGAGCAGCTCAGGAATGAGATCGAAGTGCTGAATGTCATCACCAAAGATCTGAGGCTAAAAGCATGGGAGCAATCCGTGGCACTCCAAAACTTAACTGTATTACAAGGTATGTTTTGTTCCTTTTTAATGTTTCAATTATAAAATTTTACTAAAATCAAAAGCAGATCACTGTTTGCTTTAGTTGGGCTCTTGGCCTTTGACCTATGTCTTAGTTTTTTTTCAGGCTGTTATAACTATGTGTTTCTGAAACACAAAAGCTAAGAGACAATTTGATCAGTAGTTGTAGTGTACAGTTGCTGGTCATATAATTAGAATATCATCAAAGAGTTGATTTATTTCACTAATTCCATTCAAAAAGTGAAACTTGTATATTATATTCATTCATTACACACAGATTACATTACACAAAGGTGCCAAGTCCTGTTGGAGAATGAAATCTGCATCTCCATAAAGTTGGTAAAACTTGGTAAAGCATGAAGTGCTCTAAAACTTTCTGGTAAATGTCTGTGTTGACCTTGGACCTCAGAAAATACAGTGGACCAACACCAGCAGATGACATGGCACCCAAAACCATCACTGACTGTGGAAACTTTACACTGGACCTCAAGCAACGTGGATTGTGTGCCTCTCCTCTCTTCCTCCAGACTTTGGGACTTTGGGAAAATTTACTTTCATCAGAGAACATAACTGTGGACCACTCAGCATCAGTCCAGTCCTTTTTGTCTTTAGACGCTTCTGACGCGGTCTGTTGTTCAAGAGTGTCTTGACACAAGGAATGTGAAGCTGAAACCCATGTCTTGCATACGTCTGTGTGTAGTGGTTCTTGAAGCACTGACTCCAGCTGGAGTCCACTCTTTGTGAATCTCCCCCACATTTTTGAATGGGTTTTGTTTCACAATCCTCTCCAGGGTGCGGATATCCCTATTGCCTGTTAACTTTTTCTACCACATCTTTTCCTTCCCTTCGCCTCTATATTAATGTGCTTGGACACAGAGCTCTGTGAACAGCCAGCCTCTTTTGCAATGACCTTTTGTGTCTTGCCCTCCTTGTGCAAGGTATCAATGATCGTGTTTTGGAGAACTGTCAGGTCAGCAGTCTTCCCCATGATTGTGTATCCTACAGAACTAGACTGAGAGACCATTTAAAGGCTTTGCAGGTGTTTTGAGTTAATTAGCTGATTAGAGTGTGTCTTCAATATTGAACCTTTTCACAATATTCTAGTCTTCTGAGATACTGTGGGATTTTCCTTAGTTGTCAGTTATAATGATCAAAATGAAAAGAAATAAACATTTGAAATATATCAGTCTATGTTGAATGAATTAATATACAAGTTTCACTTTTTGAATGGAATTAGTGAAATCAACTTTTTGATGATATTCTAATTATATGACCAGCACCTGTATTTATGATGACAATCATCAATTGATGGCTGAAGTCAGTTGTAGTTCTTTTCTCTCTTTTCTTCAGGGATTCTGTTTGTTAACAGCAGGTGTTCATCACTAATGCCTAATTATCACTTAATTAATCAGTTAATTATTAATTGCAACGTTTTAAAACTTACATGGTTTAAGCCAAGGCAGTGTTTTTACTCAAATGGTTACGTTAAGTGACTTGTCAGGTTATACAGTGTATGTACTGTATTTATGTGTCTGTGTGTGTGTATTCCTGGTATTCACTACAGGATGAGGACCAGATGTCCCAGAAGGTATAGTAATGCCGTTATATTTCTATTGTAGGAAAAATTTTGGTGAGGGTTAGGTTTAGGTGTATGGTTAGGGAAAGGGGATAGATAATACTGTTTAAAAACCAATACACCCATGGAGCTCCCTGTGTGTGTGTGTAATGCAATGTTTTGATGAGTACACAAAAGGGAAAGAAACAGCTCAAAGTTACGCAATACACAGTTGAGAATGTTTGCTACTTACAGCAGCATGAGTTAAAGCTGCACATACAGGAAACAAGTGTCTGCCAGTTAAATAGTGCATGTACTGTAAAAGTGATTCAAAAATAAAAAGAAATGGCTCTTTTTGATGGCCAATGAAAATAAGCTATAATAATTAACACATTAACTTGATTTTGAGACATTTAACAGAAATTATTACTCTACCACCAGTGGGGAATTAATAAACAACTGTCATTAACAAGCAGTTCTATACTGTTGAAACAACGGAAATGCAACTTGCAAGTTAATTTCTGCAGGGATGCATCACACTATCGTGGTTCAGCAGTGTTTGATTGTATGGGAAACTTTCTCTGCATATGTGTTCTCTAACATACTTTCTTGACTGCCCTGATGATTCACCGGTGTGATTTGATATTTTTTTGCTGTTGAAATCGAGGGATTTATCATAAAATATCCTCTTCTAAACTTCCACAATCAGTGTCTGCTGTGTGACTTCAACAGTGTGTAATATTCAGTATACGAGGAGTGGAACTTCCAGTGTCCAATGACATTTAAGATTGTATGAATTATTATTATTATTTTATTTTTTTTATGTGTATTTAATTTATTCTATAGCTAATGCATGTGTGTTTCTAGGAATCATGCTGGTTTGTGTTATTGTAAAGGAAAAAAATCAATTACACGGTCTTACTTTCTGGTTTTAATGTGATTGGTTTTTTTTTTGGGGGGGGGGGGGGGGGGGGGGTTGCAGGTTTTACTAACTTTGTTTGTAATGTTCAGACATGTTTTAGTCTTATGTGCTAATTTTGATGTTGAGAATGAGTGATGATGTCATACTGGCCAGGTGCCAGTTCTTGAACATGAGATGTTAGAGATAGTTTGCGGTAACTGCAGGTTGGAGTGATGTACATGCAACAAAACTCAGTGAAAGTAATGGATAAAACAACCTCTTACAAACCAATTGTAATGCAATCTGTACTGTAATCTGACATAAGACAAGTCAATGTGTTTTCTAGAAACACAATAAAAAAAACACTAATTCAATAATAATAATAATAATAAAACATTTAAATTAATAATTTAAGTAATAATTTATAGTTGTATTATTATTGCTATAATTACTGTTATTATTGACATGTTCCAAGTAGAGCTTATCCTCTCAAAATTGTCTTTGTGTAAACCTCACTCATAAAAAGTTAAAAGGTCATGCTTTTTTAGAGTATGTAGAGTATGTTACAAGTACCACAGGGACATAGTTTTTACATTTTTAGCATAAACACTATCATACCAATTTTTACCAATGTCTCTCTATGGCGCTGAAACCTACAAATGTCTGGGTTCCTCCTCATGCAACTGATACTCGACTATTATTGGCTCATCTCCGTTCGAGAGCAGGGGCTTACCGATAGATCAATTGGTTGAGTCAGTGTTGCTGTGACGAGCTGCTTGTGATGCTCAAACAAACATTTGAAAGCATTACAGAGTAACAGTTCAGCGGAAATCAACTTGTGAATGTAATACTTATAATCATGGGACAGAGTAATATAGCATGAAAAAAAGAAACAACACATCATTTTTAAAGATCTAAGTAAAAGTCATTTTATTCAAATGTCTCCACAGAAGACCTCCTTCCATTGATACTCCACACACACACACACACACACACACACACTCACTCCAAAGAGCTGTGTAAACGTGTCCGGGATTATACAAATAAGACTAAACAAAAGGAACAGAGTCTGCTAGTCTAGGTGATAATAAAGAAGTCTGTTGTTGGGTGAATCAAGAGCCTGTAATTAAACTTTTTCAGTTTTGTGTTCAGTTTTTAAATGTTGTTTATCTGCTTTTCAGGGCCAGCAGGACCAAAGGGTGAGAAAGGTGATGTGGGGCCCCTAGGACCAGCTGGACTTCCTGGTCTGACAGGAATAAGAGGTCTAGCACAACCAAAATACATTACCACCAGCAACTGACTGAGCACTGATATTATAGCTACTCCTTCAGTTATATCTCTTCGCCTTATGCTCAGTCACAGTCTATAGCAACATTCGGACAGTAATTGTTATTTTCAAATTCAATTTTTTTTTTCCTGTAGCTCAATTGGTATCGCATTGCGATATGAAGTGCAAGGTTGGGGGTTCGATTCCCTGGGAGCACATGATAGGAAGAAATTGATAGCCTGAATGCACTACTGTAAGTCGCTTTGGATAAAATCGTCGGTTAAATGCATAAATTTAGTTAAATTTTCAGTATTCACAGGGGGTAGTTGGTGATTTTATTGTCATCTGAATCCACATCTCTTATTTTAAAACAAGAAATCCTTTAAAAATGTTAATGTTTAAATCCTTCCTGACCACTGTTGAGCAACGTACAGTAACTGTTGTACTTTGCTGTAATTTGCATGTGTATTAATTTCTGAAATGATGGAAAATTTTTACAAGAGTAATACTTCAGAACTGCTTCACCACAGTGACAGGAAGCAGGAAGAGAAGAAAAGCAGGCAAATGCTTAAAATGAGACTTTATAATGGCAGCAGCAGGTATGCAATACAATTTTTTAAATATGTATTATATACAGTTAAGTTAATAACTATATTATGTGTAATCATATACAACTCTAGTGTGTATATTCTCCTACTTTTAAACAAATAAATAATAAATAGGTTTATATATTATGAAATATGCTTGGAATAACAAGCATACATATTTTAATACATTTGAGACAAGGATAAGTATACCTTTGGAAATAATATTCCTTTTATTTACAGCAGACAATTATGCGAATGCCCACATGAGCAGTGCATTCACGGTTTCATAGGATCACATAACTCGCTTCTCCACTATGAATAAACTATGACCAAGGTGGCATGTAAATGTATTTTTACAGATGTCCACATGAGAAACATTCACTGTCCGAATAAGGCTTAACATGAACATTCACACATCCACAAGATCATTCACATGTATACACACAGCACAACAGCTCATCTTGACTCAAATAAAGTTATATGTCTTCTTTAAGAGCATTGGGGAGTATATATCATGATTTTTTTGTCTTTGTCAGGTTTGCCAGGAGAAAAGGGCATGCAAGGTCCTCGGGGACTGACAGGACAAAGTGGTCAAGATGGACACAATGGAGAAAAAGGAGATACTGGGCCTGAAGGACCCAAAGGTTAGACCTACTGGCCTGGCATTCATAACACAGTATTCTTTAGCATTGTGCTTTTTTAGTTTGTTTGTTTTAAATGTAATCAATATTTTTGTGTAAATTTTACTTAATTTTTTTTTCATGTTATTTTACTCATCTCATTTGATTTATTCTAATTTATTCTAATGTCTTAAATGTAATCAGTAATATTTTATTGATTAAATAAAGTGAATAATTTTTTACAGAGTAGTTACAAAGTTACTTATAGTTTTGTAGAATGTATAAATTGGACTATCAAAATAAAGTGTAACCCCTGATTTGGTTTGATGTCATAGGAGTTTGTTCTTCGATTTCACTTGAAGTATCTCAGGGCCTTTAATCTTTTCACTCTCTCTCATTGTTTGAGGTAGGAAAAAACAGAGGCATTTTGCCTGGCTTTCGGCAGTGCACGAGATATATTGATATTACTCCTCGAGGTGAAAAGCGGTCTCACGATAACAGTATAAAATTGATTTTGTGGTAAAACCTTTGATACTGCTTGCATTATATCGCTCGCTTTTTGGTGCATTTGCTGTTTGTTTGGGTTTCCAATCATGTGCATTTGGGTAAGCATGTAAAGTCTGATGGACTTTGGGTTGTGCTGTTATCATTTACAAGTGTGGAGTCTAAAACTCAGCCGCTCGGGACATAAACGCTTCCTCTGCATATACTGTGAGTTTGGGTTGCTGGAAAACAGTGCATGTTATTACTCACTATATGTGTAACATAAATCCTTTACAAACCTGTCAACACAGGAGAACACATAAACATATTTCTATATTTGTTGTACATTCTGATTTCAAAATAAAAAGTTTCTGGGTTTGCATGTGGCCAAATATCAAAATGAAATGGATTTAATCGTTGTTGAGTCACGCTGTAAAGTGAAATATCACCGGGCCTTTGGCAACCTCTGCAGGTATTTGTTATAATACATAATGTACTTAAGTGGGTTATTTTCATATTATGTATCTATATTACATTATGTATTTTAATAGTGTAGTTTAATAAATGTGTTTACTTGGTTTTGATACTATATTTGAACAAATTATCATCTCATCATCAGTTTAATATATACATATGCACTCGTACCTAAGACGGTTTTCACTGAGGTCTATTTTTATGCTAAATATATCAGATAACTTCACTATCAGAATAATCAGTAGATAACATGATTACCAAAATAATCATTAGTTACTGCTCTAGATTATAAAAAAAAAATAAAAAAAATTGCTTTTTGTGATTAACCCTCTGGAGTCGACAAACGCGGATAAGCGTTTTGTGGCATCTTCTCCTGATAACACCTAAAATAACTTAAATTACACTTTTAGTTTTGATACAGAGAAGAGCAATACACCAATGGAATCTGTAAAGGGTCTACTTTTATTGAAACCATATGAAAACAATGTAATGTCCAGTCTTTCATGTCTTCATTATTTCATGCCTTCATTATATCTAATGCGACCACGTCCATGTGCTGAGTGCACTAAAGATATTATAATGTTTCACGTGAAGCACACAGTGTTTAACCACCCACATAGAAAACAAGCTATATGTACCTAAAAAAAATAACATTTTAAAAAGTTTTTCATGAATTTTACTGTTCGCTTCGCACCACAAAGCACAAGCAGAAGTAGCCTAATAATTGTGAAAAAGGAGACATTTTAATTATTTATTAATAAACAAATGTTTTCTTGTCGGATGCAAGATGAAATTCACAGTGCTTCACAGAAATGCAACCTTCACAAATTACATAATGCTTTCATTTTGAGTTGATTCATTTTAAAGTAGACATTTCAAGCTTTCTGTAGATATATTCCTCATGTATGTGAGACACCCCAACTTTAAGTTATTTTATTATCAGGAAAAAATTAAAGTGATCAAGAGGGCGCCTCTATGTCATGCATGCCAATTAATGATTTTCGCACAAACATTTGAATATGAATAATCGTGGTGTGATTTGCCGGTGGGTGGGTCTAGGCACCCTGGCTCTGCTGAATTATTTTATCCCCTATGGGGATAAAAACATCCTGCAAACCCGCTCTGGCATCCCAATCTGAATAATTAGTGAATAATTTTGCAACGCAATGGTTTAACTGATATTTGGAGTTTCAAAAAATGTGTTGTGTTCTTTGCACGCTTTTTCTATATAATTTGTTGTTTGAATAACAGTGGACATTAAATCATTACATTGAATAGATCTTAAGTAGACCTACATTGTTTTTATTAAACTGAGATCACACTAAATACAGTTTCTATCATATTAACACCATTTAATAAACCTTTTTTTTTTATTGAAGGAATTTTTAAATATAAATTAAAATATAGGCCTAATATCTGAGAATATTGACATTTTGCATATAAATCCATGTAGCCTAGCTTACTAAAATAGGCTACCACTTTTTTTCAATATCATAATATTTTATATATATATATATATATATATATATATATATATATATATATATATATATATATATATATATATATATATATATATATATATACATTTCTTTAGAATAATACACTGTAAAAAAAAAAAAAAAAAAAAAAAAAAAAGTTTCGTCAACTTAAAAAAATAAGGCAACTTATTGAAAGCGCTTTTTTGAGTAACCTTAACAAACGGTTAATAAAGTCCACCCAACTTAATAACTAAATATCACAAGTTGTCACAACATAAATAGTTATGTTAACCTAAAAAATATTAGAACACAATATTTTTTGTTTACTGAACACAAGGCCTATTATCTATATTATAAGCATACACAATTTTAAAGTGAAGAAAGGTGACATGACATTCAGCCAAGTATGGTGACTTATACTCAGCATTCATGCTCTACATTTAACCCATCCGAAGTGCACACACACCGTGAACACTGAGAAGTAACTAGACCAAGATTTGTTAAGTTTACTCAAAGTTTACTTGCCTTATTTTTTTAAGTTGACGCAACTTTTTTTTACAGTGTATAACACACAATTAATATTATATAAATAATACTACACACCTATTAAATGTGTCAAATCTAAAATATAGTGTAATACTGTGTAGCTCAGAGAAAATATAAGCACAGGCTCAAAGGCTTGACATTTATCCTGCTTGAATTCATTCTAAGAAATGCAAGTAACTTCAAGTAATAAACTTTTATCTGTGAGTATTAAATATTTTAACTACAGTGTTTTTCTTTCATTTTCCCAGATTGCAGTTGTCAAATATAACACATCGGTGAGGCAAAGCTGACGGCTATTTACGATAATGTGTTTTGATAAGCTTATTTGATAACTTGTGGATAAAGCACCACTTGCGATGGTGGCGGCACTCACGGCAGCAGAATGATCATTTTGATTGGCCACCTACTGTACAATGCTTTTGGGAAACAGCCCAGGACAGTAAGAAGAGAAGGGGGACTGTGTGTGTTCTTGTAGTTTCAAACTCTGTTGTCCTGATTTCATATTGTCTCATGTCGCTCAGACATTTTCTGTTCACTGTAAAAAGACAATTCACTGGAAGCTTTGTTTGGACATGGTATCTATCTCAGCTTCTATCTCAGCTTTGACTTCAGACTTTACTTACTTCTTTGTATATATGTTTTACTCTGTTTTTCAGGTTCACTCTGAGCTCCGACTCCAAAACAATGATCTCATTCTCTGAACATGTGCTGCTCCTTTAACACCTTCCAAAACATGTAATGATTTCCCCTAATGTTCTCCAGAACACCACACCATCCCCCAATTGCTCTTCATCCCCAACTTCCATCAAAACAACACACGCATTGCTCCTTTTTTCATTGCCTCATTCTCATGTTATTGGAATCAGAACCTTGTTTTTGTAACAGAAACACTATTTCTCACTAAGATTCGCTGTGACCTCGGGCCTCACAAAACATATGACCACGCTCGGCTGAAATAGATGAGTCATGTTTTCACAGTGTGAGACAAACAGCTGGGAAAGATCAGTGTGATTTGGCCAAACATGCTGCTGCTTAGCACAGCCCAGCAGAGTGAGCTCTGTGGTCGAGAACGACTGAAATATATAGTATTCATCTTTTTGAATCACTTTCAGATTCAGTTTTAATTTTAATTTGTCACCAAATTGAAAATAATTATTAAACTGAATTAAGTCCAGTGTAATATTAGATTATATTTGTGGAGTTTGTATACTTTTATTAAGTACAGATGAGAGAGGAAAGCATTGGGCAGAGAGGGAGACATAGGAGTGATGAAGGGAATCAAACTCGAGTAGCATGTGCACGCTGCCATATTGGCACCTCATTATAAGACTTAAACTTAGGAAAGTTTCTAGATTATTTTTGTGTGTTTCAGAACCAGTTTTATGAGGGATGTATTTCTTATTTGTTACCAAGTAATTACTGAACTTATAGAAATGTGATAATAGCAGCCATCATCTATAGTAGGCTACAGAGTAACAACTCCATGCTCAGAGGAATGTCACAGGTTTCAATTAACACCATGTTTTTGCAGTGGTTGAGTATTGTAGTCAATCATAATGTCTGTTGAGTTCATGAATGCAAATGCTAATCAGATGTGGTTAACTTTGTCAGAACTTGCTCAACTCTCAATCTCAAAATAAATTTTCTTTCAGAGCTCACTGAGATCTCCATGCTCGTGTAAACATGATGTAAATAGTGAATTTAGAGTTTTTATCTGAGTTACTTCTTCAAATAAGTAACAGCTGTTCCTTTGTTTTCCATTTATTGATTGACAGCTCTCCTGACCCATGTTTAGAGAAATCAGGAGTTGGCGCAGAGGGGTTGTGTGCACTGTGTGAACGTGATCTCACTGTAGTTCTAGACTATATGTCAGCATGCATTTACTCATCTCACCTGCACAAAAACAGATTTGGTTTTCTTCTAAATGAATAAAAACAGTAAAATGCAAACTCAGAATATATTGCAAACCTGCAGTAATTAAACGTTAAAAAAAAGAACTCAAATATCCTTTATTTATTTAATTACCATTTTTTAATGTCTTTGCTGTTGACACTTAATGATCCAACTCAAACATACTAATAAGCAAAAATTGCATAATATAAACATAACATTTGTGTTTGTATTGCAGAACTGGTAGTTGTGACTTATAAGTTCATTCTACAGCTCATCACAACTTTGAGAAAGATTTGGTTCCCCATGAACCATTACATTTTTTTAAAGATTATTATTTATTCACCCTCATGTTGTTCCAAAACTATATAATTTTCTAAATTGTAAAGAATTTTGCTGGCCAGTAAACATGACTCTACTTCATCTGCAGGTGTGAAAGGAGAAAGAGGACAGAAAGGAGAGAAAGGAGAGCGTGGAGACAAAGGAGGGAAAACAGGTGAAGATTTTATTCATTGAGAAAGTAAACATAAATGAACATGCAGCTAGCTAATTTAATATGTTTTCTCTGTTAACATTGTAAATCGCTACATTATAACATATAACATGTAAGAATTTTTGTGAAGAATTTTGTTCAAAAGAAAAACAGAAGTAACAATGACCATTTTCAGTTCATTCGACCAAACAGTTGATTCTTCAAAAGTTCATAATGAGATTATTTAAAAAATCATATGAATTGAGCAATTTAATCCAGGTTTTCTGAGGAGACTCTAGATCACTTTATATTAGGTCTGCATGATAAATCAAAATGGATAATTAGACTGAAGCTGTGGCTGTCAGTGAAGCTGTGATCTCCATCCGAAGGCCAGAGAAACTCCAAGTGCACCCCACAGAAGAACTAGAGCAGCTGAACAAACAGAAGATATAACCGCTTTCATTGAGTCAACGTGACTAATAAACACACAAATTCAACACTTTATGGTTTATCTGAGTTCGTCTTATTATAATGTTTACATTATAATGAAATGTTTACATAATAATGCATTAATAATGTCTTTATCACTGCTTAGATTACTATAAAACGTTGTGTGCCTTATTCTGTGTGAGAACCCACATCATCTCACAGAACGATTTATTTCAAACACTCTTATTCTCAAGTCAAGTCACCTTTATTTATATAGCATTTTAAACAAAATACATTGCGTCAAAGCAACTGAACAACATTCATTAGGAGTTAGTAAGTCATGAAGTCAATTTGTAGGATGGTAATTTGCCATGGATTACCCATGGGTTTAATCCATGGGGATTTGGAATATAGGTTTATCTAGGTTTACCATATCTATGGTTATTAGACTTAAGCCCCATTCACACCAAGAACCATAACTATAAAGATAACGTTATTAGTGTCCACACCAGAGGGCAATAGGCGCATGCTCATCTGCTCATTATAGCAGGGTGGATTCTGATTGGCTGCCAATGTTTGTATCCTTCATAATTCCAACGATATAGTTTCTCTGTGTCTTTATCATTATAGCTGTGGTGTGGACAGGTCTTAAGAGTCACTCCTATTTTGTTCAACCACATGAATTGCACACAGTCATACCTCAGCAGAGAATCCTGTCATTGCTTTGTGATTGATGACATTTAGCTGATGTGGTGTAAACAGACATTTAGGCCCGATCCCAGTTATACCCCTTAGCCCTTAGTTCATATTAACGGTCATGTTACTCAAAGAAATGTTTGCAAAAAATCACTAATATTTGCTAATGTCATATCATTACAGACTGCTTGATAGTGCCACAGCACATGTCTGATCAAGGCGATAACTGCCATAGACATTGATGGGGGCTAATCCCCCCAATAATTAGAAATAGCTAAACCATTTTCTCAAATATTGCCTATCCGAGAGAGAGAAGAGAGAGAGAGAGAGAGAAATGGAAGTTGCGTGTATTCTTTTAGAATGAATTAGTTATTAGTTGTGTGTCACTTTTTAGAGTGACTTTACTTAAAAACAGCTATTGTATCCTCTCGTCGCTGGAAAATATAATGTAGCGATTCGGTATTTAAACTGTATTTAATAAAAGTCATGGGGCAGCATTGACACGTTTATTTTCTCCTGGATGTATGAGCTGTGCGATTTCTGATATGTGTGTGTGTCAGTAAGCAGCTCATTAATGCAGAACGATAATTAAAGGCTCTAGTGCACACCAGTATACAGTCTTGTTCAAAATAATAGCAGTACAATGTGACTAACCAGAATAATCAAGGTTTTTCGTATATTTTTTTATTGCTACGTGGCAAACAAGTTACCAGTAGGTTCAGTAGATTCTCAGAAAACAAATGAGACCCAGCATTCATGATATGCACGCTCTTAAGGCTGTGCAATTGGGCAATTAGTTGAATTAGTTGAAAGGGGTGTGTTCAAAAAAATAGCAGTGTGGCATTCAATCACTGAGGTCATCAATTTTGTGAAGAAACAGGTGTGAATCAGGTGGCCCCTATTCAAGGATGAAGCCAACACTTGTTGAACATGCATTTGAAAGCTGAGGAAAATGGGTCGTTCAAGACATTGTTCAGAAGAACAGCGTACTTTGATTAAAAAGTTGATTAGAGAGGGGAAAACCTATAAAGAGGTGCAAAAAATGATAGGCTGTTCAGCTAAAATGATCTCCAATGCCTTAAAATGGAGAGCAAAACCAGAGAGACGTGGAAGAAAACGGAAGACAACCATCAAAATGGATAGAAGAATAACCAGAATGGCAAAGACTCAGCCAATGATCACCTCCAGGATGATCAAAGACAGTCTGGAGTTACCTGTAAGTACTGTGACAGTTAGAAGACGTCTGTGTGAAGCTAATCTATTTTCAAGAATCCCCCGCAAAGTCCCTCTGTTAAAAAAAAGGCATGTGCAGAAGAGGTTACAATTTGCCAAAGAACACATCAACTGGCCTAAAGAGAAATGGAGGAACATTTTGTGGACTGATGAGAGTAAAATTGTTCTTTTTGGGTCCAAGGGCCACAGGCAGTTTGTGAGACGACCCCCAAACTCTGAATTCAAGCCACAGTACACAGTGAAGACAGTGAAGCATGGAGGTGCAAGCATCATGATATGGGCATGTTTCTCCTACTATGGTGTTGGGCCTATTTATCGCATACCAGGGATCATGGATCAGTTTGCATATGTTAAAATACTTGAAGAGGTCATGTTGCCCTATGCTGAAGAGGACATGCCCTTGAAATGGTTGTTTCAACAAGACAATGACCCAAAACACACTAGTAAACGGGCAAAGTCTTGGTTCCAAACCAACAAAATTAATGTTATGGAGTGGCCAGCCCAATCTCCAGACCTTAATCCAATTGAGAACTTGTGGGGTGATATCAAAAATGCTGTTTCTGAAGCAAAACCAAGAAATGTGAATGAATTGTGGAATGTTGTTAAAGAATCATGGAGTGGAATAACAGCTGAGAGGTGCCACAAGTTGGTTGACTCCATGCCACACAGATGTCAAGCAGTTTTAAAAAACTGTGGTCATACAACTAAATATTAGTTTAGTGATTCACAGGATTGCTAAATCCCAGAAAAAAAAAAATGTTTGTACAAAATAGTTTTGAGTTTGTACAGTCAAAGGTAGACACTGCTATTTTTTTGAACACACCCCTTTCAACTAATTGCCCAATTGCACAGCCTTAAGAGCGTGCATATCATGAATGCTGGGTCTCATTTGTTTTCTGACAATCTACTGAACCTACTGGTAACTTGTTTGCCACGTAGCAATAAAAAATATACTAAAAACCTTGATTATTCTGGTTAGTCACATTGTACTGCTATTATTTTGAACAAGACTGTATGTGTGTATTTTCTCAAAGTATGTAGTTATAATCACTTGTTCTTATGTGCATATCCTTAATTTTGACATACTGTTGACAAACTTTGATTATACAGTTGTTGAAACAGATGTTGAGGATTTAATTATCGATTGAGGTGCTGATCTACACTAAGTGAATTGCTGCAGGCCTTGTTCCCAGAGACTCTCCGAGCTGACAAAGACTGACATGTCAAAACATCATGCTTAGTCCTCCATCCCATCCTGCAATGTTCTTTTTAAAGCTTTTCACAATTACAGTATATGTAGATACTAGATATTTTTAAATCCACCTATACTTTTATGCTTTATTATTATTATTGTTATGAATTTTACATGTATATATTTCTTGTATGTTCGTATATACAGTATAATCTGCACCACAATTTCTGTGACAATAAGTCAATTAACGCTCATATAAATGGGATTTATTTTTCCATGACTAATTATTTCTCTGTATGCTATTATTCCAACTGATTAACATGAATTTGTGTTTCAGTGGAAGAAACTCTGGTAAGGCTGGTGAACGGCTCTAGGCCTCACGAGGGTCGAGTGGAGGTGTTCCATGAGCTTCGATGGGGGACGGTGTGTGATGATGTCTGGGACATGAAAGATGGAGACGTTGTGTGCAGGATGCTGGGCTACCGTGGCGCCAAAGAAATCCACAAAACAGGCCGGTTTGGACAAGGTCAGAGTGACTCCAAGGCAGTTACAGACATGCTTGCAAAGAGTTACAAAGCAACCTAGAGTGACTGCATTTAGTGCACTATATAGTACTGTGCCCTAAAAGGATTTTTAGTCATTTTGCACAAATCGCCATGCTTGACTTCTTAACTTTCTGTAGCTGAGAAAGTAGACACTTTGTGAATTAGAGGTCTGCAAGCCCGTTGGTTACTGATACATTCAGGCTGGACTCATACATGTGTGGCTCATCATTGACTGAAGCACAGACTCTAATCTCCAGCACAATGGTGAACCACAAAAATACATTAAACTACGTTACACTAAAAGAGTTCAGTATTTACTCTCCTTATCATTGTATGGTTTTTTCACAAATATTTCAGTCAAATTAACTTTTTTCAGTAGGCAGATCTGACTCTTATGTTTTACAGAATATTGCTGTTTTTATTGCTGTTAAACCCACAACAAAATCCTCATTTTTAAATGAACACTTATAATGTGTGCACACTACAGAGTGTTAGAGGGCTTTTACACTGGGCTCGTTTGCTGCGGTCCGAGCACAAGCGTGATTGTTCCCGGCTCCGCCCGCAGCGCTGGTCTGCTTTCACACTCAATTGTTGTATCGAACCCAGGTGCGTTTGCAGTCACCTTACGTCATCGCAAACGCACACTGAAAACGCATGGAGAACACAACGCGACTGAGCATAGTTGTACTTTTTTTTTTTAATTTGGTGCTATTATGCACAGTATAGTAATTGACTTTAATTATTTTAATTATTTAATTTTAATAAATGTAATTTTGACTTTTAGGAGTATGTTGAGGAAATAATGATATTGACAGTGTTACGCATGCACAGGATACTTTACTCCCTGAACAGTTAGGAAGCAACCGAACTCAGACCCCCTTCTCCAGGTAGTGTTGGGTTCGGTACCCCAGTGCGCACCAGGGTCCGATGACAGCATTCACCTTAGCAATTTTTCATCCGAACTGTGCCCCGTTCCGCACTAAACTGCCAGTGTGAAAGCCCCCTTAGAGTGACACTGAATCAGTGAAGTTAATGTGATAATAATGTGATTAATTGATGATTGAGCATTAGTGATGAACACCTGCTATTAACAAGCAGAATCACTGAAGGAAAGAGAAACACAACTACAACTAACTACAGCCACAGTCTTAAAAAAAAATGAAATCTCTCAAGGTCTGATTAAACAACTCCTAAATCAGCTTCACATTACTAACCAGACAGTCTTTATTCCCATCAGACGTCTAAAGAAGATTTTTTTGCCTGTTGTAAAAAAATGTGGTATTGAAACTTGTCAACGAAAAAAAAAATGGTGTTGTTGTTTATAGATTGCTAAGAACATTCATCTAATTTCTGATACACGGATGCATACTACAAAAGATGCATTAAAAAACATCACTCCCTAAAACAAATCTTTGTTGTGAATCATACACTGCTTCTTGAGGTGTCTGTCTAAATTGCAACAATTGTGACAATACACAAATAAACAGATCAGTATTGAACATCACAAACATTCTTATGAAACTCAAGACAAAAGCAAAAATGTAAGCACAGATTAAGAATTCAAGAAAATAAGTGGACAATTCAGCGTCTTAATTTATTCCATATACTTAAGTTTTAAGTTTATAAGTTTTGTCGTATGCTGGTACCCAGCATGCATTGTGTCATGAAGCTTTTGATTGTCACCCTTTTTGAGATTCATATGCTGATTTTTGATGTTTCTCTTTGCGTGTTAATGACATGGTAGTTAATGTTTTAGACCTAATAACTAAGTTTATGTTCTGGTTACCACATCACTGATTAATCTTACACTGTAAATAACCAGAAAATTAAATCTAGTACACTCATATAGACTCTGAAAGAATCCAGCAGCATTGTAGATCAGTCTTGTACATAATAGGTATTAGAAACAACCACAACACTTCTGCTATAACAGATTAATCTTAAAGACAGATTTACAGCAATCAAACAAAAACTAATGTTCAGAAGTCAAGGGTCAGTGCCCGGTTGCATGAAACTCCTTAAGCTAAGAAATCACTTAGATATAAGGTTAAGGGTACCCTTAGTGAAATGTGAGTTGCAAGAAAAAACCCGAAGGGTTTCCTTAAGGAACTTAAGGCTGTTATTAAGTTTTTCCCCTTAATTATCTAAGTGTTCCCTTAAGCGTTGCTACAAAGTCCTTAGTGACCATTTCACCTTAATAAATTTAAGGGACCAAAACAGCTCCCTTAAGTCAACTTAAACTCAAAATATGATGGCTGATTTAGTGTTAATTGAAGAGGAGGAAATACTGAGGCATGTTTTTAATGATTGTAATAATCCCTTGGAGACGATGAATGGTTGATGAAAGGCTGAAAATATTATTATTATAACCACTAACGAAAACAATAATTGCCTTTTCTTCCTCTGTCCAGTTTGGTTTACGTTTGTTTGTTTTCTGTTATGTTTGTACTCTCCATAGCACAAATATATTAATACAAGTGTGTTTTAGCAAGGGTTTGGCTTTGTGCTTCGTTATGTTCTGTTTACTGTTAGAGGCAGTAACTATAGCAACCGCGGTGATCTTTGCCGTATGTTGTCAGAAACTGCTGTGAAACTCTTAGTATAAACACTTAGGTAAGGGTGACAGTTAGGAGCTTTCTTGCAGCGCTCTTAATGAAATCCCTTACCTTAGGGATATTTTTTCTCCCTCAGGGAAACCCTCACTTCAGGAATTTCATGTATCCGGGTACAGGATCACAATTAAAGCAAACACTAATCTCTGCAATGGTAATGTCAAATGAAACAATAAAATGCCATCATCTAAATAGTTGTAACTCTTAATAAGATCTTCTGTAGACATCTGACAAAAATAAAGTCAGTATGGTTAATAATGTGTGAAGCTGGTAAAGCTGTTTGTTGATTGTTTAAATCTTCAGTTGATTTCATCTAAGGCTGTGGCTGAAGTCAGTTGTAGTTCTTGTATGTGTCTTGTTTCTCTTTTCTTCAGTGATTCTACTCGTTAACAGCAGCTGTTGATCAGTGTCTGAATTCACTCATTAGTTTTCATTCTCTCTGTCAGGTGGACTATATTAGTAAACTCATGTAGGGAATAGTAAATGAGGGTGTAGGATGTGATTTGAAACACAGTCTCTGAGTGTTGAGAGTGCTGGAGATTAGAGCCTGTGCTTCAGTCAATGATGAGCCACAAATTCTGATCTTCTGCTGCTTTATATAAAGACAGTAAATGTGGGTCCGCTGATACAGTGATGATCTCTGTATTTAATACTTCAGCAAATACAGTGTACTGTCAAAATTTGGCTGTTTTTTACAGCAATTTCTAACAGTTTACAGTCATGATGGTTTGAGAAGGGTAAACTGACCATAAATATTGATGAGAAGCATGAGATTAATTCTCTCTCTCTTTTAGGCACTGGGTTAATCTGGATGGATGATGTTGCTTGTGCTGGTACTGAAGACGCTATTCACAAGTGTAAATTCTCAGGATGGGGAAAAACCAACTGCGGTCACGTAGAAGATGCAGGCGTGACCTGTAACATATAGCCTGTTTCAAGTCTTCAATATCCTAACTGTAAAATGGACAGTTAAGATGTAAATGTGAATTATTTGCAGGCCCTGAGGAAGCCGTGTCTGTGTCCTTCTTATGAATCAATCTGTGGCAGAGTAACATATCAGCCACAGTCTCAAATCCTACCTGCAAAGAACTACTACCCAAATACTTCAGCCATATCCATCAGATGGGGGAAGAATATCCCACATGCGTTTGCATGTGTGAGTGCTATATGCTGCTGCTTTATTGTAGATTTTTTTTTTAAATCTTTAAACAAAAACCTAGTTGAAGTTTATGTTGTGTATAGATATATGCATTTAACTTTCCAAAGAGATTTAAGGACACACACTAGTATATTTTTTATAACTTTTAACTTTTAAAATAGTAAGTATTGTAAGTAGTTCCAAATGTGCCTAAAACATCGATCAAAACAGACATGTCATGGCATGGTCAGCAATTGTATACCTCGGTTAATGGTGAGGACCAATTACAGTCAGTATTAATTGTTCATTTGCTTCATTATAACACTAAAATATCAGTATTGGTTCTCCTTTAACCAGTAAATATTTTTTACTTAATTTAGTGTTGCATAGCATTATCCAATGTGAATGATGCAAATGATTCAATAAAATATATATTCTAAATATCAGTAATCAAATAGTGATTATCTTTAACCAAATAATTGTAAATATATTATATTTAACTTACAGATGACTATGGGCTTGATGTGCCCAATTTGGATTTTCTAGTGGACACTTTAACCACAAGTTATAAAACAAGACATAGATTTGACACATTTGATAGGTGTGCAGTATTATTTACATAATATTAATTATGTTTTATATTATCCTAAAGAAATGGTGGTTTACTTTGCATCGGAGCATTAAAAGTGGTAGCCTTTTTTAGTGAGCTACACTACATGAATTTATCCCACTGCGCAATGTGCCTTCGGAGTGACGTTTTTTTCATGGTTGAACGGCAAGATGACGTCCAAGTTGGGTCATGGTTGGACGTCCATATAGTGGATCTAGTTTGGACGTCTAATAGATGTTCAGAAAAGGTCATGGACCGATGGACCTGATATATCCGACGTCTATCCGACGTCCAATGTTTGGTGGAATATGCAAAATGTAAATTTTCTCACATATTAGTCCTGTATTTTAATTTATATTTTAAAATTCCTTTAATAAAAAATGCATTTTTATCACGCACTATTTTGTTATTCGTTACCTGTCCTTTATTTTTACAGTTAACTTTTTGGGGAAAAGATATTTGTCTGTACACTGATTAATAATTATGAATCGTAAATCATGAGGCACTGTATAATTTTGCTCTCTTTGTTTTGACTTAATTAAAACAAGAAACAAATAAATTAAACATGCACGATTTAACTAAATCCTTGAAACTCTAAATAATGAACTGATTGATAAAACATCCTCACGTTTAAACTCAAGTTCTCTCATTATAATCAACAAAATGCACACAAAGTAAAAAAGAGCTTCATTAATTGACAACTTCAGTGATTTTAAAAGGTGCCTTCTTTACTTGTTTTTATATAATTTAAGTAAAGTAAAAATAAATTAATAAATTGCAGCCCACATTTAAGTGCTGGTGTGTATCATATGTCTTAAAATGCCACAATGCAAGAATTGCGAGGTGCGTGTGATGCCGAGTGCATGCGCAGCCTTTATACTTATTTGTCTACATATTTTATCTTCATTACAAATCTTTTTTGGTCATTTTTGATTATTGCATGTAAAAAAATGATTTACTTTGTAATGCAAATGTTAATTATTATTCATATTCATATTCAAGTGTTTGTGCAACAGTTTGCATCATTTATTTATTTATTTTTGAGTTAAGGCAACTTTCTCTGAAATTAAGTTACTGTATAATAGGCTAACTAATCAACTTTATTGCACTATACAGTAGTCAGCATTTGAAGTGGATCAAAACCTTTTTTCAAAGATGTCCTAAAACCAAAATGACTAGGCATTTGTCCTAAACCTGTTCTGCAAGTTTGAAACCCTCATAAGACACTATCCATTTGAAAGAGCAAGAAATTCACAACTTTATCTCAACCCCCAAAAGCTATACAGATCTGTACCAAACCCCAACCCCTTCCAGCTGAACTGAATTCAGTTTGTTTTTTGGCAGCGATGAACACTGATTCTTGCAGCCCATATCATTTTTTTCACCAGACCATAATAATAACAAATTATCAACTGATAATTAATCATTATTTTTGTGAAAATCATTGTTATTTGTGAACATAGGCATTTGAGGAAGTCTTTAAGAGCAGGCGGAATCCTCTGCCAGCTGCTCCCGCTTCACAGCGAGCGTGACTCGCACTAACTGATGCAGCTTCACCATCCGCAAGTTTTGATTTTACAAAATCAGTTTGAGCCGAATATAACATGAGCCCAACATTTAGCAAGTCAGGAAAACATTCAGTACACCTAAAGGAAGACAAATTTCATTGTAAGTTAATTCTGTTAAATATAGAGTAAATAAAACACTAGTGTAGGCAATCCTTAAACTTGGATGTCATTTTATTGAAGTACAAATCCAAACACCAGGAGCAGTCGACAATCTCTAAGAGTTCTTTCATTGAAAAGTATGCTTTTTATTTATTCACAGGCTATATGGTTAAAATAATATTTTACTTCAAAACTTTAAGTGCCAATGTTTAAAAACATGCTTTATTGAATATGTTGCATAGACCATGAGTTATTATGCTTTAAAATTACTTGCCATTTCTAATTTCACAGTATTTTCACCTCCTAAATTACTCCCTCAATTCTATAACGGTAAAATTTACTCAGGCCGATTAATTTTTTTTTTTTTTTTTTTAATGACAATATTATTATTACCATTATCATTATTTTTTTTTTTTTTAGAATAATTGTAATACATTGTAAAACATAAATGGGTGAAGCAAAACAAATATGATAACTTTTTAACTGCAGGCATATGCAGGCCTATATTATTGCACATTACAAATATTTGGATCGTCCCTTATTCTGTACCTTATTTTCTTAGCCAGCACCCCACATTATGGGACTCACAGCTGAAAGTGCTCTACCTAACTTATAATTGCAACAATTTCCTACTTCAGTGTGTTACAAACATAATTGTGGTGTCTTTGGAAAGAAGACACTTTGGGCTTTACTTTTTATCAACCAGATTTGATAATGCTCAAAAATATTAAAGGTTTTAGACACTGAAGTGCATTGCATTTTTTTTTACCACACTTAAATGTTTTTTTTTTTTTTTTTTTTTAAATAAAATACATGAAATTAGTCCTGGAAATCAATCAAATTCAAATCTGAATAAGATATCATGAAATTCAATTATAAAACGCTAGACAGAAACTTAGACATCATATAAGTGATTTATTTGAGCACTAGAAAAATACAATAAGAATAATTTGAGTAAGAAAAATAAGAATAATAAGAAAAATAAAAAAGATTTAACTTTGTTGGCCAATCACAAACAAACTGGTAATGTAATTGCAACACAATTCTCAAGCTTATGTTCTATCATATCAAAAGCCTTAAAAAGCTAATAGCAATAGAAGAGAAATCCAGTCCTGGACACATGATCCAAGCAAATAATTTTTTACTCTGATAAGTGCAGTCTCTATGCTTTGATAAGACCTACATTCTGACAGAAATACAGATTGTTGGGAGGAAACTATAGTAGTGTATAGGATCCAGCATACCTCTTCAACCCTAGACCGGGAACTGTAACAAATAGCATTTAGATTTTGGATTCTCAGATCTTAGTCAAAAATTTCCCTCGCACAGCTGTGAAAAAGGTCCAACTGCAAAACAAAAAAGTCCAGACTCATTTGAATTCAACACAGGTTTCAGATTTTAAAGTCAGATTCATTTCTTTCATATCTGTGTATACTTATATTTGAAGAGATTACAAAGCAAATAATGTGTTCATAAACGCATGTATTCTTATAACTAAATTCTTCTTCTTATATATTCCTATATATTATAGGGGAAGAAATACATTTAACAACAGAATTACTGTAAGACATGGTCATCCAGAAAAAGAGCTTCTAAGTCTTTGATGTTTGAAATAAAACAGTGGCTCTTTATTTGTGACTTTCCAGTAATAATCTGAAAGGATTTGGAAGAAAAGGGATTTCAAGGAAGAGAATAGTGGAACTGTTCTACTCAGACAAATACTCCAGACATATGATCAAAGTGTTTTATTTTTTATTATTTTTTAGCTTCAGGCATGCTCTCTCTAAACCAGGGGTGAAGTGTGAAGATCAGAGGCACTGAACAACACTGCTATACTCCTTTGGTTCTTCATGCTCATATATAATTACACATTGTTGCAAATTAGCTTCTAAAATATGAATTAATTTATATTATATTTAATATATGTAATATTTATATTTATATTTAATATTTAAGATAATTATAACTAATTTTAAACCCGTTGGGCAGTGAGCACAGTGTAATTTGTTTATTAAATCTGAGAAATGTTCATTTCTGTGGTATGGAAAAAATTAATTTCTTACTATATAGCTCTACTCAGATTGGGGACTTCATAGCAGAAGCAGAGTAAAGAATAAAATAATAGTGGTTATAAAAGTTAGGGAAGTATTTGATCTTTGATTTCATCTTCAGTGAAGATCTTTTAAAGTGAAGTGACATATAGCCAAGTATGGTGACCCATACTCAGAATTCAAGCTCTGCATTTAATACTTCACGATTTCGTAGGGAAGTCATGTGAAGAACCATTTCAGATTGAGTGAGCCAGTGAGGAGTTATACTTTCGGAGGGAATGTTTATGATCCATCCATTCATTCATTAGACTTTATTGTCCACCTTAGTGGAAATTTGTCTTCGACTTCTCTGAACAGAAATACATCAATGACACCACATTTAAACTTACATTAAAATACACACAGTTAAGAATACAATACTACCACCATAAACATACAACAACAGAAAATGGAAAGCAGCGCAGCTGATTAAAATAAGATAAGTTTCGGTCTACAATAAACACATTTTTAAAACAATTTCAGTTTAGATTAAGTTCCTGTATGGCATGGGGAATAAAAGATCTCTTAAGATGTTCCGGCTCGCCCGTGGGACCCTGAATCTACGGCCAGGTGGAAGCAATTCTGAGTTTAGTGGGTGTAGGGTGTCTGTTGATATCTGTCGGGCCTTCCTGAGTACCACCTTATCAAATACATCCCCAAGCTGCCTTTGTGACTTGCCAATCACCTTCCCCGCCGTATTAACAATTTTAGAAAGCTTGTTTTTATCTTTCACATTCAGGTTACCATACCAAGATGTTATATTAAACTGTAAAATAATTTCTACAAGGCCCCTATATGCCATTCTCAAGAATATGCTGACTGACCTGAAACTCCTCAGTTTTCGAATTAAAAACAATCGCTGATTAGCTCTCTTAAAAATACTCTCTGAGTTAACATTAAAACTTAAAGTACGATCAATGATTGTACCCAGGTACTTAAAATTTTCAACTACTTCCACAGGCTGGCTGTTAAGTACAACAGGGTTGATGTTACTGGCAGTGTTGGGTATAGTTACTTTGGAAAGTAATTAGTTAGGTTACAACGTTACCATCAATTAAAAGTAATCAGTTATGATACAGCGTTACCTATTCATAAAAGTAACGCGTTAGAGTACTCATGCGTTACCAAAAATTAAAAGCAGTTAGCAGCGGCTCACACATGACAGACACAGCCCCCGGCCCCTTTAAATGCACCTAGAAGTCGTGACTCCCGACAATGAATAACGTCAGTCATCCGACTAAATTAACACTGCAGGATAACAATAACAGGAAAGACAGTCAGCAATAGGCTATTCCACATGGCGTTTTATTTATTTATTATCACAGAACATATTATTAATCAAAATTCGCACCTAACGTTACCCAGCCCGGGTAGCCTAGGCTACTGTATATTATGAGCACCACAAGATAACTCCTGATTTTTCTTTAACTTTAAATAATGCAGTTATCAAAGTACAAGTATGCTTACTTGTAAACACAACCTTAAACAGGCTTGCAGATTTAAATCCATTTAGAAATGATGAACAACCAGCCAGCCAACGATCTAACAGAAATTAACAGCTGCCTGTCAAACAAAAATGATAACAAACCGAATTAAATCCTTCACTGCCACACAGGCAAATGACAAATCGCTTAATAGCCGAACTAATTATTATTAAAGTGTCACTCACAGAGTGTGCATTTTACCGTTATGTTCTTTTCTTTTTCGTTGACAAATTGAAAATAATGTGCGTACTTCCATAAACCAAACGCTGTCCTCTCTGCCATCTTGTCGGGAGTTCGAAAAAAAAAACCCACACACACACACAGGGTCAGGCGCAGGGCACAGACGCATCACAGCCATTGACTTTACGATCACAGAGCTTCGGCTCCGCTGATACATCCGCAGGTGGCACAGTAGACCTAGGCATACTGTCTGACAAAAAGCAGGCTGCAGTCGGGATTTTCCTTTCCTTAAAATAACGGATTACTTTAAAAAAAAAAATAACGAAGTTACTGATTACTTCCGCACGAAACTAACGCGTTAAGTTACACATTTCAGGAAAAAAGTAATTAGAGTACTCTAACGCGTTACTTTGTAACGCGTTACCCACAACACTGGTTACTGGCCCCTCTTGGTTTCGTTTGTATTATAAGTTCTTTTGTTTTAGTCACGCTAATTTCCAATTTAACAGTCTGACACCAATCCTGCAATAAAGTGACTTGGCTGAGATAAGCTTCCTCATGTGCTGCATTATTTTCTGTGAGAAGTCCTACCAAGGCCATGTCATCAGAATATTTAAGTAGACTAACATTGGTGCTGTGCACAGTCATATCATTTATATAAATTGAAAACAACAAAGGTGACAACACACAGCCTTGTGGTGCTCCAGTATAACAAGCTCATCTGAGTAGACCCCATTCATTGGGCGGTCAGTTAAGAAACTTCTAATCCAGTGAATGAACCCACCATTCACATTCATCCTATGAAGTTGTTCTAAAAGAATGTCAGTTTGCATAGTATTAAAAGCAGAAGTAAAATCAATAAAAAGAACCCGAGCAAGTGACTTTGGTTGTTGCAAATGTTTAGCTATTTGATTTACAAGAGTAAGAGTTGCATCCTCTGTGCCCCTGTGTGACCTATAGGCAAATTGAAGGTACAGAAAGTACAGAATCTTTGTTCAACCTTATTCTTAAAATCTATTTTTGCTGTAAAAACCTTACGTTTAAATTCCTTCTCTTTCTCCTTTACTAAATCATTTTCTCCTCTCAAAAATGCAGCCCTTTTCTCATTCAGACACGTTTTAAGATCCTTTGAGAGCCATGGCTTGTTTTAACAAAACACCTCAACTTTCTTAGAGGAGATAACAGTCTCTTCACAAAACTTAATATAGCATGTGATTGTGTCTGTTAATTTGTGATAATCAAATCATGTGTCAAAAAACATGCGCCAATCCGTAGAGTCAAAACAATCTTCGAGCTCCTCCTCTCCATCCTCAGTCCATTGACGTACAGTTCAGGAGTGGTTTTTCACGCCTTACTTTCTGTCTGTATATTGGAAGGAGATGAATGACATGATCTGACTTACCAAGAGGAGGACGACTCACTGCTTTATATGCGTCTGGCATGTTACCGAAGCATTGGTCCAGTATGCGAGTGGAGCGAGTGGGCGTGGTGACATACTGCTGCAGAGTGGGTAGATGAGGTGACAGCTGACATGTGTTGAAATCCCCCAAAATAAAAACCGTCTGATCTGCTGATCGGGAGAGAGCAGCATTGAAGCTTTAAGTTATCATTTCCACAGCTTCTTTATTATTAGGCCCTGGAACATAGACAAGGATGAAGGTGATTTGACTGAACTCCCACGGAAGGTAAAATGGCCTGATAGATACAGACAGCAGTTCATATTCTCTAGTGCACACTCTCTTGAACACTTTAAATTGTGATTCCCAGGTGCTATCAATAAACATGCAGAGTCCTCCCCCGATGGATTTTTGAGAAGACACCTTATCACGATCTGCTCTTATAACGGTAAATCGCTCCATGTCAATGCATGTGCTGTCCTCATGAAGCCACGTCTCTGTGAAACAAAGCAAAATACTCCTCCTAAAATCCTCAACAAACCGGAGGCGTGTTGTGATCTCATCCAGTTTATTATTTAATGATCTGACGTTTGACAGAGTTATGATGGGAAGCGGGTGTCTGTTTCATCGCCTTCTCAACCTGTTTCACAGAGTTACAGTTACAGGCATGTATGTGCGTGTGTGTATATATATATATATATATATATATATATATACACACACACACATACATATATATACAACAGCTGCTGTTAACAAGCAGAAGGTTGCACTTTATTTTACAGTACGTGTACTTACATGTAGTTATAGTTTACTTACAGTGTATTTATCTAAGAAAGTTCTGGTAATACAAGGTAACTACATGGGGTATGGTTAGGTTTAGGGGTAGGTTCAGGGTTAGTACCTAGTTATTACATAGTTATTGTAATTACTATAATAAGTACATAGTATGTACATGAGGAACAGGACTGTGAAATAAAGTGCTATCAAGCAGAATCACTAAAGAAAAGAGAAACACAAGAACTGCCACTGACTCCCATGCCGGAGACCTGGGTTCGAGCCCCGCTCGGAGCGAGTCGTCGTTGCTGCTGCTGCTCTCGTTCAATTTCAGCCTCTGGATCTGATTCTGGATCATAAATATACGCTGAATCTGACTGTTAGCCATGGTTTGATTTGGATGTTTTTCCCTCAAGGTAATGTCACAGCTTCCAAACACTCTCAACGCAAAAGCTTACTCGCGCTCGTGATTCTTTAGCTCCGCCCACATGTCACGCCTCCAGCCAGTCTGGTTTTTCCAGGAAAAATCGGTACAGACTATCTTTCTCTTATGAATATAATAAAACTAAAGACTTTTTGGATTTATGAAGGATGCAGTACTACTCTATAGGTACTCAAGATTAACAGGAGATTGAGTGAAAACGAGCATTTCAACCCCGCTTTAAACACATACTTGTAAAAAATTATTTTGATTGTAATCAGGCCAGCTGCTGATGACTATCTGATCTCCTGCTTCACAGCACTACGTGCATTGTTAAAGAGCTAACACACAGAGTCCAACTAAAGCAAACACTGATCTCCACTGATTTTAACCAATAAAACATCAACATCTGATCCTCTGTAATTCTCAATAACAGCAGGTGTTCATTACTCCTGCAAAATCATCATTTAAAATCAAATGCCTGCTTTCCTCTTTTATATCACCTCAGTGTTGCCAAATGGGTTACTAACACTGATTTCACAGGTTGCTTTTTATGTTCATTGGTTGAAGTGACCCCAGTAACATGATATTTATCCCCTGGAATGTGCTTTGAACTGGAAAACCCACCTTAAAATGCAATTTGGCTAGATTTAAGAAAGCAATTTTTTTTTTGGGGGGGGGAACCTGGCAACCCTGCTTCACATATATATACACACACACAAACACAAGTCCGGTGAGAGAGATCAAAGTCAATAGTTGTGGAAGTTTTCTGTCAAGGCTATTTTATACACTTAAACATCTGATGAAGTATTTTTTTTTCTTTCTTTTTAATAGAAATGATGCCAAGGTATTTTCCAATGGGTCCGCTATGTTAACAATAATAATGTTACCTGCTTGAAGGATAGTAATGTCTACAATGGACAACAGATTGAAGTAGTCTATTTTGGCATGGCCTCCCTGCTACACTAATAGTAGTGAGGCTTTCCTTTGTGTATACTTATCCTTACCAATACAATTTCCCCTTCAAAAATTGCTGAATTGCATTCAAAAATGGTATGTTTATTTCAGAATATTGTTTGTGAATCATCATGGAGGAATTCAAACAGCTGGACAGCCTTTGCATTATAGGGGTGATTCCAGTAGAGAGAGATTTAACCATTGAGCAAAGACTGCCAACCACCAGGGCCAAGCCAGGGGCCACCGTAAAATTAAGTTATTTATATATTTAAACACTAATGCTAAATAATATATTCCAGAATATCAAACACTGATAGCAAAACAAATTCCCTTTCCCAAACTACATCAAAACTGGTGAAATTAGTGATGGGAGAAACAAGGCTTAGTAGCGCTCATTGCTTTGCAAAATGATTCACTGTTTCTAAGTGCTGAAAACCCCACAGGCTGGCGCCATCTGCTGACAAAATGGTGTAAACAAAACGAAAACTCAATCAAAAACATGTATAATTACACCTATTACAAACCAATTGCAAATGTGATTATGGAAGACCATTACAAATAATGAAATACCAGTAAATGTAAGGTTGGTTAAACTTGACTTTCTTTTATTAATGTACAGTGCTGGTTTTGTGTGTTATTAGGCAAGGGTTGGTAAACTAGGTCAATAAGAAGTTATTAAATATCATTCTCCTTTTTCTGTATCACAAGTAAACTGATTTAAAATCAGTTTGCCTTAATTTGTCTCTTGACTCTTTTAAGAATTACAATAAACATTAGTGCACCATTGAATTAAAAGCTTGAGATAGCAAATTAGCTTATACTTTCTGATTATATTATTTGAATAAACATTATGAAGGTGTCTCTCTTTGGTTTGTTGACCTATATTTAGATATTACTGAACTAAAAAAAAAAAAATCATATTAAACAAGTACCACTTTAATGCTTAAATATTGGGTGGGAAAATGAGACCCATATCAGCTCAGACTTAAACGTGAATACTTATCATACGATCCTCAACAGTGGTGAAAAATATCATTCATTCAGTGCATGATGGGAGTTTTTACTATAGCGTTACCAGGCATGCACTGTTGCATACAAAAGTAGATAGTAGCTCCTCACCACACAACACATGCATGGCTACAGAGAGAGCTGTAGATACAGGAGTCAAGGGTGAAAATCCCAACTAAAACACTGATCTCCATGATGGTGACAACATTTATTTAGCCATTAAAACATCAACATCTGATCCTCTGTAATTCTCAATAACAGCAGGTGTTCATCAAAAAACATTTCATTATATTTGTTTTCTAAAAAATGTGAATATTTTTGGTAATGGCTTTTAATTGTAAGGATGCTTTGGTCATAATCATAGAGAGTGTAATTGGAAACGTGTGATATTTCAAATATTTAAGACGTTTTATGTTATAGTATTCAAAGTGCTGGTCTTTAAAAGTCTTATTTTGCCTAAAATGAGGCTTTAAAGATGTCTTAAAATAGAGCAGAAAGACTTTAATAAAATAAGTAATGCCATTGATGGTTACATGCATTAAAAAACAAAAACAAACAAACTAAATATTCTCATGTTTATAACATTTTTCATTAACTACCATTATCAAAATTAGGTGTCATGAACTGTAGCGTATTTTCTACAACCATTGTTTTCAGGTGACATGTTCACTGACCCAGTGCCTACAGTGCAGTGAGATATTTAAAGACTGCCCACCTGGGAATGAGAGGAATGACAGGAGGAGGGTCCTGTATGGGTTTTATTCATTCAAAGAATTTGAGGTATACTGCACGTTTGACTGTTTTATCAGTGATGGAGGTGAATTTCAGAAAGAGTAGTTTTTTTTTCTTTTGTCATGTCTATAGTCTTAATCTATCGTATATACAATTACAGAGTTGGAGTAACAAAAATCAGGTGGACGTAAATTACAAACAGAAGAAAAGTGCTGATTAAAGGCGTCAGCCACAGAAGTTGGATCACTTATATTATTATTTATTCTTAGTTTTACAAGGGAATTATTATTAGATTTATTCAACAGGCAATTAAGATTTTTCCAAAAATGTTTTGTATTTGTAAAATCATTTAATAGTGATTTTTTATAAAAGTCAGATTTGGCATTTCTTTTTTTAACAGTACATACATTTCTTAATCGCTTATATTCAATCCAATCTGCCAGATTGGACAGTCTGGAAGCAATTGCAAGTTTACTAATTTAATGAGAAGATAGAGAATGAGTACATAAACAAACAATGACGATGAGACAGCGACACTCCGAGGGGATGGTGAAGAGGTGAGGAATCCGGATGATGACGGCGTGTGGCCGTAGGAGAGGATGGCACAGGAACTGCAGGGATTAGAGCTGAAGGTAAGTGTCTGTGGCTGAGTGAACGTGCGAAGAGTGGATGAGGTTCTGGGGAAACACAGACATCTACTGATGTGACATTTGAACCGAGGCGTCGGAGCTTGCGTCGAGAAAAAAGGGGTGTGCCAGATGAAGCTGCGATTTGAGGCTTGTGTTGTTGACATGGACATCACGTGACTGATGACAAATGAGGCCTCGGTTTGTGTGGAGTGTCGGTTCCGGATAAAGGGGGTTCGAAACTCACGCCACCTTGTGGGTGTTGTCTGGAGTAGATGAATCAGTTGTAGTAGAGTGAGTGAGTCAGAGTTAGAGTTAGATAGCTGTGTCGTCACCGCTATTGTGTCATATATGTGTTAGGATTATTAGATTATATCAGGTTATATTATCTATAGTATATTGTTATTATTAAAGTAGTTATATTATAGTATTGTTATATTAATTAAATAAGATTTTTTGGATTGCTTTGGTTTTTTGGATTTAGACTGGACTGCTTTTTGATTTGGATTGTCCTTTTGGATTTGTTCGCTTTTTGTGACCTCTTCCTTTTTCCTTGTAATGGAGCCAGCAAGAAAGAGGAAATCCTCCTCTGTCTGGGAGTTTTTTAAATGGTTGGTCACAATAAGGTATGTGTATTATTATTGTTTTACTGTCTTGATCTAATAATAATACTCACTATAAGGCTGTATTATATTTCATGTCTATTCATTTATGTTTCTAGGTGAAATGCTTGCTGTGCCTAAAGGAGCTAACATACAACAATAACACCTCCTCCATGCTCAGGCATCATCGAGCACTGCACGAGCATGAACAGACTACTAACAATCTTTATCAATCAAATCAAATCAATATTTATCCAAAGTGAATCTCACAAGATCTGAGGATCCACTAGTATATTGGGCTCAACATAAACATCTGTATCCTCATTTATACCAGCTGACACTGACATTTTTATGTTCCCCCGTATCCTCTGTTCCATGCGAAAGGACCTTTTCCAAGGCTGGAGAGGTAAGGGCTGGAATCGTCTAAGCCCCAACACACCTGAACAAAATATGTTCCTCAATAAAAATAATGTGTGATCCTTCCTTCACCCACCCAGTTTTGCAGTTTGTTCCTCTGAATCCACAGTCCCATAAGCACAACACTGCACTAAAACTAGTAACAGTTTACTTCACAAAACACACCAGAAACAATTCTTAACCTTTCCCACCCCACACTTTTCTGTTGTAATTTGCGTTATTACACTCCCTCCACCATAAGAACGACACTCAACACAGTCTCACTTTTGTTGTTCCTACTGTCACTATCCAAACAATTTATGAATAATGAATGAACTGTGTGTGACAGTTGTCTCTGCACAAGTAAATTCAGACAGACAGAGAAACAGATTTTATTTGATACCCAGGCAATGGACAAATGTCTGCTCAGGTCATTGATCCAGTATTTTTTATAGGTCTGCTATTTCTTTGCACAGTAGCTAGGTGTCACTAGTGAGCAATAATGAATGAAGCTTCGAGTAATGAACCTTTTGGTGAAGCAATGGGCTGCGAGGTCTCAGTGGTTCAGGAAGCCTCATTTTGCCATCACTACAGACATCCAAACGCAAACAACACTGAGAGCCAGACGAACAGGGTAACCACATCAAACATTAAACAACAATCTCACAAACACAAGACGTGAGACAAGCCATTATATAGGAGATGAGTAATGAGTGGCAGCTGTTGCTGATACAATTAACGGAGACGCCCACAACTAATCAGTGCAGACGCAGAACACACAGAATTCACCACAAAGTGTAAACACCCCGAGATCACGGTTTACCAACCGTGACAATCTTTTGTTAAATGGTATTTTTCCCAAGCCTTATCCCTTTGCTTAAATAGATATATTAAATCACCAGCAATCCATGTCTGCCCTTCATGGCAGATGCCCATGGAGCATGTTTATCTATAACTTTTAGCCTCAGTATAAAATAAATTCCAGGCATCATCAACATAAGGAATTAATTCCATCCTGTTCCAGTTAATACATAACAAATCTTGAATAAATGCATCATTATTCATATTTTTAACTTGTCTTACCTTGATTATTTTAGGTGGTACACAAGGTAACCTTATTTTCCAGATACAAAAGATAACTGAATGGTCACTAAAGCTACACACACATCCACACTGGTTTCTCTAAGCACACACAAACAAGCACAAACTGCCTGGTCCAGAACATTGACAATCAAAAATAAAAAAGGGAAAAGGGAAACCGACTATCTGCCAATATATACTGAATTTTGTATTTACATCATTTACTTCTTAAATTCCCAATATGAGCAAAACAAAAGAGAGCCCATTCTGGTAACATTATAAAAATAAATTAATCTCACCATACAAATAAGGAGAATATGCTTCAACTTTTTATCAGCAAGGGCTTATAAAACACAATTTGCATAAAGCAAGGTGATAATTAAAGTGATGTCATGTCTCATCTATTCAATTAAAAAAAAGATCTACAAGCAATTACAAATTACACCATTTTACAAATTACACCATTTTGCAGCAAGTTCCCTCAAATAAAGTCAATAAGTAAAGTCAGTCAGCGTTTTATAGCACCCTGAAGAAAACAGTTCACTTCTGCTGGAGTTTTTAATATATGGATACAATCACCATTATACTCAAGTTTTTTTTTTTCCCGGGCAAGTCTGAGGATTTTGTGCCTATCAAGGAGACTGAGACACTTCACCAAAATCACCCTTGGCCTAGCACTATCCTTGGTCCGATGCATTGGAGAGCAGTGAGCCCTCTCTATAACTGGGGGAGTAGTAAAGCTTTCTTTCCCGAATAACTGCTGGATCAGACTGGAAATAAATCCACATATGTCCTTGCCCTCCGATTCCTCGGGAACATGAATAAAGCGCAGGTTATAAAGCCTGTTATGATTCAGATATATTATCCTCGTTTCCACCGACTCTTTGTTCAAGCTCCGATTTATGTTCTCCCAGGTTTGATAGGGAAAGCTTTATTGTGTCGAATTTCATCTGTAGATTGTCCAACTTTACATCAAAATGGGAAACCATTTCAGACTTTAGTTGTTGCAGTGCATCCAAGAGGAATTTGTTTGACGCGGACTGCTCCATTGTTGTACTTGCATAGATCAAAGCTGACTGCTCCATCGTAGAGTTTGCATAAATCAATAATCAGCTATTTGTTTATAGGCTTTCAAATTCAGTAAATACTTATCGCAAAATTAGTTGCAAGCAAATAATTCCATAATTAGCAGACAGTCTGCACCAAAAACTCACATCGCCGCCGCCATCTTGAACCAAGCAAGCGATGCATGCTATGTACCCAAAACCTTCAAACTGGCTGTTATTAAGCCTCTCATCAAAAAAACCACAACTTGACCCCAAAGAACTAGTTAATTAAAGACCAATCTCGAATCTCCCTTTTCTGTCCAAGATACTAGAAAAGGTGGTATCCTCACAATTATATTCCTTCTTAGACAAAAATGGTATATGTGAGGATTTCCAGTCAGGATTTAGACCGTATCATAGTACTGAGACTGCTCTCCTTAGAGTTACAAATGACCTGCTCTTATCATCTGATCGTAAGAGATACAATGAAGATGTATCATATCGATCACAAGTGCAGTATGGAGTACCTCAAGGCTCAGTACTAGGGCCGCTACTCTTCACGCTTTATATGTTACCCTTGGGAGATATCATCAGGAAACATGGTGTTAGTTTTCACTGTTATGCTGATGATACTCAGCTCTATATTTCTTTGGGCCTTGGTGAAACACACCAATTTGAAAAACTAATGGAATGTATAGTCGATATAAAAAATTGGATGACGAGTAATTTCTTACTGCTAAATTCAGAAAAAACAGAGGTGTTAATCATAGGACCTAAAAACTCTGCATGTAATAAACTAGAACACTGTCTAAGACTTGATGGTTGCTCTGTCAATTCTTCGTCATCAGTTAGGAACCTAGGTGTGCTACTTGATCGCAATCTTTCCTTAGAAAGCCACGTTTCTAGCATTTGTAAAACTGCATTTTTCCATCTCAAAAATATATCTAAATTACGGCCTATGCTCTCAATGTCAAATGCAGAAATGTTAATCCATGCATTTATGACCTCAAGGTTAGATTATTGTAATGCTTTATTGGGTGGTTGTTCTGCACGCTTGGTAAACAAACTACAGCTAGTCCAAAATGCAGCAGCAAGAGTTCTTACTAGAACCAGGAAGTATGACCATATTAGCCCGGTCCTGTCATCGCTGCACTGGCTCCCTATCAAACATCGTATAGATTTTAAAATATTGCTTATTACTTATAAAGCCCTGAATGGTTTAGCACCTCAGTATTTGAATGAGCTCCTTTTACATTATACTCCTCTACGTCTGCTACGTTCTCAAAACAATTTGATAATACCTAGAATATCAAAATCAACTGCGGGCGGCAGATACTTTTCCTATTTGGCGCCTAAACTCTGGAATAACCTACCTAACATTGTTCGGGAGGCAGACACACTCTTGCAGTTTAAATCTAGATTAAAGAGCCATCTCTTTAACCTGGCATACACATAACATACTAATATGCTTTTAATATCCAAATCCGTTAAAGGATTTTTAGGCTGCATTAATTAGGTAAACCGGAACCGGGAACACTTCCCATAACACCGTACTTTCTACATCATTAGAAGAATGGCATCTACGCTAATATTAGTCTGTTTCTCTCTTATTCCGAGGTCACCGTAGCCATCAGATCCAGTCTGTATCCAGATCAGAGGGTCACTGCAGTCACCCGGATCCAGTACGTATCCAGACCAGATGGTGGATCAGCACCTAGAAAGGACCTCTACATCCCTGAAAGACAGCGGAGACCAGGACAACTAAATAGCATACAGAACGTAATTCCACGTTTAAGCCCGATTTATGAATGTGAATATATAATATATGAACTGTCTGACCAAACAATTAAAATGCTAATTATGCAAGAAACCCTTGTGATTTGTTCATCTGAACAACTTAAATAGACTTAAATATTAAATATGATTATGCACACATTATAATAAAGCCAAATCAGTTTTTGTAACAAGTGAATACGCTCGTTGACTTCAGACATAAAACACATGACACTCTTTTTCACCACCTGCTGGCATATTTTGTGTAATACGAAGAAATGATCACTGAACGAATCAGTGAACGATTCTGAATGAATCATTTTGGTGAACGAACTGAAAATTAACAAATCTCTTGAAAGAATCATAATTTCCACCACTACCAAAGCTCCCTGATGGGCCAGGCAACATGAGGTTAAGTTCAAGGGGATTGCGTTGAGGATATATCCAGATCTGAGCAATGCCCTTGCTAAGAAGCGTGCCGCGTTTAACCCGGTAAAACAAGTGTTGTATAAGGAGGGCATTCGGTTTCGTCACCTGTCAACTGCACGGCATAAAAAGTCACGTTTAAAGAAGAGAGCTTCATCTTCAAGACTCCGGGCGACGCAAATGACTTTTATGAGACAGGTGCTTGCTCAGAAGGAAAAGTGATACATGCAGCAATATTTAAAGGTCAAGAACTTTTCATGTGTCTAACCTCTACATGATCATATATGGCCCATTGCTTCAAACCGAAGAATTTTTCATGTCAAATATATCTGAATTCTGGGAGTCCTTAAGGCCATTTCAGTTTTAGTTTGGCCTGCCTGCAGTTTGCAGGTAACTCGGACAGAATATATCTGAACTCATATGGAAATATGCATATGCATTTTTGTGACTCAAGGAATTTTTTTTTTCTTTTCTATTGCTATAGACTATATGGTTAAGTCACTACAGTAAGTATTCGTTGAACTGCAAAATGTTATTATTTAGTTATGCTTTCTAAGTTTATGGATAAATAAGTGAAGTATCAGAATCGGGAGACATCCACAGGAGAATGAAGTGTTAACAGAGTTAACTCGAGGAGTAAGTCAATACACTGGAAGCATTGTGTTAAAGGGATGCAGTCTTCTTATGTTGAAGAGGGGGGGGGGGGGGATTAGGTTTTGTAGTTTTTCTTTTGTTAATTGTTGGTTTGACATTTTTGTTGTGAGATTTTGCTTTACACACTTGGTACATATTGGGAGCTTTGGATTAGACTTTACAATTGCATGCAGCAAACGTAATTATGTTGAGAGGAAACAGTTTAATCTCTATGTAATTTCTAACTAAGAGATATGGTATTCTTAAAAATTATTTTTGGAATATATCGGGCTGTAACCACGTAATTAAATGTAAAAAAAAATTTCCCATATCTCAAACAAAACAAATCTGATATAGCTATGCTGCAAGAAACCCACCTCAGTGCTGAGGAATCTGAGAAATGTAAACGGGATTGGATTGGTCAGGTATACTCAAGCACATTTAATATGAGGAGTAGAGGTGTCGCTATTTTGATCAAGAAAGGCCTAAACTTACAGTCCATAAAACACATAATGACCAAGATGACAGATGGATAGCCTTAGACTCTATCCTGGAAGGACAGAAATATAATATAATGAATATCTACGCCCCTAATGTAGTGTCTCCAGATTTCTGAAATCTGCAATATTATTAGAAATATTGGCAATTATAACATAATACTAGGTGGTGATTTTAATCAAGTTAGAAATATAGACCTTGATGAGTCTAGTAACAAACCTGCCACTCCAATATTGCACTCATCAATAGACACTATGATGGTTGAATGTGGCTTGATAGATATATGGCGTACACTGCATCCCCTAGAGAAAGATTTCAGTCTTCTCCCATCCCCATCAGTCATGCTCAAGGATTGACTATCTTCTAATGTCAAAACAACTGGTTCAGTCTGCTTCATTTGGGAATACTGTTCTCTCAGAACAGGCTCCAGCAGACGTAGTCATTATGGCCACAAACAATAGGAAAAACACAAGGTGGCGCTTTTTAATTCATTATTGCAAAATGAGACCTCATGTTCCTTTATACTAACAGCCATGGATGAATATTGGTTATACAGTATTGTTCAAAATAATAGCAGTACAATGTGACTAACCAGAATAATCAAGGTTTTTAGTATATTTTTTATTGCTACGTGGCAAACAAGTTACCAGTAGGTTCAGTAGATTGTCAGAAAACAAACAAGACCCAGCATTCATGATATGCACGCTCTTAAGGCTGTGCAATTGGGCAATTAGTTGAAAGGGGTGTGTTCAAAAAAATAGCAGTGTCTACCTTTGACTGTACAAACTCAAAACTATTTTGTACAAACATTTTTTTTTTTCTGGGATTTAGCAATCCTGTGAATCACTAAACTAATATTTAGTTGTATGACCACAGTTTTTTAAAACTGCTTGACATCTGTGTGGCATGGAGTCAACCAACTTGTGGCACCTCTCAGCTGTTATTCCACTCCATGATTCTTTAACAACATTCCACAATTCATTCACATTTCTTGGTTTTGCTTCAGAAACAGCATTTTTGATATCACCCCACAAGTTCTCAATTGGATTAAGGTCTGGAGATTGGGCTGGCCACTCCATAACATTAATTTTGTTGGTTTGGAACCAAGACTTTGCCCGTTTACTGGTGTGTTTTGGGTCATTGTCTTGTTGAAACAACCATTTCAAGGGCATGTCCTCTTCAGCATAGGGCAACATGACCTCTTCAAGTATTTTAACATATGCAAACTGATCCATGATCCCTGGTATGCGATAAATAGGCCCAACACCATAGTAGGAGAAACATGCCCATATCATGATGCTTGCACCTCCATGCTTCACTGTCTTCACTGTGTACTGTGGCTTGAATTCAGAGTTTGGGGGTCGTCTCACAAACTGCCTGTGGCCCTTGGACCCAAAAAGAACAATTTTACTCTCATCAGTCCACAAAATGTTCCTCCATTTCTCTTTAGGCCAGTTGATGTGTTCTTTGGCAAATTGTAACCTCTTCTGCACATGCCTTTTTTTTAACAGAGGGACTTTGCGGGGGATTCTTGAAAATAGATTAGCTTCACACAGACGTCTTCTAACTGTCACAGTACTTACAGGTAACTCCAGACTGTCTTTGATCATCCTGGAGGTGATCATTGGCTGAGCCTTTGCCATTCTGGTTATTCTTCTATCCATTTTGATGGTTGTCTTTCGTTTTCTTCCACGTCTCTCTGGTTTTGCTCTCCATTTTAAGGCATTGGAGATCATTTTAGCTGAACAGCCTATCATTTTTTGCACCTCTTTATAGGTTTTCCCCTCTCTAATCAACTTTTTAATCAAAGTACGCTGTTCTTCTGAACAATGTCTTGAACGACCCATTTTCCTCAGCTTTCAAATGCATGTTCAACAAGTGTTGGCTTCATCCTTAAATAGGGGCCACCTGATTCACACCTGTTTCTTCACAAAATTGATGACCTCAGTGATTGAATGCCACACTGCTATTTTTTTGAACACACCCCTTTCAACTAATTCAACTAATTGCCCAATTGCACAGCCTTAAGAGCGTGCATATCATGAATGCTGGGTCTCATTTGTTTTCTGAGAATCTACTGAACCTACTGGTAACTTGTTTGCCACGTAGCAATAAAAAAATATACGAAAAACCTTGATTATTCTGGTTAGTCACATTGTACTGCTATTATTTTGAACAATACTGTATAATGAGGGCTCTGTTTCTGACCCTGGTAAAACATGGGATGCCTTTCTTGAGGGGCAGGCTTATTCAGCACTGTTTGCTACGCAAGCGTTTGAAAAGTGAAAAACTAGGATTGGAAGAAAAAATTAAGTCTCTGAAAAAACAAGACACCTGGGATGGCTTTACATCAGGAGAGACCAGAGCAGTGTCTCCCTGGACAACTTCTCTTCTGTTTCCACCAGGCGTGCAGCTGGGATTGGAAGATTTCTTAACGCTGAAATAAATGATTAGGATACAGCTTTGAGTTTTCTGAAATGTAAGCGTTTATCCGTGGTGTGGTGCATTACTATGGGATGTGCCATATTTTCCAGTTTAAATTCAACCTGAAGCCAGAAGAACAGCCCTTGTTAAAATCTAAAGAGAACGCCAGCAAAGGAGACAGTGTTTATTTCTTGTTTCATTTTTTATTTCATTTTTATTTTTTACAAATAACTTATCTATTACAAAGACCGTTTTCCCAACTAAGATCATTGATCTTCTCTCCCTTTTCTTTTAAAATCCATAAACAATTAACAGACAAATCTGATTATTTCTTTGGTTTTCTCAAATGTAAGCACAGAGAGTAATGTCTTTGGAGACAAAAATAGCCTCATCTCAGAAACAGAGAGCAGAGCAATAAACATTCTCCACAGCCAAGTTATTTTTAGCCTGGATACCAGAAACCAGCATTTGGAAATTGTGTATTTATTGGTTTTATAAATAACAATCTCATTCAGCTTTTCAATGCACAATTTATGCATTAGCACTCTAATAAGGATGGATGACAAAACATTTGTTATAGTTCAATCAACTAATAAAGTCACAAAACTGCAACTTTATTACAGTTTAATAATAAAGTTTAAATTCTGTAACATCTGTAAGTTAAGGCACTGTGCATATTGCCACATACCATGATCCGTAACAGAGAACCACATAAAGACCGAAGGCACATCGTGAGATATTTTGCTGCACTCGACTCCTGTGCTTTGGCAATTTACAACACCTGAACCATGAAAGCCAGTGGCGAGTACTCGGTGTGTCAAAGCCCTTGTGAACACAAACCCACCTTACTGCGAATAATGGGAAAAAGCTTCATGAAAGCATGGCAAAGAATCATTCCTTTCGTGGCACAAAGGTATCAGTTCCACTAATAGTAAACCTACATTCCAGTTGTCACATAGGAAAGAGTTTGTTATCGGAGGGCTTTGTGAATTTCCTGTGAACTGCTCTGAGGTCAAGTACCTTGTTAATAAAATCTAGATTTTATTTTAATTTCTCAGTTAAGTTTTGCTGCGTCTGCAGCTCGTACGCTGAATAGAGTGCTTGACAGAGCTTCTTTTTTATTCAAGGCTACACGGTTTTAGCATCCCTTTAGGTTCTCACAAAAGCTCCATACACATCTGAGAGAAACAAACGAAAACAACAGCATAGAAATAAATGAAGTCTATAAAGCTATACTTACAGGAAATACATGTGAATTCTTGAGAAAGAAATGCTTGTTCTTAAACTATGTACAGTAAAATCTGTGGCGGAGACTCCTCTGTAAACTGTACATCTAAAACATGCAGGGGTTTTTCTTTCTTCTTTTTTGCATTTCATTGATCAAACAAGAGAACTGTTAGTTGAGCAGATTCCTCCCATGATCCTTTGGGAACAGCATGGGCAAAGCAGTCACAATCAGTCCCCATGAAAAGAAGGCACACTGGCATCCAAACCCACACTGTAAACCGTGTGTGGATGTAATAAAAGTGTTAATATCACCGGCAACACCAAGCCTCTTCACGGATCAAGCGGGGGAAATTTCCCTTGATCTCCCACATGACACACACACACACACACACACACACTGTACAGACAGAAAGAGCTGTAAACATCATCCAGTCTTCAGTGGACATCACAAGACACACACACACACACACACACACACACACGGGCCGAGAGGACAGGCGTGGCTCAGAAATGCCGGGGGAATTCACACTCTTCACAGCGGATGAGAGCAGGGTGATTGAGGAAGGTGCAGGCGGTGCAGCTCCACTGAACACCATCGTCCTCCTCCGGCTCCGACACGAGCCTGGCGCTCCGGCTGCCCTCTGAAACACACACACACACAGAGGGATGGTCAGAGCGGAGCGGGGGGCAGACAGAGGGAACAGTGCAGAGACCCACCGGTGGGAGGGACAGGAGGGAGAGACGGGTCTCTCTTCAGCTTGGAGCTGACATTGATCCTGCGCCCTCTCCTGTCGAGATCCACACCTGACCAGCGCACAGATCCAACAGAAGAAGAAGAAGAGGAAAGAGCAAGAGACACATGCAGAGGTATTATTTAAATAACTAGGGCCCCATGAATTCAGTTGTATTTTCCCAAATTCCGTTTTTTTTGCACTTTACATTTTTTTGCACTCATTTTTAATGGGTAAATTAAATTTCATTAAATTATATTAGTCTAAGCAATGAAAATCATCAAACATACAATTTCATATCAATATATTAAAAATTTTACAAATACTACGTTTAGAGACCTATGAAATATGTTTTATTGTGTCTAATGTCTAATAATTTAAATGCATAAATACAACTTAATTTATTCAAACATATTTTTTAAATAGCCATCAGAAATTATTTTATGTATTAACATTTTTCTGATTATCAAATGAAGGCATAAACATTAATTTATCTTTGAACTAAAACTTTTTTTTTTTTTAAATGAAGTACTAGGAAATTAATAAAAAAAGGAAATATACAACTGTGTATATGATATGACACTAGATTTACTCAAATGAAATGGTAAAATGCTGATGAAGAGACTAGAGCAGTTTTAGAGATGGTTTATATATTTATCCTGATTTAGTGAGATGACAGATGCTGAAATCACCGCGAGCATCACGCAAGCTTCAGTATGTGTGTAGTACACAAAACCATTCGTTCATACTAGTCCATTTAACACTGTCATATAAGTGTCATCACATACTTCTGATTCATTTGTTTAAAGTTAGCATTTTTTTAGCCATTCAGCGTTAATCTGGTGACTGGATTCCACGATTACGTCCGTGTTTTCCACATCGCAGAAATCACAGGGCCCTAAATAACACTGTTTCATGAGAAAAGCAGAAGCTTTTAGGGACAGAAAATGAAATGGAAAAGAGGAAGCAAAAACTGTGCCAAGATCGCGTCAAAAGATTAAAACTAACCTGGTTTCGTAGGACCTTTGGGAGGTTTGGGAGGTACAGGACCCAAGAATCCAAGGTTGTCATAAAAATTGTGAATTGCAATGGGATTGAAGTCTGGTCCTAAAAGTCAGAAGAACAAGCGGTCAAACATTTGCAGAGAGCACAAGATGAGCTGCTAGCATTTTAACGTCACTAATGTGTGTGAAAGAAAGGGCACTTTATAACAGCGCTGTGACGGTCGGTGTGTGACGTCACACTCTATAACAATCACAGCACCACGTGTTGTATACAAGTGTAATAACAGCAAGAGTTGCATTTAGACATAAGTCTCTGATAATTCACCAATGACCTCAAACGCCAGACACAGTTTGCTTTAGATTGGCAGGTTTGAGCGCAGGAAAACACAGATGTGTCATGTGTCCTGCCGCGTCCAGTGGAGCGTCACTGATTGTGATGACCTCAACAGTATCTTGTCACGTCACGCCGGTACACAGGGTGTATTTAACTTTCTGATTTGGGCTAATGTATTTATTTAGTGTTTTGACGGCTGCGTACTCACTGACGTAAGAGCTCAAATAAACACACGTCTGTTAATAGATGATTAGCCTCTTTTATTATTATTAGTATTTGTGTTGTACATTAAGTCATTTAGCAGATGCTTTTATCCAAAGCGACTAACAAATGAGGAGTGCAAGCAATCAAAACTAACAAAAGAGCAATGATATATATAAGTGCTATAACAAGTCTCAGTTAGGTTAACGCATTTTAGTTTTAACACATTTTTAAAATTATATAAGTAATATTAATGGTCAAAATCTGCCACCGTCACAGCCCTACATCATAATTAATAACTGATAAATACTGCTGCGTGGAGTGTGTGCCAGCATTTCTTCACACAGCAGAGATCTGACACACACACACACACACACACACACACGTCTTCATTTGAATGAGTCAGTCACACAGTCTGAAACAGGCTGACACACCACAGCATCTCTGAATATGGTTGGGTCCAGTTTCTGAGACTTACATTCCTCTGATTACAGAACGGATCTGTGAGTAGTCTAACTATTTCACTTACTTTATTAATGCAACGGATTACATTTGATTACTGTTCTTAATTTCTAATGTTTTTAACTGTTAATCATTTTGAAACCTGTAAAGCAGGCAAGGGTTAATCTTACAGCAGTGATTACTCAACACTGATTCCTGTCAACACTTTCACAATCCTTCATCTCTTTAATTAAGATTTGATTTAAAGCACAGCCAGCAAAATCAGACTTCATCACCTCTTTTTACTTTGAGATCTTTCTGAGGTTTAATACTGATTTAAAATTATAAATTATCGTTTTATAGCTATGACACAGTCAAATATTTGCAAAGGAAACGGGAAAAACTGGAATCTAACAATGCCTTGGGAAAAATAATTATAATCATTTACAAAACCAGAAATAAAACGGTTATGGAATAAGTCTGTGTCCTATTCTGTCTTAAACTCCAGGAACACATTGTCTCATATCTCATATTATAAAGCAGGCAATGAACTTTATGAAAGTCCATTAAATCTGATCTGATAATATTCAGATGTAACCCTTTGTGATTGTTGAAAGTTTCTTAAGTAACTGTAAATGAATTGCATTTTATTCTCAATAACTGTAACAGATTAGTTAGTGATATTTGGTAGGGGGAAACACTACATTACTTTAACATATATAAAAACAACACACAAAAGATGAATTTATAGAACAGAAACCTTTAGTCTATAAACTCAAACATGTCTGCTGTTAAAGACACGAGAGGCGACGGCAGTCGAACTCAAACTACTCCGTCCTTCCAGTCATTCTGTCATCGATCAATTAAGCAGAATTTGCCGTCTGATTTAACTTTGGAAATAGTATGAACTATAATGCCACACACACTTTCCTTTCACATTTTTCCTGAACAGCAGCAAAGCAAACAGCTGGATGCTGGAAACAGCAGAGAAAGCAAGTGTACGCTCTCTATAGACTCACCTCGTGTCTGAAGGAGGTCAATCTCTTTGGTTAAACAATCAATATCGATCTGTAGAAGTCTGTTCTTACACCGCAACTGCTGCATCTCCTCAATCTACAAAATACATTCAGATAAACATGTCAAGTGTGTAAAAGTGAACTGTGCTGTTCTATATTTAACAGTGTTTGCTTTCTTTGCATCACGTCCAGATAAACTCCCTATATGTGATCAAGATTACTGACATCTAGAAAAAAAACTTACATAGATTCATTAAATAGATTATTACATACGGAGAGAGAGAGAAAATATCACAACCAATTCCTAAGGAATCATACTCAAACTGTTGTCAGAGCAGATATGCACAGATATAGAGGAAAGTTTTGCTAAAAGCATTAACGTACAGATGGTATCTGACAGACGGAGTTGGAGCGCTGCATTCGTCTCCGTGTGAGGTCATTCTCCATCTCGTTGACTTCCTCTTTCAGCTTCTCCAGCTTCCTCTTCTTCTGCTCTAACTCGTGCCACAGTCGCTCCATACGAGCTCTCTGATGCACCAGCAGAGCTGCAAACACACACGGACCACGTCAGATACATGTGGAGTGAAACTAATCACACAAAACACGTCTGGAGAACATCTGATCAACTAGAGACTACACACTGATAAAACAGCTTTCCCATTTTACAACCTCCATGATGTGAAGTATTTGCGAAAACAAGATATTTGACAGAAACACACCAACCATTAACAGCTTCAACAGTGTGTAATGATCTAGTGATGCCAGAACATATACAAGCACTGAGGGGTCTCTTTAAAGTAGCAGCAGGCCTCGGAGATGATCCGAGTGATTCCCAGGACTACTCGAGGGATGACGGACATGTGCAGCGCTGGACTCAGACTGCCTCCATCATTAGGTTATATTACACAGACATTAGAGACTTTATAACATTTGTTGTTTGTTGGTCATTGATAGTCTGAAAGTTAATACTGTGTATTTATATTTAGAGATTCTAGAGACATCGGTCAATGTTCAGGAGTCATATGATGCAGTTTTCCTTTCTCATTGTAGACTACAATGCTGGCTGTTCTGAGATTGTAAGTACGTTTACATGATTCAAACCTGACTATTGAGCAGTGTAGAGTAGAGCTTGTTTTAGGTAGTTTCTCGGATCACAAATGCAGACCTGGTTTATGTTTACGGGGCACAATGCAATGGAATCTGTAATAAGACATAAGTCATTATAATCAGTAATTATGTCTCTACCGGATGCTATAAATGCCTCGTTTGTAACAGGTTTTATTGGTTTGGTCAGTATGGTGAGGGGCGTAACGTTTCCATCACACACTTGAGGTATTCAGCCAATCACATCACACTGGATAGCTGTCCAATCAGAGCACACCTCGCTTTTCAGAACGATGAGCTGTGTGAAAATCGGCATGTTTCAGAAGGAGAAACAATAATGTGCAGTATGTGCAAAATAATGTGTTTTTTAACCTAAACCGCATAAAACACATTACACCAAATACACAACATAATCTTGTTTTAGCAGCATCATATGACCCACTTTTTTGTGCTGTGTAAATTAAAAAAACTTTTTTTATTTTTTATTTAGCTGGTCACTATTTCAACAGACCAATGTGAAATCTGGAAGATTTTTTTTAAACTAACAATAGCTTCTCTAATCTTTTTGTATTCTAATTGTTTTCTTTTTTATTACACAATTAACAATAGCAAAAGAGGCTTTGAACACTAGTCTGCGCTACTCTTTTTTTTTTTCATCTGTTCTCTTTTTATTATATAATAAAATATTATATAATTGCCACAAGTACTGTGAGAATTGTAATAGCATTTGCCTGTATCATTGCTCTTTCGTTAATTTTGACTGACAAATCAAAGCCGGATGCCTCCCCAGGCCTCGGAGTATTTGACTCTGAGTTTACCCATCTGAGGGTGGTTATATTACAGCCATTGTTATGGCAGGATGGGCTTCCCTGAATACAGCTGTCTGAGGCTAGCTGTGTTCTACTGCAGTTGTTGTGAGCCCTCTCCTGGAGCTAGCTGTCTGAGGATAGCTATGTGCTAGCGACTGCTCCCCTGCCTAGGGTTTCCAATAGCGGTCTCTTGAGCCCTTACCTAGACAGTGCTGTCTCCCCTGCTAGGGTTGTAAGTGGATAGCCCACTCTCTGTGGTCTGGGGGGTTCTGCAGGAATGTTTTGCTGGGTATCTAGGCTAGCTGTGTATGGTTATTCTGGTCTACAAGCATTCATACAACCTTTAGGGCATAGGTATCTGAGGATCGATTCATATTGTGCTCTATCATTTATTTGTGTTGGTGTAAAATACAAACCCAATTCCAAAAAAGTTGAGACACTGTACAAATGGTGAGTAAAAAAAGGAATGGAATAATTTACAAATATCATAAACTTCACAATAGAATATAGATAACATATCAAATGTTGAAAGTGAGACATTTTGAAATGTCACGCCAAATATTGGCTCATTTTGGATTTCAAGAGAGCTACACATTACAAAAAAGTTGGGACAGGTACACTCAAAAAAATGAATTTTTAGTTTTGTTCACTTTACCTGAACAATTCATGTTGAATTAATGCCATTTTGGCTATTTTTCATTTCAACATGATTGTGTCATGTTAAACTGACTTAAACCTGTCTCTCGTTGGTTTAACATAAAGTTTTCATTTTGAAAGAACATGTTTCAATCAAGTCCCTCAAAATAAGTTTTACACTTCCCATCATGCTTTGCACAGGACTGGATATGGGGAGAGAAAATGTTGAAATAAAGTGTTATTTTATGCAGTTTTTAATAAAATGTGATAATAAGGAGACTTTTTCATGTATAATGCTCTATTATGTGGGCATTTTAAAAGACTTTATATTGGTGTATTTTGTGCGAGTTACCATTGTGGTGAAGTGTGGAGCTTGTGGTTGGGTTGAGGACCTGGTTGAAAGAACGTCTATAATACTTAATTTTAAAAAAAGCAACTTTAATGAGAGTGCTAGTGTATGATGTACACATAGTAACATCCTTAAACTGCAAACAATTAACATCATGTGTAAAGAAAAGTTATATCTTACTTGCTAATGTTTTTATAACACTTTGGCTAAACTTGCATGGACAGTGGTTCTACATGATGTAAACATATTATCTCTACTCAGATATTTCATGTAGGATGAACTAAAGCAAACTGAGTAAACTCAACTAAAGGTAGACAAGTCCTTATAACTTGATTTATTCATGTCCAAATAACATGGTACAAACATGTGGAACCACTGTCCATGATAGAATCATGTTCAGCCAAAGAGTCATTTTTTTGAGTGTAGCAATAAGAGGCTGGAAAGGTTAAATGTACAGATAAGGAACAGCCGGAGGACCAATTAGCAACTAATTAGGTGACTTGGCAACATGATTGGGTTGATGATTGAGTGGCATTGTCTCTCGGACCCTTAGACAGCACTGCATCTGTCTCCTCAGTCCCCAGACGTTTGCAGACTGTTATTAAAAGAAGAGGAGATGCCACACAGTAGTAAACATGGCCTTGTCCCAACTTCCTTGAGATGTCTTGATGCCATGACATTTAAAATCAACTTATTGCTCCCTTAAAATTATAAATTTTCTCAGTTTAAACACTTGACATGTCATCTATGTTGTATTCTGAATATAATTATGAAATTTGAAACTTTCCACATCACTGCATTCTGTTTTTATTCACAGTTTGTACAGTGTCCCAACTTTGTACATTGTTTACGGCAATGTTTTAATTACTAGAACGACGGCAGTCTTGCACACATTACACAGGGACGCAGGCAGACGTCTGAATAACAGCATGCACACGCTCACGTCACGATGTTGTGCGTGTGGTCACGAACACTTAATGTTTGCATGTGTTTTTAAGCTCTGAACAACTAAAACAACTGATGTTAGGCTGTTTAAACACAAACAGAGCTATGTGTGTGTGCTGTCTCTGTTTCTGTGTGAGAGGAGTGTGTAAACCGTGCATCAGCTGCTGATAGAGCTCAAGAACATTTCTGCTGCTTTAATGGCTTTGAACGATTGCATAAACTCTTATATGCATCCAAATGCAAGTATCCTCATAATCACCGTTATTTAGGTCTTAAGGGAATGTAAACCGTTGTGAGAGAAAGCACATATATATAAGTGTATTAGATCCAGACTTCAGTCTTAAAGGGGAAGCTGTCCAATATTCATCGGTCTCTCACTGCTCTTGACTAAATCACTCTTGTAACTAAAATAAGAAAATATTCTAGTTTGATAGTGACATTGGTGACAGGGTTTATGAAAATGCTATGGTATCAAATCTTAAGATCATAAAAAACTTATTAAAAGAAAAAATAACTATATCAAGATATATATCGTTATCGAAAAATATACAGAGTGAAAAAAATTCTACATATGTCTGTTATCTTTCATATGACTATGACCATATATTTTCTATATGTGTCTTGTATGCAACGCTTTTTTTTTTTTATAACAAGAAAAATTTTGACAAATGATAAGCAGTGTAGCATTATTAAACATACAAAGTGCAAGTCTGCCTATTATAGAATCAGACTCAACTGTAGATCACAGTCGGAAGTTATTAACAGCACTTGATGGATTCTTCTAATCATTATAGATTTGTTTGTGTTTCTGGTGTAGAACCAAACTTTATCTAAATTCAATACTGTATCAATATACAGCAGATGACGTCAAATCCATGAGAGATACATAGAGGAAAAAAGCATTGTTGGTCGGTGCTACCTAGCTTTAATGTCTAGCAACCTAAAAACAGAAAGACCACAAAAGGTAAATATCTTAAAATGTAAAAATATCCTACAAAAAAAACAAAAAAAAACAAAAAAAATCACCAAATATTGTGTTAATGGATTCGTTTACTTCCAGAATGAAAATTTCCCAATAGTTTACTCACCCCCGAGTTATCCATGATGTTCATGTCTTTCTTTCTTCAGTCACAACATTTTTTTTTTAGGAAAACATTCCTGTATTTGTATCCATTTAGCGGACTTCAGTGGTGGTCAATGGGTTAAAGCACCAAATTGCAGCTTCAAAAAATTGCTAATTTTATTGTGATGCGCATTATAAGAAATCACCTTGGAAAAGTCACATACAGTTGTTTCTCTCTCTATGTACTCTGGATCAAAACGGTAGGATAGGGTGAAAAACTGATCTCCTCCAGCTTAAAGGGTGTTTGACTTTCTTTGCATGTTCGCTTTGAAAACAGTGGGTCAGTGCTTCCGATGCATGACCTTTCCAACGTGATTACCAAATGCATGAGGACCAGCTAGTGCAAGTTAGTGTTGCACGGTGCACCGATACTTCAAAAGTATCGCGATTCTCTGAAATTAAAAACTAAATTTATTAGTATCGATACTTCAAAGAATGACTGCGTTCCAGATTTGTAAGAGACTTATTTCATGAATAATGATGGTGTGTGCAACGCACGCTTCCAGTGCCTCCCTGTGGACGTCTGTGTGTTTTATCCTCATGCACGCAGCAAAAAAACACTACAGCGAGATGCTGCATTAGTGACTTTACTAAACTGATTTGGCTATACTAAAATGTGTGCATAATCGCATTAAATAGTTTAAATAAGTTGTTCAGATGAACAGAGCACGAGTTTTCATATATAATATTCACATTAATCTGGGATTAAACGTGGAGTTATGTTCTGTGTGCTAAATATGAAAACGAGCGTATCTGCACAGCTCCTATAACTGCGCTTTGTATCTGCTGATTGCGGATCGAGATTTACATGCTTGGCTCACTGACCCCGTCTACTCATTCATTTCGTTCATAAACCAGATGTATCAGTTCAATTCATTCACAAATGAGAAGATCTCTCGACCTCGTTCAGTGAAGGGCGGATTCGTTCACTACATTCAACAAATCACATGCTCCGTCACATCTTGAGTAACTCTTTGACAGGACGAAACAGCTCACAGAGCTGTTCACGAGCTGTGCATGCGCTGCTGTGGAGGGAGGAGCTTCAGTGAATGAGAAATATTTGGAATATATATTTCCATATTTTATAATATACTTTATTTGCGGGCTGGGGCGGGCCAAATAAAACCCCGACCCGCGCATCACTAGGCTGCATGTGGGCGCACGAGTGATACTGTGGCCGCTGGTCAACGACTGTAGATAAAGATGATGCTCATTAAAGCGCACTGGCTGAGTTTTCTCCTCTGAAAGAGAAGGTTGCACAACTGACAGAACAAGGTACAATATCTGAGATATTGCTGCTAAATTTTATGTTTTTTTTTTTGTTTGTTTGTTTTACTTGAATGCCATTGCTTAAATTGATATTTATCTTTTGACATTTAATCTTCTGAGTTCAGAAACATTGTTTAATATAATCGCTGTTCATATTTTTATTCAAAGTTCAGAATCAAGATAAATTTATTACTCTTTTGTTTCTTATGATAACGGAGATAATGCTGCTAAATTTATTCTTTCTTTACCTTGAATGTCATTGCTCTATTTTATTTTTTGTATTTTGATATTTCATATTTTGTTTAAATGTTTAATATATCTGCTGTTCATATGTTCATGTATTAGTGTGTTATATGATTAGAATGTGGTCCCGGTTTTAAAATAAAGCACAGCAATGATATTTGAGAATGCATTTTCCCTTTTCAGGAAAAGTATTGAAAAAGTATCGAAAATCGCAATTCTTGACTAGGTATCGGTATCAAAACAATAATTTTGGTATCGTGACAACACTAGTGCTAGATGAGCATTTGTGGTTAAAAAGCAATTTTTATTCTTTTAGAAAATGAGTTATTGTTTGACTAGATAAGACCCTTACTCCTCAGCTGGGATCGCTTAGAGCCCTTTGAAGCTGCAGATTTGGACCTTCAACACGTTGGCCACCATTGAAGTCCACTATATTTAGAAAAATCCTGGAATGTTTTCCTCAACTTCTTCACGACTGAAGACAGACAGACACAACCATCTCTGATGACATGGGGGCGAGTGAATTATCAGGACATTTTGATTCTGGAGTGAACTACTTCTTTAAATCCAAACAGAAGGCATTGAAAAACACAATTAACAAAACACCAGAGCTGGAGAAAGTGCTTGCCCTCATGCGAACGTACCTTGTGTGTATGCGGCATCATCCGCACCCATGCTGAGTCTGCGTGGCTCCGAGCTTTTGTCCCGTTGAGATGAGAGCGGGTCAGACTGGTACAGCGGATCCTGCTCCGTGTAATGGTGATCGCCCGGCAGACTGAGCATGTTTGTCGGCTCGAACGTGGGCGATACCACCCCAGGAGACACAGCCGGAGGTTTATTGGGGGAGACAGTGATTTTAAAGGTGTATTTGGTGTTGGGCTGTGTCACCACCACACGAGGAGACGTGGCTGTGCCTCCTGCTCCCACAGAGGGACGGGATTTGGGCGGGTGGTGGTGTATATACGCAGGGCCCATGCTCACCTGACTCCCTAAAGCCCGCAGACCGGCAGAGCCCTGCAGCGTGGGATTGGCTGAGATATAGAGCGTTGGCGGGTTCCTCGCCCCTCCATCGTCAGCCGACGCGTTCGCAGAGATGTAGAACTTAGGCTGCGAGCGAGGGGTGTTGGGAACGAGGGCACAGTCGTCCGCAGCGGGCGGGGATGGGGAGATGTACACCGTGGGCTGGCTGCGACTCAGCCCAGCGCCGCCGATCGAGATGGGAGTGGAGGAACCCGTGGATGCAGCCAGCGAAGACGACGCAGGACAGGATGAAGATGTGGAGCTACAGGCGGCTCGTGGTGCAGAGCCGGAGCGCAGGAGCGTCGCCTTCGACCCTCCGGACACCCTCTGTGGAGACTCCAGCTTGATCTCAATCTGATTCTTCCGCGGCCCGGTCGAGATGTTCTGGATGTTGTACTGGCTAAAGGAGGACGAGCTGGAGGACGGTGAGGGCGAGGAGGTGGCGGCCTGCAAGGCGACGGCCGAGGGGATGGAGGGCGCCTGGGTGTTGGTGGGCGAGCTGATGGGCATGTAGACGTGTGAGGTCTGGTGCTGGCCGGCGCTCCAGGAGCTCTGGGAGGCTGCGGGGTGGCTGATCTGGTAGATCTGCTGAGCAGGCTGTGAGGTGGGGCTGTACTGAGCCCGGCCCTGCACCTGTCGCGTGGAGCCCGGCTGGGTCACGTACGGCCGGATGTAGATGGAGTTTGGGCTGTTCAGGCCCGACTGAGGCCCTCCGTGGATGTGCAGGGAGGTCGGCGTGTTACGGCCAGTGTTGGGCGCAAGTGTCACTGTGATCGGGTTGAACCGTGGAGTGGGAGGTGGTCCGTGACCTTTGCCCCCGACCTGGTAAAGGCCCAGGTGCTGAGGAGGCTGTGGCTTGCGAGTGGACTCCATGGTGGTGAAGGTGCCAAGGCTTGTGGGTGTGTGTGTCGGCAGGGATGTTGTTTCGGGCTGGTAGAGCTCGGAGAGAGGGGACGGCACGGTCAAAGGCCCATCACTCGCGCTGGGGGTGACAGTCCTGCTGCCATTCATCCTCACTACATCTCGCTGCACTGCATCATGGGCATTCTGAGAGACAGAGGTTGAGCTGGGTCATGTGATTGCGAAGATCTGTCAAACTCTGGCTGCCTTCGCTATACAAGAAACTAGGACTCACCTTGGTCAGGTACTCACAACACGCAGCTAAATTGCTCTTATTCTGGGGAGAGAAGAGAGAGACAAGTCTGTCAGCTTCAGATCGAGTGGATACTGTATATGTGTCACTTTTGCATACAGTTAGTTTCATATGTATTTGGACCAGTAGTTGACACAGTAGGACTAGTCCACAATATCCACTGACCGCACCTCAGACCCAGCGCTAAATCTAGCAACTTTCAGATGCTTTTAGTGGCTTTTTTCCCATGGAATATATATATATATACACACTGACAAACCTAGTGACTTTTGGATAAACCTTAAAGGGTTAGTTCGCCCAAAAATGAAAATTATGTCATTAATAACTCACCCTCATGTCGTTCCAAACCTGTGAGACCTCCGTTCATCTTCTGAACACAGTTTAAGATATTTTAGATTTAGTCCGAGAGCTCTCAGTCCCTCCACTGAAGCTGTGTGTACGGTCTACCGTCCATGTCCAGAAAGGTGAGAAAAACATCTTCAAAGTAGTCCATGTGACATCAGAGGGTCCGTTAGAATATTGTGAAGCATCGAAAATACATTTTGGTCCAAAAATAGCAAAAACTACAACTTTATTCAACATTGTCTTCTCTTCCGTGTCTGTTGTGAGATAGAGTTAAAATCAAAGCAGTCTGGATTTCCGGTTCATGAACGAATCATTCAGTTCACCAAATCGAGCTGAATCGTTTTAAACGGTTCGCGTCTCTAATACGCATTAATCCACAAATGACTTAAGCTGTTAACTGTGTCTGACACTCCCTCTGAGTTCAAACAAACCAATATCCCGGAGTAATTCATTTACTCAAACAGTACACTGACTGAACTGCTGTGAAGATGAACACCGAGCCGAGCCAGATAACGAACAAAACATTGACTCGTTTTCGAGTCAAGAACCATTTCTGTTGGACGTGTCCGATTCATGAACCGAGGAGCTGATGATAGTGCGCACGTGTGATTCAGCGTGAAGCAGACCGATACACAGAGCGTCTGAACTGAACTGATTCTTTTGGTGATTGATTCTGAACTGATTCTGTGCTAGGGTTATGAGCGAGGGTAAACCGAAGGCTTGAATCAAGGGAAATCATCGCCAATGACGTCATTACGTCGAGCGCAAAAGAACCGGTGAACCGTTTTCTTCAAACGGTTTATTGAACCGAACTGTCTGAAAGAACTACTGGTGATCCGAACACCGATGCAACCGGTTCTTCACTCAAGAACGAGTCAGTATGTTGTTTGTTACCTGGCTCGGCTCTGTGTTCATCTTCAGTTCTCTCTTCACAGCAGTTCAGTCAGATACTGTTTGAGTAAATGAATTACTCCGGGATATTGGTTTGTTTGAACTCAGAGGGAGTGTCAGACACATTAAAAAAAGATTTGATTTGGTGAACTGAATGATTCGTTCATGAACCGGAAATCCAGACTGCATTGTTTTGAACTCTCTCACAACAGACACGGAAGAGAAGACAATGTTGAATAAAGTTGTAGTTTTTGCTATTTTTGGACCAAAATGTATTTTCGATGCTTCACAATATTCTAACTGACCCTCTGATGTCACATGGACTACTTTGATGAGGTTTTTCTTACCTTTCTGGACATGGACAGTAGACCGTACACACAGCTTCAATGGAGGGACTGAGAGCTCTCGGACTAAACCTAAAATATCTTAAACTGTGTTCAGAAGATAAACAGAGGTCTTACATGTTTGGAACAACATAAGGGGTTAGTTATTAATGACATAATTTTCATTTTTGGGCGAACTAACCCTTTAACTATGATTCAGTTGGAAGATGTTCTGACTCATTCTGAATGAATCTCTTCCCAAATCGTCTTTTGCTAACATTTTCGTCTCGTTTTTATTGGTTAACGAAAATGTCAGTACATTTACATCATAGTTTTTGGCATTCAAAAAGAATTTTAGTTTGTTATTGTCTTGTTGATGTCTGTGAAATTTTTTTGTTTGACTAAGATTATTTGTCTACAAAATATACACTGATTTGGACACAGGCACATTTTTTATTTATTTTTTTTATTTTAGCTGCTGACCAAAACATATTCAAGTTACAGTTATATAATGAATAGCAGTGTTTCCACTGGCGAGCTGAAACCGGGCGTGTAGTGCGTGCCAGGGCCAGTCGCGTTTCCTCTGTCAATTCCGGGGCTTGATCGTGCCTCGTCGGGGCTTCCTCGGGGCCAACGGCCAGGGTTTTTTGGTCACCATACAAGGCAAAAATATTTATAAGCGATGTAAAAGACTAGTAGTAAACTTGGTAAATGCAACTGCTTGAATAAATCAGACGTCAGCTTCTTATTCTCCATCACAATCATATAGTAACATATTTTTATCCATCTTAAGTCTCATCTCGAGAGTTTAGCTCCACGTAACCTATGTCAGATAAATATAATAATGTTTTTGTTCGGGAGCTTTTATAAAAATAAAGAAATTATCATTATTTCTAAATGTGACTTATAATGGCTATTGTGACTACAAATATACAGAAATAGACTCTGAATAGACTGAATAAGAAGGCTATTTTCATAATGCTTTAGCGTAAAAAAAATAAAAATGCATTTATTGTGTAACTAATTCTCAATCCTGATAAAATAATTCACTATGATCAATGTAACACTTATTATAGTAAGACATCGAAGCTTTTGGATCTAAATATGCGAACAATCTGTTATCGTGTTAGTTTTGTGATCGTGCTAGTTCCAGTGACTTACTGCTTGGTTTTCTGATAACTTCTCTTTGTTGGTGAAATGAAGGGGTGGCGTGACGTTGTTCCTGAGAGGGGTGTAAAGGCCGTTTTAGTGAAGCGCAGCGGTGTTTCAGGCTCAACTGTGGAAACAGCACTGTTCTGGCCTCGGTGCTACTGGCCTGAGACTATAAGCCTCGCACGGCCCGTTTAAAGCCCTGGCTCCCATTGACCTGGCAGTGGAACACTGGCTAATATGGGCTTAAAGGGCACACTCAGAGCTTTAATTTGGGGTAGTCACACCAAAATTGGAAGTTAAACCCCTTAAATTAAAACTTAAAGTCTGTACTTCAATTTCATCTTGGTTTCTTCATTTTAATTATATTCTGGTCAAACAGAGCCGAAATTATGAAAATTGTGTCAGTGTCCAAATATATATGACCCTGACTGTATGTGTCACTTTTGATATAGATTACTGGTATCAAACTCCCAAGGCTCATAACAGATTCCCTGGTGCAGCATGTGTTCCTCACCTGCAGGACACACTCGGACACCACGTCCTCGGGAACCTCTGGAAACTTGTGCCGCAGGTGGTGCAGAACCTGATTGTCAATCTGTTGGTTTCCCTGTGCCATTCGTCTACTGCCAAAACAGAACGGACTTGACCACAGCACTGGCTCACATTGACTATCTTAGCATCTTCTGCAATCAAGAGAGAAGAGGAGAAAAAGAGAGAAAAGAAAACCACATTAGTGAGTCGTGAATCAATCACTCTAGGAAAGGCTTGCTTAGTTGGGGTCATCTACAGCGATATCATTGACTTGATTGCAAATAAATGCACAGACACTATTTAACTGAACAGAGATGACATCACTGAATTCAATGATGAACCGTCTTTAACTATCATTCTGCATTATTGACACACTTTTCCAAATTAATGTTGTTCAGTTGCTTTGACGCAATGTATTTTGTTTAAAGCGCTATATAAATAAAGGTGTTACAATCTAATTATTAAATTTAAACTACACAAACACATTCACAAAAGTTTAAAAATGATACACAGTTCATTACTCAGACACGGTTTGGCGGGGCAAGTGTGACAGCAGACGATATCTCTGCTGATTCTAGGGAAGAGTTTTTAGCAGCTGCTAAAATATAATTCCACGCTTGAAGCAAACCAAAAGAGCAATAGCAGCCAAGTCCCATGACAATGTAGAGACATGAGAGGTTTGTGTCAAAAGTACCGGCCGCGATACCATTAGATTCTCAAATTTTAAAAACTCCCATTTCCCGCTAAGATGTGAGCGCTGTTGAGCAGATTCTTAATGCAGCGCTGACTGGTCATAATGAAGCGACTATCATTGAAGCCAATCACACATAACTTTTAATCTGTTAGTTGATGATTTTTACATCATAGTTATGTCTGTGTAAAGTTATTCAATACAGATTGATGTTAAATGTATTTGTAAACATTTCAGAAACATAATATTAATGCAAAATACTTTCCCTTAGTATTTCCCATGACCTAGGTTTGGTTGAGAAGTTATTTAATTCTTTACATATGCCTAATTAAACAATAATAATGTCAACTACTGTGACTATGAACAAAGAACTCACTATTCATACACAGCACATCCATGTATTAAAATCACTCTCACACACCCCCTCGCTCTCTCTCACACACACACTCTCACACACACACTCACACACACACACACACTCACAGCTCCACCACTCTCCATCCTCCACAGCACCTCGGTCTCCTTAAAAACTCTTAAATTATATCAAGGAAATAAAATGTTTTAAATACATTCAATGGAATAAGAAATGTCTTAATTATAATTTCAAGAGGTCTTACAGTTGGGAAAGAGTCATGATACGGCTGAATTAAACTTCCAAACGCGGCGTGATGTCTTTGAATGTTTCTGAAGGGAACCGACTGTCCTCAGAAACGGGTCGTTGGCAGTTTTATTTAATTTGGCCTATAATTCCTGATAAAGCAGTGTTTATGAGCGGCGAGCTGTTGCCATGATATTTCAGCGCTCAGAGCGCCACCTCGTGGCAGAGAATGAATTCACATTTCCAACAAGCCTTGTTTACAGCCAGGAATACCCAGAAGATACCAGGAATCAGCGGAAAATGTTTACTGTTGACACTTTATAGTTATTTTACATTTAAATATATTTAAAAGCAGTTTACAACAGTTGTTTTCACTTTATAACGTTTGACACAATTGCTCGCTTTATAATAGCATTGCTGTGGGTTGTTTTCTTTACATTTATTTGTATTTTAATGTTTGAGGTACTCAAAGTTATTATTAAAAGGTTAAAACTGAAGTTGTTTTATATTTTCAACCTTTATTTCTCATATAACTGAAGACCGTGACAAAACCTTTATCAATAAATCGCAGCATGGAAATCTGATAGTCACATGCCTAGACAGTAATAAATGAATATTAATAATCCACCACTGATCAACACAGTCATAGCAGCTCCGTTTAGGCCTGTTTTGTTTGTTTATGTCCAGCTTATTTATGCTGCCAGAATCACAAGATAGTAATTCAGCTGTAACTAGTACATCAGGCCTAAAAGCAGTAATGTTCCTTAAAGTCAGCATGAAACAGAAGTAGTGATTGTCTTTTTTTCTCTTCTGTGACATCTATCTGAGTGAAACAGCATCTGAAATGAGAGGACAGGACTTAGTTTCGTCCTTCGGGTGTTGATAGGATCGTTGGGAGAGACTGGATCAGGTCAGAACATGGTCAGGGATGTCCTGAGAGTAATGCTGAGGTAATCTCCTGATGTGGATTGAATGTTTGAGTGTTGGTCAATGCACTGATCTGTGTGAAGTGTTTATCTTCACGTCAGAAGACACCAGGAGGAGAGGTTAACGCTTCGGAGGAAAGATTACAACAGCACATCAAATAAAATTATCAAGTACACAAATAAATTACTATTTATAAAAAACACTACAGTATTCCATTAAAATAAAAAAATTCAACTTAGATTTCAAGGAGACATTAAAATGCAGCTGTTGTCTTCTCTTGTTCAGCGTAAGCAGGAGCGGGATTCGATTCGGTTTCAGCGGTTTTCCTGCGTTATACATTTATTGGTGGCCACCAAAACAATCTTTTGTCCTGCCAAAGCGTTTCTGATCAGTTAATATGAGTGCTGCACGAGAGAGAGAGAGAGAGAGAGAGCACCGTCACTCTCTCAGGTTACCAAACGATCAGAAGACAGGACCCTTGTTTAATTTGATTCATTTCTCCTGAATTATAGCTGGGTGTGGGTCGTGCCCAAAAAACATGTCACCTTATCCTCTCTGACAAGCGTTCCTCACATGCAGCTGACGCAAACCACACTTTCAGTTAACAAATAAAAATACTGTGCAGTGATGAAGAAAAAACATCTTATCTTACAAAGCTATGAAGAACAAAAACCTAAAATTCACAGCTTTTTAGCAAAGAGGGCAAGAAAGGATGAGAGCGAGAGAAGAGGCTGAAAACTGAATAATTCTCAGACACCGTCTGGAAGAAAATGGGGCCAATCAAAAAATTAATAAAAACAGGGAGCAACTAAGTGTAATACATGACCAGTTCCTTCTTTTCTAACTACTTTGGTAAGGGTGTTCCTGCATGTAAAGTAGCTGTAAGCACATTGTTTTATTATCTATCCTGTATGGAGCCAAAAGAGTATCAATAAAGATAATGCACACACAAAATTTAAAAAGCACAGAAGCACAGTGCGTATGATCATTCCCTGTTTAAAAAAAGGCATTTGTGTGTCAAGCCAAGTCAGAGGAGTCTCAAAATCCACACACAAATGCAGTGAAGTTCACAGACCGCAAGCAGTTTGTAAATCAATATATATATGTGTGTGTTCAACAGATATACATTTGTGAATCTTGTCCTGTGCATTTGTGAATATTGAGTGCATTTGTAAATGTTGTTTGCATTTCTGAATGGTGTGTGTATTTCTGGATTTTGTGTGCATTTGTGAATCTTCTGTGCTTTTTAAATTTTGTGTGTGCATTTGTGAATTTTGTGCGCATTTGTGTATCCTGTGAGTGTATTTATGAATCCTGTGTGTGCATATGTGAATGTAGTGTGTGCATTTATCTTTATTGAGACTCTTTTGGCTCCATACTGCAGTGACTGTTCTTTATTTAACGAGTAAACAGGATCTGTATGTAATCTTGCAGTCAGTGCTGGGATCACGAGGAGGGGGAAACTGTACTGTATTAGTAGCAGCTACTGAAATGTTTCTCCACAAGACGACAGCACGCCGCTGCTGATGTTCCTGATTGTGTTCTTATCTCTAGCTTCACATGCGGGATGTTTTCATCACCTTCACAAGCAGAACTGCTGTTGATGATTATATCTGAGTGAGCAGAACAGCACACTGAATAAACTCATCACTTCATCAGAAAACACAGTGTATCAGCTCCTCTTCACACACTGTGTCTGAGTCAGGAGATAAATGCAATGCAAGCTGAGCTTTCGTTTGTCCAGTGTTGGGTTTCTGTCCACCTCTGGTTTCCTGTCTGAATAAAAACTTTTATGGATTTAAACTTGTCTGATAATATCAATAGTTTATTAAAACATTGTGTTAGTGAGTGTCAGTTTGTCTGCACTTGTCTGTCGTGTTATTGTATTTCTTTAATAAAGGTGTATTAGTAATATTTTGCTCGATGCGCCCTCTTGTGGCCACAGTAGAGAAGCCAAACACTTTTTCCCTCCTAACTGAAATCATGTCTTATTAATTTGAACACTAACAATAGTAAATTAATCTGAATGTAGTTTTTCAGCCATTTGGACAGCAGCAGTGCTCAAGGACTGATCAGTAATTAACAGATAATGTCCAAACGTGCAGAAGGAGCCCGGAGCTGACCGTATGCTCTTCATCACTGGAGGCCTGTTACACACACTGCAGACGTTCACATCAATCCTGCTGCTCGCTCAACATAAAAACATGATGCATTCATTCAAATTCAATCCAAGATAACATCCTCACTTTAACCAACACTTCATATACAACTAACAGTCTCAGTTGACCCTTGTGCACACAGGTAGGCCTATTGAGACAAATTTCAAGATCCAATGTTGAGACACAAGCTTGCCATTCAATTAGATTCCGATTTGATTATTTTGGATAAATATCAAGTAGGCTACAGTACATGGCAAATACTCAAGATAAAAAATAAGAAAGCTCTCATCTAATACTGAGAAAAATACATTTTGCCCTGTATTAATAGAAGACTGAAGGTGACAATTAACTGGTTTATATGCTAACACTTAGAATACACTCAATAAAGTTGCTTGTGTATTTGTAATGAGTTTATGGTCCCCGAATGTTTATCTTCCTGAGGTGAATGTGAGGTTACGTGACATTGTTTGCCAGCTCTTAGACTGATGTCCTTCCGTTGCTGAAACACTGAGCGATTACATGAGACAGGACACGGATTTCAGCAAGTTCTACTCTCTCTTTTACCTTCAGACATTCATTTGGGTTTATTTCAAGCTGAAACGGTTATTAAAGTGGAGGAGATGATCAGCTTCAGCGAACTGTCACTCCACATTAAACATCAACTAAACAGCATTTATTGTTTGACTATTGTAACATAACACATGGAACTTAAATCTGAGACATCGCTTCATATCAAAAGCTTATTGTGATCTACTGGATGGGAGGAGATGTTTCCTTGCTCTGCCAAAACAAAGGTACAGAAGAAGAGGCACTAGACCGTATACTTCACCAGCTCCTCGACTGATATAACCCTACACCTCAGGAACCACTCAAAATGTTTCAGCGTTGGAACAAGACACGTCCTTTTGCTTTAAAGCTCGTTCAGGTCTCTTCTACAGCATGTGTTGTGAATTGCTCTGTTTGAAGACGAAAGGCTTCAGAGTCTTTGCTGATTGCAGTTCACTTTCAAAGACCTTCCCTCTCTATCTCTTCTCTACTCAGAAAACAATCATGATCACAGTTAATGTTGCCATGATTAAAGGAACAGGTTACCTGAAAAATTACAATTATGTCAGCATTTAGAAATGCCAACAGTACATGAAAAACAGTACATGTTCTTTTTTACAGCGTTTGTCTTTCTAGAGCTAATGGCAGGAATTAAAAATGCCAAATATCAGCCAATATATCACTCAGCGACTCTACAGTCACGTCATTAAAAAATGCAGCTTTTTCTAATGTGAGCGCAGTGTTTTCAGAATGTGTGCTGCTCATCCTTTTAACAAAGCAAACTGTGTCTATAACAGCATTTTATGTCGGTCTTCCGCTGAAAGGTTTCTCCTCTCAATGTGTGCATGAATGCAGGGATGTTTCTCGTGCACTCACCACTGAAGAAATGCATTCACTAGCATCCAGTGGCAATCATGAAATACCACCAGCACCACAAAACACCAGACAGACAGGAAAAAATCCTATCAATCTGTCCCTTGACCCACTACAGTTTGCATTTAGACTAAGCAGAGGGGTCCAGGATGCAACTGTAACAGTACTCATCTTTAATCATCTTGAGGGCAATAGAAATCACGCCAGACTACTGTTTGTTGTCTTCTCGTCAGCTTTTAACACCATTCAGCCCCACATGCTGGTTGAGAAGCTCTTAGATCAGTTTAAACTGGAGGCCAACCTTGTGTTCTGGATATTAGATTTCCTCACAAAAGCCCCTTTCACACTGCCATTCCGGCAAATACAGGGGTAAAGTGTTCCTGTAATTGTTCCCTGGTCGCTAGATTTGGCACTTTCACACTGCCAGTGATGACCCGGTATATGTGCGTGCTTTCACACACAACCCTTGAAGATCCCGTAACGACACGTGACATCAGCGTGTGACGTGTAATGTACGAGTCGACAACGCTTGGCACGTTATACTTTAACTGAAGCAAGCAAACGATCTCTGAGTCAGCGCGGAAAGTGAGGAACTAACTGATCTCTGCTTCATTACAGTTTGCACATATGTTTTCATCACGAATGTTGATCTTCCTTCAAAACAGCCGGTAAAAGAGTCGCGCGATAACTCGCGTCATCACTTCGATACGGAATTAGATCTGGCTTTTGTTCACACAGCACTCGTTCCGGATCGATTACCGCAATGTTACTAGGTCCCCGACCCGGGTTCAATTCGGTAATCAATACCGGGACGTGGTTGCTTTCACACAGAAGGCGACCAGGCAATGTTACGGGAATATTGCGGGTTCGACGTGCAGTGTGAAAGGGGCTAAATAGATCCCAGCGAGTGAGAGTAATGGCCATCTCTCTGACCGGGCCCTTACATCAGCTGGCTCACCACAGGGGTGTGTTCTTTCCCCCCTTTTATATATTCTGTACACTAATGACTGTCGCTCTGCGATTAAGGACAGATACTTTGTGAAGTTTGCTGATGATACGGTTATTGTCAGCTTATTGAACAGAGGAAACTTCACACGGTTTGGTCATTGATCACTTTGTTACATGGTGTCAGGATGCTTTTCTTGAACTGAATATCTCTAAGACCAAGGACATGTGTATTGATTTTAGGCGTAATGTCATGAACACTGAAAAAAATAGTATAAATGGTCAGGAAATAGAGGTTGTTACAGAGTATGAGTACCTAGGATCCACTATTGATGATTAGTTGCGCTTTGACTCAAATACCAGCAGCGGCTGTATTGCTTGAAGAAGCTGGCCAAGTTTAATGTGGATAAGACCCTGCTGACCCTTTTGTTACAGGTCTTTTGTTGAGTCGGTATTTACCTTCTCCTTAGGCCCTTGTCCACACGGAGAAGGAGCTTACCCCAATCCGATCTTTTTTTTCCTCGTCTCAAGAAATATCCGCGTCCACACGAAACCGCATAATGATGTAGTATACATGCCAGACCAGGATGTGGCGCTGTAATTCTGCCACAGAGATTCACTAAAAACAGAGAAGAAGACGTGGACTATGCTCATAAACCTTGCGCGTGGTACACAAACGAACATGGAACAATACATGTATTAATCAGTGTTAATGTTAGTTAATAAAAAGACAATCGTTCAGTGTTTGTTCATGTTTTTGTTGCTGTTACGTGATGTAGAGGTGTCTGACTAGGGGGGAGACGTGGGCTGATGACGTCATCGTTTCAGAAAATATACGGATTAGCCATCCAGATGAAAACGCATAGACGGCGTTTTCACATTTATCCACTCTGGGACCCGGTTTAAAAAAATAGCGGTTTCACCTGATGAAAACGCCGGATCCATGTGGACGAAACGCCTATCCGATAAAAAATGTGTGCGTATTCACAGAAACGCGTCTCCGTGTGGACGGGGCATAAATCTGCTGGTATGGGTCCATCAGTGTAAAACAGAAAAACTCTCTTTCGAGGTTAAGGTGAGCAGCATCAGGTTCTGTGCAGAAAGGTCTGGAGGAACTATATCAGAAGCAGATGTAAAGAAAGGTTGAATCTATCCTGCTAGATCATTCTCATCCCTTACAGGCTGGATATCAGACGTTGCCATCGGGATTACGCTTTAAACTCCCAAAATTCAGAACCAACAGATATAAACACTCTTGTGTGTTTATATCAGATGTCAACACTCTTTAACTGTTGTCTTATAAACACTTCGATACAATTCATTTATACAAATAAATATTTGACACAAAATGAGATGACAAATCTTCTTATTTAATTCATATATTACTTAAATTTAATTACTAAAATGAACTCAATGACACCTCACTCTGCCTTTCGTAAGTATATAACATGGATAAGAAACAAAATAAAGGTAAGTGATTAGATGTTATATTTTTGGATAAACAATTTTATTCACAATATACACTACCAGTCAAACATTTTTGAACAGTAACATTGTTTTTAAAGAAGTCTCTTCTGCTCATCAAGTCTACATGTATTTGATCCAAAATACAGCAAAAACAGTAACATTTTGAAAGATTTTTTACTATTTAAAATAACTTTTATTATCATTATTATTTGAATATATTTTAAAATGTAATTTATTACTGCGATTTCAAGGCAGATTTTTTTGCATCATTACTCCAGTCACAAGATCCTTCATACATCTTTCTAATATACTGATTTGCAGCTCCAAAAAACATTATTATTATTATTAATTAGTATTATTATTATTATTTTTTATATTACAGCTGAATATATTTTTTTCAGGTTTCTTTGGTTAATAGAAAGTTCAGAAGATCAGCATTTATCTGAAATAGAAATATTTTGTATCATTATAAATGTCTGTCAATTTAAAGCGTCCTTACTAAATAAAAGTATTAATTTCTACAATAATCCCCCCCCCCCCCCCCCCCCAAAAAAAAAAAAAAATATACTGACTCCAAACTATACGTAATTGCATATAATGTTACAAAAGCCTTTTATTTCAGATAAATTCTGATCTCTGGATCTAATCATCAAAGAATCCTGACAAAAAAAATGAACTCAACTGTTTTAAATATTGACGATACTAATAATAATAATAAATGTTTCTTGAGAAGCAAATCAGTATATTAGAATGATTTCTGAAGGACCGTGTGACACTTAACACTGGAGAAAATTCAGCTTTGATCACAAGAATACATTTTAAAATATATTCAAATAGAAGGCAGTTATTTTAAATAATAAAAATATTGCACAATATTACAGCTTTTGCTGTGTTTTGGATCAAATAAATGCAGGATTGGTGAGCAGAAGAGACTTCTTTATAAAAAAAAATAAAATAAAAAAAAACATTAAAAATCTTAACGTTACCATTCAAAAACTTTTGACTGATAATCTCTCTTATGATCATGAAAACAGTCCTGAGGTAGATTAAGCTTTGATCTCTACAAACCAAACTATCACTTTAATGTTAAAAACCGTAAAACTGCTTGATTTAAGGTGTTGCATAAAATACTATAGACGTGATGTGAATGCTTTACTGAGCTTGGCAAATGTCCACATCGGTGTAATAAGATGCTTTCATGCGTTATTGAGAGGAAAGCGCGCGTCATATTTTTATTTGGTTAAATACATTTTTGTGGCTTAAGACTTACAGATACTATTCAATGTACAAATGTTATATGTTACTTGCATTTTTAGGTCTCGCCGATTTTAATCGTTCAAGTGAAAGATTTAGTTACTAATGTTGCCAGATAAACAGCGTTCTGACTCCAATGATTACGAAAACACACTGCTCGAGATAACTTATTCAAAATGAGACGTGCTTGATTTATTAAAGTAGATTTATTAATGTTTTTAAAAGCGTGAAAGAGAACTTGCGCTGCACACAGGTAGTGAACTTTTAGTGCCTTTAAGGTTACGGTCACAGACCCTGGGTGCATCCACAGCGGAGGACGCGAGCCAGGCCCCGGGGCGACGACTTCTCCCCCTCCGACCTTTAAAATCTCCACACTGAACCGATTCACTCCCCGCCGCGAGATGGGACATGACGCTGTGATCATCTGATACTCCATCGTCCGACACGTCCATGCTACGTTAGCCGAATGTACAGTGCACACTAATTGTTTCCCTGGAGCTCGTGTTCTCGATGTTTCTGCGCAGATACCCGCGATCCTGAGGCCCGACGAGAGCCCCAGAGCGGTCGTTAACTATATGTCTCAGTGTTACCTTCTGGGCAGGACAGATTCGCAAATAACCTGCCTGTTCTATCTCAACTGCTATTTGTACCCAAAAATACACATGAATTAGACGAAATTACTGACAACATGGGCACTATTTTCTCTAATACATTAGAAACTGCTGCCTCCATCAAACTGAAAAAGGTTAGAGAAAAACGTACTGTACCATGGTATAACAGTAATACTCACTCTCTCAAGAAAGAAACTCGTAGTCTTGAACGCAAATGGAGAAAAACTAACTTAGAAGTTTTTAGAATTGCATGGAAAAACAGTATGTCCAGCTATAGACAGGCTCTAAAAACTGCTAGGGCAGAGCATATACACAAACTCATTGAAAATAACCAAAACAATCCAAGGTTTTTATTTAGCACAGTGGCTAAGTTAACAAATTACCAGACGCCACCTGATTCAAATATTCCACCAACGTTAAATAGTAATGACTTTATGAATTTCTTCACTGATAAAATAGATAACATTAGAAATACAATAGTGAATGTAGATTCTACAACATCTAACACTTCATTTTCATCCATCGCACCCAAAGATAAACTGCAGTGCTTTACAACTATAGGACAGGAAGAGCTAAATAAACTTATCACTGTATCTAAACCAACAACATGTTTATTAGATCCTGTACCCTCAAAATTACTGAAAGAGCTGTTACCTGTAGCAGAAGAAACGCTTCTCAATATCATAAACTCGTCGTTAACTTTAGGACACGTCCCAAAACCATTCAAGCTGGCGGTTATCAAGCCTCTTATTAAGAAACCAAAACTAGATCCTAGTGTACTGGGAAATTATAGGCCTATCTCAAATCTTCCATTTATGTCTAAAATTTTAGAAAAAGTTGTGTCTGCTCAATTGAGCACCTTTCTGCACAAAAATTATCTGTATGAAGAATTTCAGAAACTGTACTTGTTAAAATTACAAATGACCTGCTCCTTGCGTCAGATCAAGGCTGCATCTCATTTCTAGTCTTACTTGATCTTAGTGCTGCGTTCGACACCATAGATCATGACATACTCATAGATCGATTACAAAACTATACAGGTATTCAAGGGCAGGCTCTAAGATGGTTTAGATCCTACCTGCCCGATCGCTAACATTTTGTTTTCTTAAATGGGGAGACATCTCATTTATCATCAGTAAAATATGGAGTGCCACAAGGATCTGTCCTAGGTCCCCTTCTATTTTCAATATATATGTTGCCCCTTGGTAATATTATTAGAAAATACGGAATTAGCTTCCACTGTTATGCTGATGATACTCAGCTATATATCTCAACGAGACCAGATGAAACTTCCCAATTATCTAAGCTAACGGAGTGTGTTAAAATGTAAAAAATTGGATGACAAATAATTGGTTTAGCTCCAGCGTACCTAATTAGCCTTCTACCACGCTACAACCCATCACGCACCCTAAGGTCACAAAACGCTGGACTTTTGGTCGTTCCTAGGATAGCAAAGTCCACTAAAGGAGGTAGAGCTTTCTCACATTTGGCTCCAAACTCTGGAATAGCCTTCCTGATAATGTTCGGGTTCAGACACACTCTCTCTGTTTAAATCTAGATTAAAAACACATCTCTTTCGCCAAGCATTCGAATAATGTATCTCATAAATTGTGAGTGTAGTTGCATCTGATCAAATGTGCATTTTTATTCATTAGCTTGGGTTAAATTAATTTTACTTTGTTGGATCAGCAGCTATGCTAATGATGTCTCTATGTGTTTCTCTGTTTCTGCTGGATCTTCATCCCGTGGTAACTAGGATTTACACAAGCTCCAGTCTGGATCCAGAACACCTGAGAAGAGATGATGCTGACCCTCAGAGGACCTCAGATGATGCTAACCCTGAATCAACAACAGAACTAACAAATATTGCTACAAGTGTGACTGCATCATATAATTACTGCTGTTAATAATGTTCATCTTCTGTTTGATTACGTCTTGTATAATTTTTTTCTAAAAATCCTGTCGTATGCAGATAAACTGACAGTCACCACTTATAAGCTACTACTAAATATTTAGAAACATAATTTTCTGTAGTTGCTTTTTTAATGATTTGTATCGTAAAAAGCGTTATACAAATAAAACGTGAATAAAAATAAACTTGAATGTAATAAATGAACAAAGGGTTGAGATTGATAATATGAGTAACAGAAGTCTACATTGGATCTGTGATAGCAGCCTAATATTCCTGCTGCCGACTGTGTGCTTTATATTAATCAAACTACCAAAGACAAAATCACTCACTGCTCCTGACTCAAACACCTTTGTAGCTTTAATAAGAAACAAAAGAAGTTTAATTCTTAAAGTGAAGACTATGCTGATTTATTTCTCAATAGGTTATTCAATTTCTCTAGTAGATTGTTTACTGAATACTTCAGACTTGCTTAAAAAAAACTTTAAAGCACAGTTTGTTTCATTTTTATCTTTTTTATTCTATTGTTTTCCTTTGGTTTGTTTTTTTATAACTGGCAGTTTAATTATTTTTGATAATTTAAGACTTTTTGAATTTTTTACTAATATGAGTTAGCAACCTTATTTACAGAAAATACATATTTAATATATATCACGATCTTGAAATAAATTAGGGATGCACGAAATTGAATGTGCACATGGTCAGTAAAGCCGGATCTGTAATCAGCAGTAAACCGTGGATTCACGCGGAGCAGTATTAACTACAGAGTTCACTGACGAGCTGCACAAAACATGACCGTGTCTCTGTGTAGTAGTAGGCTAGTGACAATGCCCCTGAATTTTCGAGATACCCCTACCGGAGGTAGAACTAAACCCAACAATGTTTTTCCTCATCTCTAAGGTCTCCCATATATGAAATGGATTCTTGGCTAAAAATATTTTACTGCTAAGATTGTTAAATTAACAGATATTGTTATACACCCCAAAACCAATAAAGGACTAAAATATAGCCTGTCCGTATGGGAGTTAAGGCATATAAACTAATGCAGATCAATCACACAAGCTCTGAGAGCTTTGAAACTTGACATGTTTGTAGTCAGGAAGTTGATTTAACTACTAGAAAAGACTGGATGTGAATATCTTGATGTATGGAATAAATAGAGACATGTAAACACATATCTAAAATAAGCGGACATGCACAAATTCAATATCTATGCAGAATGTTTTCATTTACTTTGTGCTTGCTTTGCCTGGCATTATCATAGAAACACATATGATGGCTTGTTGGAAAGGTGGGGTTGTGCTGAATCCAGCAATACCAAATATGTAAATATATGATAAAAGAGAAGTGTTCTGTCACTCAATGTATGAGGTGTCCAATATGAATGAAAATGGAACACTGACATAATTGAGTCCAAACCCATTCATTATCAGTGTTGAGAAGAATGTTGAGAAATTCAAATATAAGAGACATCAAAAAATATTTAATATGGCACCTTGTACTATATGGAAACAAAGATTGAAATCGAAAGATAACACCTTACCATAGCACAAACAGGAGACCAGGAGTTTTAACTTAATGAACTTTTTAATAAAACTATAACTTAACTTCACACAATACAACTTAAATTACTGTCTTAAATAAAACAAATGGCAATCTAACTAAAGAAACAAACACTCTTTGGGGAAATGAGCCCTGTCTTCTCAGGCTGTTTAGTTTATTTTCTAGCAGCAACCATTTGGAACATCAACTGCTTTTGGTAACCAACCATTGGAGAAGGGTCTGGCTACAGATTTGCACTTGCACTCTCAGACACTGCTTCTGCTAGCGACTTCACTTGCAGTCTTTATTTTTTATTTTGTTCTATTTATTGATAACTTTTTGTTTGATTTTCCCAACATTTTATAACAGTTGCCATGTGGCGAAGACAAGAAAAAATAAACTAAATTACAATGTCAATTGCAATCGCTACTTGCACTCTCCGCTACCTGTGACTTCACTTGCAATCAACACAAATCTTGCATGTTGCCAATGGAGACAAGACGCTGTGGTTGTGATTAAACGATTAAAACTAATTTAGTACTATAACGTACAGTGTCCTGCAAGAAAAAGACAAGCACAGACCTTGGCCACAGAACAGCAGAATATGAACGCAATGCACAAAGTCTTTCGTTAAGCTTTTCGTTAAAAACTAACACTTAATATGGCATAATGTATTCAGACACATTAAGTTCAATTAAAAGATCAAATTCGATATATAGTTATTATTCAATGTACTGCAAGTCAAGCAGATGGCTATGAACACAATGTGCAAACTTTGTCCTCCCATACAACATAACACTTAATGTGGCCTAATAACAGACTAAGATAATAAAGACAATTTAGTAGGCCTAGGCTAGCCTATATGTCTTGTTGTTGACTCTAAGTATATACAGACCAGCAAATATGAACGTGCATTATGCATTAAGTGATTGTTTAATTGTACATTAAACGTTTTCCTCCTATAGAAAATCATTATAAATAAAACACATAATGTAGGTTAATGGACAAAGACAGTGAAATAAACAAGTTGTAGACAGTTTATTCTATATGGAAAAATGCTTAATGTGAAACTTTGTGTGTTGCGTTTATTCTGGGCTCACCTGCTTGCCTGTACATATTAGTTATGTATTTTAATAAAGTAGAGAAGCATGAGTTTGGCCTTTCTCATCTATGTCCATTATGCCACATTTTGCGGTATGTGAGGAAAATACTATATACATATTCCTTATATTAATGAACTGTACATTTAATTTGATATTTTAATAGCATCTTAATATATTAAGCCATGTTAATGTTTTTTTTCTACGCTTAGCTAGAGACTTTGCGCAAACGTTCATATTCTGGTGTTCTGGCCATGGATTTGCCGATCTTGTCTTTTTCTTGCAGGACCCTGTACGTTATAGTACTAAATTATTTTTAATAATTTAATCACCACCACAGCGTCTTGTCTCCATTGGGCAACTTGCACGATTTTTGTTGATTGCAAGTGAAGTCACAGGTAGCGGAGAGTTCAAGTAGCAATTGCAAGTGACATTGTAATTTAGTTTCTTTTTTCTTGTCTTCACAACCTGGCTTTATAAAATGTTGGGAAATTCAAACAAAAAGTAATAAAAAAAATAAACAAAATAAAAAATAAAGACTGCAAGTGATGTCACTAGCGGAAGTGCAAATGTCTGAGTGTGCAAGTCTGAGAGTGCAAGTACAAGCCTGCAGCCAGACCCTCTTGAAACATTTTGGGGTCAACCCCCCATGATGTTACAACTGCAACACACCACTCATCCACATTGTCATCAGTGACAGAGTGGGTCATATTTGGACAGTCAGGGCAAGAGCAAAACCCTGTGCAGGTCAAGCCCACAGAAAGACACTGGCATTTGGTGGCATCGGTGCAGTTTCCGCATTTACAGTAGAGGTGGGTGAGGTCTCTAACTCCTTTAGGTGCTGGTGCCTTCTGGAACATCACAGATTAAATGCAGCCACCTTCTCTGAGCCTCCATCCTCTACCAACTGGGTTCCAGAGAAGAGTTTTGGCCAGGTGGCTGTGATGCCACACTGCTGTTTGGTACACGGCTCTCAGCACATGCTGCTGGAAGCCATCTTCTGTTGGGGGTAGATTTGCTGCTGACACCTCAGCTCATCCAGGTTGGTGCTAGGATGCCCATCTTGGTGCCTCTTCTTTGTCTTTCAAGATCTTTGATTGAGTGTTGGTGGTCATATCTATCAAAAACTATAACGACACAGCTGTTACCTTCCTTTCCCATTAAAGTTTGCGATCTTTTTCCAGACACACTCACCCAGGTCATTGTACGTTTGAAAGGCTGAATCATTGAGCATTTGAAGAAGATCCATGCCATCAATGATATATGCTGATGGTTCTTTTACACTTGGCAGCTGCTGTTGTCTTCTTTATGCTTCCATCATCAAAAAACAAAGAGGGTGGGACAAAATCATGTTTAATCTGAGATACGAGATTTTTATGACTTGGGAGTGGGGAGATACGAGGTTATGCACTCATTGATAAGAATGATACAGACACAGACGTCGCTGCTGCCAGCAGTGTTCATCAAAGTCTGCGGTCGCGTCGAGCCTTTTGACAAGAGATAAGGCTTTAAGGGGTAACTAAACCCCTGGTCAGAGCCTGACTCCACCCACTGGCAATATTTGAAAAATGCTGAAAAGTGGGCAGAGCACAGCGGAGATAGAGGGGACAAACCAAGGGCAGGGCTGAGCCGGTGGGGCGTGAACCTGAGACCCTCAGTGACAGATTAATTGACAGCTGCTGTTAGAGTCGCTAAAATGGAGAGTGACTCTAGTGACACAAGTAGTTTTGCAACAGAGCGTTCATTTGAAGTAGAGGACTTTTCTCCCCCACCTTCACCTGAAGTGGAGGATGTCGAGGTGTCTGAGGACACAGGGCCAGGGCCTGAGCCATATCAATTCAAGCCACTGGCTCAAACTGCGGTCTTAACTCCTGGATTCTGATAGGCATCCGATGATGCTAGCGAAGCAGCCGTGCAAGAGAGAATGGGGCCAGTCTCCGAGTAAGGCACTGCGTCACTTTTCAGCGTGAGCTGTGTGGAGCATTACAGCTGTGTGGAGATTTACCGAAGCATTACAGCTATGGATTTTTAACAAAACAAGCCTACTCAAATGTATCTAACCTAACGATTTTCATTCGTTATTGTAAGAAATGAAAAAGAGTTATGCAAAGATAGGCTTACTTGGCGCCAGTAGACAGACCTTTTTTCTCCCATAAATAAAACCTGTTAGCCTACTTGGGGCATTTTACATGCACAGTGCCAACTTTGAGTCAATAAAATAATAATAAAAACAATAATTTAATACTGGTATCCAAAACATTTAATTCAATACAAGTAGAATTAGAAATTAGATACATTTTAAAACTTCAATGCACATGTATAATAAGCCTAGTAATAATAACCCTAGTACTATTGATCATAACATACTTCTACAGAGACTGGAAAACTGGGTTGGGCTTTCTGGGATGGTACTCAAATGGTTCAGGTCATACTTAGAAGGGAGAGGCTATTATGTGAGTCTATTAGAGCATAAGTCTAAGTGGACGTCCATGACATGTGGAGTGCCACAAGGGTCAATTCTTGCACCGCTCTTGTTTAGCCTGTATATGCTTCCACTAAGTCAAATAATGAGAAAGAACCAAATTGCCTATCACAGCTATGCTGATGATACCCAGATTTACCTAACCTTATCTCCAAATTACTACAGCCCAATAGGAGGATCCTTGATGACATCTTTGTACGCATACGCGAGTGGTTGTGTGGCAACAAAACAAACAGTATGGCGGGCTGTAAAGACGCAAGGAGCACTTTCAAGTGACTTAAGGCCCGTTCACACCAAGCACGATAACTATAAAGATAACTATAAAGATAACTATAAAGATAACGATATTAGCGTCCACACCAGCGAACGATATTGTCTGTGTATTTTAAGCGGACGCGGCACGTCTGCTGCTTTAAATTCTCGAGCTCATTACAGCAGGATTGATTCTGATTGGTTGGCAATGTTTTGTCGTTCATCAGGGGGAAAAATCGTTCTGAAAGTGATTCTAACGATATCGTTTCTTTATCGTTATAGTTATGGTGTGGACTCTGCTATTCTTTAATATTGAGAACGATTTTTAGAACTATATCTTTATCGTTATCTAAATATCGTCCTTGGTGTGAACGGGCCTTTAGCGGGCAAAATCCTCAATATATAAGCACTTTAACATCTGAAGACCGGAGGAGGTTTGGAGAGAAGCTCAAAATTTGTATTGGTGACAAAATCGAAGCTATTCAAAGCCCATATGAGATCTGGGATGACAAAAAACGTTAGTCCGACTCGCCCGTGTCTTGGCCACCAATCTGGTGGGGAGACATTTATTCTTATTTAATAGAAACCCCTGGACCCTTCACTCATGAAAGATTAAAGGCTTTCAAAAGTCTGAAGGCCTATGATTATTTTGTTTCTCGAAAAGTTGGGCCAATCTTTTCTGCCAAACAGAAAGCAGTGATCGTGCTAAAAGCAGAGGTTAGACCTGGCCAAGGAGAGTCACAGCATGATTCGCATCTCCCGTGGGTGATCTCCCAATGTTCAATCGCCTAATTGCACGCAACCATTTCTTTCATTTTTCGCTATCCTTTTCGGAGGGAATTCGAAAAAACTTTTTATCAGGCCCTCAACTAACCGTACAATCGACCACACAGCAAGAGTGAACCATCCTCTTCTCTAAATCCTCCTCCAAACGTGCAAAACAATCAAATTACAGGTATCTAGCGGTGTTTCCTGCCACACGATTCCCATGATGCAACGCGACAAACATAAACAATGACGTCACAAAAGATCCGCCTATTGACTCCCTCTGCCAATGCATTGATAAAATTAATAGTTGGATGTGCCAGAGCTTTCTTCAGCTAAACAAGGAAAAAACTGAAGTCATTGCATTTGGAAACAAAGATGAAGTGTTCAAGGTGAATGCATACCTTGACTCTAGGGGTCAAAAAACTAAAAATCAAGTCAGGAATCTTGGTGTGATTCTGGAGACAGACCTTAGTTCAGTAGTCATGTCAAAGCAGTAGCTAAATCAGCATACTATCATCTCAAAAACATTGCAAGAATTAGAGGTTTTGTTTCCAGCCAAGACTTGGAGAAACTTGTTCATGCCTTTATCACCAGCAGGGTGGACTAGTGTAATGTGCTCCTCAACGGCCTTCCCAAAAAGACCATTAGACAGCTGCAGCTCATCCAGAACGCTGCTGCCAGGATTCTGACTAGAACCAGAAAATCTGAGCATATCACACCAGTCCTCAGGTCCTTACACTGGCTTCCAGTTAAATATAGGATTGATTTTAAAGTACTTTTACTCTTATATAAGTCACTAAATGACCTAGGACCGAAATATATTGCAGATATGTTCACTGAATATAAACCTAACAAGAGCACTCAGATCACTAGGATCGAGTCAGTTAGAAATACCAAAGGTTCACACAAAACAAGGGGGAGTCCTCCTTTAGTTACTATGCTGCCTGCAGTTGGAATCAGCTTCCAGAAGAGATCAGATGTGCTAAAACACTAGTCACATTTAAATCTAAACTCAAAACTCATCTATTTAGCTGTGCATTTATTAAATGAGCACTATGCAATGTCCGAACTGATTGCACTATATTTTCACTTTTTTTTATATAAAATCATTTTCTAACTGTTTTTAAATTCATTTTAGTTAAGTAGTTTTTTTTTCATAATTTTAAAAGTTTTAAAATTGCTTGTCTTTATTTTTATTATATTTCCTCATGATTATTTTACTTTATTTTATGTAAAGCACTTTGAATTACCATTGTGTATGAAATGTGCTATATAAATAAACTTGCCTTGCCTTGCCTAGTAATAAGTAGACATTTAAAATACATCAATAACTGATATCATAGTTTAAAATAGATAAAATCAGAGTTAAGGCTTGCTTTATGTGTTGCTCGATGAGGATTTCTCAATCGTTGCGACTTTAAATCCTGAGGACACAAAATGCCGTGGAACCTCCTGCCGTGGAGTGAAGAAGAGGTGGCGTTACGAGGATTCTCAGACAGTTGAAGTGCCCAATGGAGTTAAGAGATTTGCTCTCAATCTATTTTCAACACTTTAGATTGTTTACCACGTGGGGTTTGACCAATAGCATTGAATTGTGAAAAAATATGAAATAGACAAAGTTTGGACATGCGAGGATTCAGTGACGATATTTTAATAAAGGTGTTCCGTTCCAATGTTAACCTGATTCAATTGGATCTGTGGTTCATATGAATTGTATAGTATACTGTGCCTTATGAAATGTATCATTATTAAATGTATCATAAATATAGATCAGCACTTACCTAATGTAAGTTACTTTGCAGTAACCATGAATTTGTCAACATTCTTCTCACCACTGATAATGTGATTTGGACTTGAGGCTATTTTATCCAGCGTTCTTTCATTTTGGACACCTCATACATTGAGTGACAGAACACTTCTCTTTTATTATATATTTACATATTAATAATTTAAGTTGTATTGTGTGAAGTTAAGTTATAGTTTTATTAAAAAGTTAATTAAGTTAAAACTCCTGGTCTCCTGTTTGTGCTAAGGTAAGGTGTTATCTTTTGATTTCAATCTTTGTTTCCATATAGTACAAGGTGCCATATTAAATATTTTTTGATGTCTCTTATATTTGAATTTCTCAACATTCTCCTCACCACTGATAATGAATGGGTTTGGACTCAATTATGTCAGTGTTCCATTTTCATTCATTTTGGACACCTCATACATTGAGTGACAGAACACTTCTCTTTTATCATATATTTACATATTTGGTATTGCTGGATTCAGCACAACCCCACCTTTCCAACAAGCCATCATATGTGTTTCTATGATAATGCCAGGCAAAGCAAGCACAAAGTAAATGAAAACATTCTGCATAGATATTGAATTTGTGCATGTCCGCTTATTTTAGATATGTGTTTACATGTCTCTATTTATTCCATACATCAAGATATTCACATCCAGTCTTTTCTAGTAGTTAAATCAACTTCCTGACTACAAACATGTCAAGTTTCAAAGCTCTCAGAGCTTGTGTGATTGATCTGCATTAGTTTATATGCCTTAACTCCCATACGGACAGGCTATATTTTAGTCCTTTATTGGTTTTGGGGTGTATAACAATATCTGTTAATTTAACAATCTTAGCAGTAAAATATTTTTAGCCAAGAATCCATTTCATATATGGGAGACCTTAGAGATGAGGAAAAACATTGTTGGGTTTAGTTCTACCTCCGGTAGGGGTATCTCGAAAACTAAAGCACTTTTTGACCATTTGTCACTAGCCTATAGATCCTGCTCCACGTGAAGCACACGCGTGTACAGATTTACTGCTGCACACACGGAAGCTCTTCTCCAACAGCGCACCAGTTTGTGTCTTAACGTGACTGAACGGACAAATGCATAATAAAGCATGTCAGAATTATTACTCCAATATACAATAACATACATGTATAGTGATACTATTTTATTTTACACCTGATCACTTCATTTCAGCAGTGTGTCTTACCTAAATATTACCGATCGAGCTATCTGAAAAACTTCAAGCACTCTTTATCTGAACAAAGCTTACAAAGATACTGTAAGATGGTCATTCAGCACATCGAGCCCAGAATTACTCTGTTTCTTTACTGTACCTGTCGTGGTCATTTACAACATCGCTAAGAAGAGAAGAGAGCGGTGTGTGAATATAAGGCACATTACAGACAGACTGAAAGCAATCTGCAGTCAAACACTTCCTGAAACAGAGCAAAACACGCACAAGACTGCTTTCACTCCTAATACTGTGGTTTATCTCATTCTGAAGTCTTTCTCAGGTTAATAAATCACACAACACCACTTTTGACAGCAGGATTTAGGGTTTTTTTGCCCATAAGCATGTTCACCATCTAATCAGAATACACTTACTGCTGTGTCTGAAATGTTTGTGAAATAGTACACATTTTGCAACACTGAAGTGTTGACTGAACATTGATGTTGCTTGACATGTACGGTACAGTGCATTATGGGATATATCACAGGCAGTGTGCTCTGTTGTGAACGCGCACACACCAGACACAGTATAACTCATAGAGTCAGAAACAGTGAGCAGTATGTGCTGTTATAATACACGGCATGTGATTATTACACTAGTATTACTATAAAAGCAGCTTATGTGTGTTTGATTAAAGTCTCCTGGTTTGATATCTTCTGCCAGTAACAAATCAGGAGTTCAGATGTGTTTGTATAAAGTTACAGATTTGAATCACTGTAGTGTCTGAAGGTGTCTGACTGAGATGTGGCTCATCTTACACCTTTATATCCTGAGACTTCTTCTCAGACATTCCTCTTCAGCTATTCGTGATTGGCAGAGCTCTGCTCGCTCTGGAGGCCTGCTTTTATCTCCTTCATCAACCAACTGTCAGATCAAACACACCCAACTCGAACGATACGATGTTTTTACCCCTGAACGAGAGCTCAATACCGCCACTGGTCGCGTCGACTAACATTAGACGTTTAACGTCAACAAACAGGGCAGAAGAAAGATCGCGACGTGACGGGAGCCACCGGATGCGCGAGCGCAGCTGCTTTTTCATCGCGTTCTCAGCCAGTAAAGCCACGACGGGCGCTCTGTGACGATCATAACCGAGCAGAATCAGCGAGAGCCCGGTCCAGCCGAGAAGGCCTGCTCGGAAGCGCTTTTCTCACCGTGTCAGCGCCGCGGATCTGCGGACAGAAGCAGGCCCGACTCCGCTCGCGAATCCCGCGCCGCTGCCGCTGCTTCGCTCTCTTCTGACAGCTCTTCTGCGCTTCCTCCTCTGCTCCCCCTGATTTTTTCTCTTCCTTTCTCTCTTCCAACAGATAAGAATCAAAATAGTGTCACACAATATGGCGGCCGTACAAGTGAGCTCCTCTCGCGAGACTCTGCGAGACGTCTCGTGCGTCGCGAGGAACGCGGCACTGTGGAGGAACGCCCACACAGAAGATTAATATTAATGAGCCCATGCTTAAATTAGGAAAGAGTTGATATGCTCTACATAGACGGAATTACGCAGAAAAATTAGCAACAAGTCTTTTGTAATTAAGATAAATAATATGATAAATTTATGTTTTGGACCAACGGGATATTTGCATTTACCACGGGTAAAATTAATTAATTTGATTTTATTTTTATTCTTACATTCAAAGCATCAATATTCATAAATATCATTTGTGACCCTGGACCATAAAACCAGTCATAAGGGTCTATATATAAAGATAGTTATGCATTATTCAGGCCAACTCACATCAAGCCGGTTTTAGTGTTAGTTCTGGATTGTTGTGTGTGGGCCAGATGTGGCCTATACCAGCTGACCAACCAGATGTGCCATTTTCTGGAGACAAGCCCTGGCTTCTTCATGTCTTTGACCCCTCTTACAAATTAGTTTGTGCTCCTCTGGTTAACAGTGTATCAGTTCAGTGAGAATAATTGAATGTATATAGTTTATTGGAATTCTGTATGTATCTGTTATATGGCTGTGTTATTAATTGAAATCGAATCGTAATCATGATTTGATTTGCTAATCACAAAACCTGCGATATGTATGTGATATTACTCTGTTCCAGTGCTTATGTATGACTGCCAGCCTAACAATCAGAAATCGGGAGAGAGAGTCTGTGTGATAGTAGCGTCTACAGGGTGAAAACAATAGTCAGGCAAATTAATATTAATGAAAAAAGTGTAATATGAGATTACTTCGGCTATGAAAGAAAAAAAAAAATGTGTTCCTGTGGCCGAGTGGTAGAGCATTTTGTTAGCAGTGCAAAAGTTTGTGGGTTTAATTCTCAGGGTACAAACATAGTCTTAAAAAAATGTATAACATGAATGCACTGTAAGTTGCTTTGGATAAAAGTGTCTGCTAAATGTAAATGGAATGACAGACCCCAAACAAAAAAGGTAATGTTAATCTTCAAGAGCTGTGTCACAACACATATCAAGAGAGTAAAAGATACAGATTCTAGATATTTTTATTAGTACATATACGTTATCTTGCACATTTTATCTCCCCAATAAGTTTATAATGCATGTCCTCTATTCCCAATTCAGAAGAGCTCACACACAGTCTGTGGCTCTGAATGCTTCTCATACTCACTCCTCTCTGCCGCGTCTCACGGAGGAGCAGTTTACACTCGCCGTACATACACAGCTGATTTCGTAATACTGGTTTATACTCGGTTTACTCACACTGCAAGTCTCTACGAGCACATCTGGCAATATGAACAAGGCTTGACACATGGCTGCAACCTGTTTTAACTCATGCCTGTCTCCGTATTTAACACAAATGCAATTCAGTTTAACTGCTTTGCCCATTTCACTTGGAAGAAAATAAATATCAGCACATTTTCCACTTGTTCTTAAAATCATATACTTAAAGTCTGTGTGAACCAGAAGTTGCTGCCGACTTTATTTCAATGTAGTGACGTATTTCCAGCTGAATCAGAATATTGAATAGAGGGCATGGTTTTATTTTTGTGCTCCTCCTGTCTGTCTCTAACTCAGATGCTGTGTCCCAAAGTTGAGTGTACACACTTCGAAGGCCACGGACATCGAAGACCAGGCCTCTGAAGTGCACAAGGGAAGCTCAGAGTGACAATCCTGCCAGGATAGGTGGAGCCAAAATTGCTTATTTTTGTTTTTATGTTTTACGTTATAATGGAGGAGACAGTGATATACCTCAGGCTTAGCCAAGACCGTGGCTAATATACCTCAGTGTGTTCACTGCTGTGCGTGTGTGCACTTTGGATGGGTTAAACGCAGAGCACAAATTCTAAATATGGGTCACCATACTTGGCTGAATGTCATGTCACCATTTTCTTAATATTCTGACAAAATGTTGATTCTCACCTTAACCCCTTAGAAAATCTGTGGGGTATTGTGAAGAGGAAGATGTGATATGCCAGACCCAAGAATGCGGAAGAGCTGAAGGCCACTATCAGAGCAACCTGGGCTCTCATAACACCTGAGCAGTGCCACAGACTGATCCACTCCATGCCACGCCGCATTGCGGCGAAGAAATCCTTTCTTTGTATTGGTCTTAAGTTATATTCTAATTTTCTGAGATACTGAATTTGGGATTTTCCTTAGTTGTCAGTTATAATCATCAAAATTAAAAGAAAGAAACATTTGAAATATATCAGTCTGTGTGTAATGAATGAATATAATATACAAGTTGCACCTTTTGAATGGAATTTGTGAAATAAATAACCTTTTTGATGATATTCTAATTATATGACCAGCACCTGTAGAATATGACAGATAATAATTTTATTTAAAGGACAGTTCAGCCAAAAACGAAAGTTCTGTAATAATTTACTCTCCCTTATGTTGTTCCAGGTTTGGAATTTTCATTTTTGGGTGAACTGTCCCTTTAGCTAAGGTTTTAAAAATGACTAGTATTTTTTCCCCAATATAGTATTAGTAGTTACTAAAAGTAGTTTACTAAAGTACCTTAATATTTCTTCTACTAATTACTTTGTCATAGCCCTAAACAATTGATCTTTTTCTTCTTTCCCTAAATCAGACCAGACCCCTGTACTGCAGGATGAAGCTGAATGTGCCAGCGCTGGACAGGTGTTTAATGGATTTGGGCTGAGCAGCAAGGCCCTGACAGTGCTGCTGGATCTTCTGGGAAGTGAACGCCAACAGTGATGGGTGCCACAATCCAGACCCTGGTGTGGTGTTTCTCTTCTGTCTGCCAGTGGTACATCATATAGTGTGGTGTCCAGAGTGTTTGACATGTGCCACAGTCCACTGTCACCACATTGTCCTCCGAGTCTCTGAGGAGTTGCTTGCCATTCACCAACAGTTAAACCTCCTGAATACCCCAGAACACATGGAGGCAGGGCTAGGCTCAAACTGATGTTGTTGTTTTTTGTTAAACCTAAGTTATGTTGTAAATGGTTGTAAAAAGTACTTTCTGTTATGTATAGAACAATTTATTTTAATGTGTAAAAAAAATTTACAGGACAAAAAATAAACATGTCTTGTGAAAAAATTTACATAATTCTCTTTTATTTACACATGTGAATATGCTAAACAAATAAATTACATACATTTTTTTACAAATAAAATTACATAAAAAATTGATAATGTATACAACTTATATATTTTATTTTTAACTTAAAAAAAAAAAACTACAGGAATTAGTTTCTTTGACTATATGACATTTAAAAAAGATATTGCAAAAACTGTAATGTACCCTTTTTTCCCACTGTTTTCTCTTGGCTAATGGAGAATGGCTAATGGTCTCTCTCCTCTGTCTCTCTCTGGAGTTTGATGTCCTCCCTGAGCAGCTCCCCCAGCTACCACTTCCACTTCCCTCACCTGTCCCAGGACACTGTCCCGGGACACTCACTCCCTCACCTGTCCCAGGACACTCGCTCCCTCACCTGTCCCAGGACACTCGCTCCCTCACCTGTCCCAGGACACTCGCTCCCTCACCTGTCCCAGGACACTGTCCCGGGACACTCGCTCCCTCACCTGTCCCGGGACACTCGCTCCCTCACGTGTCCCGGGACACTCGCTCCCTCACCTGTCCCAGGACACTCACTCCCTCACCTGTCCCAGGACACTCGCTCCCTCACCTGTCCCAGGACACTCGCTCCCTCACCTGTCCCAGGACACTCGCTCCCTCACCTGTCCCAGGACACTCGCTCCCTCACCTGTCCCAGGACACTCACTCCCTCACCTGTCCCAGGACACTCGCTCCCTCACCTGTCCCAGGACACTCGCTCCCTCACCTGTCCCAGGACACTCGCTCCCTCACCTGTCCCAGGACACTGTCCCGGGCCACTCACTCCCTCACCTGTCCCGGGACACTCACTCCCTCACCTGTCCCAGGACACTCACTCCCTCACCTGTCCCAGGACACTCACTCCCTCACCTGTCCCAGGACACTTGCTTCCTCACCTGTCCCAGGACACTCGCTTCCTCACCTGTCCCAGGACACTGTCCCGGGACACTCACTCCCTCACCTGTCCCAGGACACTTGCTTCCTCACCTGTCCCAGGACACTGTCCCAGGACACTCACTCCCTCACCTGTCCCAGGACACTCACTCCCTCACCCGTCCCAGGACACTCACTCCCTCACCTGTCCCAGGACACTCACTCCCTTCACCTGTCCCAGGACACTTGCTTCCTCACCTGTCCCAGGACACTTGTTCCTCACCTGTCCCAGGACACTTGCTTCCTCACCTGTCCCAGGACACTCACTCCCTCACCTGTCCCAGGACACTCACTCCCTCACCTGTCCCAGGACACTTGCTTCCTCACCTGTCCCAGGACACTGTCCCGGGACACTCACTCCCTCACCTGTCCCAGGACACTTGCTTCCTCACCTGTCCCAGGACACTGTCCTGGGACACTCACTCCCTCACCTGTCCCAGGACATTTGCTTCCTCACCTGTCCCGGGACACTCACTCCCTCACCTGTCCCAGGACACTCACTCCCTCACCTGTCCCAGGACACTTGCTTCCTCACCTGTCCCAGGACACTCGCTTCCTCACCTGTCCCAGGACACTGTCCCGGGACACTCACTCCCTCACCTGTCCCAGGACACTTGCTTCCTCACCTGTCCCAGGACACTCACTCCCTCACCTGTCCCAGGACACTCACTCCCTCACCTGTCCCGGGACACTCACTCCCTCACCTGTCCCAGGACACTTGCTTCCTCACCTGTCTCAGGACACTGTCGCGGGACACTCACTCCCTCACCTGTCCCAGGACACTCACTCCCTCACCTGTCCCAGGACACTCACTCCCTCACCTGTCCCAGGACACTTGTTCCTCACCTGTCCCAGGACACTGTCCCGGGACACTCACTCCCTCACCTGACCCAGGACACTTGCTTCCTCACCTGTCCCGGGACACTCACTCCCTCACCTGTCCCAGGACACTTGCTTCCTCACCTGTCCCAGGACACTCACTCCCTCACCTGTCCCAGGACACTGTCCCAGGACACTCACTCCCTCACCTGTCCCAGGACACTTGCTTCCTCACCTGTCCCGGGACACTCACTCCCTCACCTGTCCCAGGACACTCACTCCCTCACCTGTCCCAGGACACTCACTCCCTCACCTGTCCCGGGACACTCACTCCCTCACCTGTCCCAGGACACTTGCTTCCTCACCTGTCTCAGGACACTGTCGCGGGACACTCACTCCCTCACCTGTCCCAGGACACTCACTCCCTCACCTGTCCCAGGACACTCACTCCCTCACCTGTCCCAGGACACTTGTTCCTCACCTGTCCCAGGACACTGTCCCGGGACACTCACTCCCTCACCTGACCCAGGACACTTGCTTCCTCACCTGTCCCGGGACACTCACTCCCTCACCTGTCCCAGGACACTTGCTTCCTCACCTGTCCCAGGACACTCACTCCCTCACCTGTCCCAGGACACTGTCCCAGGACACTCACTCCCTCACCTGTCCCAGGACACTTGCTTCCTCACCTGTCCCGGGACACTCACTCCCTCACCTGTCCCAGGACACTCACTCCCTCACCTGTCCCAGGACACTCACTCCCTCACCTGTCCCAGGACACTTGCTTCCTCACCTGTCCCAGGACACTCACTCCCTCACCTGTCCCAGGACACTTGCTTCCTCACCTGTCCCAGGACACTCACTCCCTCACCTGTCCCAGGACACTTGCTTCCTCACCTGTCCCAGGACACTCACTCCCTCACCTGTCCCAGGACACTGTCCCGGGACACTCACTCCCTCACCTGTCCCAGGACACTCACTCCCTCACCTGTCCCAGGACACTGTCCCGGGACACTCACTCCCTCACCTGTCCCAGGACACTCACTCCCTCACCTGTCCCAGGACACTCACTCCCTCACCTGTCCCAGGACACTGTCCCGGGCCACTCACTCCCTCACCTGTCCCAGGACATTCGCTCCCTCACCTGCCCCAGGACACTCACTCCCTCACCTGTCCCAGGACACTCACTCCCTCACCTGTTCCAGGACACTTGCTTCCTCACCTGTCCCAGGACACTCACTCCCTCACCTGTCCCAGGACACTTGCTTCCTCGCCTGTCCCAGGACACTCACTCCCTCACCTGTCCCAGGACACTGTCCCGGGACACTCACTCCCTCACCTGTCCCAGGACACTTGCTTCCTCACCTGTCCCAGGACACTCACTCCCTCACCTGTCCCAGGACACTGTCCCGGGACACTCACTCCCTCACCTGTCCCAGGACACTCACTCCCTCACCTGTCCCGGGCCACTCACTCCCTCACCTGTCCCAGGACACTTGCTTCCTCACCTGTCCCAGGACACTCACTCCCTCACCTGTCCCAGGACACTCACTCCCTCACCTGTCCCAGGACACTGTCCCGGGACACTCACTCCCTCACCTGTCCCAGGACACTCACTCCCTCACCTGTCCCGGGCCACTCACTCCCTCACCTGTCCCAGGACACTTGCTTCCTCACCTGTCCCAGGACACTCACTCCCTCACCTGTCCCAGGACACTTGCTTCCTCACCTGTCCCAGGACACTTGCTTCCTCACCTGTCCCAGGACCCAGTTACTTTTAAAATGTATTTCACTACAGATTACAAATATACAAGCTTTAAAAAGTAATCAGTAATGTGTTTTGTTAAATTACTCAGGTTTAGTAACTTAATCTAAATACTTTAGAATATTACGAAATACTTAAGCTATGAAACACACAAATTAATTTATGTATAGGATGTCTTGTTTTTATGCTTTCCAACTCTAAATAAAAGTGATAAGATTTGTGTTTTCTTTGCATTTTATTTTTAACAGTTTTCCACAGAATTTCTATGAACAACAAAAAAGTTATGTCATTTAAATCTTCCAATCCATAGAAATTTGCTGTTTCATGCTCCATACCAACCTTCAAAACGAATCCAGACACACCAAACCAGTGGCGTAGCCAGAATTTTATTTTTGGCAGAGAGGGCTGGTTATGTCGCAATATTGAAATTATTTGTTTAAATCCAGGAAGGCAAGCAAACAGACATCACACAAGCAATGTGCAAACTTTGCACAAGAATTATGCAGTGAAACTCTAAATCTCAATTGATTCACTAGAAAGTGAAAGTAAAAACTGACACCGCTTTCGCCATCTGACACTGCATTAAAAGTGCACAGACAGACAAATCTACTTCATATGCTTATAATTGTATATACAGTAGCTTTTGTTTTTAATTTACTTCCTTAATATTTCTCTTGTGGCCCGAACATATAGGCAAAATAAATAAATTAATAAAATTTTTAAATAAATAAATAGAGAAGAAATTTTGTTTTTTTGACAGTACTTGAAATAAAGCTTTTTTATGATTGCACTGTTAATCATTTTAATTATAGGCCAGTAATTAAAAAAAATAAACCTGTTTTAAAAAAAACATTTTAAAAAACATTTTCAATAAGGAGTAAGCTAGCCTTACAATTGTAAAACAATTGTAATATTAATTTAAGAATAAAAGTAAATTAATAGCATGAGTAGGCGTAATAATCAGAAATGTTTTACAAATCTACATTAACTGAAAATGACAAATTAGATATTACTAAAGTGTATAAAATAATTTCATTATTTTGACATTTAACATATTCAGAAAAGTCATGTTTGTGATTTTATTATTGTTGTGCACACTGCACACTCACAGCACTCTTATAAATGTGGTTAGAAGACATTAAGGTTCATAATACACTTATGAAATGACTTTCCAGTAAAGTCTCTTGCACTACCCTGGCTCTACCCAAACAAAGGCGGTTTACAAAAAAAAGAAAATATATTTTTTTAAACAAAATACAAAGAGAAAAAAAAAGGAAATAAACCCACTCTAGCCTGTGACAAATAATTCATGCACTCACATACAAGAACAGCTATAGCCAACAGGCTAGTGGAAAACAAACAACAACAAAAAAAAGAGGGGAAAAAAAAATAACTTCCTATATTGCAGTTATACATACCTCCACGTCTTTTTTGTGGTTTCATCGATGGTAAATAATAATTATTATTATTTTTTTTTGTAATGTTTTTATGTTCATAATCATTAAATTATATTAAAATAATGTACTGAGAACAAAAATAAACACACAGAAACACGTGCATAATTATGTATTTATTTTTTTTAGTATCTTGACACTCGCTCAAGCAGCGTTTTGAGCTCAGATAAAATGGTTGAAGAGCGTCCTCAGGCGACATCAGAATACACTACCTGTTATTAACGAAAAAAAGTGAATTATCCACCAAATTATCATAATTTTTGTAAGTTAACAATGATGCCACCTCAGTAAATTAGTCAAATATTATATAGTAATATTATATATAATTATATATAAATATTAATAGTTATTGCCTACATAACATATTTTAATATAAATAATGTAGGAAAAACGTTAAAACAGAAATAATAAAGATGTAAACTTCATCTCTCATTCAAACTCACTCGCTCCCGCTCTCGCTTCCAGCTCGACGCTACTCCACATTGGATTGTGGGAAATAGTGCTTCAGCAAGTGTACATTGATTGTACACTCGAAATCAGAATGAATTGTGAGTAAAAAGTAGTGGACAAATAGGGAAAAGTAGTAGGGAATGAAGTAGTTCACTCAGAATTTGGACAGCACTACAAAATGGCTGACACCCCATATAATGCACTATATAGTGGATAGGGAGCGGTTTCGGACACAGCAACGGTCTCAGTCTAAGGACCCCAGGTGTCTATAAATAAGCCAGCTCCCTTTGCATTAAGTGGTTGACTAAATGCCTGCTCCACCCGCTACACAGGTCTCTTCTGGAATGGTCCCTTCAGGATGAGCTACCATCTATGTCCTCAGCTACACACGTCTCCACAAAAATCACAACAGTTATCTGATAATGAGGATGAAGACCTCTTTGCCTCTTCTTCTCCCCAGCGTGAGCCTTCAGATATGTTTTTGCATATGTCTGTATCTATAGCCCCTTTCACACTGTGATTCCGTAAAATACACTGGCAATGTGTCCCGGCAGTTGTTCCCGGGACGCTAGATTTTGCACTTTCACACTGCCAGTGATTACCAGGAATATGTGCTTGCTTTCACACACAACCCATAAAGACACGTGACATCAAGATGTGACGTGTAAAGTACGAGTCGAAAACGCTAGGCATGTTAACTTTCACGGAAGCTGGTGAACGATCTCAGAGTCAGTACGGATAGTAAGGAACTAACTGATCTCTGGGTGTCGCTGTTGGACAGTGTTTTCTCTGCTTCCTGTTGGTCTGCTGATCGTAGCTCCGTGTAGCCTTTTTTTTTCTTCTCTAGAATCTTTATCTTACTATAACTCTCTTTTTTTAAAGTGATAAAATATAACTTAATTCACACCATATTTCTGATATTATCTATCAATCTTATGAGATTAATTTTGATTGTTCACTTTTATTTTATATCCGTGAGTGCAGTACACCTGCATTGGATTAGCACTCGTTAGCTTGTCATTAGCGTTTTCGTTCGAACCTATCGCTGTTTTCTTTTCTCCTCTCGCTCCAGTTTTTCACAAGTTCATCAAACAACCGAGGTAAGAATATTTCATCAAGCACGGTGAGTAATGGCTTCTCCTGCTATTGTTATTTGCACCTCTTGCCACATGTACAGTTTATCTATCTCTGTCGCTGATGAGGGATTCACATGTGATAAATGCAGGGAAATAGTTAGGCTGACAGAGAAGATTTCAGAATTAGAGACACGCATCCAAACTTTAATTGAGGACAGTAAGAATGTTAGGGCTCTAGATACGGCTTTGGATGCGTCTAGCTCAGGGATTCCTGTACATTGTCCGGTTCCAGCAGAGCCCCTGCAGCAGGGCAACTGGGTGACAGTGAGGCAGCGTAGTCGTGGGTCAAAACCAGTGTTGGGTATAGTTACTTTGGAAAGTAGTTAGTTAGGTTACAACGTTACCATCAATTAAAAGTAATCAGTTATGATACAGCGTTACCTATTCATAAAAGTAACGCGTTAGAGTACTCATGCGTTACCAAAAATTAAAAGCCGTTTGCAGCGGCTCACACATGACAGACACAGCCCCCAGCCCCTTTAAATGCACCTAGAAGTCGTGACTCCCGACAATGAATAACGTCAGTCATCCGACTAAATTAACACTGCAGGATAACAATAACAGGAAAGACAGTCAGCAATCGGCTATTCCACATGGCGTTTTATTTATTTATCACAGAACATATTATTAATCAAAATTCGCACCTAACGTAACCCACCCAGGGTAGCCTAGGCTACTGTATATTATGAGCACCACAAGATAACTCCTGATTTTTCATTAACTTTAAATAATGCAGTTATCAAAGTACAGTATGCTTACTTGTAAACACAACCTTAAACAGGCTTGCAGATTTAAATCCATTTAGAAATGATGAACAACCAGCCAGCCAATGATCTAACAGAAATTAACAGCTGCCTGTCAAACAAAAATGATAACAAACCGAATTAAATCCTTCACTGCCACACAGGCAAATGACAAATCGCTTAATAGCTGAACTAATTATTATTAAAGTGTCACTCACAGTCACAAGCCTAAATTCGCTTTAACACAGTCCTCTTACATTTACTCTTCAAAGTAGTGATTAAAACGTAGCGTTAAATTTGAGGTACAATTTTTGGCGGTCGACAGAAGCTTTTCACCAAAGCAGAGTGTGCATTTTACCGTTATGTTCTTTTCTTTTTCGTTGACAAATTGAAAATAATGTGCGTACTTCCATAAACCAAACGCTGTCCTCTCTGCTATCTTGCCGGAAGTTCGAAAAAAAAAAAAAAACCCCACCCACACATAGGGTCAGGCGCAGGGCACAGACGCATCACAGCCATTGACTTTACGATCACAGAGCTTCGGCTCCGCTGATACATCCGCAGGTGGCACAGTAGACCTAGGACTACTGTCTGACAAAAAAGCAGGCTGCAGTCGGGATTTTCCTTTCCTTAAAATAACGGATTACTTTTTTTAAAAAATAACGAAGTTACTGATTACTTACGCACGAAACTAACGCGTTAAGTTACACATTTCAGGAAAAAAGTAATTAGAGTACTCTAACGCGTTACTTTGTAACGCGTTACCCACAACACTGGTCAAAACACCGCTCTTCTGTTCCGATCAAAACATTAAACAGGTTCTCCCCACTCAGTGATGCACCCACTGAGAAACCTGATGAAAGTGCTCTAGTTATTGGTGATTCTATTGTACGGAACGTGAATATAGAGACACCAGCCACCATAGTCAAATGTTTACCAGGAGCCAGAGCGCCTGACATCTTGGCAAATGTAAAAGTGCTGGCTAATGCTAAACGTAAATACAGTAAGATTGTTATTCATGCCGGCGCTAATGATGTTAGACTTCGCCAGTCGGAGATCACTAAAAATAACATTAAAGAGGTGTGTGAAGCAAGCATGATGTCAAACACTGTAATATGCTCTGGTCCCCTCCCTGCTTACAGTCAATTCAATTCAATTCAAGTTTATTTTCTATAGCGCTTTTTACAATACAAATCGTTACAAAGCAACTTTACAGAAAATTGTTTCTACAATATTTAGTGGTAGCTTATGGTGGTGAATGTCAGTTTGTGCACGTTTGACAGGAATTTTAGAAAAATGAATACAAGACGTAGTCAGCTAGACGATAAATATTATTAATATTATTAATTAATAATTATTATATGATGCAGTCACACATGTAGCAATAATTGTTAGTTATGTTTGTTTATTCAGGGTTAGCATCATCTGAGGTCCTCTGAGGGTCAGCATCATCTCTTCTCAGGTGTTCTGGATCCAGACTGGAGCTTGTGTAAATCCTAGTTACCACGGGATGAAGATCCAGCAGAAACAGAGAAACACATAGAGACATCATTAGCATAGCTGCTCATCCAACAAAGTAAAATTAGTCTAACCCAAGCAAATGAATAATAATGCACATTTGATCAGATGCAACTACACTCACAATTTAAGAAATACATTATTCAAATGCTTGGTGAAAGAGATGCGTTTTTAATCTAGATTTAAACAGAGAGAGTGTTTCTGAACCCCGAACATTATCAGGAAGGCTATTCCACAGTTTGGGAGCCAAATGTGAGAAAGTTCTACCTCCTTTAGTGGACTTTGCTATCCTAGGAACTACCAAAAGTCCAGCGTTTTGTGACCTTATGGAGCGTGATTGTGACGAGATGCCGTGGTGACAAGATGCATAGCAGATTGTCATCACTCAATGGCTGGATGTCTAAGTGGTGCCCGCAGAATAACAGGTTTCATAGACAATTGGACAAGCTTTTTGGGTAGACCTGACCTGTTTAAAAGAGATGGTCTTCATCCCTCCTGGGGTGGCGCCACTCTTCTCTCTAGAAATATGGCAAATAGTCTTAGTGTTTATACTTGACTAACTGGGGCCCAGGTCAGGAAGCAGACAGACTGGCTAAACCGACCGTCTGCTAGCTGCCTCCCGTCACAGAGGTCAGTTAATTTTCAGCACATAGAGACTCTTTCACCTAGATATCACACTATAGAGACTGTGTCTGTTCCCCGAACTAGAAAATAAAAAAACATCCAAACCAAGTTAAGAGTTTTAATTGATTTTAACAAATAAAATTCAATTTAATTGAGGTTCTACAAATAAAAAAAAACAGATGCAATACGGATAAACAAATGATAAATCTTGGCTTATTGAATATCAGATCCCTTTCTACGAAAACACTTTTTGTAAATAAAATGATCACTGATCATAATCTAGATGTGCTCTGTTTGACAGAAACCTGGCTAAAATCTGATGATTACATTATTTTAAATGAGTCCACACCCCAAGATTACTGTTATTAACATGAGCCGCGTCTAAAAAGCAAAGGGGGAGGTGTTGCTTCAATTTATAAAAACATTTTCAGGATTTGTCAGAGGGCAGGCTTCAAGTATAACTCGTTTGAAGTAATGGTGCTTCATATAACATTATCCAGAGAAACCAATGTTAATGATAAATCCCCTGTGATGTTTGTACTGGCTACTGTACACAGGCCACCAGGGCACCATACAGACTTTATTAAAGAGTCTGCATCCGAGTAAGTTCTTGCTGCAGATAAAGTTTTAATAGTTGGTGATTTTAATATCCATGTTGATAATGAAAAGATGCATTGGGATCAGCATTTATAGACATTCTGAACTCTATTGGGGCGAGACAACACGTTTCAGGACCTACTCATTGTAGAAATCATACTCTAGATTTAATACTGTCACATGGAATTGATGTTGATAGTGTTGAAATTATTCAGCCAAGTGATGATATCTCAGATGATTATTTAGTTCTGTGCAAACTTCATATAGCCAAAATTGTAAATTCTACTTCTTATTACAAGTATGGTAGAACCATCACTTCTACCACAAAAGACTGCTTTGTAAGTTATCTTCCTGATGTATCCAAATTCCTTAGCATATCCAAAACCTCAGAACAACTTGATGATGTAACAGAAACTATGGACTCTCTCTTTTCTAGCACTTTAAATACAGTTGCTCCTTTACGCTTAAGGAAGGTTAAGGAAAACAGTTTGACACCATGGTATAATGAGCATACTCGCACCCTAAAGAGAGCAGCCCGAAAAATGGAGCGCAGCTGGAGGAAAACAAAACTAGAGGTATTTCGTATTGCTTGGCGGGAAAGTAACCTATCCTACAGAAAAGCATTAAAAACTGCTAGATCTGATTACTTTTCTTCTCTTTTAGAAGAAAACAAACATAACCCCAGGTATTTATTCAATACAGTGGCTAAATAAAAATAAAGCCTCAACGAGTGCTGACATTTCCTAGCATCACAGCAGTAATGACTTTATGAACTACTTTACTTCTAAAATCGATACTATTAGAGATAAAATTGTAACCATTCAGCCGTCAGCTACAGTATCACATCAGACAGTGCACTATAGACCCCCTGAGGAACAGTTCCACTCATTCTCTACTATAGGAGAGGAAGAATTGTATAAACTTGTTAAATCATCTAAACCAACAACATGTATGTTAGACCCTATACCATCTAAGCTCCTAAAAGAGGTGCTTCCAGAAGTCATATATCCTCTTCTGACTTTTATTAATTACTCATTATCATTAGGATATGTCCCCAAAACCTTCAAACTGGCTGTTATCAAGCCTCTCATCAAAAAAAAAAACACAACTTGACCACCAGTTAATTATAGACCGATCTCGAATCTTCCTTTTCTTTCCAAGATACTAGAAAAAGTAGTATCCTCACAATTATATTCCTTCTTACAGAAAAAATGGTATCTGTGAGGATTTCCAGTCAGGATTTAGACCGTATCGTAGTACTGAGACTGCTCTCCTTAGAGTTACAAATGACCTGCTCTTATCATCTGATCGTGGTTGAATTTCTCTGTTAGTTCTATTTGATCTCAGTGCCGCGTTTGACACAATTGACCACAACATTCTTTTGCATAGACTTGAACACGTTGTTAGCATTAATGGTAGTGCATTAGCATGGTTTTAATCATACTTCTATGACTGCCATCAATTCATAGCAGTGAATGAAGAGGTATCATATCGATCACAAGTGCAGTATGGAGTACCTCAAGGCTCAGTACTAGGGCCGATACTCTTCACGCTTTATATGTTACCCTTGGGAGATATCATCAGGAAACATGGTGTTAGTTTTCACTGTTATGCTGATGATACGCAGCTCTATATTTCCTCGCAGCCTGGTTAGAAAGCCACGTTTCTAGTATTTGTAAAACTGCATTTTTCCATCTCAAAAATATATCTAAATTACAGTATATGCTCTCAATGTCAAATGCAGAAATGTTAATCCATGCATTTATGACCTCAAGGTTAGATTATTGTAATGCTTTATTGGGTGGTTGTTCTGCACGCTTAGTAAACAAACTACAGCTAGTCCAAAATGCAGCAGCAAGAGTTCTTACTAGAACCAGGAAGTATGACCATATTAGCACTGGCTCCCTATCAAACATTGTATAGATTTTAAAATATTGCTTATTACTCATAAAACCCTGAATGGTTTAGCACCTCAGTATTTGAATGAGCTTCTGTTACATTATAATCCTCCACGTCCGCTACGTTCTCAAAAGTCAGGCAATTTGATAATACATAGAATATCAAAATCAACTGCAGGCGGCAGATCCTTTATCCTATTTGGCACCTAAACTCTGGAATAACCTACCTTACATTGTTCGTGAGGCAGAAACACTCTTGCAGTTTAAATCTAGATTAAAGACCCATTTCTTTAACCTGGTTTACATAATAAAAGGACAAAGGATAAAAGGACTTTCTCCAGTGTAAACCGGAACCAGGAACACTTCCCATAACACCCGATGTACTTGCTACATCATTAGAAGAATGGCATCTATGCTAATATTTGTCTGTTTCTCTCTTATTCCGAGGTCACTGTAGTCACCCGGATCCAGTCCGTATCCAGACCAGATGGTGGATCGGAACCTAGAAAGGACCTCTACAGCCCTGAAAGACAGCGGAGATCAGGACAACTAGATTCCCAGATACAGAAAAGACCTAGTCTCAGACGACCACCAGGACAAGACCACAGAAAACAGATGACTCTTCTGCACAATCTGACTTTGCTGCAGCCTGGAATTGAACTGCTAAACTTCTTATTTTCTCCATTCTGTCACCGATGGAGTTTTGGTTCCTTGCTGCTGTCACCTCTGTATGAATGTTGTTCAGTTGCTTTGACGCAATGTATTTTGTTTAAAGCGATATATAAATAAAGGTGACTTGACTTACTTGACCTGACCTGGAGCTGTGTGAAGTCCCTTCATGCTTCAAATGCTCCACCATCATCCCCATCCCAAAGAAATCCAAAATTACAGGACTAAATTACTAGTCATTTGAATTTGAAAAACTGGTGCCTACAGAGCAAACAGGTCTGTGGACAAGGCAGTAAATATCGGACTGCATTATGTTCTACAAAACACCTAAACAGACTGGGGACTTATGTAAGGATCCTGTTTGTGGACTTCAGCTCGGCCTTTAACACCATCATCCCAAACCTCCTCCTGCCCAAACTAACTCAGCTCTCAGTGCCCACCTCCGTCTTTCAGTGGGTCAACAGCTTCCTGACAGACAGGCAGCAGCTAGTGAGGCTGGGGAAAATACACATCCAGCACCCGTACAATCAGCACCGGCACTCCCCAGGGCTGCGTTCTCTCCCCACTGCTCTTCTCCCTGTACACTAATGATTGCACATCTAAGGACCCCTCTGTCAAGCTCCTGAAGTTTGCAGAAGACACTACACTCATCGGCCTCATTCAGGACAGTGACGAATCTGCTTACAGACAGGAGGTTATAGAGCTGGCTGTCTGGTGTACTCCCAACAACCTGGAGCTTAACACACCCAAAACAGTGGAGATGATCGTGGACTTCAGGAGAAACCCCCCTGCACTCCCCCCACTCACCATCATGAACAGCACTGTGACTGCAGAGGACTCATTCAGGATCCTGGGCACCACTATCTCTCAGGACCTGAAGTGGGACATTCACATTGACTCCATCGTGAAAAAGGCCCAGCAGAGGTTGTACTTCCTTCGCCAGCTGAGGAAGTTTAACCTGCCACAGGAGCTGCTGAAACGGTTCTACTCCACCATCATTGAATCTGTCCTCTGCACTTCTATTCGCTTGTTAAGTCTGACGTCACGTAGCAGCGCTTCCGTGTCCAAACGCTCTATCAGTTACCATGAGAAAACAACAAAAGGTGCTAATATAAACTCACAATGTGATAGAATATTAGCGAAAAAGTTATAATCTTAACCTTTAACTCCATACCGAAGTATAGCCAGACAATGAAAATATAAATATAAAAAAAATATATACAAATTATTTGTGTTTGGGATGCTGTGAGCAGGGAGACTGTAGTGTAAACCGTAAGTTTGAAAGCGTTTAGCTTAAATGATTAATATGAATAAACAGTGCTCATAAACGGCTGCTGAGGTCGTATTCTCAAGTGAAGTGAGTTGAGGCTTGGACCCGGAAACAGCGCTTCTTACTTCATCACTTAACAACCGAATAACTTGTCTGGTTCAGCTCAACTTCAGAAGGCTACAGAGGGTAGTCATTGGTACAACCCTCCCTTCTATTCAAGAACTGTACTTATCCAGAGTGAGCAAAAGGACCAGTAAAATCACTCTGGACCCCTCACATCCAGCACACTCCCTCTTTGAACCGTTGCCGTCTGGTCGACGCTACAGAGCTCTGAGCACCAGAAACGACCAGACACAGGACCAGTTTCTTCCCTCAGGCAATCCATCTAATGAACACTTGATAATAACTGTGGAACACACTATTATATACACATACACTTATTTATCTAACACACAGAATTAGTGTACACTTAAATTTTGCTCATAATATACCTGTACATACATAAATGCTTTTTTTAAAAATAATACCTGCTATTATATTACAAATACATCCGAAAATGGTTCTCTCCTTCATTCACCTTAAGTGGCCAGGAGGGGTTGATCAGGAACAGCCAAGCCTGCCATCCTTTCCCCCTACAGTCATGCAGCAGGTCTTGGTATTTGGTGCTCTTTCTTTCAAAGGCCTGTTCACACCCCTCTTCCCATGGGACTGTAAGTTCTATGAGGATGATTGTAACGATAAAAACTCCATAGTCGTCGGGAAGAAGGAGGCGGGAACCGGCGCACAATCAAAACATAATTTTAATAATAACAAAATAAACACAAAACAGCGCGTCAGCCCCTCACGGCGACTGACGCGCACAAATAAAAGCCAAAACATAAAATAATGTCCCAGGCCTGGTCCTCTCTCGTCCTTCACGGTCGTCACTCCAGTTTTATATCCTTCCATCTCCTACGTGGGACTTGATACTGGCGGTGGGGCGCAGGTGTAGCTCATCTCCAATCACTACACCTGGCCTCACTCCTCGTTCCCACGCCTCTCGGCCCCGCCCCACTCGCCACAATGATCTTTTTTCCCTCTTCAGACCACAGTACCACATCCGGCCTCATTGTAAATTTGTATATTGTCATTCCTTACCTACTTATTTGTATTTTTTTTCTGTCACTGTCATTCTGTTGCACTGCAGAGTTTCTGTCACGAAAACAAATTCCTCGTATGTGTAAACATACATGGCAATAAAGCTCATTCTGATTATGATTAATCTCCCAGAACCTCAGTCAATGGTCTAACACACTTTGTAGGATGCCGGAGTAAAAACATTTACGATTATAATAGCCTGCAGAGCTATCAGGTGGACATAAAATATCAATGTCGGTCGATAGTCCCACCACATTGTGAAAAACCCAATGCTCAGAAAAATCTTGAACAACAACTTTGAATCTATATTCAGAAGGGGTTTTAATGTACATTTGATGTGAATGCACAACAATGACTGACATGTTTTGCTATCATGTAGGCAGTGGATGAAACAAATTACAAATTAATGTGAAATGGACCAAGTTCCAAGTTTGCAGCCAACTTCCAGATTGATACTGAAAATGTGATCTTGCACTTCACTTCACTTGACTTCAGAGATTTTTACAGATGTGGCCTGCCCAGAGCACTCAGACTTCAATGACCCTAAATACAGCCAAGACAATAGATTAGATTAGATTTTACTTTAATGCCATTGCACATGTGGGTACAAGACAATATAAGAGTGGCTTAGGGATGAATCTGAGAATGTCCTTGAGTGACAGAGTCAGAGCCCATATTTAAATCCAATCCAACCTGTGGAGAAACTTGAAAATGGCTGTCCACCATCAGTCACCATCCAATCTTACAGTTTTATATAATCTGTAAGTCGAGGAGTGTAAAATGTATTGCGTCATAAATGAATGCTCTATGAATGTAGTAGACACGACTACAACATACTGATTTAAGTATTATACCATTTTTTTTAAATGTCATGTAAACAAACTAAAAAATAATAAGAAAATCAAGTTTGGGCCACAGTCATCTGCGACGTAAACGCAGCTTTGATTTCACACAGATGTGCCTCTTCTGGTGGCATATTAAATTGCGGAGCCATTTAAAGCTTTTTCCACAAAAAGAACAAGAATACAGTCTCACATATGCATGCCTTTTCAAATGTAAATCTAAGTGTGATGAGAGTTTTAGGATTTCTCTTTTACTCTTAACACAATTAAATGGTCTTCCTCCCGAATGCATATGCAAGTGTTTTCTGTAATTGCTTATTTTTCGAAACCCCTTGTCACACTCAGAACACTGGAATTTCTCTCCAGAATGAGTTAGCAAATGACGTTTCAGGTCCGTGTGATATGTGAAACTCTTCTCACACCGAAGGCACCTGTAAGGCCTCTCTTTAGTGTGAACCCTCGTGTGAATGTCAAGGTTTCCTTTAACTGTGAAACTCTTTCCACATTGAGTGCAGCTGAAAGGCTTCTCTCCAGTGTGAATTCTTAAATGAACCTCAAGGTTTGCATGGTTTTTGAAAGACTTCCCACAGTAATGGCACATAAAAGCCTTCTCTCCGATGTGAGTTACTACATGGTTCTTAAGATCATTTCTGTCTGTGAAACTCCTTCCACACTGATGGCATACAAAACGGATCTCTCTCGAGTGAATCCTCATGTGGTCTTTAAGGGTTACCGTAAATCGGAAACACTTTCCACACTGACTACATACAAATGGCTTCTCTCCTGTGTGAGTGGTCACATGGTTATTAAGGGTTCCTTTATGTGTAAAACTCCTTCCACATTGAGGGCATGTGAAAGGCTTCTCTCCAGTGTGAATTCTTATGTGGATTTTAAGACTTGTTTGCTGAGTAAAAGTTTTTCCACACTGTTGGCAGGAGAATGGGCTCTCTCTAGTGTGCACTCGCAAGTGGACTTTCAAGTTTCCTTTTCGAATGAAACTTTTTCCACAATGTTGGCAGGTAAAAGGGTTCTCTCCAGTGTGAATTTTCATGTGATCTTTAAGACTTCCTTTCTGAGTGAAACTTTTTCCACACTGTTGGCAGGAGAATGGGGTCTCTTTAGAGTGAATTCTCATGTGGACTTTCAGGTTTCCTTTTTGAGTGAAACTTTTTCCACATTGTTGACAGATAAAAGGACTCTCTCCAGTGTGAACTCTTGTGTGGGATTTAAGACTACCTTTCTGAACAAAACTTTTCCCACACTGCTGGCAGGTGAATGGGCTCTCTCTAGTGTGAATTTTCATGTGGACAGTCAGGTTTCCTTTTCGAATGAAACTTTTTCCACAATGTTGGCAGGTGAAAGGGTTCTCTCCAGTGTGAACTCTCATGTGATCTTTGAGACTTCCTTTTGAGGTGTAACTCTTCCCACACTGCTGGCAGGAGAATGGCTTGTCTCCTATGTGAATTCTCATGTTGACATCAAGGTTTCCATGTTGATCGAAATGACCACTAGTTGGACTAGTCGTTTGAGCTCTTTTTCGTGACAAAGTATTTTCGTTCTGTGAGCAACTTAAAGATTTTTCTCCTGTTATTAATGAATGATGTTGATACTCAATTTCCCTTTTATTCAGTTCTTGACCCTCCTCCTTCAGCACCCTCAGCCCTAAGCAGAAAAATAAAGTTTAATGTGTTTAATGGCACAAAGCAACACACATAAAAACATTTAGATATATGTGGATAAAGCATTAAAAAAATCAACATGCACACCACTTCTCAATATTATTAGCATATCCCAAATAATTTCAAGCTGGCAGTTATCAAATCCCTATTAAAAAACACAGTCTGACACAGAATAACTGGTTGGACATAAAACAAGGGTGTCAAACTCCTGAAGGAGCACCTTGACACCTGCTCCAACACACCTACCTTTAGATAAAATCAGCCTTTATAAAGAATTGTCGTCTATATTCAGTTTTTCAGAGAAACAGCAGTCCCAGAATTTTGGTCAGGATTTAAGCACATCAAACTGTCACATTTGAAAATTACTTTGTACACGTAAAAAAAAAAAAAAAAAAATCTTGAGCGCACAGGTGCGAGTAACCCAATCAGGCCTGGTTCTACCATGTACTAGAGGGTGCACATTTAGCAGAATCTAATAACAGCACATTGCTAAAAAAGATTTAGCAAACATTTTATTTCAGCTGTCATGTGGGTAGGTAGGATGTGGTAGGTGGCAGTAAATGCCTTTATGGCTTTACTCACACTAGGGATGGGCGATGTGACAATATTATTATTTATCGACTATGTCTCGTAAGTATCGTGATATTGATGTCAACAGTCAGGTATAGGAGAATTATTGACATTATCAGTAAATAAATGACCAATGATAAACCTAGTATGTTGCAAAAAAATATTTTACATATTCCCATAGTCACCATACAGTCCTTTTGCATGCAAGAATGAAGAACGCGCACGGTTTTCTGTTTTCACACACACGAAGCACATGCAAGCCGCCTCTTATATACGTGAACACTGGACTGAGCTGGACTGCTGCCAGTCATTAATGTAAAAGAACAAAAGAAAAGAAAATCCCTCAATGATCTTGACTGAATCATTTTTGTAACCTCACTTTAAAATTAATTTGCCTGTTGTTCAGGACTGACTACTGTAATGGCAACGTGCATCTGTATATGTGATTATTTTGGAGATGCGTTCCAATATAATTTATCCTTATTCAGGGTATAGGCCTATTCTACTTTGATCTGCAGTTTAATAAAAGTTTAACAGAAAAAAGCAGCACTACATGTGTTTCTGAATATTTATTTAAATAGACTGTATAATGATGAAAAACCACAAGCATGACCGGTATAATTCAAATATGCAAATTCCTTCAGCGCACATTTCAGTGCAATATTCAACTAGATGTTTTTAATTTAAGACAAACTTTTATTCATCCAACAATGGGAAAATTTCCATGCTACAGCAGGAAAAGTGCGTATATATAGCAAATACTCAAAGATATCTGTTAAATGACAACAATAACAATAATTACTGTCAAACAAACAAATTGCACTAGATTTAAAATTATAATTGCACAGTTTCACAATTGCTATTGCAAAAAATGTAAATTTTTATCATTGCAAAATTTAAAAAAAATCAATACTAGCAATGTGTATTATACAGTGTTAATTTTGACACGAAATTTTAATTTAGTTTTAGTCTTAGTCTTTTGACTATAATTCATTTTAGTTTTAGTCAAGTTTTAGTCATCTGATTTGTTTTAATTTTAGTCTTATTTTAGTCGACTAAAATTGCTTGGTATTTTAGTCGACTAAAATAAGACTAAAATTAATAACAGATTTACTAGACAATTTTTTACAGCTGGTATAGGAAACAAACTTAACCAAAATATATAAAACACAAATTCAACTTTATTTCAACACAACTGTGTCTTTATTTCGATTCAAAAGCTTTTATGCAGCAACAAACACTGTCATGATAATGTAAACAATAACTAGCTGCCAATTCACCATCAATAAAAGAAAAATAAAGTTAGGTCCAGGACCTTAAAGCTTACAGCTGAGCTGAACAATAAGTGCATACATTTAAAGTAAATATTTAATAAGTTGGGTGGATAAAAAAAGTAACAAGATTTTATAAGGTATTCATTTGTCTAGTAATATTGTACGTTTTAAATACTACAATATTGCTAGATTAGTATGTATAATGATAGGATGTGAACATTCATGTTTCACATGACTAATATAGAAATATTTGTGATATTGTCAACAAGTAGAACATTATAAAATATACTAAACATTAGTATTAATCAAATGTATGTATCATAATATTACGTATTAGTATTGTGCTCTCATCTAACTTGAAGAAGGGGCTATTTTACAGTACTTTTCAGTTCGTAATATTTAATGCTACAACATCTATGCACTGCAGTCTTCCAATTTTGCTTAGCTCAATAAACAAAAGAACATCGTTGTGAAATTACATTTGAGAAAATGTCCAGGTGGCTCGTCTGTAAATGTCTTTTCAAATTGGTTGTGTTGCCACGAATGAGCACTCCGCGTGCTTTACACTTTGTTTTGCTTTGTTCGTCGTCAAACGTGAAGTGAGCTGTGGACATTTTGTCGCTCTTTTAGACATCACCTCTTCGAATGCCGACTTCCGGGAGCTCATTTAAAAACTGAAAACCTTCGCTTCACGTCTCAATAAGTCAGGCTCGGATTGGTTCTCTTCTCTCATGCAGTCTGTTCTGTTTTGCCGGTTCTTTTGTTCATTCCTCGCATCTCTCCCATCTGCTGATTTGATTTTCGTCACAGTCTATTTTTGTCTCGTCCTTTATTCGTTGACGATAATGTCAATCAATTTAGTCATAGTTTTAGTCTCCATCAGTGCCTTCTTTTTTAGTTTTCGTTTCGTTTTCGTCCGCAAAAATATATTCGTGACGAAAATAATGACGAAAATATTTAGTCAACGAAATTAACACTGGTATTATAGTAATTGACAAATGTATTATTATGGTAAACTTGTTCACTGGGAGCAGCACTGATTGTAAAGTCTAATAGCAGTAGGGAGAAAATACCTTCGGTATCGCTCCTTCAGACATTTAGGATGTAACAGTCTGTCACTAAAGGAGCTTCTCAGAGATGAAACTGTTTCATAAAGTGGGTGGGAATGTTGCCGCACCAGCAGACCAATCCATAGATGTCCCTTCTAATAAAATGCATCTGTATTATCTGTGAAGTACTGGTTGTTGTTCATGATGATCAGTTCTGTTGATAGCAGTCCACAAAGTCCAGGATCAGTTTTCTGTACTCCCTGTCATCATCATCCGTGATCAAGCCGACGATGGCAGAGTCATTAGAGAACTTCTGCAGGTGACAAGTTGCTGAGCTGAACATGTAGTCTGCAGTATAGACAGGAAAAGGAATGGAGCCAAAACCATTCCCTGTGGAGCTCCCATGTTGCAAAGTACCATGTCAGACTAACCCCTCTTTCACACCGCAAACATGAGCAGTGCGCGAGCAGCGTGTCCGCGCAACTACATCGTCACTGCAGCAGCAGACTCTTGCAAGTATTCACAGTGGAAGCGTATAAGTACAGCGTCACAGCAGCGGCTGCAAAGCGTGTTCGGCAGACAGTATAACCATTTCAAACAATGGGTATAATTCTTTCAACATTTGTTTTTATAACAATACACCATACTTTCACCCAGAACGATTAATTAAAAAGTTTAAATGGGTAAATACATATTTGTTATACTTAATTTCCTATTCTGGCATAATTGTTAAAACACTAGACATTGGTATTGTTGTTAAAACTCTTGACATGCTTATTCTGTGCATTTTGAGCAGGTTTTGTGTTAAATCACATTTATTTTGTCCATCAAAAGTGTGCTTTCACTTTAATTGAGCGTGAGCAGCACAGCAAAAATAGACCGCGCGCCGAAACGCTGTTCACACGACGCTCCTGCTTGACGCTCACACGCTGCTCCTGGTCCCGGTGTGAATGCACTCATTGATTAACATGGATGCCGAAAAAAATATGCGCTGCTCACACTTGCGGTGTGAAAGAGGGGTAATAGTCACGAGCCCTCATGTACTATGGTCGGTTCACGAGTTCACACTTACATATAATTAACTGAAGTATTATAATGCGTATTTGGCGTGCTGTCCGGGGAAGGGGCTCCGAGCTCGGGAATGGCCCGAACCTAGAGTACCCCCCTGTATATAAAAGTGTAAAATGAACTCTAGTGGAGGAGATGGGGCGGAAGGGGGATGCTGATAAACCGTCAATGGACACAGGTAGGCTGATTCAGCTGTATTTATACCCTAAGGTTGATTATCTTGAGTGGTTCCACCTGTGCTAATTAGGTTAAGTATCTGACGTGCTTCTCCCGAACCTTGTTATGAAACTACATTTCACGAGTTCACACTTACATATAATTAACTGAAGTATTATAATTCATATTTGGTGTGCTGTCCGGGGAAGGGGCTCCGAGCTCGGGAATGGCCCGAACCTAGAGTACCCCCCAAAAAGCTAAAGAGCAGAGGACAGCCGCCGAACTAAAGACCCCCCCCCCCCCCCCCCCCCCAAATGAGTGCCGCGTTTGGCGGGCTGGCATCTCCAATGCTCGCTGGACGGAAGAGAAAAGGTAAGTGCTCTACTGGGAAAGTTCTCGCTGCGTCCGCTGTGAGACCAAATGCTCGCTGGACAGAAAGAGAAAACAGGAAAGAGAGAAAATGAGAGCTTGACCGGGAGATTTTCCTCACACTGCGTCCGTTGTGAGACCCAATGCTCGCTGGACGAAAGAGAAAACGTAAGTGCTCTACCAGGAAAGTTCTCGCTGTGTCCGCTGTGAGACCAAATGCTCGCTGGACAGAAATACAAAATGGAAAAGAGGGAAAATGAGAGCTTGACCGGGAGATTTTCTCATACTGCGTCCACTGTGAGACCCAATGCTCGCTGGACGAAAGAGAAGAAAAGAGAAAGAGAAAACGTAAGTGCTCTACCAGGAAAGTTCTCGCTGTGTCCGCTGTGAGACCAAATGCTCGCTGGACAGAAATACAAAATGGAAAAGAGGGAAAATGAGAGCTTGACCGGGAGATTTTCTCATACTGCGTCCGCTGTGAGACCAAATGTTCGCTGGACGGAAAGAGCAAACAGGAAAGAGGGAAATGAGAGCTTGACCGGGAGGTTTTCTCACACTGCGTCTGCTGTGAGACCCAATGATCACTGGACGAAAGAGAAAATGTAAGTACTCTACCGGGAAAGTTCTCACTGAGTCCGCTGTGAGACCAAATGCTTGCTGGACAGAAAGAGAAAACAGGAAAGGAGAAAATGAGAGCTTGACCGGGAGATTTTCTCACTATGCGACTGCTGCGGCAGTGAGGAGGTACAGGAAAGGCTACTTGCTTTCGGCTGCTGTAGATATTGGATGCGGGAAGAGTAAAAAGGGTTAGTAACATTTGATGGGGCAAGCAAAAAATTAATGGGTAGCCTACTGTGTTACCAGCTTAGCAATTGTTTGCCTGATTTGACAATTCCTCAAGCCTTGTCCACATTATTATGTTACTGTTGGAAAAGCATCTTTCCTCTCATTTGGCCTCCGGGCTCTTAGGCGGTCTCCAGGGCGGATACGTTTGGAAGGCTGTTTTCACATTGTTGTATGGACTGTGGAAAAAGAGGGTTTTGGAAACGATGAAGCATGTTTAGTCTTGCAAGACATTGTACCTGAAGACATGATTATAGCAGTAACGTACCAGTCATGCACGGTTTATCCAGATCAAGTCAGAGTGAAGTTTAACGTGCTGTTGAAGTGAAACGATAATAAACTGGGGCCGTAGGTGATGCTTGCAAGCAAATGGGTTAATAGCAGTCATGTGCTATTCGCTTCTAAGTGGTTTCTAAAGATATTTACTTGCCTGTTTTTCATATTACGGTCCTGAAAAGGCAACAGTAATTTTACTCCCACTTGCTATCCTGCGTCAAAACACGAGGGCAGATGCGTTGTAGATGAATTTTGAGTGATCACTAAATAATAAGTCCCCAAATAATTTGGTCCTGCCAAAAAATTGCATGGAAATAAAAAAATTTAATTGAATTAAGCATTTAGCCGACGGTTTGCCAAAAACCACCACAAAACACTAGTAGAAGACGGAACTGCGTCATGACGTCATTTGACAAACTTTAGCCGCTAACCTGTTTCAAGATGCAACACTTTGGATGCCAACTGCCGTAAAATCCAATGAAGAAGAACCTGCTTTTAGATTTTTCGCCTGAAAATGTGTTGGTTAACATCGCGCGGTCTGCGCCGCTAGAAGAAGCGGCATCAAACTGCAACTCGGCCGGAACGCCGGTGTGAAAGGCTGAGCCGCGACGGGAAGTGAGAGGCTTGCTGCGGTGAGAACTTGGGTGCGGCCCAGGCTGGTTGGATTCCAGCTCGAGGAGAGCTCGGTCTCGGGCGGCATGATCATTGTGTCGAGTGAGGCGAGCTCGGAGCTTGCACGGTTGTCACGACTTGTGGCTTGACGAGGAGAGCAGCTGTCGCGATGATGCTTAATGCTGCTCAATGGCCGTGTTTGACTGGGTAGGAAAGATTGCGGGTCCGGCAAAGCAGCAGGTCTTATAAATCCCCGGTGAAGCTTTCTTCGTTAGTACGAAAAATGGGTCCGTGGTAAGGTGACAGACGAAGCGAACCAGCACGCTGATAAACCGTCAATGGAGACAGGTAGGCTGATTCAGCTGTATTTATACCCTGTATTTATAAGGTTGATTATCTTGAGTGGTTCCACCTGTGCTAATTAGGTTAAGTATCTGACGTGCTTCTCCCGAACCTTGTTATGAAACTACATTTTGTGAGGTAATCCAGTAACCAGGTAGGAAGGCTATGGTTCACCCCATGAACTACAACTGATCACTCAGAAGCGCAGGTTGGACAGTATTAAAAGCACTTCATAAGTCAAAATACATGACTCTCGCTGTGCTCCTAGTCCTAACCAAGTGTGAAAGACACCTATTAAGGAGGAAGATGACAGCATCTTACTCCTGTAACTGGCTGGCAGGAAAACTGAAGCAGATCCATTGATTGGTTCACCAGAGAAAATTATTAGCAACAGCAAAGCTCAAGTTTTCTGTTAGTTTACACACAAACTAAGAAAAGTAAAACCAAACTTTTGGCAGTAATTGAGACCAAACTAACCATGGTGTGTGTTTCATGTTGGCAATGTTATCACAGCAGGGACGGGGTGGAGGTGGGGCTTAGGTAGACAGTATTATCAATGTTTTTAGAGGCGATTATCAACAAGATATATCTGACATCACACATTGCAAGATGGCGCCACTGAGTTTGGATGACGTCCAGGTCGCTCCGCTTAGATTTTGTTTTTATTTACTTTTGTACTTTCTTTTGTTCTCTCTTTTTACATGCATATCATCTGCACTGGTCACTTTCTACAAAAGAACACTTTTGGACATTGGACACCACTTCATTAACCTGTTTCAGGACACTTTATCCTCCAACTCATCGTGGCCATCTGAGATTCTCCAGAACGCCGAGATGAACAATGGCCACTTGAATAACCACGTGAGGGGACGGATCAAGAAACACTGTGGGAAACGCACTGGGATTCGCAACGGACTAAGAAAAAGAGCACAAAGCCCTCCTCTGCCAAGCATTCGGTTTGCCAATGTCCAATCTCTGGAGAATAAGTGATGATCTTAGAGCCAGGATAAATTTCCAACAGGACATTAGGGACTGTAACATCCTTTGTTTGTCTGAAACATGGCTCAAATCTTCTGTCCCGGACAATGCTCTAATGGCATCTGATAACTTCTCAGTTTTACTGATGGACAGAACAGCCGAGGCAGGTAAATCCAAAGGTGGTGGAGTGTCCTTAATGATCAACAAGAAATGGTGTGACCCCAAGAATATCTCCACTCAGTCGCGCTCTTGCTCGCCTCATCTGGAACATTAATCCATTATTTGCCATCCATTCTATCTGCCCAAGAGTTTTCATCGATCATCGTTACTGCTGTCTACATTCCACCACAGGCAGACACAAGCTTGGCTTTGTCTAAGCTTCACTTTATGCTCAGTGGTTACATTAACAAACATCCTGACGCTGCTTCTATCACCATGGAGGATTTTAAAAAAGCCAACCTCAGGCAGGTTATGCAGAACATTTATCAACATGTATCCTGTCCAACCAGAGGACTGAATACACTGGATCATTGCTACTCTCAATTTAAGAGTGCCTACAAAGCTCACTCACTTACAGCTTTTGGCAAATCAGACCATGCTGCCAATTTCCTCACACCGGAATATAAACAAAGACTCATTCAAGATTCCCCGGTGAAGAGGGTGGTGACGCGTTGGTCCACCCACTCTAAAGCCATGCTATAGTAGGCTCTTGATGACGTAGACTGGGACATGTTCCGAGTGAGTTCCTCTGACATCAGTGAGTTCACGGATGTAGCATTAAGCTTTGTAAACATGCTAACCGAACAAGCCATGGATACAATAACTATATGGATCTTGTCAGATCAGAAACCGTGGGTGGACAGAACAATCTGTGCAGCAGTAAACAAACACACTGCTGCGTACAACGCCGGTCTCTTGCCGGGGAACATGAGCGAGTACAAAACATTGTGATATGATCTCCGACAGGCAGTAAAAGCCGCCAAAGACTGATATAGGGAACTTATTGAGTCACATTTCCAGTTCAATGACTCCCAACACATGTGGTAAGGACTAAAAACCATCTGTGCCTTTGGAAACAAATCCTCTGCAGCTGTGAGAGCAGACCCGTCGCTGGCTGATGAGTTAAACTCTTTCTATGGCCGCTTTCAATGCAACCGAGGCAGCCCAAGTCTGTTGATTAGCACGTCAGGAAGCGAGGACGAGGTTCGGAGGGATCTAAAGAGAGGGAACGTCAGGAAAGCAGCAGGACCTGATGGGATTTCTGGCCATGTTCTGAGGTCCTGTGATGATGAGCTCGCTGGTTTGTTTACATTTATTTTTTATGAGTCCCTTGCTACCTCGGTGGTTCCCACCTCCTTTAAATAAATCAGTCATCATCCCTGAACCTAAGAACAATAACCCCACTTGCCTTAATGACTATCGTCCAGTTGCTCTCACTTCAACAGTCTTTCTCAAAGGTCTTTGAGAAACTTATAAAAAAATAACATTTGCTCCTCCATCCCTGATACTTTGGACCCTCTTCAGTTTGCCTATCCCCCCAACAGATCTACTGAGAAAGCCATCTCTCATGTCCTGCACTCTTTCCTCAAGCACATTGACAGCAGCAATGGGAACTATGTAAGGCTACTATTATGACTATAGCTCAGCTTTCAATACTATAGTCCCCATCAAGCTAGCTTCAAACTCAAGGACCTCGCCCTGAATTCTTTACTCTGCAATAGGATTCTTGATTTCCTCACTGGTAGACCTGAAGTGGTGAAAGTTGGCCAGTTCACCTCCAACTCCATCACCCTGAACATAGGAGCACCACAGGGCTGTGTCCTGAGTCCCCTGCTCTACTCTCTCTACACACATGACTGCGTGTCTTTGCACAGCTCCACATCTGTAATTAAATTTGCTGATGATACTGTGGTTCTGGGCCTCATTTCCAACAACAGTGAAGCTGCATACTTGGATGAGGTAGAGAAACTAGCATCATGGTGCCAGGACAACGGTCTCTCTCTGAATGTGAGCAAATCTAAAGAGCTGATTGTGGACTTCAGGAAGAGACAGCAGCAGCCCTATACTCCTCTTATGATCAGCGGGACAACTGTGGAGAAGATGAGCAGCTTCAGGTACCTTGGTGTAAACATCTCAGAGGAACGGACTCGGACTTCACCAGAAAAAGCCAGGCAAAGACTGTAACATCTGCGACAGCTGAGGAAAGTTGTGTGCTGTATCTCAGGGTCTGCTCTCCCCTTTCTGCTGGATATCAATACTGACATCTGGTAAGTGCTATCATAGCTTGATGGAAAAAACTGAGAGCCTTAGGAGGAGCTTCTTCCCTCAGGTCATCAGGCTGCTAAACTCAAACTCAGTCTCTTAACCTCTACATGACCTCACTTAATTTTCAATAAGATACTTAACATACTGAAATTGTCACTAGCACACAACATTTTCTATATTTTTCTTTTTTACTACCTCTATTGCTGCTATGTAAATACCCTGTACAACCAAATATTTATTCTACAGCATAGTGTCCTGCACATTTTATTTTATAAGAATTTTATTCTTTTTTTATCTTACTTTTTTAATACCATATTTATAGAAAATTTTCTTGTTTGTATTCTCTAATAATTCCACTGTCCATAGAGCAGACCTGACTTACAATTCACTGCTAAACATATGCTCTCCGTATAACCATGTATGGGTCCATCTTAATAAATTAGAATGTCATGGAAAAGTTTATTTACTTCAGTAATTTAAAGGGGAGGTGAAATGCTATTTCATGCATACTGAGTTTTTTACACTGTTAAAGAGTTGGATTCCCATGCTAAACATGAACAAAGTTTCAAAAATTAAGTTGTACGTTTGAAGGAGTATTTCTGTTCCAAAAATACTCCTTCCGGTTTGTCACAAGTTTCTGAAAGTTTTTTTTCGAGTATGGCTCTGTGTGACGTTAGATGGAGCGGAATTTCCTTATATAAATATATACAGTTTCAATACATACTACATAGAGACGTCCTGCTGTAGTCGTTGCTGCTGCTGCTCTTGTTCAATTTCAGCCTCTGGATCTGATTCTGGATCATAAATATACGGCTGAATCTGACTGTTAGCCATGGTTTGTTTTGGATGTGTTTTTTTCCTCACGGTAATGTCACAGCTTCCAGACGCTCTCAACACAAAAGCTTACTGGCGCTCGTGATTCTTTAGCTCCGCCCACACGTCACGCCTCCAGGCGGTTGTGTTTTTCCGGGAAAAATCGGTACAGACTATCTTTCTCTTATAAATATAATAAAACTGAAGACTTTTTGGTGTTATGAAGGATGCAGTACTACTCTATAGGTACTCAAGATTAACAGGATATTGAGTGAAAATGAGCATTTCACCCCCCCCCCCCCCCCCCCAACTCAAATTGTGAAACTCGTGTATTAAATAAATTCAGTGAACATAGACTGAAGTAGTTTAAGTCTTTGGTTCTTTTAATTGTGATGATTTTGGCTCACATTTAACAAAAAAACCCACCAATTCAACAAATTAGAATACTTCGTAAGACCAATAAAAAGTTATTTTTTTAAGAGAACTGTTGGCCTTCTGGAAGGTATGTTCATTTACTTTACATGTACTCAATACCTGGTAGGGGCTGCCAAATTCTACTGGAAAATTAAATCAGCATCTTCAAAAAGCTGGTCAGCAGAAGAAAGCATGAAGTGCTCAAAAATTTATTGAAACGGGTGAAGTGACTTTGATTTTCAAAAAACACAATGGACCAATACCAGCAGATGACATTGCACTCCAAATCATCACAGACTGTGGAAACTTAACACTGGACTTCAAGCTGCTTGGGCTATGAGCTTCTCCAGCCTTCCTCCAGACTCAAGGACATTGATTTACAAACGAAATACAAAACTTCTCATCTGAGTAAGGGAAACAGGTCAATTTAGCTCAAATGTAATAATTTAAGATTTTAAAAGGGTCTTTACGGCCGATCACTGAGACGGCCAGCGATTCATTGAATGACCCGTATAACATCAACTCTGCAATGGATATTAATATCCAAAGTATAGTGAAAACACTATTAATTAGCACAGTAATAAGGACGTCAGTTTAAGACATTAAAGGGGGGGTGAACTGCTCGTTTTCACTCAATATCCTGTTAATCTTGAGTACCTATAGAGTAGTACTGCATCCTTCATAACTCCAAAAAGTCTTTATTTTTTATTATATTTATGAGAGAAAGATAGTCTGTACCGATTTTTCCCGGAAAAACACGAGCTGCTGGAGGCGTGACGTGTGGGCGGAGCTAAAGAATCACGAGCGCCAGTAGGCTTTTGCGTTGAGAGCGTTTGGAAGCTGTGACACAGATCCAGAGGCTGAAATTTAACGAGAGCAGCATCAGCAAAGGCTTCTCTATGTGGTATGTACTGAAACTGTATATCAGTGGTTTTCAACCTGTGGTCCGTGGTGGTATTGCAGGTGGGCCGCCAATTATTTTCTGTTCATTTCCAGTCCATTCTAGGGCTGTGAGATTAAAAGAAAACGTCCTAAAATCACGATTTGAGCGTGCGCATATGCCTAACTCCAGGTTCACACACTGTCTGTGATGCGCCTTTTTTCTGAGCCAATGTTGACGGATCAGAGCGATCTCACAGCGGTAAAAGGCTAGAAATAAAAACGTGCGATAATTCATGTCTAACACATGAGCATAGAGTGAATTTGTTAGTGAACAGGATGCAGTTTAAGTGAGAGGAGACACGTTTTAAGTGTGCACACTCTCTCCTCGCAAAGCAGCGTGTTTCTGAGCAAGCACGACCGGTTTTGTGACAGAGCAAAGGAAATCTGCTGCGAACAGAGAGATTTGCACTCGTGCATTATTTTAATGTGCTTTCGCGTTATATTTATGCGCTCTCACTGCTGACCGCATACACATACTGTATACACACTATGTCTGTTCTAGAGATGTTACAACTTTTTGATAAAACTCTGATTGGTTTTCTTTTGGAAATATGTTTCAAATTAATCCTGAATGCATTTATGACTGTAAAAGCACAATTGCAAAATTGATCAAACTATCGCGATAGTTTTTTTTTTTTTTTTTTTGTCCATATCGCACAGCCCTAGTTTATTCAATACATATAGTTTAAAATCTGGCTTCTGAGTACTAAGTTATTAACCCAACAATAGCGGGGTCAGTTAATTTTTTTGAAGTGGGCCACGCAAACATATGTGTTTGGTTGTGTGGGCCGCGAGTTGAAAAAGGTTGGGAACCACTGCTGTATATATTTGCTTAGCGGTTTTGGAAAATGACTAAGTTCCACTTTATGTCGTCTTTTTTTTTTAAGCTGTACATGTGGAAAGTGCAGTTTGATGCCAACATCGCATGTTGTTTACTTGATGTGCTTACGCGCTGATAGCTATGTTAACAACACAGAGATATTTGAAGCAGTTTTACTCACCGCCTGCGGTTCCAGCACACGATCGTGACCCTTTTTCGTTGGGATTGCATTATCCTTAAGAAATAAACGATGTGCAAATCCGGCGTCAAACTGGGCCTTGTTTGTAAAACAAGCATCTTCGAAATGCAGGGAACAAACACAAACACTTGCACAACTCCGTTGATGCTCTGTAAAAATAAACTCCATCCACTGGTCCCTTAATGCTGTTTCTCTTTTGGTAATCTGTGCAGGGTTGTCTTGCCCTGGCAACCAAAAACACACTCCTTTTGTGACATTTGGCGACGCTCTCGCTCTGATCAGTGAAGTCTGTTGTGCTCTCAGTGCTCTGCTATACGGGAGCGCGCTCTTCCAGCAGAAGTGCCTCAGGACCCATATAAGAAAATTCTGCTCCATCTAACGTCACACAGAGCCATACTCGAAAAAAACTTTCCCAAACTTGTGACAAACCGGAAGGAGTATTTTTGGAACAGAAATACTCCTTCAAACATACAACTTAATTTTTGAAACTTTGTCCATGTTTAGCATGGGAATCCAACTCTTTAACAGTGTAAAAAACTCAGTATGCATGAAATAGCATTTCACCCCCCCTTTAACAAGATACTTCTCTTTTCAATATGAATAAGGCTTTATCAGATAAATCTAAGACATATAAACTAATCTAACACATAAAGCACATGCACTCACACATTAAGTTACAGGAAGAGAGAAAGTTAGGAAAGAACGAGTTTAAGAGAATAAAAAAATGTGAAATCCCAAGTTTACAGCAATACATGAAATTGCATAGACGTGAACAACCATCAATTACTTAATTAACCCATTCATTAAGTTCCTCAATGAGGTTAAAGTTATATTAGATACACAAATACAGATGTGAGTCTGGAGCAGTTACTTGCGTCTCCTGTGTAAAGGGGGTTCCCTTTGTTGTCGTTGAAAAAGGGGTTTCCCGAAGTTGCTGATTGGCTGGAAGTTCAGTAGTCGTTGAAGTGACCTGTTGAGAAGCCTGTGGTTGGGCGTTGGCTGACAATGCGGAGTTGTGGACTGGTTGAAGTTGAACAGGCAGTCGAGGTTAGACTAGAGACACGGCATTACAAAACTTAAGTCGTGGCCTAATGGTTAGAGAGTCGGACTCTCAATCGAAAGGTTGTGAGTTTGAGTCCCGGGCCAGCAGGAATTGTGGGTGGGGGGGGGGGTGCATGTACAATTCTCTCTCCACCTTCAATACCACGACTTAGGTGCCCTTGAGCAAGGCATCGAACCCCCAACTGCTCCCAAGCATAAATGATGCCCACTGTTCTGTGTGTGTGTGTGTGTGTGTGTGTGTGTGTGTGTTCACTGCTCTGTGTGTGTGCACTTTGGATGGGTTAAATGCAGAGCACAAATTCTGAGTATGGGTCACTTCACTTTCACTTAACTCAGAACACAAAACTCTCAAATGGAAAAGAAAAGAAACTAAAGTAAAAGAACAAGGTCAAAGAGTTGGTTGGTTATCTTTCTTCAGACTGTGGTGCTAGGAGTTGATTTACAACATCCTGTTGCCTTTCTGTGGAATTCGGTTCCTCATGATTCAACCACGGTCCTGATCGAATCTATAATTTGTCTGCTTTGGGTCTGATATGCTACTTCAGAGAAGAGGACTGTGGACCACAGGTCAACAGTCCAGTTCTTCTTCTCCTTAGCCCGGGTGAGATGCCTCTGACGTTGTCTGTGGTTCTTGAGTGGCTTAACAAGAGGAATATGACAACTGTAGCCAAATTCCTTGACCCCAGCCTAAGTCCATTCCTTGTGAAGTTCACTAAAATTCTTCAATCAATTTTGTTCGACAATCCTCATAAGACTGTGGTTCTCTCGGTTGGTTGTGCATCTTTTTCCTCCACACTTTTCCTTCCACTCAACTTTCTGTTATAATGCTTGTTAACATTAGGGGTGTGACGGTTCGTATATAAGCGTGAGACCGGCGGTTATAGTTGAACACCTTCATTAGAACTCTATAACCGGCAAAACCGTGTCATTAAAATATTTTTTACAAATATTTTTTATCAAAAATTATTTTCATTTTTTAGATAGGATCATAAGATGCGCAATATATCGGAAGACATGATTTTTACCACTTAATGAAGTTTTGTAAATCGTCGCATTCACTGTGAACTAGAGCGCATCTCATCATAATGAAACTCAGCGTAGGCCTATGCCTCATACATTAGCATTAAATATCTTTGCTGCATCTAGAACAGACAAGGGTCTGAAATCTCTGCCCCTTTACCGATCAGAGCGCGTGCTGACACGGAGTTAACCCGCTGTCTCCAAGAACAACCAATTGATTCTACGGCAGATCCACTAGCTTGGTGGCGAGACCCCCCCGCCCCCCCGCCGGTTATGTTATGAACCGTCACATTTGACTCACGTCATAACCGTCATCACCAATTCTGAAACCAGGTGTCCTGACATTTTATCACCGGCACACCCCTAGTTAACGTGTCCACAAGTTTACACAAGTTTCATTATTGGATTGAATAACTGAAAAAAATTAACTTTTCCACAACATTATAATTTATTGAGATGCAGCTGTGCAGCTGTGCATCTAATTTGTTGAACCCGTGACACATGACACATTTAATTGCGATTTTGAAAATGATAACATGTTAAATTACTCCGCTTCTAAAAAAAAGTGTTACTGCCCAACACTGCTAATAAAGCATAATATGTGCAGAAAAAGAGATGAGCCCAACATTTTAACTTTAAATATCACTGTCTTAATCCAGAAGCGCTTTCTACATTACGGTTTTATAGAGAGAAGAACACTTTACGTTTAACATTTTAACACATGTTGTGTTAATATTCTGGTTCAACTGCATGTGTTTAGCATCAGCTGTCTAAGTGCATTAAACCAGCTCTTTAAACTTCTACAAAACGGTTCACAAGCTCCTAGGGATTTGGTTTTGCTTGTCATTTGTTGAAATAAATATAAAAGTACAGCGAGTTTGTGACGGTTCTCTGAATGTGAGCCACAATCTCTGATTCTTGAAGCAAAGTTTTGCCTGAATGATGATTAGATTCATTGTTTTGGATCGCTGTATTTAATCTGTGAAAGCACGTATAGACGGACGTGATGAGTATATGATCGATATGATTGTTCTAATCTGTAGGGGGCGCTGTCGGCCCACTTCTCATTAAAGTAAACTACACAATATTTAGACTGTGTCTGATTAGATAAAGCAGTAAATTGATGCCATAAAATCATGAGTATGTTTTCATTTAAAAGGTCAGATCTATAGTTTACATTAAAAAAAATAAAAATTTTGAAAAAAAAAAATAAAAAAACATGACACTTTTAATTATTATTATATTACCATTTACAAGTGTTAAATCATAAAATGTCAAGGTTACCACTACATCTTTCTGAAGAAAAAAATGCGGTGATTAATATATAGTTTATTTTCAAATCTTCAATGTACTGTCATAATAAAATAACTTTATTATTGTTTATTTAATTCTGACAAATAAGTTCTTGTTAAAAAACAACCAAAATATAATTATAAATGTATAAAAATAATTATATACCGGTCTTGACATCTGGCCAAAATTAGTTCAAAATTATCATCATATCGGATAAATCGGCAAAATCCAATATTGTGCATTCCTAATGACAATTATACTTTGTAGTTTAAAAGTTTCCAACAAAGAAATGGATGGACTGTCAGCCTGTTGAACAAACACTTTATTTGTATAATCTACCAGATGATAGCTGAAGAGGCAGCGGTTTACACGCTAATCAGGTAAACACTGTAAACAAAACTCTACGAGATGAAAAATGATCGTGCAGTGCGATGAAATAGCTTGTCTTCCCAGCAAACGATACGATGAAGAATTAACGATTGCTTAAAAAAAAAAAGAAGATAATCAGTTGAGAGGTAACCATGGCAACGGATAGCGTAGCCTTCCCGAGATGCAACGCGGAGTGAAAATATTGTGACAGAACTCCTCGTTCTCTAAATAAACCATAAAATGGTAACATCTATAAATCATAAAACTGTCATTAGGAACAATATAATAGAATACAAATTACTGGTTATTGTCCAGCAACTATTTGATTTCTTACTAAATTAAAAGAAATAAGAAAAAACAATCTGTAAAGGTTTTTGATACAATGTGTTGCTCCATGTAAAATAAAAGGCTTTAAATATAGCACTAGTGACATTTATTTCAAAAACATCGTTCGTTTTTGTAGAAGTACACATTTTAATGAAGATGAAATGATAGAAACCAACCTGTTTGTGTCTCCGTATCTTCACGTTTGACTCTAAAAGAGTCTGCGATCCTCAAGTCTTCCGTCTCCTCTTTAACAAACCACATCTTTACACTGAACGAGGGCTTTGTGTTCGCACACTTGGGCAGAATTGAGATCAAAATAACTAACAGAAAGAAACACTTAATCCAAGCTAATTTGAAGTGATTTGATGCAGTGTCGAAAAGATACGCACCTTCTTCTGTTACCAACGTGTAAAAATTACAGTGTCATTAAATTGCCTTGTACATACTACAATATAGATGGTTTACATCGATTTAAGCACGTTAGAAGTCTAAAACATAAACCTTTCTCCCAACTATAAAGGATGCTGGAGGAGCCCGGCGCAGCCTTATGACGTCATATTACCAGATCAAAATAAAGGTCCTTTTCATACGCTGCTGCATTTTATAATCACAATATTAAGATACTGTATAATTAGGGGTTTACAGGAATGTAAACACGCTAGAAGTCTAAAACATAAACCTTTCTTCCAACTAGAAAAGACGCAGGAGGAGCCCGGCGCAGTCTTATAACGTCATATCACCCGATCAAAATAAAGGTCCTTTTCATACACTGCTGCATTTTATAATCACAATATAAAGATATGCTAGTCATATAATTAGAATGTAATCAAAAAGTTGATTTATTTCACTAATTCCATTTTAAAAAGTGAAACTTGTATATTATATTCATTCATTACATACAAACTGTTATGTTTCAATTTTTTATTTCTTTTAATTTTGATGTTTATAACTGACAATTAAGGAAAATCCCAAATTCAGTATCTCAGAAAATCTGAATATTGTGAAAAGGTTCAATATTTAAGACACCTGGTGCCACACTCTAATCAGCTAATTAACTCAAAACACCTGCAAAGCCTTTAAATGTTCTCTCAGTCTAGTTCTGTAGGATACACAATCATGGGGAAGACTGCTGACTTGACAGTTGTCCAAAAGATGAACATTGACACCTTGTACAAGGAGGGCAAGACACAAAAGGTCATTGCAAAAGAGGCTGGCTGTTCACAGAGCTCTGTGTCCAAGCACATTAATAGAGAGGAGAAAAGAACCCTGGAGAGGATTGTGAAACAAAACCCATTCAAAAATGTGGGGGAGATTCACAAAGAGTGGACTGCAGCTGGAGTCAGTGCTTCAAGAACCACTACACACAGACGTATGCAAGACCTGGGTTTCAGCTTCACATTCCTTGTGTCAAGACACTCTTGAACAACAGACCGCGTCAGAAGAGTCTCGCTTCAAAAAGGACTGGACTGCTGCTGAGTGGTTTTCTAAAATCCTTTCTTTGTATTGGTCTTAAATAATATTCTAATTTTCTGAGATACTGATTTTGGAATTTTCCTTAGTTGTCAGTTATAATCATCAAAATTAAAAGAAATAAACATTTTTCGAAATATATCAGTCTGTGTGTAATGAATGAATATAATATACAAGTTTCACTTTTTGAATGGAATTAGTGAAATAAATCTACTTTTTGATGATATTTTAATTATATGACCAGCAACTGTAAGTAGGGTGTCCATGCGCGACGTTCATATGGGAGACGTTCTGTCAGGATTTTAATATTCCCTAAAACACCCAAAGCAGTTTGACCAATAACATGCAGGTATTGGACATAATCGTCGAATCGTGGGGCTGCGCGTGAGAAGGCCAGATCTATAGGAACGACCGAAGCAATGTTTGTTCGTTAGTTGGACTCGAAGCCTTGCAGTGCACCGATCAAACAAAGACACCAAAATAGGTGCGAGAGCGATTCGAGAGCATGAGGCTTTAAGGAGCCGTCTGCTCTGCTCTCTAGCTCTCATGCATGTCACACAGCGATCGACCTGCACAGAGCAAACAGCCAAAACCTGGGTATTTTAGGCAATATTAAAATCCGTGTCCCATATGACCACCCTAATTAACAACCACTACTGAAATAAAAACTAAAGTGCATAGCAATTTACACATAGGGGTCATTCTAAAGAAACATCTAATATTCTAAACGTCTAACATCTAAATGCTTAAAATGCATTTATTTTTCTAACATTTAAACTTAAACCACATTATTAGATTACCTTTTGACTTTATATTTATATATACATTTTTTATAGAAATGACAGCTTAATTATTTTTCTTTTTAGCTTTTTTCTGCAATTATTTCAAGACTATTTCAAGATTTTTATTACATGCATGTAGTGAATCACATCTAAAATGTTAGATTCTCTCTCTCTCTCTCTCTCTATATATATATAAGTACATCTGAAAAAAATTAGAAAATCATGGAAAATTCATTAGTGTTCATTCTCTCTGTCAGGTGGACTATATTAGTAAACTCATGTAGGGAATAGTGAATGAGGAAGAAGGATGTGATTTGAAACAGTCTCCAAGTGTCCACTTTGAACGCTGTTTATTCATGATATATAATATAATTCTAACAATATATATAATTAAAAACTGCTTTAAAATCTGGGTAATATTCATCATTATCGAGAAAGTTACAGTATACACACACACACACACACACACACACACAGCTTTATTTTAAATAAATATGTCTGTGCAGCTAGGAATTGCAGGGAATTAAACAACAACATTAGTCAAAATAAAAGAATCAATTGCTTATGCTACAAAGAGATTCCTGTGTGCAACTGTACTGAATGTCTTTTGAATCAGAAGAGTAGAATTGTCTTGGCGTTATTCTGATTCAGATTCCAGCTCAGTTTGCTGTGAATGAGCGGTTCAGAATTACATCGATACAGGAGTTAGCTGTGTTCTGTTAAATGGTGTGCAACATAATATTTTCGTCAGAGTCATATGAATCGCTGGATTAGTGCATCAGCAGATAGACTACCACAAATAATCGGATTTGGATTTATTAAAAAAAATACATTATAAAAAAAACAACAACAACTTGACGTTTCGCACAGGAAAGAGAGTCTGCGCATTGTGCGTGCTCCTGATGTATGAGTATAAATACTCCAGTGCTGGATGTTATGTTCATCATATATGCGTCTGCATCTGAGCTCGGTTTATCAGATAAACGGCGAGGCTGCGGCTCCCGTGTGTTCGAGGAGAGCGGTGTGTCTCGGTGTCGATATGGATCGACGCTACGCACTGGGGATGTGATACAACGATCAAGAGCTGAAGCTGTGTTTAAACCACATCCATCGATGGACGCTCGTGACTCGACGTCCCACACCAAAGGTAAGAGCCGCTGATGTAACAGCTGGGATATTATGTTCGCGAGCTGCTGATCACATTTTACACGGAGAGACAGGTTTACTGATGCTGGAGAAGCTGTACTGTATGGAGCATCTGATAGTGGTCAGAGGTGGTCTGTTCATGATCTCGGTCCCTCAGTGTCTGATCGCTGAACAGGGTCCGTCTGATCCTCTTCTGGATGCACTGATCAGACACTGGTGACTGTTCTATGGCTTTCAAACCTTCCTCTGTGTTAAAGGATGCTACGTGAAAAATTCCCTTAATGTGGAACATAAATCTTACGTAATTTAGCTGGCCTCTAATTGCTTTCGTCTTCTTCATCAGGCTACTACTAGGCTATATATTGTAAACTGTCATGCAGTGTATCAAAAGTTTAAGTGATACTGAACTCATGAAAGCTGTGCATAAGAGGGCAACAACCTAGCTCTTGTGAACAGGAATGCTTTTCCCCCCGAATATAATATGTACTTTTTTCCTAATATCTAGACTTGCAAGAGATATTTAGAAATTTCACTGCAGTACTCATTTCAACCGCTAGTACTCAATATTGCACACTGCACCTTTAAGCTTTAATTTTGATGGAAACTGCAGTATAGGTTTTTTTTTTGTTTATATTTTTAGAGTCAATTTTTCACTGATGGTGTGAAATGTTTGAAATGTGCTGTAAAAGAGACTTGATAAGCCATATTGCGCCATATTGAGAATTTAAGCATTCGAGCAAATTCAAGAAAAAAGGTCCACTATCAAAACCTTTTGCTGAGGATGGCTGAAAGATGCAGCCGAATATTGGGAAAACAACCGTGTCCTCAATCATCCAAACATTTGTAGACATTAGAGCCACGTAATCAAATCAAAGTGTATTTATAAAGCACATTTTTTAAAACAACATTTGTTCACCAAGGTGCTGTACAAGCATAAATAAAAATAACAGATATTAAAAATAACAAAATACAAAAAACAGCTCTCATACTGAGTCAAACGCCAGAGTATAAAAACATGTTTTAAGACTGGATTTAAAAACAGCACGTGTTTGGGGATGTATAACATCTAGGGGCAAGTTTTTCCAAAAAGTTGTAGTTATAGTTGTATATTTCAGATTCAAAGGGATATAAAGTTGTGCGTCGTCTGCATAACAATGAAATGTGATGCCGTGTTTCCTAAAAATAAGCCCTAACAGAAGTAAATATAATGAAAATAAGATAGGTCCAAGGATGGAGCCCTGAGGGACACCACACAAGAAAGATCCAGCACAGTTTCCCTAACTCCACCACAGTGCTCCAATCGAGAAACCAGGATGTTATGGTCTACACTACAGTGTCAAATGCAGCCGTGAGATGCATGAGGACAGCATAATCACAGTAGCTAGAAACAGGTCATTGAAAACTTTCAGCAGGGCCGTTTCTGTGCTGTGGAGTGATTTAAAACAAGACTGAAACACTTCCTGCAAACCATGTTGACTTGAAAAGGATTGTAATTGAGTAAAAACAACCTTCTCTAATATTTTGGAAAAGAACAGAATTGCGATAGATCTAAAATGATCAAGGATCGAGGTATCCACTATTGCATGTTTAAAATTTAGAGGTACAACTCCTGAGGGAAGACAATTTAGGATTTCCTGAATTTTCGCTCCAAGGATTTCAAAACATTCTTTAAAATTTGGGAAGGAATGATATCTATGCAGCAGGCAGATGGTTACATTTGAGCTCAATCATGAGTGCACAATAACTGTATAAAATCTAAACTTTTAGTGAAATAACATTATTTAGTGGTGAACAAATATAAGTGAATAAGTGTAGGACTAAATCTGGTAAAATGTTACATTGCTCTATGTATTGTTGTAAGATACATTTATGAATAACAAGTAAATATGTTTATATATAAGTATATACTATAAATTAAAATAGATTTCTTTTAAAATGTGTACCACAGTAATGGAGGCAGTAACATATTACAGATAGAACAGAACAAGTTGAATAATTTTTCATTGCACAAAAGTTTTATAATATGAAATCCTCAATGCAAAGTGCTTCTGTATATTCCGTGCACAGAATAATGCACTTGAAGCAACACAAATTCACAGCACGCAGCTCCGCAGAGCAGTTGAAAGCACAAAAAAAGAGATATTGATGCATAGTATGTTATATCTGTATGATACTTTATCGAGCCTTTTCTTTAAACAGTTTTAAACTTCAGTTACTGTGTGCTCTTGGAGAAAGTTTCATTGTCTTGACTGTCATGACTGAGCGCGACATGCAGATTGATAAACTGATAAATGAAAGATGACAGACGGCCGCAGTGTAGAGAAGAGTTTACGTGAAATTGAATTTAATGACTTAAATAATCATTAATATTGTAAATATGGATTTCATGTGTACTTTAAACTATGGAATGTCTTCAGAACACTTGGAATATAGTGCATGAGAACTTTAAGGTGTTTCTATTGTTTTTTTGTTTTTCCTTTCATGGGGCTTAACAATAACACAGAATAGTATAAGCACAACATCAGATTTGGGTTGGTCTTGTTCAACCGATACATGATCAAGCAGAAAATGGCAGTAGTGGAGCCGATACTTATACTGAGTACCAGATCGGTGCATGTGTAATGTGTACATCTCTACTATAGATACACAGGAAAAGTGCAATTGTGCATGTTCCATCTATAGCCCTTTTCACACATACAAACTTTACTGAAAAATTCCAGTAAATTGCTGTAAAGACGTCATGTGTGAACAGGATCTTTTAAAAAATACAGGCAAATTCGTTCCAGCAATTTACTGGGATGAAAAGTTTTAACATTACCAGTAACTTGCTGATATGATGCTGTGTGTGAATGCAGAATGAAGATTATTGTGTTCTCAAACTTTTTCAACTCGCGGCCCACACAACCAACCACACATGTTTGTGCGGCCCACTGCAAAAAAATTAACTGCCCCCGCTATTGTTGGGTTAATAACTTAATACTCAGAAGATAGTCTGTTAACTGTCTTTATTGAATGGACTATTGCTGTACGATATGGCCAAAAAAAAACAAAAAACTATTGCGATATCTTTGAACAATTTTGTGATTTTCGATTTTCATAAATGCTTTCAGGATGAATTTGAAACATATTTCCAAATTTATATAAGATAGTATACTGCGGGAGGTCAGGGCCGCGGAAAATCGTGCTATAAAGCCATTTAGAAATCGCGCATGCTCAAATCGTGATTTTTATGATGATTTCTATTAATCACACAGACCTAGAATGGACTGGAAATGAACAGAACATAACTCTGGCTGGCACCACTCAGTAAAACTGGAAAAGAGCTCGGCAGCAGATAGACAGTCAGCGGAGCAAGCAGTCAGGAGGAAACACAACAGCATTTATGCATGTTTGAATTTGTTGTTCTGGAGCATATGCAGCAAAAATATCTAAGATAAATTGGAGGGTTATTCTTAAAACACTCAGTTGAAAACCACTGGTTTAGTGTAATTATGTGGTTTTATTATTACAGTGTACACTTTTTTTTCTTTATTTACCCCAAAAGAATGGAAGGCCTTAACTCATGGGGGGGCAATCCATAACATGATCAATAATAGCTTAATATTTTATGATTTAATCAAGAAAGTATAACAATAATATACAACACAATCAAAAATATTTTGTCAGTACAGTACAATTATCTTTTTCATATAAAGCAATGGCTTCTTTAATATTTTAAAATAAACACATTTTTGAGTTTGACAATGAACAAAATGCAACTATACAGCAGAAAGATGAAGAAAGCATTCAGAATAAGTCCCTCTCGTACATCTCTGAGTCAGGAGACGTGATCTCTGCTCAGACTTTTGGAAACAGGGCCTGCAGTGACTCTCAGGTTATTCTCTCAGTCACAGGAAACAGAACAAGAGCCTCAGAGTTTGACTCGTGTTAGGGGCCGTTTACACGGAATGTGCTTTTCCATTCCAGTGCGCTACTTTCCCATTGTTTGTGAACGCAGTATGACCATTGTGTTCACATCGTGCATCTTTTGCAGCGTCTCACAAGAGTGCTCCATTTTTGAGATGTTGTGTCAGGTTAAAAGAATTGTAACTTTTTACACGCAGTTGCAAACCAGCAGACCAATCAGAAGACCTGGAGGCGGGGCAAGGGTTGTGAGCTTGTCTTTGCAGCACCGAGTTTGAATGGCAACTATTTTATTTGAGGAGGAGGCATTCTGCACAGTGCTGTTTTAAAAACTATTCCTGAGCAGAACACTGTTCTGTGCGAATGACCGGTCACTGTTGAATCTGGAGTAAGTTTCTCAAGCCTGAGGCTAATAGAGTCACCTGTGCTCAGTGCTGTCAGACACCAACTGTTGTTTAGAAGCCAGCCTCCTCTGATTGAGCCACTCTTAACCCGTCCCTTACCAGTCGTTTAGTTTCAGTACTGTGTTCACAAGTATTATAATTCTCCGGAGTCAGTAACGATAGATGTTACAGATGGAGCAGTTCCAGATGTCATAGATGGAACAATAGATGTTCGTTTGAGCCACATACACAGATATGTTTATGATTAGATGATTAGAAACCTGAACTCCTGGAATCACTCCTGCATGTAAGCTAGCAGGCGTTGTTGTGATCGACCTGACCTGTGCTGGGAAGGCCATGACTTTCCTGGAGAGTTTCTCTCCAAGCCTGAATGAGCTAATCAAGGTCTTCAGGAACACGAGAAGGCTACCGGAGGTTGTAACTAAACTCTGCAGGAAAGTGGGACATCATTTGAAATCCGAACTAAGAAACTCAAAGAACAGGCATGAAAAACCGCAACAGCAATATAAGGCAGAAAAAGTAAAAAGGCAATAAATGTAAAAACAGTGCATGTGCAGTTACTGTGACATCACAGTGTTCTGGTTATTATGTAACTATGCAAGAGTTCAGCGATTGAGGTAATCAGTGATTCTGCATTGTAATCTCCTGGGCATGATCACTGACTGTATGCCATGCCATTCATCTGTAATGACCTGTAACACTACTAAACAGTATGGTGGCCCAGAGAGCTCAATGTGCTGCAAATGAAAAAAACACATGCAAGTAGAAAAAAGGGGGTCATATGATGTTGCTAAAAAGAACAGTATTTTGTGTACTATGTGGTTTAAGGTAAAATAAAAAAACACACATTATTTTCCACATAATGCACATTATTGTTTCTCCTTTATGCCCCTCATTCTGAAACATTTGTGATTGTCTGAATGCCTCAGGTGTGTGATAAATGTTACGCCCCTCACCGTACTGTGATGTGTGTCCCTGCGCAGCGACACAAAACCATTAAAACCTGTTACAAACGAGGCACTTGTTGCATCCAGTGGGGACATAATAACTGATTATAATGATTTATACTGACTTTTTACACGTTGTGTATCGCACTGAATAAACATCAAACCATGTCTGTATTTGTGATCAGAGAAACAACAAGCACTACTGCGTTTGAATCATCAGTGGCTAATTCTTTAAATCCTAAAAATGTACTTACACTAGAGCTGAAGATCTTTGGGCTTAATTTATATCATTTTACACGGGCTCGGGCTTGTGCTCCGGTTTACAAGGTAAAAACATGCATGTCTAGCCTATTCTCTGTGGGTTTCTCAAATTAAACTAAATATTAATTGAGTCATAAATGCATAATGTAGAGTAGCCTATATAGACTAATGTTGGCATTATTCTTTTATTAAATATCAGCTGCTAGTGGCAAAGCAAATCCAGAGGAGCCTTTATCTTAATTTCATTATTGCCAAATACCCATCTTAATTTTCTTAGTATTTATCTTAATTTAATTTGTATAGAAATAATAATTTTTATTGGTGCATTGGTCTATTTATAGGCTAAATGAGCCTAGGCCTATTTAGAGTGCTGAGCTGTTACGATATTACAGAGGACTTATTTCTTTGCTCTGACTTCCATGTGGCCTATAGCCTATGTTAGTCATGAATACATTGTTAAAACATGTTTAAATGACTCATTCTTGACAAAAGGCAAAAGAGCTGTGTGCTTGCAAACATCTGAATAATGTCGGGCTGTAAATGGGTTCGGGCTTTTAAAAATCTGTCAATCAAAATGTACTTGTCAGGCTCGGGCTGAAATCTGTCGGGCTCGGGTCCTGTCGGGTTTAACTTTTAAGGCCCGATTACAGCTCTAACTTACAGACTGTGAGTCAGAAGCAACAGACTGTCTTTGCAAAGTTTGAACTGAACTCAACTTTATAGAAAACAGCCTGTGTGTACAGAAGTACTGTAGTCTTCTCCCCCAGGTTCAGAAAACAGTCCTCCATTGAATGTCCAGCACACATCTGAATATTTGGGTTGAACTGTTCTGGAACAGTGTTGAAATACAACTTAAACTCTGATTTCTAGTTGTGTCCTCTTTAAGAAAAACAAACAAAGTAGTTTCGCTTTCATAACGAAACACACACATGGTGGGCTTGAGAACGGTGCGGCCAACGGATTTGACGAAGGGCTTGCAGTAACCACATGTGATGACCCCGGACTGGACTCCACCTCGTCCACAGTGAAAGACGATCCGTAGCGTGAAGTTGATGTATTTCCTCGACCAGCACGGATCAGCTCCAGGCATGACGGAGCAGATATTGCAGATGTCTTCTTTCTTTGTGTGAACATTTGGGTGGTGTTATGTAAATCTTCCCACACAGTGATGTAGACATGTGGGGTGTGTTAGAACGAGTCGTTTTAGGAGGAATGGATGAGTCAACTTTGATAAAGAATATCTCTTGGATTTGAGACTTTAGTCTCTACAACTTAACAGATCTTCTTTATGAACCAAGAGCTTGTTACACTCCAAAGAGAAAGAAACAATTAAAATTGCATCATATGATCCTTTTAATAAAACATCTTCCTCAATTTGACAACACAAAACAAACCAAAACAGAAACACGCTGCAAACGCACAGACCTCATCAGAAGTCCCTGCTGGGATCAGTGTGTCACCTTCTTTCAGGCTTGGAGTGCTGGGACGTGCAGGTCTGGAAATCTCTTGATTTTTTTTCAGCGTGTTGAGCTCTCTCGGCCATCGTAATACAGTGAGCAGAAATCAGGAATATATTGGACTTATTTTTGTAGTGTGTGAATATGATGTTTGTTTTAGGGATGCACGATAATATCGGCACAACATCGGTATCGGCCGATAAAAGCTTAAAATGACAATTATCGGTATCGGCCGATATGAATATTTCTGCCGATGAGCCAAACCGATATTCTCCAAGTGAAATAATTGACCTGTTTTTCAGATGTGAATGTCTGTCTACATTTGTAAAATAATAAATTGATGGTAGAATCAGTACAGAAGAGATACATGGATTTCTCTTCAGTAAAATTAAAGTTTAAATATATCAGTATATATTTGTATATATATCGATATCGGTATCGGCATCGGCCAAAATTAGTTAGAAAATATCGGCATATCGAATATCGGCCAAAATCCAATATCGTGCATCCCTAGTTTGTTTATTGGGAAGAAGCATACTGAATGTCTTAAGTTGACAGCAGTCCAAACAGATCTCCAGGTTTACCTCTCTAAGTAGCCCTTGGGCCTCAGAGGATCTGCTGGATATAAATAAGGGCACATATGTCACGGTGCTTCTTCTGGCTGACACAAACTAATCTCCCTCTGAGCCATTGGAGCCAGATCTCTTTCACTGCTTTCTGACAGCGCTCATCCCCATCTCTTTCCTGCAATATTATTACTTTATTTTTCCAGTCTCCCTGTTCCCCAAATCACCTTTCAGACTGCACAGCCGTCTCCTCCATGTTAGACTCCAGGCTCCAGACAGGCTTTGATCTGACAGGACAAGATGTGATCGGGATTGAGTTAGTTTGACTCCAAATCCCTTGCCATATGTCATACTTCATTTGGATGCTGGTAAATCATGGATGCCATCGTGACATCAGAGGCACATTCAGCACACCGAGCAGCTTTGAAGTAATGAGAAAGACAAGCATGCCTTTGGACGGTAATAATCCTCATGCATACACTATGCCGTGATTTTAATTTTAATAATCATTCAAGAGACCACCCAGAAATGAAAATTGTCACCATTTACCCTCATGTCAACCGAGTCTGAAGCACAATTAAAGTGATAGATGCAGATGGCTGTTACTCATCACCACTAGACAGACCGATCAGGGAAAACCAACACAAGCACTTTATATTGACTGTTAATATTGCCACAGTTTTGTGCATTGTGAAAATATCATGAACTTAATATACCGAGAAATTCAAGTAAGGTTATTATTAAGTAAAACAGAAGTGATAGAATTCAAATTGTTTTATTGATTAATTTTTATTATCTATTACTGATTGAAATGACTGAACTCGTATGGCTCCCCAGTCCAACCACTAATAACTAATAACAGTTCTGGTTTGGTCTTCAGGTCTGATCTTTCATGTTTTGCAAATCAGATCAAATTATATATATATTTATTTATTTTTGTTTATTTATTTTTTGACAATGTCATCCACAAAGAAAACTGTTTTGAGTTATTACATACAAACCTATAATATATTAGATTTACTCTTTACTATTCGCTCTGAGTTTGTTCAGTGATGATATTTGTGTTTGTTGAAGCCACAAGTCAGTGTGTCTTTAACTTCTGTACACTCCAGTGTTTCCCAATCCTGCTGTAGGTGTGTGGGTGGAGAAAACATCTTACCATGTATCAAACTGCATGAATTGCAAAATTTGGTTATGAAAACATCTGAATTAGTTAAACATGAGATTTCATTAGTTTCGGCTATGTCAAATGAGCAATCTTTGGGCTCGTAAATTTATTATTTGTTCCCGGGCAAAGTGTTTTGACTGAGGGCAAGGTTATGTTTAATAACTTAAAGGGATAGTTCATCCAAACATTAAAACATGATGTTTATCTGCTCACCCCAAGGCATCCAAGATGTAGGAGCCGTTGTTTCTTCAATAGAACACAAATTATAGTGTTTAGCTTCAGTTACTGCAGTCTCTCACTTGTACAACGGATGGCAATGTTAACAGAATCTATGAGGGTAAAAAAAAAAACATGCACTAACAAATATCCCTCACGTTTACAGCTCATCTAGACATCTTTTGATGTATTTTTGCTGTGAGAGCTATTGCTCAAATGCTCAGAATGGCATACCCTTTGAAACCAATGGAGCTACGATCAAACTTAAGATGCTTTTGGCGAACGCAGCCCTGGTCGCTGACAGTTTGTTTTAAATTGAGAGAAAGCAAGAGTTATTTTTATGCCAGGCAACCTGTAACCCGTGTTTTTCCAACCTTATACCCGTGAAAGTGCACTGAAACAGCAGTCAAACCCGTGACTTCCCACCCGTGAACCCGTACTAGATCAATGTACTCCCAGTTCTGAGTTCTGACGTCAGTGGCAGCCCCTACAGATAATATTGCCTACGGACGCACAATACACAAATATACAATATAATGTTGCAATAAAATTAATAATCTAGCTACAATTCCTTGCGCTCAGGAAGTTTGGCCTGACTGGAACGCTACAGAATCATGAGTCGTGGTTTGCAGTCGTGAATTACGGCTCAGGAACCTGCCTGGAACACAGCATGAGTTACACAAGTCTCTCGTGAGTGACCCGGGGCCACATGTCATGCCAAACAGCTTCAGACAATTAGAGTCCTGTCACAGTTCATTTGCTCATCAGTTCTTTTCTGACATTTTCAGCTGTCTAATTCATTTCCTCTTTCATCCGCTGTTGTTGTTTTCTCTCATCAGCATCGATGTCACATGGGGCCATCACTTCTACTCAAGTGGCCCTTTTTTATTTAGAAAACAAGATTCCAATCAAGTGATGAAAAAATAACAGTTGTCTCATGGAGAGAGACTGCATTGCCAAAGAGCCATGTTTTTTTCATAACATGATAATCGTGATAATATCATATCAAAATAAGAATCATGATAACAATGAAATAGTTTTAGAAACACCCTAGCAACCACCCAGAGCACCCTAGAAACACCCTAGCAACCGCCCAGAGCACCCTAGAAATGACAAAATTCATAATTGATAGCTCTGTCACCAACAATACTGTGTATAAACTACTATGAAATCTGAATGAACTATGAAACATTTAATCAATGCACTTTATGAGATTATGTTTTCCATTCTGAAGATTTTCACAGAAATAATGACTAAACAGACTAGTGCACACACACACACACACACAATATTAAGGGTTAAAAAGTGAGTAACAGATTGTATTTTCTTTTGTGAAACTGTACAAATGAACAGGACCTTTACCTTCACTTTAGCAGGAAACATTTACAGCATCACTGAAATTGATCTTCATATATTGATTTCCTTGTGTACATCTGCCAAGAACCAGCGAGGGGACGCTTTCTGATCAGAGAGGCGTGAATCATGCAGCATTGTGCTGGAAATATTATGACTTCATTAACTTACAGTGCATTTGAGACGGATTGGTGAAGGATCTTCAGTCTCATGTTCTCTCAGACCAGAAGTGTGCTCAGCGGTTGACAGATTTGATTAAGCTGCTTTACAGAGCAACAATCACATTGTTAGAGCTATTTATGAACTGGACACTTCAGAGAGCATAACTGGAACAATGGCCTCAATCGATCCATTCATATTTAATGAACTTAAGAATAGACAAGTGCTCAGAGCCTGACTTTAATAATTGCACAAGAATCACCAAAGACGGTCATGTTCCCGGAAACGAGTGCTATTCCCAAACAGTGCTTCCCACATGAGAGGCTTATTGACCTGCTGAGTGGACACTAGATGATACTGTGCTTCACTTCTGCTGGCTGAAGCTCACTGCTGCTTGAATGTTGACGCACATTTCTAATGGTTTATTTACCTTTTTTACTAAAGCTGAAGTGTCTAGTTTCTGCCCAATTAGTGTGACTATAGGGAATTGCAAAAGTAACTTTTAAAACGGTCATATGATGCTTTTTTAAAGATTTCATTTCATTATTTTGTGTGTTTGGTAAAAATGCTTTAATGTAAAAAAAAAACAAAAAAACACACACTCTAGTCACGATTCCTGTTTACCTTCTGTTATCTGCGTCACCAGACACATAATGTTTTAAAGTATTCAAATCTTGTGTATTGTTATGCATTGGTGATATTTAGGCAGTTGTCAGCTGTGTCATAGATACTTGTTGGAGTTGTTGATTGTATTTCTGTGAGTTCAGAGTGGGCATCAGTGAAGGGATGAGGAGAGCACAGCGTGTGTCCGACACGAGCTCCCAATCAGAATTAGATACAGATTGTGTGCAGTGATTAAAACCAGTCTGAAGCGGACTGAGAAGTTTAAGATATAGCTGAATCATTTGTCTTTTATTAGCTGAATGCAGAGCGTGCTGAATCCATGCAGAGCTTCAGTCTGTTGCAGAAAAGCAGAGGCTGATCACAGGGAGTATGAGTTACGAGGAGTGGGCTTTAGACTTCCCTGGCAGTGAGCTCCTCCCATGCAGGCTACTCTTCAGCCAATCAGATTTGAGCCTGTCGATCGACCAATCATAAGTTGCTGTGGGCCTATGAAGCGCATGCCCTGGTGTGAACACTTGGATGTCTGTCAGCCCACCCTTCTATAGCGGTCCAGATCCGGTCTTATGTCACATTTTCTTATTAAAGACTTATTTTATTCCTTTTGTTGTGGCAGAATGATGTGATTGATATGATCTTTATTTGAAGTCACTTTCAAAAGCTGAATTATACTCTATGTTGATTGCTAAGTAACATCAGTGTTTATACCCAAGTTATGAGCTTTTATCCCAGTACTTCTCTTATTTCAATGTGTGCAGCACAGAAATAATGACAGCGTGTGGTTTGTGAAGCAGTTTCCACATCTGTACATGACAGCTGCGCTCTGTGAGTCAGCGGAAGAGAGCTGGATCATTATCTTGCAGGAATCAGATCTTTAACACAGCTGTAGGTGAGTTTGCTCAAGGTTTAATCTACCTCTCCTCGCTCCTCCAGAGTGATCCAGATGCTGAAGAGCTGAAGCAGGTGTTTTAGGTTGTGAAGCACTGATGCGGCGCTGTACTCCACTCATCAAACCCTGCCCTGTGACAGACTCAGAGAGGATGGCTTCTGTCATAGATGCAAGACGACTGAAATCCAGAAACTCCTCGGAGATTTCAGCTCCATTGTCACGGTTTAGGTTTATGTCTGCAAGTTTTTAGTTTTAGTTTACTCATATCCTCCTGAATCTCTGCCTTACAGTATGCTGCTAGTTCATTTTAAATCTTCACTAGTATGCATCAGTGGCCTGCTTTAGAAATATCTGCATTCACAGGAAAAGGGCTAACTTTATAGTTTACTGTGCCTGCCTCAGGTTTATCTGTAGTAAATAAAAAATTATATATATATATATATATATATATATATTGTATTCTATTTTCTTTTCATTTATTATGTGTGTAATGACCTCTAACATTAGCTTGCTCTATTCTTTTTTTTATTCTCTGTTTTCTTTTTATTTATTAATATAAATATAAATGTATTATATAAAATCCCATGCTATGTGTACTGTGTTAACCTAACACAGGCTTGTTATAGCACGTGTGTATCATTGCTCTCTTGTTGTTTTTGATTGCTTCCACTGTCTTCATCTGTAAGTCTTAATTTACTCTCCCTCAAGTCCTTCACCGTATGACTTTCTTCTGCTGAGCACTGGAGATGGTTTGAGAGTCGTCTCTTAAAAGTAAAGGTTGTTTAATTTGGTGGTTGCATGGAAAACCATTAACACCCATTCCACAAAATGTCCTTAAGATTTTAAAAACCTTCAGATAATTGGTTCTTTTGTACGAAAGGCCGCAGGAGTTATTCTGCTCTTTTGAGACCTCATTTGATGAAGAAGAGTAGATTGAGCAGCAGTAATGTTCTCTGAGATGGATGCTGAAACACATGTGCTGTCTCTGGGACGTATAGCAGCGAGGAGACCCGGGATTACACCTGGATAATCAGATAAACTCAGCCCTCAGGCTTCTCTGTATTTAACCTAATTAATTCTCACGTTCTGTTGCACCGATGGTGACTCCTCAGGAACTCCCATCAAGAAACGCTACGGTAATGAGCAGCTTCACCGTGTTCCCAGTCTTCTGACGATGTTCAGTTCTGATGCCTCAAAGATTGACTGTAAATGTGAGGCTTAATATACAGTAAAACATTTTATTTGAATTAAATCAATACAAGTAAGAAATATATTTGATCATTTTTATTTATATGCATCACTATTACAATCAATATTAATGAACAGCACTAATTAACTAGGCTACATATTTTTACTGAAACGTACTGAAAAATGTTGAGTGTTGGCACAGTTGAGTAAATTTAGAATCAGTTCGCTGAATACATTCTAATATAAAGTGGATACTTAAGCTATTTGTTCACATAAAATAATTAACAGTCAAATCTATATTTGATGTCCATATATTTGGCAAGTTGTTGGGGTCCTGATCCCTCCGCCTGTGTCATTTTCCCACAGCGATCTTGGAGCAAATATGGACACACGTTTGCTTGTGGAAGACAGCTCTTGGATTTGCTGTTTTTCTCTCATGTCCCGGTTTTTGGCAGCTAAAGCATTTGGTTGCTTCATTTTCATGCAAGACATCCTCACCCATCCTCTGCCCAAGATGAAAAACATGGATGTGATGTGCAGAATGATAAGGGGTTTCATCAGTGTGAGCGTCCCGCAGCAAAGCAAGACTGCAGGTTTTTGATGTGAATGCTGAAGCGTGCGAGGAGAGCAGACATGTCTCTGATCTGCCAGATCGTGTCACGCTTTCTGTGCGGACACACTGATCTCCAGAGCAGGTCTATACACACACACACACACACACACACCTTCCGTGCAGAAATAAAGGGGCTCTCTGCAGAAAGAGTAGCTCAGTGTGGGGCAGACAGTAATGATGCCTATTTTTAGCTGTATGTATCATGATGTTTTGAATAATGCAGAAGTGAGTTGTTAACTAGGTCTAGAACTAAAGCGTGGCAAACACGGAGGATGAAAATAACCAGACCCAGTGTGAAAGACTGAGTGTTTCACACTTCCATTGGATGAACCAAGAAAATATATATTTGTTTAATTTTTTTAGAGTTCAGTCAGTGAAAGGTGAATAAACTGCACACCATTTTAAACCTAATCATGTTTCACTGTGACACAAGGCCAGGGCATGTGTTAACCACATTTTGCCGTTTCAAAACCAAAATAGGTGACATATGTGAATTGTGAAGATTCAATGAGAAAAAAAATTGGGGGGTGGGGGCTGTTCATATTCAGTGAACTGTGAACAGGTGTGCGTCCCAGAAGGGAGCGCGAGTGCATGGAAATATTAACGTGAAAGGCCTTTCATCACCAGTGCAGACCACCATCAGAAGCTGAAAGCACGCCTGGCCAGATTTGGTGAGTGATGGTTTGAGTCATTTTAATATCTTCTGGTACATCTAAGTTAAGCTACCCAGGAGCTCTGTTGACATAGATTTAGCTAACGTTAGCTACAGCTTGATGAATTGAGAGAACACAACAGGAGAGAACACAATGTTAGCCAGCTAGCTAAAGCACTGGTAGGAAATTATTAGCTAACGCTACCATTTTTTAGTGATCCATCGTTCTACCAATAAGCAGACCTGCCAATCTGTACCCAATCTGCGTAGCGGATATGCATTTTGACTTCAAAGTACGCTGGTACGATTTGTCATTATTCTAAACTACGAAAAACCTGGTGATGCCTCAAATCAAGCAAGAGTTTGACCAATCATAGCGCTAGGTTCTTCCCCCAAAGTGGTTCCCCCATGGGAACTGGTGTAGTTTTGCACATCCACACGCAAAGATGTGAGTGAGTTTTCTGTTTTCCTCCTCTCACAGACGAGTTGTTCGGAGTCAGATCCCTAAGCTGACAGAGGACGCAATTTGCATAGAACTCCCATTAATGTGTGTGTCTGTGAAGAATTGTGGATGAGAGCGGTTTGGGATCTCAGGAAGGGTGGATGTGTTGACATAAGCTTCTCCTCTCCACCCTAAATACCTGAACAAAGCTGTGCAGCGGGAGGAGTTCGGGGAGGTCTGGCGGAGGGTGAGCGTAAGAGCCGGCGATCCGAACTAATCCTGCTCTCTGAGGCCGGACCTGACGGATGAAAACACTCTGATCTGAGGCGCATGAGGTCACCTAAGCCCCGATTAAACACAACTTCAGCATTTCTGCTACTTTTTGGCAGTTTAGCTGACAGAAGGGAGTTTTTTCTTCTTTTTCTTGATGAAGCAAAGTCACAGTGACTTCGTGATGAATGGACTAATGCGGATGGAGAAAGCTTGTTTTCTCTTTATGTTAAGGCTTTCCTTGTCAACGGTTGCCAGAAAGTTTAAGACTAACTTGAGGCATGACACACTAGAGTTGATACTGTGAATCCCCTGATCTTCCAAGGTCATAGAAGTAAAAACAGCTTGAGCGAATCCTAAAAATAAAAGGAAGTGTGCGCCTGACACTTCCAGGGGCATCAGGTTGCATGAGAGCGATTGCTTTCTCTTCGCCGCTCACTAATTCGGGAGGATTATTTCATCCGTTGTATTACATGGATGCGTCCTCCATCGGCTGGCTGGGTTTGGCTGTCCTCCAGCTGTGCTCGGTGCATGAAGGACAGAGCATCTGTGTGATCATGTGTCTGCAGTGATGGATCACACTAGATCTCCGCTCATCAATGATTCTTAGCTACAGTGTAGTCATATCATATGTATGAAGCATTTGAATTGATGCAATCCATCCTTTCTTCTAAAAGCAGAGTCACTAAGAATGAACTGATGTTTTTTGCATTCACTGAAGGAATTTAGTTGTTTAGAATCCAGTGAACACAAACTCGCCCCTAAAATTCGTGCTGATTCAATGACTTTGCACACGCAGATACTCTAAGAAGGAATAGCTTGCATGAGAGTTTCTAAATCACAGTGCATCAGTTCTGTGCATCGGTTGCTGATTGGGTGTGGAGTCTGATTCATGATGGCAGCTTTCCATCTACGTATCTAGACCAAAATCTAGAGTTCAGTGAAGTGCAGTGAATAAATGCGTGGAACTGTCCAGCATGCAGAACTTGTGGAAATGATTAAAGTCATGCACAACTCCCAGAAATCCCACGCTGAATTTCATGTCTCTGTTTCTCTCTAGTTCTCATAAGATTAAGTGTTTATGGCAGCACTGCAAAGATCTCACAGAGGAGAGAGTAATAAACTCACTTCACAAACCTCCCGAGGCTTTAAGGTGCATGTCCCCGGCGGCGCACCTGTGCAGACTAATCAAAGGTCTGAAGCATGGGAGAATGGATGGTATACTTCATCGAGGCCATCAGAACGCATCTGTGAATCAGCTGCTATGGAGAAGCGAATGAGACTCATTGTTCTGGTTATATGCTGCTCTGTATTTTCTGTTCCTCCACACTAGATCATGCCAGGCTGAGATGACCAGCATGTTCTGGCACCTCTCTATTTCTGTTTCTTTCTTGGTAAGAGGATAAATGATGAAGAACCATCACACAGGTCTTTTCAGTACAGCATCAGATCATAAAGACAGCACAGGGCTAAATGCCAAAGATATTTCTGGGTCTGGACAGTGCTTCAGATTTCTCTATTTGGCCTGCAAAAAATATAAAAAAAAAGAAAAAAGAGAGAAATGAATGAATGAATAGTCATTGTTGTTTTTTTTGCCAACCTTATATTTTAATTATTTCAGTTTATTTAATCCTTATTTCATCTCTACGATCGACTGCCACAGTAAAAACTAGTGATGTCAAGCTGGTTTAAGACACTTGGTATTCAGTAACGCAGTATTAATAATTTGACTGCATATTCACTATTAGAAGAAAACAAACTGAGCTGAATAACACCTGAATTATAGCTGAACTGAACTCATTTCATTACGGATGAATTTGACACAGTTATTGAACTAAGATGAATCAACACTAAACCTGAGCTCAATAATGACACCACTGCAGCTTTACAGCAGAATCTGAACGGACTTGACTGGACACGAGGGGGAATGACTGATATCTGTGTGTGTATCATCCTCTCAGAGATGTGAGGAGCGTTTAGCAGCTGTATCTCCTCTAGAGTCTGATCATGATATCAGAGCTGAGGACAGGATTGTGTATCAGCTTGATGAATCTGCCAGATATTGATCTGTGTCGGGTTTCCTTCGTAGCCATCACCGTCTCAGTGCCATATTGTAAGCAGATGCCACTTAAAGTGGGTTAATATTGAGCATGCAATGTATATACTTGGTGAATGCTGCGTTGAGCTGATATAAACACACTGAAGGACGACGTGTTAAATTAATATTGAACTAGCAATGCACCAAACAATGAGTTATTTGCAGTGTTGAGCGTGTTCTTGGGAAGCATTAGTGACTGAATAGTTCTCGCTCACACTTCACCTCGTCTCAGGACACTGTCTGACACTAACAGAACACATTCAGATGAGGCGACATGTTTACTGCAGCTCTCTGAAGCACACGGTGTAGTCCCCTGCTCAACAAACACACACAACAGTCAGCACCACAGATTGTATAACGGTTGTACTGGGTATAATGGGAATTGTATTGGTCTTACCCTGATGCTGGGGGTCTCTGCTGGTAATTGGTCACCTTCTAAATCCAATAAATCCTAATGAAACATGTCCCACAACACACTACATATTAAAAAAGAAAAATTAAATGGTTGAAAATTGATGGTTTGAAGTGGAGACCATTAGAATTTGTGTAGGTTTGGTTGTTTTTAGTAGGTGACATTAACTTTCTCACTAATCTCTCTCGCCCTCACACACACACACACACACACACAAAACTACTGCACATAATATCATTTCATGCTCATAAGGGTTCTAATGGCACACAAACATGACTGTTCTCTATGTAATTCGGTGTTTTCAGTTCAGCAGGAGGAAAAAGGAGGACTTTTTTATTTTTATTAATGCAGTAATTGGAGAGAGAGAGAGAGAGAGAGAGCTTGTGTGAATTGGGCTACCTCTGCGTCTCTAAACAGTGCTGTCTCCTCTCTAGTGAGAAATGTGATGTGTAGTCTTTAAGATGCTACACTATACAGTCTAACTGATAAAATCATCAGGGCAGCGCTGACAACAATCTTTCTGTGCAAACTGTCAAACCGTTATTACAGTTAACTATGTGAAGTGATATGAACTATAATGTGGTCAGGAGAGCTGCCTGAAAATACTTTCACTGTGTGTTTCCCAGAAGAGAATTACACACCTCAGAACATTCGTCAGCCAATCAGATTCAAGCATTCAATGGCCCAGAAGTATAAAGGACAAATAAATACAGTAGATGAAAGATATTAATGAAATAAACTTTAAGTGCTTTAAGATTTCATGGAATGTCTTTCTATAAGAATAAAGAAATAGTATATAAAATGAATAAAGAAATCAAATGTAGAATAAAACACTGCACGTCTTCACTGAATGAATTACATATAAACTGATGTTTATTAGTTACAAACACTTAGTCGAGCAGCAAGTGAAACTCTTTCTCAGTTCTTGCTGTCTATAGTGTTTTTGTTCTTCTGCTCCCTATTGCTTCACAAAACAGTGAACACTGCGTAGGGACCCTGTCCATCTGAATGCAGTTCAGTTCATTGATCTCTCTCTCTCTCTTAATGAGCTCTTGATGATCTGAATCAGGCTTGTTAGATAAAAATATACATAAACTGTGAGGAACTGTCGGTGCTATTAAACCACTGCATTAGGAACAGCACACACAGTAGCCAGAATATTAGGCTGCTGTCACTTTAAGAGTAGACCTAATGGAATGGTCTAATATACTCCCTCACATCAGATTTCTTTCCCAGCAGTTTGAGTTCACTAAACACATAACCTGCCATCAGCAGGCAAGGACTGAATTCAGTTCTCATTTCTTTATTTGGCTTTTCATAACTATTTCTAATACCATTATTCTTTATTGTCTGATTGTTACATGAGTTAAAGCAGCACACCTGTGGTTTGCTGTTGATGGTTGTATGATGGAGGCAGTGGCGCGGGCCTGTGCTTCTTCAGTGTGTCAGTGTGTTAGCGGCGCTCTACACCTGCCCACGGGCCGTATGGCTGCTGTGACCTGGCCAAGAACCTGCTGCACACACATCTTTGCATATCTGTGCTGACAAAAGTGTCCAGCCATCTGCTGCTGCATATGGAGATCTTCTGAAGCTCCGACGGGAGTCAGAGCTGATGAATCAAAGCTTGTGCTGTTTACTACCTTGCCATCTCCACATATGAAATAGATGAGTGTGTGTACTTTCTTTTGTCTGTGCCAATGGAAGCTTTTTGAAGAATAAATATATGGGAAGCTTTTACATTAAACATGCCTATAATGCCTGGAGTTCTCCATCCATTAGATTAACATTTCATTTCAATGGTAGTTGCTCGGCTGGTGCAGTACATCTTTGCTCATGGGGCTTTTTTTTTTAGCCTTGGAGCACTGCTCTTCTGATTGGTCATCATGGGAGGCGAGGGGCGGGGCTTGCCCCCCCTCTGATATCATGTTGCAACAAACTATTTTCTGAAGCTGGATGTGTTTGTCATGTGGCAGTAGAGATGTCAGGTTTCATTATTTTTGCCGTAACCTTTTAAACTCTGCATATCCACTTGTTCCGCCTGACGTCACACGTCATCATTTCAGTGTCCAAACGCTCCATCAGATACCACGAGAAAACAACAAAAGGTGTTAATATACACTCACTACGTAATTATAATACTACCAAGAAAAGTATAATCCTAATCTTTAACTCCATAGCGTAGTCCCATATAGCCAGACAATGAAAATATAAATATAAAAGTGATTTGTGTTTGGGATGCTGTGAGCGTGGAGACTGTAGTGTACACTGTCAGTTTAAATGTAAATGTAATATAAATAAACAGTGCTGATGTAGTATTCTCAAGTAAGCGGGTTGAGGCTATGTCCCCAATTAACAACCACTAAAAGACCCTACGAAATGACTCAGATGCCAATGCAGAGAAGCGAAACTGCGAGACGATAGCGCTGTGCGTGAATACCGATGGCCATTCATGATGATTCTGTCTGCATTTAGTTTTAAAACACAGACTCTAATAGTTGTAACGCAACTGATAATACATAGAATCTGCTCTTTATACAAGTCGCATCTGTAACTTAAGCAGCAGTGCTAGATCAGACTGAATCCATTCAGCAAAACTGTACATCTTCTGTCAACTAACACTATTAAATTGAGACAGTTAAAATGTTAGATTTTCAAATGCTAATTTGTATGAATACATCCACATGTGCAACCTTTGTTCATATTTCGAATTAGGAAAACATAATGCAGCGTGTGTGTGTGTACAGTATTTTTATCACTGTCGTCAATTTGATCTAGAAAAGATGAAGGTAAACGTGTGCCCCCTAAGAGCACAAGTGTCTGGCCCTGCAGTAGCGGTGGTCCCTCGACTCCAGGTCTGGCTGGTTAGTATGCAGCATCCGTGTTGGAGTCGTGGGTGGTGGATCTGGAACCATTCATTGTGCTTCACAGTCTCTGTGAAAAATAAAAAAGGGAAATCTATAACAGAACAATGCCTCATGCGCAAGGCCCTCCTCGTTCTCTGACAGTTTTAGTTAGAAATGTCTACAGATGGGTTCAGTGTGCAGAATTAAACCATCAGGGCGTACATAAACGCTTGAAGGGGCTCACCTTCTCCAGAGGTGCTATGAGGAAAAGGCGGTTGGTAATTGCCCCTCCAGGACACATGGGGGTGAAAACTGCAGAGCGCTGAAGGCCTTCAGCAGTAATGAGCGGAGCTGTGCTTCTACAGAGAGCTTCGCTCCAGCCGTTCATTACATCTTCTTGTGGGTGGGAATTGAGCGGTGAAGGGGAACTGTGGACAAATGGCAAACGTGTCGACGTCAGAGGACAGGTCCTTCATAGAGCTGCAGATTGTATGGGTGTAATGAGGTGGCCCACTCAAATTCTCTGATTCATGTGAGAAAACCAGGATGCGTTTGGTGGTGGGTGGTGTCTTCACACATTGATTCTCCCTCTCCTGCTGAAATCCCATGTGCACTTGAGGAATATTCTGGGTTGTTTTGTGGACAGTGTCTGAGTGCATACGAATATTTGGTTTTAAAAGGACCAAAACAGTCAGAGGGCACAGATACAAGATGCTTGTGTTTTCCTCAAAGCACTTGAATCTATCCGTGTCACTTAGCACTGTAAAGTGTCTAAACCGTCATCTTATCAGTGCCATTACTGTAGATGCTTTGTGATTCTGCATCCTTTAAGTCTGCCGTCTCTGTTCCCCTAAAACTATAATCACTTGTCTGAACAGTGCTGCCTCCTCAAAGTTTAGCATTTTCATGTGTGTCTAAGGTTTGTCATTTTATATATGCAAATGATTTCAAGCTGTTGAAGTTGCCATGAATGAGAGCTCAATGTGTTACATGCACACTGTAAAATATCCAATTAACAAAATGTTGGAAGGCAAAAATATGTATTGCTTAGGCTTAGTTGAGAGGATGTATTATATACACAAGCGGCAACCTCCTGCTCTCTCTTGAAACCAACACAGAAGTGACTAAATCTGTAATTCATCGACTGCAGAAGAGAGTCAGTCCCATAGACTCCTCATGTTAAACTGCCCAACTTTACAGCAGAAGAAAGCATGTTTACAGCCTGGTGCAAAAAATGATTTTTCTCTATATAACTAATTTTGCCCTTCATGAAAACTGTGAGGGGGGTGAATTATTATTATTATTATTTTATAACTCATCTGTTTAAATTATATTAAGCCTTCCAATTCTGCATAAATAAGGGCGTGGCCACTTGAGTGACAGGTGGATTGCCGCTGCTGATACTGCCATGAGCTAAGTGGGAGTGGCTATTGTCCTAATTTGCTTTGGATAAAAGCATCTGCTAAATGACTAAATGTAAATCCATGACAAATGTAATAAATGCAGATTGTTATTAAATAAAGGAAGATATGTGTTGTAATGTGAATTTCGGAAGTCTTAAATATATATATATATGTATATGTATATGTTTGCATTGACTACAAATATGAAGTACCTGTAGGCTACTTTTAACTTCCTATAATACAGAGGTGGTGATTTATAAAGAGGCACCTCTTAAGCAGTGGTTTCTCGTAACACTTGCTCACTGAGGACTAAACCTCCGGAGGAAGTGTCCCTGCTGTGGATGGTGTTACAGGGCTCTCTCCTCTGGGCCAGTTCCATCCAGAAGGCTTGATTTTATCCTTCAGTGCTTTACTGGATCGTGAAAGGCGAGTGGAATGGAGGCAGATTGGGGTTGAGTTTACTCCAACACATTGATCCAGAAGAAACAGATGAGATATTTAGTGTAATCACTGTGTAATGAGCGAGGTGTGAGAGACACCAGCATCTGAGCGAGTGTTTCTGTCACCTCATCCTGTCCAGAGGTTTCATTCTGGGGATATAAAATTACATACAAACTGCAGATCCTCTGAAGACATCCGTCATATTGCATGTTACACTAAAATGTTTTAGTCTTCTGTATTGTTAGCCAGAAATATAGATATATAGGTTTTTTTGGTCCACAGTTGTATTGCACCAAGACTACTTAAATTACAAGATTTTAGATGATAAACAATCCAAGTGTGAACGGGTCAAAGGTGAATGTGCAAGGATACACAGATTCACTCTTCTGAACACAGTGATATGTTACTGTCATTTATTTTTCTTCTAAATGTAAGGAATTATTAAAAAAATAAATTTTCCAACTCCCTTACAGTTAAACAGTTGAGTTTTACCTTTTTCGAATCCTGGGTCTAAATAGGAAAAACATAGAAACTCTGGTAATTTGAGCGAGATGCTAACAGTCTAATCAGATTCAATGATCTATGCTAAGCTAAGCTAAAAGTGCTACTGCCAGACCCAGAGAATGGCTGAATGGATTCGAAAACAGTAAAACTCAACTGTTTAATTTATGCCTATTGTTTGTTTTTTTAAGTGGAGTGTTCATTTGTTCGATTAGTGGGGTTCTCTCCTGGTTAAATAAAGGCAACAAAAAGAAAGTTAGTTACTGTTCTTTTTTTTAAATGAATAATCATTGGATGTTCAGCAAAATTGAAACGTGTGCATGACCTTGAATACATAGCATGTACAGAATGTAGAATACATAACTGAGACGTAAACTATGCAGATTCTGGATAGAAAGCATGAAGTGGCACAAGCGCTGTGTCTGAAACTGACCCATGTTAAACTCTACTGTTACAAACCTCTCTGAAGCAGTTCACAGAAAACTGATGTGAGGTTCATTCAGAAGCCTGGTTTGGGAGCACAAACTCTTCATACGGCTGTTCCCCTTTCTTGATTTCTGATCGACAGCTTGCTGTCAGGAATCTGTGCTGCAGGGTCTGGACGCGCGGCTTGAGAGAGCTGCACACAGAGACTGAAAACATGTGTCTCGTCCCAAATTCATGAGAGTAGGCAACTCTGACTAAAACTACATGTGCAAGACTCTGTTGTGAACATGGATATTGTTAAAAAATACATTTTTTACACAATTTACATTTAGTCATTAATAGGGATGGGTATCGTTAAGGTTTTAATGGTATTACTACTCTTACCGATACTGCTTAACGGTCCGGTACTTTAACGGTATTCTTATCAGTACTTTGTGTTGTGTTACTTTGTGTTGTGTCAGGCAGTCGAAAACTTTGCATTTCTCTGTCTGCACATAATGCACTTTTGAAAGATGCTTTGACAGATTGCTTGTGTTTCCGCCCTTACATGCAAAAATTTTGTTGCACTTATGACAACCAGCATTATCTGCATGAACTCTAGTGAAGTATAACCACACTTTGGAACGTTTTGCTGTCTCCGCCATCGTCACTCTTTGTATTAAAAATTTCAGCAATGGATAAATGGATTTGCAGCACAAAAACTGCTTGCAGTAGCACTGCTACTAAATTAATTTAAAATCCACATACAGCTATCAGCTGTTCCTTCGTCTTGGCTGAGCTTTCAACGTTGTTAATGAAAAAGGTGAGGAAGTTACATGACCTGCGGTGCTCTTGCGGCATTCTGAAAAAGTTAAGATGTTTTTAACTCGATGTGTTGTAGACGCGCCTGGAAAAAAACTAGCTCGTCGCACCGCGTGCGCGTCACGATCGGATCGCTTCCATTATGAGCGCTCATACCGCGCACCTTAATTTGAATGAACCATAGACAGTAAAAGAAATGGACACAGCGACCCCATTGGAACTCAATTGAGACAAGTGAAGCCCATTTTTAGCGTTTTTTAGGACTTCCGTTTCTGACGCGCAGACTCAAATGAAGCTTGATGACGTCAGCAACCTGTCTGACAGATGTAAATCTTCTAGTAGCTGTGCGTGCAAACTGCCATCGTTAATCTTGCAGAGACAGCGAGCTTGAGCGGGGAGTTCTTTGTCGTGAGTGAGCAGGAGTAAGTATTCTGATTAATTATTTTGTATAGTATTTTAAAATGTAACGCCAGTACGCCATATTAAGTTAATTGCCTGCGAGCTTCTCCTCCTGTCTGTACGGTAATGCGACAGAGAGACGAATGGTTATGACGCAATCGTTATTTTTTACAAAAACTGTTTATACGGGGCCATAATGTAACATAGAAGGTAATGGAGCCCTTTATACATTGTCGTGTATCTTTAGAAATAAATAATGGACAAACGGAGTCTTTAAACGCCTCAGATGTAAAGTTATTCGCTGTCAAAGTGACGCAAAAATGAATGGGAGTCAATGGGATGCTAACGCAAGTGAAGTTCTGCTAAAAGATGGCAGCACGCAGCCGACTTCAACTTCCGGTCAAGTTCCTTGCCGCCTGGAAATAACGAACTTGAGCGCGCGTGATATGTGAACGGCTCCATATGCGTGTGCGTGCGCCGCGCTCGTTCTTGTTGTATGTGTGTGACTGACAGACAAGCCTCTGGGGAGCGCATGACAGATCTCGCAGATCTCACAGACAAACGTCTTAACATGATCACACATTAGAAATGTTTGGTGAGATAAAATGTGCACGATAACATTATTAAGCAAAAATATATAGTACATTAATTTTTTCCCCTCCAGTACCTAAAGCAGAACCGATACCGTCAGATCTTACTGATACTACGGTCTTTCATAATTTAGCCCCGGGGCCAGTTTAATACCGGGTTTCGTTACCCATCCCTAGTCATTAAGCAGACGCTTTTATCCAAAATGGCTTACAACTGGGGAGAACATCATCTTAAATGATTGTAACATTATAACAACAATTTGATTGTAACATGTAATAGATATTTTCTTATATATCAGTCACACTGCTCTTTGTGTTATAAATGTATAGTGCAAGCATTACAGGGTGTTTTCCTTCTAAAAACATGGTAATACTCTTGGGTATGTCAGCTTTCCACAGTTCACACAGTTCAATGGCGTCATGCTCCGTTACAGCACATACGAGAACCAATGCCATTCTACCAATCTAAATGAGAACTTTATCCATCAAATGCAGGGGTATTTCTCACGATTGATTAATTATGTTACTCTCTGTCTGTGTGTGTATGTCTCAAAGCCGTCCAGCTCTGTGATTCTCCACTCCACACATTCATGATGTGATGAGTGTGACAGAGCTCTCTCCTAATGAAGGGACCACCGGTGTTAATAGTGCAGAGTAGCTCTAAATCAGAGTCAAGTGTGATTATTACTCATGCAAAAATATTTTCTCGGAGCAGGAGTTCTGCTATTTCTAACAATGTAGAGCAGCAATATCATGTGCCAAGCAATCTCTGCTCTTGTTAAAGCATTCACACGGCAGAAAAAGTGTTCAAAAGCAGCACAGCCTCTGCCAGATACTGCTAACACCATTATTTTTCAATAATTCAACTGCCGATCGTCAATTATTTGTCACTGATACCACTGTTGCTAAACTTATGTGAAAAAAAGTATCTAGCGTGTGCAGAAGTGCATGCATTTCAGAATCAGAAATAGCTTTATTGCAAACTATGCTTGTGCATACCATGAATTTGTTTTAGCGACGTAAGCTTCCAGTAGACAGAGACAACACAGAGACAAAAAATTAAGTGTATAAACAATTGTGCTATAAATGATAATGGAATAGGATTAAGTAAGATGCAGGGATGTACTAAGATGGAGGGGTAACAAATAAATATAAGGATATTGCACATTTTTATTGTATAAGTGGGGAACATTTAACTGTTCATGAGGTAGATTGCCTGGGGGAAGAAACTGTTTTTGTGCCTGACTGTCCTGGTAATTTGCTCTGAAGCAAAAGTTGAAAGATTTCAGGTCTGCTCTGGTCATATGCAGTGTTTGGTACTTCAGGTATTTCCCTCATGGTAGTGGTGTAGGAAAGAGCAAGCCTCTCTGTGGGGTGTGTGGCTGGAATCGATGTGTGTGAGTATTTCTCAGCCTCACACAGATAGTAATGGACTGCGCTGAGCTCTTCTTACGATTCAGCACGAGCTGCTCGGCCCTGCATGCAGTCTTCAAAGACTGAGAGATGTGTTTCCTCAAGATAACAGCAATATTGGATCGTAAGCTCAGAAGAGATTCTATTATTGCTGCCTGATCCAAAATAAATATGAAAGCACAAAGGAACATCAAGCAGCATTAAATATCATATTATACTCCGCATCGTTTCTCGTCTGTGATAACAGAGAGATCAGTGAATTCATTCCTGGAATCACATAAAGCAGTAGTTTATATGAGGACGGCGTTTGACCTTAATCTGTGTTGGGCTTTGACTCGTGGCGTCTCATCTGCACGCAGGCTGCGTTCACTCAACGATCGAGGTTCACATCACAGACCGCATACGGCTCCTTCCTCCTGTCGCTTGACGGGTCAAATCAAGTCATCTTTATACAACACAGACTGTGTCAAAGCAGCTTCGCAGAGATGAACAGGAAAACAGCAGAATCTATCATGAAAACGAGAGCGTTCAGCAGCTGTGAGAGACAGTAGTGTCGTGATCCAGCTCGAGTCAGGTCGATGTGATTCAGCTATTCAGCAGATCTACAATCTCTCTACTGCTAGTAGTTTGGGGGAGTTTTGAGGAGTGATGATATTACTGGGCCGAGGTCAAACTGCTGCGAAGTGCTCTTCCGCCATACATTATCAGTTTATAATTATAAAGTTATCATTTTTTATCCACTTATCGGCAAGTTTTATTTTAGGTCACCATACTCGTGTAACTACTCAAGTAACCTTCAGTCTTTAAATAGGGAAACATGGAAGTATTTGCTGGCTTCTAAATTCATCCGTTTGGATCCTAAGGAATGAATGAATCCTAAGATAAATGCAACACTGTTAAATCTGTTGATTTGTATATATACATCACAATTTTTTCTTTTCATATGTGTGGTCTCTCATATTTTGAAATAAAAACTGATGATGATGATTATTATTATTAAATGATAATCTAAAGAATAATCTGTAGAATCTGTAATCTGAGTTTCTCACACCACGTTGTTAAAACTGTCCGATCCTGCAGATTTGCTTTATTAACATCAAGAAGATCAAGCCCTTTCTTTCAGAACATGCTCTTGTTCTGTCCAGGCTGGACTATTGCAATGCTCTCGTGTCAGGTCTTCCAGACAGTTCTATCAAACCTTTACAAACCTGCTATTCTGTTGACTTTCAGTAACTTTACACCTGCATGTCAACTAATAAGAGCAGCACATCTCCACATCTCGTGAGCAGACTCTAGCTCGGTGAGAAAGGCTTGGAGCTGCCGGTGTTTAAGTCCGTTTGCTCTGATGGAGTCTATGCATGACACCACCACCTTGCTTAGCTTCACCAGAAACATCCTCCCCTGTCGTAGTGCCTTATGATGGGGAGGAGATTTGTATTTGTAGGACTGCTAGCTCCTCACACTTCAGTTTGAGTTTACTGCGTAAAGAATAATTAGCATCTGTGCTGTGTCCTGCACGTCATTGCTCTCATCCAGTGCTGATGCAGAAACATCTCATTCTTTTACTTTCTCCTGCAGCTGGGCATATACATTAGCCCACATCTCTTCAGTTCGTCTGGTGATTGTCTGCGCAGATTGTTTCTTTGAACACAGACACTGTTTCTTGACAGATGAGACAAACAGCCACTTCTTTGCACTGAACAAAAAAAATAACTTGTCCACGTTTGGTGAAATGCTCTGCATTATGAATCAACCTTTCTCTTTCCCGAACCTTTGGCCATTTTGTCTCTCTTTGTGTTTTCTCTAATCTTCTCGCT